>NC_091457.1:75281463-75891463 GCF_027789765.1 Dendropsophus ebraccatus
CCGGTCAACCCCAGTGGGAGGACACCCTGCCCTTCTATAATGTGCCTCCATTGATTCTAATAGAGCTGCGTCATAGAGGGGCAATGGTTTCCTCCAACTGGGGCCGGCTCGCTTCACCCATTGACATACATAAGTGACACACCAGTCCATTCATTACCAAGACCTTGTGTCCTGTTCTGGAGATGGTGGGGGAGGGGAGGAGTACAGCTGTGATCTTATTCCCTATCTTGTCCATAGAATTAAGTCATTTTAACTCAGAATACCTCTATAAGCTGGCATCACACATAGTATTTTGGTCAGTATTTAATTCTTATTTTGGAGCTTATTTCAACTAAAACCTTGACTGGGTCCAAAACACAGAAAAGGTGCAAATCTTAATCATAATTGTTCTCTAGGTCAGTTCAATTCCTGGTTTTGGCTAAAATTCCTTACCAAAATTAGGGCCAAAATTTGAATCAAATACAGACCAACTACCTTATGGTACACTGCGCTGTATACCACAGACCTTGATCTGGTCCTTCCTGCCTGATTACATTCATTCTTCTCCAGCCGATTGACCAAGCCTCATACATTAGGTCACATCACTGCACCAACCATAGTGACATAATATAGAATGGTTTCAATCTCCTTCTGATGCATGGTCTCCATTAACAAAGACATACAAACCTTATTTGAAGAAGTCATGGGTCAACCTAAGGGTAGCTTCACACGGGCGGGCTCGCAGCGAGATTCTCGCTGCGAGCCCGGCAGGTCCTGGCAGTTCCCATAAACTACATACTTGCTGCGGACCGCAGCGAGTATGTAATTGTACCGCGCTTAACCCCTTCTACTCCCGCCCGGCTCCCCCGCTGTAAGCAGCATACATTACCTGTCCTTGCTGCTCGGGTCCGGCGTCCTGCTCTCCCGTCCGGCCAATTAGTGTGTTGCCCAGCCGCAGCCACTGATTGGCCGGGCGGGAGAGCAGGACGCCGGACCCGTGCAGCAAGGACAGGTAATGTATGCTGCTTACAGCGGGGGAGCCGGGCGGGAGTAGAAGGGGTTAAGCGCGGTACAATTACATTCTCGCTGCGGTCCGCAGCAAGTATGTAGTTTATGGAAACTGACAGGACCTGCCGGGCTCGCAGCGAGAATCTCGCTGCGAGCCCGCCCGTGTGAAGCTACCCTAAAAATAGTGAATCCCTTCAAATTTGTCATTGGTCACATGTATCTGCTGTTTTTTTTTAAGAAAAGTAGATGACCCCCATAGCAATGTGGTAAAAACATATGATGAAAACAATTGAAATTGAGTTTTCCAACCCAAATACTTGTGTCAATTGATTTCTTAAACTGCTGTCTTTTTCATAGCATTAATTATGTATACAAGATCTTCAGCTTGTAAGAAGAGACAGGAGCGTCTGGACCCAGAGATGAGAGGAAATTACTAGTAAATGCACTTGTGTAGACATTAGCTCCATTGTCCTACAACACTTGGCTGTGAGGGACGTAATCAGAGATGTATAATATACCAGGTACTGCACTATACGCCAACACATCATTATTTTCTTCCTGACAACTGGTAAATTGGCTGTTAAATTACAACTCCTGCATTATTCAAGAATTGTCTTTTTAGCAGAACACTAAGCTATCTATTCCGTATAAAATTACACTGCATTGATTAGAGTTGTCACTCGAGTTTTTTTGTGACATTTCATTTAGGTGCTGTTACTTAGCTATTTAAGAACTTTGTTGTCTTAAAGGGGTATTCTGACTTAAATTAACGTATCCCCTCTCCACAGCGGTCAATACAGAAAGGAGTGAAAGGCGACGCCAGTATATAGATAAAAGAAGTACATACAATAGCCCCTACTCACAACTTAGCTCCCTTCTCCTGTGGAATGAGCCCACAGAGCATGCATACAAATGTATCTTATTCAAAAGATAGGGTCTGGCTGGAGATGTTCATTGTGTCTATATCCATAAGGCTGGCTGTAAAGGCTGTTGCTAAGTGCAGTTAAAAACAGCGTAGGGAAGATGGCTGCCCCAATAAAGATTTGCTGCGAGTTATATTTTTTAAAAATACAATTGAAAAAAAGAAACAGATTAGAAAAAAGAGAAAATGTTCTAGTATCTGTCTTTAATTGGTAAGGGCCAGTTCACACTGAGAAAACACGGCGCAATTCCGCGGTGGAGCTCTCTGCCGCACTCCGTGTCCTGCTTTGAGTGAATGGGAGAGCACGCCTGTCCGCTGCCGACCGCTCTCCGCTCTAAGAATGAACATGTTAGTTCTCTGAGCAGAGAGCTGCGGCAGAGAACGAGCGAGCGCACTCTTATTCACTTACAGCAGCACACTGAGCATGGCTGTGGAATTCCGACGATCTTGCTCACTGTGAACTGGCCCTTAATCAGTAAAAATAAATCTAGGTGATTTTGGAGTAAATTAAAGCTGCAATTCAGGTTCCAAACTGTTGACACTGTTAGTTGTTAGGGCAAGGGGACATATAGGGAGATTCATCAAAGGGTGTAAAATATACACTGGTGTAACCTGCCCATGGTAACCAATCACAGCTCAGCTTTCAGCTCTGGTAAAATGAAAGCCAAGCTGTGATTGGTTGCTGTGGGCAGTTTACACCAGTGTATATTTTACACCCTTTGATAAATCTGGGCCATGATACCTTTTTTAACTATCTGTCTGTGCTTCCAGGAATGAATACATATGCACAATTTTCAGTTTTTCATTTCATCTCCCTAAAATTTTTCTTTCTTTTTTACTTCACACTACTTTGTGCAGATGTATCACACATAATGCATAAAAAAAAAACATTTAAACACAGACTGTAATTTTCAAAATAGGTCAAAAGCCAAGGGGGTAAATACTTTCACAAGCCACTGTAATTGCATACTTTGTTTTTAATTAAAGTGCATACAAAAAAAAGGTATCATCTTTCCTGGTACAAAATCGGTTATGGTTCAGAATAGTCATATGACATTTGGCCAAAAGACACCTCAAATTGCTCGCCTACAGTATGCACAGCTTAAAGCTGTTGCACCTGTCTGTTGCTGTGACGCCATGCATGCCTCCTGTTGCTACAGTATATGTAGCCAATGCCCAGTTTTTCTGGCACCAGCAAAGAAAGGTGGTAAACACCAAAGAATTCAACCTTTAATTTAGGGTCCTATTCGACAGGCCGAGGAGGGCCCGATCAACGATGTAAATGAGCGGCGATCTGCTAGATCGCCGCTCGTTTACTGTGCCTATTCCACGGCCCGATGATCTTGAGCGAGGGCTGCAAGGACATCGTTACCGATGTCCTTGCAGCCCTTGCAGCATCATACATTACCTGTCCAGGCTTCTTCTCCGCGCTGTCTTCATCCCTGGGTCCCGCGCGCTCTATCTTCAGAATGGCCGGTCAGCCGACAGGCCACACTCAGCCAATCACAGGCCGCGGCAGTCCTGGCCTGTGATTAGCTGAGCGCTCTGTCAGCTGACCGGCCATTCTGAAGACAGAGCGCGCGGGACCCGGGGATGAAGACAACGCAGAGAAGAAGCCTGGGCAGGTAATGTATGATGCTGCTGCTTGTCAAATCGTCGGTCGCCCGCCACGCACCGCTATTCAACCGTAGCGATGCGCGGTTGGGGAACGATGATTTTAGGTCTGGCCCTAAATGAACGATCAGCCGATGACACGATCATCGGCTGATCGCTCTCTCTGTTTCACAGAGCGATAATTGGCCGAATCGGGCCAAATGGGGCCGATCCGGACGATTATCGTTACTGTGGAATAGGGCCCTTAGTTTTCTCCTACAGAAGACTATGTTAAAAGGATATATTTAACATATATAATGTATGGTATGACAATGTTCTTTACCATGTGTAGCAAGAGGGTTTTGATTAGTTTGGTTTTAGAGACATTATTGTCACGTATTTAGACATACGTTTGATAGTCAGGGGTAGGATTCCAATTTTTAAAAACAGTCGGCCCATGATTTATCAAGCTATAGAAAATAATTTCTACTCTAATAATAAAATTTACGAAACAAAAGTTTTTACCATAACTTCAAGTCCCAATACAACCTAATATGCTAGGAGCGTATTTTGATATTTATGGCCATAAATAATGATCATGATTTTTATTTTTGGCTGTAATTGCAGTGTCCCAGAGCAGGTGTTCCACTGCTGTTTCTAGCATGTGTAGGTTGGTTTTGATATGTGTGTGTATATGCTCTGGGATAAAGGTAGCAGTTTGCACTCCCACCACTAGATGTCACTGTCATTTATTCACTACATCTGTGTGGCATGTATAGTGTTAGTTGCTGGCTACTACAAGAAAATAATAATTGCGAATTAAAGATAAGATATTATCTAAATCAAAATGATTTATCTAAGCAACAATGGCAGCTCACAATTTATTGTGATAGATATAATAAAATATACAGTACTTGTGCATAATGAAAAAAACATCAGCAAATGGAAAAGTCAACAAGAATCCTTTCTGCTTCTCTGTAAATTACCATCCCGGTTCTTGTACATTTCAGTGACCAGACAGAATTATGAATCGATGTGACAAACAAAACAAGACTTGAGAAATAGTTACACAAAGGTCTCAGATGATTCAAGGAACACAGCTTCAAAGTTTATGTGTTCCGACACTCAAGGCAATTTGCAAGTTTTATAAGATGATAATTAATTTGCGAGCCAAGGCTGTACTTACCGGGCTCTAGATTAGTCACCATGCCTGCACCAAGCTTGTTACAAATCTCTTCATAATTCTAAGCGTTACACTTTATTTTATGTGAGCGGAAGTATAATTATCAAAGGAGCACTTACATCTGCCACCTCTTAGCTGCCAGTGTTTTATAACTATCAGAATTAGTATTAGAATTATGGTCCTTCCTTTCAAGGTGCACATCTGCTTCCAACAATGCAATTATAATTTGGTATATTTGAAGCCATTTGCCTGTTATGTACCCCTATGCATAATCTCACACCAACATAATACACAGGGCAACCAGGTAATAGAAACAACATCTTTATTACATAATTCAAATTCATTAGATAGAAATCTATATTAAAGGGGTGATCTACGCAAACTAAAAAATGGGTAGGTCGGCGGTTGGGAGAACATAAACAAGTTAAACTTACCTGCCCTGGTTCCCCCCCCCCCCCCCCCATCTTCCCTGGCAGACACTGAATATACGAACTGAGATGCAACTCCCCCAGCTCTGCAGACGGGTCTTCTGTGAATCCTCCAGCCTAGACCACAAGTGCCCTTGTAGTACATTGTGCTCTTCTCTTCTGCTACAGCCTGGTCCTCTGACAACTGCTACTGGCCCTGTGGCACTGAATCCTCTGACAACCCCTACTGGCCACTGATATGTCTGACCGTCTATTAATCTCCTTCCTCTCCATAAATTGTCAAGATTAGTCTGATGGCAAATGTAAAAATGATCTTGATTCTCTAATGTGTTGTCAGAAATGCCCCTTGAGTATTTCCCTAAGTTCACCTCTTACAACAATGGTGAAGAGGACACTTGAGAATAGGGGGGAGTGTGGCTGCCAGATGGTGAGGTGGTCTGTGCTGTGACTGGTATGAGAATGGTTGAAAGGGGTACTATGGGCAATGTTATTGAGTAGGGCACTAAACAAATGGGTATTATTACTAAGTGGGGACCCCAAGGGCCATTATAGATTGGAGGGAACCAAGAGGCTGGAAAGTAAGGCAGGCGTGGACAATTAAGCATTAGCTCTACCTGAGCACACTGTCATATAAGCCCCCTGAAAACATCAAATTGGGTAAGCAGTAGCAAAATGTATGTAAGAAGACTTGCCAATCACATATCTGCTGGCACCCAGCTTTCTAACAAACAGAAATGACTATGTAACAACTTATCAGTAGAGGGCAACTGACAGCTGTACATTTACTGGGACTTACTTTTTTATGTTGCTTACAGATACATCAGAAGACATAAATCCCCTGTGGAGCGTGTAAAATGTAAGCTTGAGCTGGATAACTTTCTTCTAATCAGCACAATGTAAAATCAGTTTTGGTTTCCTTCCTCTCGACACAGCTCCATTCTCGTACAAAGAGGAAATCCTCTCCAGTCAGTAACTGGCAGCCTGACACCATTGACCCGACAATAGACAAACAGGTCACCCTGCACCATTATACCTATGTGTAACTACACAATGGCAGATTGTTCTGATTTAGGTTGAGTAGACAGACAGAAACTTCTATACTATTGTACAGTCAGTGATGACGTACTATAAATCAATATATTCTCTACAGTTAAAATTTACAGCTTCATATACCGTATATATGGCATATGCATATACAGCAAATTGTGTACAAAAAAAGTCATAAGGGCCGGAGAGGCTGCAGCAGTTCAAAAAGGAAAGAACACTGTTTAATAGGCTTGTTTTAAGAGACCACTGGTCATAACTTAAAGACAGGTATAAGACGAGGCATAACATGTAACATAAGACAGGTATAAGACGAGGCACAGGCAACATAGACATTACTGGGCTGTAAAAGTGCTGTTACAAAGGGCATTAGGCAAATATCTGATGGGCTTCTTTTAAGGGATTGCCCAGGACTATGGGGTTTTCACTAGAAACTGCACTATTCTTGTCTACATGCTGTATTATGTATTGCAGATCATCCACTTTCAAGTCAGGAGCTAGGCTACAATGAAAGACACAAACTGAGGACAAGCTGTTCTTGGATAGAATACAGTACTTAAAGGGGCCTGATCCTTTTTTTACATCTTGATTTCTAAAATATTGCAATCATTTTCTCTAGTAGAAAAGAACACAATAATCACTGATGATCTCATTGTTCCAGATTTATATGACTCGCCTATTATGGATGTAAATGCAAATGACAGGACATTCTGCCACATTGTAAGTCTGAGGATAAGCATCACAATGCCACATCCTGTAAAGGACAAGACAAGATGATGACTCCAGTAACTCAGACAGGGATGTGCCTATGATTCAGCCACAATCTGCCAAAGTGGCGGAAACAGACTTGGAAAGGAAGTGTCTGATGACAAGGAGCAGGCTGATTAAACACTGCCCCATGAAAACATCCACTTGTAATCAGTATACATATATTTAGCAAAGAAATGACTTGTCTATCAATTACACTATACATGCATCACAGTTGATGACACATCCCAGATCCTAGGGAGAATCAACACCATACTGGAGAGCCATTAAACATGGTTGTTGACATCATACCACACAGATTAAAGGCCCTATTACACTAAATTATTATTGGCCCTACAAGTCCATCACTCCTTGCCTGTAGAATAGGGCTTTGTCTTATACCCACATGCAGTTCCCTTTACATAAACAGAGTGCAGACTAATATAAGGAAAAAAAACAAAAAAAAAAAAACAAGTGTACTAAAATATTTTACATACATTGGCACAAAAATGTTGGTGGTTGCAAATCTCTCATACACTAGGTTCACACTGAGGAAACAGCACTGAATTCAGCGTAGAATTCAGCGCGGATTCCAGCAAAACACTCACAGGAATCCAGCACGGAATTGGAAAAAAGAATTAATTTAATTAAATAAAAAATTAATTTGCTTTGAATTCCACCGGAGGTAATTCCAGGTAGAACACTTTCTTCATGGATTCTGTGCGGAATTCCGTGAGAGTTCTGCAAGAACACTGATTTAGCGCTGATTCCCTAGTGTGAACTGGCCCTTAGGCCAACCACCTCTCCACCCAACATAGCTAGGCAGACTAACTGGCATTGTGGGGAACCAGTGGAAGACCAAGGGTAGGTAAATACAGGTGTGTGTGTGTGTGTGTGCGCGCGTGTGTTTCACTACAGAAATATATACATTTTTGGCACACACTAGAATACTCCTTTAATATTCATCCAACAAGGCTTAGTTATCTGATGATCTTTAAAATAAGATCATGCACTCTTCCTACGGAAATGGTTTTGGACCAATCTGATCAAGCAGAGCTGCAGTACAAAGAATGGGGGGGGGGCATACTGAACTGCACTATTAACTAACTTAAGAGTAGTCATAGAGCAAGATGGGGGGATGGGGGGGGAAACAAATTCTAAAACTCATAACCACAGCTGGGGGACTTGTTGATCATTACCTTGGAGCCTTTCCTCCTGTATTATTGTTAATGCACAGTACTCTCCACAGTATTGCTTCAGCACTCATCCTGTTTCTTGGTTCCACTAGTTTGCAGTTGGTACTGTGCATTTTTCAAGTAGAAAACAGTAAATGCTTCTATATGAAATGAATACAAGCCAGAGGGTATTTTTAACTGCATCTTTAAAAGTGGTTTGTCCACATGCGTCAACATCCGCTAAAAGCATCCAGCCATGTTTAATTTGACAGCAATCATCCTCCCAAGAGATGTTCTTAAAAAAAAATGCTCATTCGTAGCTCAACCACATTCAATAATTAATATGGCTTTTTTTCCTGGTGTGGTCACAGAGATTCTGATCTGACATCACAGCTGTAGAGTGCTTTTCTCCTATAATATTAGCTGTTGGTCCTGCAGATTTACCCACCACAATTTTATAGACAGGCAATAGCGATCTGACAGATATCATTGTAAACCATATCAGCCTTCATGTAAACCATGTCACCGTGAGTGTACTCCTCGCTCACTCTCTGGTCAAACTGGCAGTCAGTCACAGAGAACTGTTTCCTCCATCAAGATGTTATACAGCAGTAAGGACACATATTACCATAAGCCTCCCTCAACTATATTGAGTTCGTTCTGTGATATAACATTTTGATTGTATAAACAGATTCATTTTACTACAAGTAAGCACTGGGATCTTTTTGTAATATTTGCATCTCAGGATTTTCCCTTTCCAAGTGCTGATTGACTATTACATTTTGAGAACTGCCCCCCTTCAGTGTCCCAGAGCGGGGTCTATTGCAGGGCTGTTTTAATACATTGGTGGGCCCGGTGCACAGCCCTCAAGAGTGCCCGCCCTCTTCCCTTTCGGCGCTCCCCAATAGTATATAGCCCCCCTGTGTGCTCCCCCAGTAGTATATAGCCCCCTAGTGTGCTCCTCCAGAAGTATATAGCCCCCTGTGCTCCACAAATAGTATATAGCCCCCTGTGCGCTCCCCAATAGTATATAGCCCCCTGTGCTCTCCCCCAATAGTATATAGATCCCCTTTGCACTCCCCCATTAGTATATAGCCCCCCTGTGCGCACCCCCAATAGTATATAGCCCCCCTGTGTGCTCTCCCCTAATAGTATATAGCGCCCCCTCCCCCCCCCCCCCCCCTGTGTGCTCCCCCTCCCATATAATGTTGAAGAAACAAACACTTATACTCACCTGGGTACACGAGTTCCTCTTCTCTTCACTCTTGTGGCCGCACTGCAGCGGTCACAAGGGGCCACACTCCCCTTACCCTGGCAACAGCGCTCCAGTGATATCGGGCGCCAACACCAGAGGGAGAGTGCGGCCTCTTGTGACCGCAGGAAGTGCAGCCACCAGAGTGACTGACAGGGAGGGAGCCAATGGCTCTCTATCTGTCAGTGCAGCTGCTGCTGCTGAAGCGCAGCAGCAGGCGGGGGGCAGCAGCGATCGGGGGGGGGCCTGCAGGGGGCGCCATGAATGGGTAAGTAAGGGCCTGCTCGGGGGGTCCCTTTAACCAGTGGACCCGATGCACGAGTACCTTTTGCCCTCTGGTTAAAGCGGCCCTGGTCCATTGTCTTCTTCTAGTGACAGGTATAGGTCGGTACCGTGTGTTATAGGCTCTGAGACTGACGTATGTGTAATGCTGCTCCCACCACCAGATGTCACTGTTTATTACTGTCTTATCTGCACGACTGAAGGTACACTACACTCAGTATTAACTGATTTCCTCTATTGACTGTATGAGTCATGCCACTGTACACTTGCACTACACTGTATCCAATCCCTGAGCTAGCTACTTCCCTATCAGAGAGGGTAATTCTGCTTATTACCCAATCAGATCCCCCCTAAAACCCAAGGATATATTTTTGTGGGGTTGGGACTGAGTTAGTCAATGATAGTCAGGGTCTAGTTGGAGACAACACTGCAGAGAGCCTGCTGAGAGAGTTTCCTGGGACTGGCCAGGTGGCCAGGGCCCATGTGCGGGACTATACTCTATGGGGGACATTTATTATGGCAAAAAATCGTATTTTTCGGCGCAAAGTGGCCAATACAAATAAATTTATTTGCAAATGGCTGTTTTGCGGATAAAATATTCGCATCTAGGCACTTTTCGCTCGGTATGGCGGGGGGGGGGGCAATGCGGTGGTCACATGCTAAGCTGTGTAACGTATATAAAGTCTTATCTATATGTGCTTCCAGTATATCAACTGTGTCTGTTGTATTAAGTAAATGTACAAAAGGTCTACTGTTTGCTAAGCTTTCTTGAAACTGTGAAGATTGTATATTATCTTATCACTTTATTCAATAAAAAAGCTCCTTTCATACCTCCCTGTCATAATGACAGTCTATGGGGGCTCACGCGCCTCCTCCCTTGGCATCTATCGGCGCTGAAGAATGGACATGTCCATTCTTAAGTGCGGAGAGAGGTGGCGCGCGAGCCCCCATAGACTGTCATTATGACAGGGAGGCTGGCGGAATTCCACCTGTTTTGCTCCGTGTGAATGGAGCCAAAAGATTTTAACTGGTTAGGCCCCAGAGTGTGTCTTTTTAATAGTGCACAACTCTACACAACTCACTACAAGTGCAACAATGACTCCTAGTATTCCGGCAGTGCCGAGTCAGCGTATCCAGGTGTGGGTAGCTGGTCCCATGCTTGGCTACCATGACAAGTGCCTTAGTGGTGCTTCTTAAGTTATCCCACTGCAGACGTAACACCTAATCCCTGGCTTGCTGTGACCATGCACTACACAGAGACCTACTTGACCGACTACACCATAAAATGTACTAGATAAGCCGATGGTATCTGTGATAAAATATTCAGGAATGTATTGATTGACCAAAGCCTTGTTTATTACTATATAGGAAAGTCACTGACACTATCAAGTGAAGTGGTATTTCTGTTCTCCACAATCCCTTCTGGCATGCTGGTTGAGAACCAATCAGCTTTTTTCCCATAAGTAGTAGGGTAAATGTGCTTAATTGGATTGGTTCCAGCATCAACCAATAGTTATGTCAGGAACCGGTGACACCAGACACACAGAGACAGTGATCCCAATAACCAATAAGTCAATAACCGGCCAGGCACAGGCAGAAGCTGAAATCTTAAATAGGAGACCAGGAACCAAGTCCAGAAGATGATAGGAGGGACCAGCTGTCAATCACTGAGGCAAAGGCAGGTTAACCGTTACATGACCAGGGAAGCTTAGAAGCACAGACATGGGTGGGGCAGGGAAAACAATTAGCAGACCAGAAGAAATAAGACACAGTTCAGACAGGGCAAAAACAAGGCAAACAAAACACAGAATAAATGGAAGATTATGGCCAAAATCGCAGTCTTTAGCGCAGAGGTCGAATCTTCGCAGCAGAGGGTGGCACTGATGCCTTTTCAGGCGCGATCATGACATTACCCCCCCTTTTATGAGGGGCCTCCGGACCCTCACCAGACCCAGGAGGAAAAGGACCTCTTACAATACATGTCTCAACATCGCTAGAGATCTCATCGTCCGTCTCCCATTCATCAGAATCCGACTCCAAGAGATAGGTAACCGGTCTCCTGACAGATCCCCCATAACTGCTCAAATCAATACCAGACATAGATCCAAATTCTGCCTTACATGAGGACACAGACCTAGTACCATAGGATATACAGAGCCAATTTCCACATTGCATGAATTAGACATGGTATCCTCGGCGGGACCCACAGAGCCAACTTCCACATTACATGAAGTCACAGATATAGCATTGGTAGGTTCATCAACAGGATAATGCACATCAAGACCACCCACAAGTACCTGGGCGCCCAGATGACTATCCTGGTTGTCATCTGGACGCTGATGATCTGGCTTCGGGGGACGCTTGGTACAATAGCTGATGAAATGTCCACTTTAACCGCAGTAAAAACAGAGTCCATTCCTTCTTCTGAGTTCCTTACGGGCCAGAGATCTTTTAATTTTGCCCAGTTCCAGAGGTTCCTCCATGGTGACCAGCGGACGAGACATAGTATGCAGAGGTTTGGAGGGGACAGAAGAAGGAACATTATCGACACAGGAGTGGTCTGGGAGTGGTCTTAGCATGCGATCAATGGTAATCGCCAGGGAAATGGCTTCTTCAAGGGAGCTAGGGGTGGGGTAACTGACCCAAGCATCTCTGAACGTCACATATGTGTTCAGGTCCCCAGAACACTTGTCAGGCTCCTTGAGTGTGACCACTGGGGTGGCAGGAGTGGTAGCTGGTAGCTGCTGGGCCAATAGCTGGACCTGTTTGGCCAGCTCAAAAACGAGGTTAGCAAGACCCTCAAAACGGACAGATAACTCCTGTGCTGAGTCCATTACTGGCCACAGGTAAGGAGTTAAAAAAATATTGTACGGCCAGTTATTATGTCAGGAACCGGTGACACCAGACACACAGAGACAGTGATCCCTAAGCTCAGCCCCGCCCACTAACTCTACCTACTTGCCCCCCTAGGCTAAACCCTAGGGCAGCAACTGGGCGGCGGTCCCTGTACTGGCTTGGTGGGACAAAAAGACAAGACAGACAAAACACAATTAAGAATGGTCGACAGTCCGGGTCACAACAATCGGGCAGAGCAGTACAAAAACACAATCCAAAAAGCAAGGTCAATAAACAGGCAATATGGTCAGAGGCAGGCAGCAAGCAGGCGAGGTCAAAAGAAACTAAGCAGGAGTCAGGAGAAACCAGAAAACAGAACACACAAGCAGGCAGAGACTAAGTCAATAACCGGCCAGGCACAGGCAGAAACAGAAATCTTAAATAGGAGACCAGGAACCAAGTCCAGAAGATGATAGGAGGGACCAGCTGTCAATCACTGAGGCAAAGGCAGGTTAACCGTTACATGACCAGGGAAGCTTAGAAGCACAGACATGGGTGGGGCAGGGAAAACAATTAGCAGACCAGAAGAAATAAGACACAGTTCAGACAGGGCAAAAACAAGGCAAATAAAAAAACACAGAATAAATGGAAGATTATGGCCAAAATCGCAGTCTTTGGCGCAGAGGTCGAATCTTTGCAGCAGAGGGTGGCACTGATGCCTTTTCAGGCGCGATCATGACAAGTTAACTGTTGTAATTGTATGTTTCATTAAAAAAAATGTATAATTTAATCACTACAGTACTGTACTATACATGTAAAACAGAATAGTGCACACAGGGACCCTCATACCTCATTCTTTATAGTACAGAGGCATGGTGTCAGTGGGAGGAGGTGATCCATACAGAAAATACAGTATAGGGGAGGACTTGAGGGGAAGGTTTAAGCAGGTGGCAAACAGTAGGGAACACAAAGCAGCCACACAGTGATGCAACAGCACCTGCGCTGCATCAGTTTCTCTTTGTGCAATCTGTGGTGTGTTGCAGAGCGGTTTTAAACAAGGCTTTGAGACTGAGTGCCAAAAAAGTGTTTGAGAACTAAGTGTTAGAGTTCTAAAGCAAACTTTCCTTGAAAATATTGTTTGAGAACCGAACTGTTCTATTTCAGAGCAGTTTGAGAACCAAGGTACCAGATATCCATTTCATGATCCCAATTTATTGTGGTACACTCACAATTAATAGCATGAAGTCATGGGCCTTGTATAAGTGATGACTAGTCACAGTGTCATGGTATAGGACAGATTCTTATACCAGTCGACTGTTCCACTGGTACCACTCCACCATTGTTTGGATGCCATGGATGACATTTGCACACCATCAACATGCATTACGGGTTCTTTCACTATAGTGGCACCATGGCCTGGGTGGCCTTGTCCTTCCCTTTAGTGGTTTGACCCTTATCTTGAGTGCATAAATTCAATAGAAAAGTAGAATTTTCCATCACTACATTATTCTGACCTCTATACTGCTGTCCAGTGTGCATGGGATGGCATCCAGGTAAAAATGTACAATGCCCTTGTATCATTGACCACATCTCTTATAAATTTGCTCTCTATTCCAAATAGAGCATCTGAAGATACAGTATAAATTAAATATTGCTTACACAGTTCAGTGTTTCATCCACTGTCTTCAAAAGTCTGCGCGTGTGTTTTTCATGATTTGCAAGAAAGAATAAGGTTCTTACGTGGCCTTCAGCGGCATTGAGTTGAAATAATGAATGAAGAATTTGGACAGACAGCCCCATGGGGCCACATTCTGAAAGATTTCTAAGGCTCTAACCCATTATTTTCAGATTCAAAGTGTCAAGTCCCTCCCGCTGAAGTTCAATGTACAAAACTAGCGAGGAGAGACGCTGCCCGTCTGCCTCACACTGTGACCTACCTGATCTGGGTCACCTCGTATGGAGAACGTAGCCTGTGAGACAGAGAGAAATAAGTAATTAAGATGTATCTAGGACAACATGTACTAAACAAGTAAGAAAGAACAAACTTACAAGTAACACACAACATCAGCATATGGCTCATATTATTCTGCTGTCTTATTTCCCTGGAAATAGGAGCAGAATATTTATATTTATATACATCTATCATAATATTTACCTTATGCAAGAATGGTATATTTGCATGAAAGCCCAGATATATTGATGCATTCATGACTTTAAGGAAGAAGGAGTATACTACTTTACTATATACGGCCTTAAAGAAATATTATATATACAGTGGTGCCTTGGATTACGATCATAATTCGTTCCGGGACCACGCTTGTAATCCAAATCCACTCTTAAACCAAAGCAAATTTTCCCATAAGAAATCACTGATATGCAGACAATTGGTTCCACACCCCAAAAATAATTATTTATTATTCTGAATAACATGTAAAACAGGTGGAACAAACATTCAGAAACAGCAGAATATGTGATATTATAAGTTACTGTACAGTAATGGAGAGGATGGGAAACACAAGGACTGATAGAGACTGCAGGGAGCATGAAAGAATGAGCAGGATAGATGTGGGCACATACATGCAGCACTCTCTGTCCGGGGAGAGAGGGGTTACAGCTATAGAGAGATTACCTCCACAGTCCTGTCCCCTGATGTAAGCCCCAGCCTGACGTGGATCTGCCATGATTTGGAAGGTGAGGGAGAATTCCATAGTCGGACTACAGTGCTGTAGACCCCGCTATGCAGACCATGCCCCTCCCTCACTCACGCTCCCACCCAGCACAGGGAGCTCTTAAACCAAAGCAATGCTCTTAAACCAAGTCACAATTTTGAAAAACTGTGAGCTCTTAAACCAAAACACTCCTAAACCAAGTTACTCTTAAACCAAGGTACCACTGTATATATATATATATATATATATATATATATATATATTGTGGACATTTGACGGGAAAAGTGCTCGAGGGGATGTACATCTCACCCAGGTTAATACATAGCGTGAGATGGTGAGTCCAGGAGGCATCGGTGCTCAGCAGTGTTATGCTGCTGAGCTATTATTTATTATTGCTGGGCCTGGACTTACATGGAATGGCAGGTAGGTTTTGGTAGTGGGACTTGCCATTCCCTTCCCCCCGATCCAGGTCAGGTTTTGGGGTCAGGTGGTTCTGACCCTAATCAGCCTGACAAGGTAAAAGCCCTGCAGAGGATCCAGTGTTTGCTCTCAGCCAGGAGTGATCAGCCTGGGTGTCTGTTTGGGAGCAACCTGGGAATAAAGCCTCTGCTGGAGCTTGTGTATACCCTGCGGTATCCAGGTGAAAGAAAAGTGTTAGATAGGTGAGCTAACCTGTTAGTAAGCGCCCAGATGGGCAAGACCTTTTTGTTTGTTTTATTCTTAAAGCACGGTGCTGCTGTATTTTGTTTGATGGACTGTTTATGCTGCAAATAAACGCCAAGCTGTTATTTTACAAGTCCAAGTCTTCTGTGAACTGTGTCCAAACACACCATCCCCCGGGAAGATCCCTACAATATATATATATATATATATATATATATATATATAGCTTTATAGAACCACGAGAAAAATAGAACAAGAAGGAATAACGGGGGTATGAATTTACAGGTACATAAGACATGGGACATTAGGGAAAGATGTATTTGGATTTAAAGGAATGGGGGATATCTAGCTTATAAAGGTATCACAGAAGCTAGCAGTATTAGACACTTTAAAGCGTATCTGTGGTCTCAAAGGTTTTTAAAAACTTTAATAGTTGATTTTAGTGTTCTTAACCCTGTTATAGAGCCCCTGAGAGTCCCCTTCATGGGGTAGACACACACAGAACTTCCTTTCTCCTTTTCCTCTGGCCAGCCAAAACACATATTCCTCTCTGTTATGCCATGACATAGTGCTGGAAAAAGGGCACTGGACTAAATAGGCTGGCATTGTGTTGGGCTGATGACTTATACAGTACAGTACTATAAAGCATGCAAGGGGAGAAGGAATTACTGATGCACTGGGTTTGCAAGGTGCTATGTGAGCAGAAAGGAAAGAAACAGCAGCATCACCATGACAGGAGGGTCACACTAAGCACTGAGCTGCTACTGTTGATGCTGCTGAGAAAGTAAAGTTAGGGTGAAGGGTTACACTGCAGCACTGTGGACATACAAAAGTAGGTATACCGGTTCTGTATTTAAACAAGAAACAGCTTTCTGTAATTTGTCTTCCTTCTGTTACTGGAGAATTATGGGAGGTTGTTGAAATGACAGTGTCCATTTAAAGGTAAACTATCAGCAGGTTTGTGCAAACGAACCTGCTGACAGCTTCCTGCAACAGTATACCTCATCTTTCCAGCACTGGTCTCCTTTCCTTAGTCGGTCCGGTCGTTTTCAATAACTTTAATCAAACAGAAATATGTAAATTAGTGCATTAGGAGCACTGGGGACATTCCTTGACTTGCATGAACCTGCTGATAGTTTCCCTTTAAAAATCATATACAATAATAATAGTGTTATGTGGAAACCTGTATATATGATTTATAGAAGTAATTAGTATATCTTTATAGCTTCATAAGTACAAATCTATAATATCTACAAAAAACAACAAACTGCAGACTGCTTGTACAGTTGACCGAAACTATTTGCAATAACACCTTAAACAAACTTTACTATAAAGCAAAAAAACTACTGAAACTTTGTTTCTTTTTATGTGTTGGGGTAGGCCAAAACCTTTTTTTATTAAATAAAAATATAAAACTGATAAAATACTCGAGGACCTTGCCTTTGAAACAGCATACATCTGTAGAGGTCACCGAATGCCAGCCACCAATTCAGCATGGGCATGTCCTAGTTGTTTAGACTTTCGGTGCCCCTTGACTGACAAGCCTCCCCTTGGCAAGGCCCTCCCAAATGCCCCGAGCTGTGACAAAGATAATAAATAACATAAATGTATAAAAATGTATAAATACAATGCCAAAAAGTTTTAGGTTGGAGTTGGGGGACCTTTCCTTCTTGGCACGTATGGTCTAACTGCAATGGACCTGCCTACCCTACTAACTATATACTCCCTTCCAAACAAGTTGCCCCCCCCCCCTGCCCTCCCCATGTGACTTAGCTCACAGAGCCTAACTTTAATAAAGGAGAAATCCATCGAAAATTGTTATTAAAGTTTTATATTGTCCCCTAAAAGTTATACAAATTACCAATAAACATTTATTACGAGAAATGCACATAAAGTGCTTTTTTCCCTGCACTTACTACTGCATCAAGGCTTCACTTCCTGGATAACATGGTGATGTCACTTCCTGGATAAAATGGTGATGTCACTTCCTGGATAACATGGTGAAGTCACGACCCGACTCCCAGAGCTATGCAGGCTGTGGCTGCTGGAGAGGATGACGGCAGGGGGACACTGAGGGACACAGGGCACTGGAGGGACACTGAGCATCCCTCTGCCATTATCCTCTCCAGCAGCCACAGCCCACACAGCTCTGGGAGTCTGGTCGTTACATCACCATTTTATCCAGGAAGTGAAGCCTTGATGCAGTAGTAAGTGCAGGGAAAAAACACTTTATGTGAATTTCCCATAATAAGTATATATTGGTGATTTGTATAACTTTGGGGGGCAATCCAATACTTTAATAAAAAATTTTAACCAGACTTCTCCTTTAACTCTACTAACTTCATTAAATGGCCAGACCCCCAGTCAGAGGTGCTTGCTGCCCAACGGGCTTTCTAGACGATATACATGAACCTAAGTTATATGGCTTTTAGTAGTAATTGCTATGTAGCTTCATAAGTAAAAAAGCTTTATAGCTTCATAGGAGTGAGAGGAAAAAGCCTTTATGAGAACTATGGGCTTATGGCTCAATAGTAACATATGACTATAGATACCTGTATATGGCTTTAGAGGAACAAGAGCTATGTACATTTATACAAATGGTTAAAGCTCTCTTCACATTAGCTTAGGAAAACTGTCAGATGCTATTTACACCCCAAAGTGATGACTTTGTTAAATAGGTTTTAGGTCAAGGAGGCTCATGGTACCTTTCATAAATCTGTCTATCCATAATGGAGAAAAACTGCTTTTATTATCTGGTGCAAAGTGTCAAAAAAGCCTTCCCAAGCCCCTGAAGTGCTGAGGGCTGTAATATCTTCTTGTTCACCCATGTCAATCAAGGGGACACAGGGATTGGAGGGAGAGGGAGGAGGCATTACTGCTTGCGGCCTTTCAGGAGCTTGGGAATGCCTCCTTGACTCTTAGAACCACTGAATATAAACATTTTAATTTTATGAAAGCACAGACAGATATATTAAAGGTACCACATGTTTCCTTAACCTAACAGCTATATAACAGTATCAGCAGCTTAGAACCTGACCTGCAGCCGACACATTACTCTTAATAACAGAGTTATGTTAGCTATTATTGATCAGTCTCTGAACAGCTTGATAGTTCCCATTGATGTAAAGGTTTTTATTGGGGTTGTATAATTTTTGTGGCAAGAATACCACTGGAAATATGCTATTTCTGCTGTCAAAAATACTGAAACCCTTAAATAAATAGTAATATGAAGCTTGACATGAGTAATGTATATAAATTTATAGATGCACAGCATTGGACATTATAAGAACAAGGGGGTCAAACAGGACCAGGACCAAGGATTCCCTCTCAGGACCAGTGCAGGTGTGAAAATTGCAAGGTTATTCAGTGTGCTTATAACGTTTGTACCAGATACCATGCTACAAGTATCTTCACTTAATGGTGAGTTTATTTGCAATGCGTTTCAGCCAATCCCTGTAACAAGATGGCCTTTCTCAAGCTTAAACTTTAATAGCAATGAAGCTCCCTTTAAACTGTTACAAGTTAAAAAAAAGCAGTTGATCACTTCCGTGTTGCCTGGTACAAAGGAGCGGCACAACAAGTCCCATAATGCAACATGAACATACTTAGAAATAACTATATAACCATATACAAGTGGCATTATTAAGGAGGATAATATGTTTTGTTATGTTTATTAGCCGATCCAGTGTGTTGGGTTGAGACTTAGTGGAGATTGGGACCACAGTGAGGAGTCTATATGCATTGCTAGACAGTATCGGCTCCAGCAGCGGTGCATGCGTCCTGCCTTTGGAAAGTTCAAGAGCAGTCGAGTTAACTAGACTGAACACTGCGCAGCCCGTACAGCAAAGAGCCTGCGCTGCGTAGTCAGGAGTAGTCGCGCAGACATCGCCAGCATGTGTGTGGTGAGCTATACGATTCATCACACACCTTTTGGAAAACTCATCCTCCCGATATCATGTAAAGCTACATGATGCACTCTGAATACCCTTGCAATTTCCACACCTGCACTGGTCCTGAGAGGGAATCCTTGGTCCTGGCCCAGTTTGGATCCCTACTACTACACTTCTATACACCATTCTACTGGTGTCCCTGACCTGGCTGCAGTGTATTTCCTATGAAGCCTACAATAGAGGTGTACCTATTTTATAGCACAACCCTACTAGGTGAGTGGTTATAATCTAGACTTCTCACCTTTGAGTTTCTTTTTAAATTTAATACACTAGGAGCACCCCAGCAGGTGATTGGGGGCAGGGCCTAATTAAACACTGGCGTACGAGTATGCTGGTGTAATTAAGTGTCCCTTGTGTACCCTGGGTGTATGATTTAACAAGAACAAGAGATGTAATATTTTATGTCAATGGGATATATACTGGTATAGTAACTAGACCTATATAGGGTTTATAGCAGAATAGAATATAGGAGCCAATATGGCCTCTATTGATATATTCAATATGGCTGCTGTTGATAGAGGTGTGACAAATCTCTCATCTGGACTTCAGCTAACCATTACAATTCATTATATGTGATTTTACCGTAGCCAAGAAGCCCATTACACATCATCATGTTAGATGCCAAGGGGTGATAACAGACAACTTCAAAAAAGATTAACTTTTTATATTCCCCTATTAAAATTCACTGGCCCGAACAGAGGCGATCAATAGCTAATTTCTATTTCCATAACAGAGCAGCACATAATGGACATGTCGTGTGTTTGTGCTTTTATTTTAAAAAGTAATTACTGGAAGGACATTCATCTAATAGATCAGATTGTGAGGAAAAAAAATTCAAATCATTCCGACAGGTTGTTTATGAAAGTCAATACAACATGCTTATGGTAAAGTGACAGGATGGAAAGCAGATTAACAACAACCTTTTCTAGCTGAAATGTATGTTAGGCTGAGCATGGAATGCCTGAGCAGGAAATATTCCCATTTTAATAAAATGAGCAGACAAATATTGAAAACCAATTAAAAAGGAACCTGTGTGAATCAGACCTTTCTTCTTCACTGCTGTCCTCTTGGTACGGAGTAGAATAAATGTTCATAAGGGTTACTGAGACTTATATTTGATATCTCCAATTTCCTAAAGATTGGAGGAATTTTCATCTATTATTAAAAGTCAATGTCCTTCACTCCTCATATTCAATCCATTTCATGTTCCTGTCTCCTGCATCTAAAAAACATCTCTAAAATAGCCTTAAAAATGATCCAATAATGAGGAAAATAAAAATAAAAATAAAGACCTATACTTAATTTCCATCAGGGGATTTGAACCAAAGAATGGGCTGCTGGCAGATCTTTAGACAGGTGATTTACCTTTAGACCACAGCTCCAACATACAGTATTTGGGGTCAGTTATTTAACTATATCTGAGTGTTTTTTTTAGATTTAAACTGCCTATAGAGGACGGATCTGCAATCAGAGACATTGGCTGAAAGATGAGTGAGCAGGAGGCCGGGCAGCATTGATTATATGAAGAAGAGGGAGGAGAAAGGAGTGGTGAAGTGTGCCAGAGTTGATTAAACAACTCCTGTTTTACCCTTTATTACAGTAGGAGACCTGAGATTGTACATAATCCACCAGGTGGTTGTGCTAGTTCAGCAAACAGGTGTGATGGTGATAACTTCTTTGTGTTGTGGCTGGCTGTAATCCCCAAATGGTCGGTGACCTTCCGGGTTGTGATGGGTCCCTTGGGCTCTTGTCACAGTAGTCCTGAGTGGCAACTGACCCACCCAGACTATCGGCACTACTACTCACAGAAAAGGGAAAAATTACCCAAGGTGTGCATCGAGTGTGTATGGGTGCTGATGCGTATAAATGATGACAGAGTCCCAGTGATATCAAAAATAGAACAGCGTTACTGTGCAGTCTTTCAATAGTACAACACACTTTAGTAAAATAGATAAATCTTCACACAGACTTTAGTGCTTAACTTGGTTGTGCTTGAGGAGGTGCTTGAAGTAGAAGAGAAGAGAGGTAGTTGTAGCGTTGCTTGGAAAATTAAAAGCAGAGTAGAGGAGAAGAGTTTGTTGAGGGAGTCCCAACCCAGTGTAGCAATGTACTCTGCTGGAACTTTGAAAAAATATACTGTAGTGAGACGTTTACTTGTACCTGTGTTTAGACTCTGTCTGACCGCCTTGTGCCCCACAGTGTCGAGTGACCCATCCTAATAGGGTGATACAAGCCCCAGTCCTGGTTATCTGGGTGAAGCTAAGTTTCCTGGGGTATCCCAGTTACTTGCACTGCCACATAGGATACATAGATCTTCCTTGGTAGCTTTGTCCTATCCAGGCTAGTTCCTCTGTCTCTTAGAATACTCTCCTGCACCTTTTAGACTGGTTCATGGCATGGGTCAGGATGTTCCTAGACTCTTTTCCCTTTCTAGTGCTTACCACTGCATAGCAGAAATAGTACAGTATATAAGAGAAACAGATCACTGATCTCAGGGAGACCAGCCAAATGACAACACTGCCGGCTGCTAGTGAAAGTGCTCAATGCAGTGAAGTCTTAGGTGTTTTGCCCCCTGGGAAACATGAATAAGCAAAAAAAGAGCCCGTGGAGCCTCATCAAAGAGTCTCAAAACACAGGACTAGCCAGATATACCTCCAGGAAGGACCCAGCCAAGGGGCAGCTTCTGTTAGGAAACCACCAAAACCACCATATTAAGTGGCCCTATAAGAAAATGTAATGACAAGGGGAAAAGGGTCCTTCCAGGAGGGATATCTGGCTAGTCCTACATTTCGAGATTCTTTGATGAGGCTCCACAGGCTCTTCTTTTGCATATAGCAGATATAGTAGAAATACTGAAATAACTGGTTGTTTATTGCTGGGTTCACACTACGTATATTTGAGGCTGTATGTTTGAGGCTGTATAGCAACCAAAACAAGGAGTGGATTGAAAACACAGAAAGGCTATGTTCACATAATGTTGTAATTGAGTGGATGGCCGTCATTTAATGGCAAATATTTGCTGTTATTTTAAAACAACGGCTGTTATATTGAAATAATGGAAGTTATTTACCGTTATATGGCGGCCATCCACTCAATTTCAACATTGTGTGAACAGATCCTTTCTGGGTTTTCAATCCACTCCTGGTTTTGGTTGCTATGAGGACCTGACATGAGGACCAAATACAGCCTGAAATATACATAGTGTGAACCCAGCCTATAGCTGCATCTTTACACACTCGTCTTAAACTAGACTGCACTTCTCACTTTCTCCCACACAGAGCCAACCAACTCCTTCTCCAGGAGGGAGTGTCTGTTGAGAGCAGGGATAGGCAGAGAAAGAGGAAGTACCTCCTACAGGTCCACAACGAACCCATGACACAACAACAACAGTAACCCCTTACCTTCCTCAGATTAAATAACTAGACTTAGAAGTAATAGTGACACCTAGTGGCAAAGCTTCAAAGTACTCTTCATCACCACTCAACCTGGAGTGAGAACTTTGCAATGGGTGCCTAAGGCACTTAAAAGTGGGGCACCACAGAAGGACTAGTCCTGCCATGCATAACAGGTTCACCACTCTCATAAACAGACAGACAGTTGCTTGTTAAAAGGGGCCTGTTTAAACCCAGTTATTGTTAATGCAGGGCCAAACTAATGATCTCTGGATTGTTCATATGTCCCTTTATTTACATAATTTTAAACTGCATATCCTGTTTACACGGAGAGACGTGTAGTGATTTTTAGGGACAGCAATTAGCCAATATAGCTGGTCTTTTACATATGCCAGTAATCAGCCATTTTTAGACAATAATCGAACCTACAGTATTCCTATAAATGACCGCTAATTTCTTAGATTGGTGCTTTTTTAAAGAGCCACTGTGCAGTCAGGGCCAAATAAACCATTGTTATATTATTCATGTAGCCTTTTACTTCCATCTATTATGAGCCGCATATCACCTATTACACTGAGACATGTGCAACCAACAAAAGAGAATTTTTTTTACAATGCTAAAACCATGAGAACAGCTGAATTGTGATTTTGCGTTCATTGGCTGATCGTTGGGCCTATTAAACAGGGCAATATCAGACAATTACTACCCCTTTCAATAGAGCCCTTAGGACACCTCTTGTCAATTACAGTGCTACCTGTCCAGTCTTTACAGTTTTCATCCACTTCTTTTTTAGCCAATGAAGGACAATTGCCCCAAACTCCGCTTATCCGCATATTTGCATGTGGTATCCCACCACGGGTGTTGCTATTGGTTACACCTTTCATAAAAGCCTGTACTTATTGTAAGCCAGTGGTGATTAATTAAGTGATAAATTTTCGCCACTAGATGCCGCTATTACAGATGTGTGTATTTAGATGCTGCACAGATGAAGTATGGAAAGGGTTATTGTTTATTTGTATGTCACATGGATCTGTAAACCTATAGGAGTCTCTTCTTCTGTCCTATCATCTCTCACTTTACTTCTTCTCCTGTGCTATCATCTCTCACTTTACTTTTTCTCCTGTGCTATCATCTCTCACTTTACTTCTTCTTATCCACTCTTCACCCACTCACAGCGCCCTTTAGATACGCTGGAGATAGGAAGTCACATGGGTAGAGGAAGTGTGAAGGTCTTTTGAGTTTTAGGGGAAGGACACAAGCTGGAAAGCTCCCTACAGTGGTCCCTTAGGACTCCCCGTATGGGTAAGAAGCAAGACAAGATACAGCTAACAGTTTCTCCTCAGCTTACTCTACACAACACTATGCAGTGTTAAACTCCTACAGGAAAGGACAAGTCAGAGATCATCTCAACCCAGGCCGTAGACTAGGAAAATCACAGTGCAGGACAGTATCCACTAAAGCCAAAGAAAGCTAGAAACTGATCCGGATAGAGCAAAGTTGCTAAGAACGTAGGAACTCTATCTCGCAGTGCGGTTGTCAGCAAGGAAACCTCAGCCGTACGCTCATCCCAGGTAACAGGGTCTTGTGTCACACAAGGAGGACGGTTCAGCCGACACTGTAGGGAATAAGGTGGTGCAAAGACCCAAAGGTCAAAACAGAACAAGTATTTTCTTCTCCTTCTAAAGTATTCTTCTACCTCATCCTCCAACATCCTGGCAGAGCACAGTACTACTTGGGTTGGGACTCTCACAACATCCTCCTCTCTGCTCCTCTGATTTTTTGTATCTATTAACACGCAACTCAGGCGGCACAACTGTACTCATCTCTATACTCCTATCACAGAACTGAATCCTGTATTACCAAGTGTCCTACCGAGTGTATTATCAAGTGTTTTATCAAGAGAAACGTATCCTGCCTATGTACAGCTGAAAAATCTGCTGCACCTCAGTACTTTCAAAGTAGACTAGAGAATACTTATGATAAAGAGACTCTATGATTCTTCGCCCCACACTGACACAGTGTACACTACATCCTTGGGAGACATTTCCCCTTTCTGTGGGTGGTGGTACCGATATTCCTGGAGGGTCACTATACCACTCCAGCTCACTGTGATAACCCAAGGGACCCCGTAGCAACTCGGCAGGTCACTGACCACAGGGGAAGAAGGTGTAACCGGCACTGGTTTCACAACACAACATCTCAGGGTCCGGCTACATCTCGGCCAACCACCACCTAAGTGGCGTCACACCTCACCATCTAGCAAGTGACCGGTCGTTCCTCCGACATAACACCTCCGGGGCTCCCCACAGAATAGGTGTCATGAACAGGATACAAGCCTTGTTGCTGTCTACTACTGCTAGGCTAAAGAACTGTGTATGGTGTGTGATTTACTGTATAAGGATTGCCAAGAACTGTGTGTTCTTTTGTGACTTGCATTGACAATAAAGACTAAGCACCAAAACACCTATTGCCCTGAAGATAAGTGCCCCAAAGAGAATTGCTCTAGCAGTACATGTAAAAGTGTGGGAGCTCTCCCTGTTGTTTCGGGACTGTATCCTGCATTTATTACATACGCCACAACTTTTGAACAGCCCGCCAGCCATAACGCGGGAAAGCTGCTCCAAAGAGCGGTAAGACTCTTCCAAAACCACGTCAAAGTTTCAGCACTGCCCCCTAGCGGAACCCAGGAGTATCAATTTGTTTCTGGGAGGACCCCTGATGGTGAGACACCTCCTTGCTTGCACTTCTGGCGCGGCCATTACTGTGGAGGCTGACGCCCATGTACGCCCCCTGCGCTCCACCGGAAGTGACGACTTCACCTTCAGTTGCGACAAGATGGCGAGCGGAGAGCAACATGTGATGGACGCTGAGACACAGGTTATATCAGAGATTGTGGAAGTCCTGGCCTGCTGGTCAGCTGCCTCTGGAGAGAAGCGAGTGAATACTGCAGCAACAGTTCCTGCCATCACCGGTCCAGCACAGTCGCTGAGACCTCCGGCTATGCAGCCGATCCCCTGAGGGGAGATACCAGGAGGAGAAGGAGAAAGCCATTTCTTCAGGATCCGGGCCCCTGATCAAGACAGTAAACCATACTCCGACTTTACTGATATTGACGAAGGTGAGTATGTGGCAGAAGCTGCCTTTAATGATGATGCATGGCTATCCCGGCGCCACTGCCCTGTTTCAAGACTCCGGCCCCAGCAGAGCCACTAGGCCCCAAGCCTCCTGAGGCGTGACCACCTCCACTACCTCCACTGCCACAACGAGCTCCCAAAGATAAGTCACAGCAGCTCCTGGACATTCTAAGAGATGTTATCCCGGCTAAGCAGCCACCCTTCTGTCATCCGGCGGCAGAAAGGGAGAACACAGTGGCAGTGACAGCTCAACCACCGCAAGCCAGCAATACAGCTACCCGGCGGGTAACCGCATCAGAGCTGGAGAAAGAGTTCATCCGAGGATTTGACCAACCACGCCCTGGTGAGAAACACTTGGAGAGGCGGAGAACCACTGTGATATCCTTTGAGGAAAAAGGCTTTGGGGTCATCCAAGATTCGTCACCGGGCAGTCAAAAGATCTTATATATATCCCTGCAACCCGCCATAACTTAAAGGAGGGTGAGATCATTGACTATATGCCATATACATTTGAAAGGAAAAAATAGGCAGCTGCTGTTATCAGACCTAAGTTTAACATTCAGGAGCCGTTTAAGCCCACTGCATCACAGGACTGGAACAAAACCTGGGTAGCTTATCACCAGCGGAAAGCCGTGGAAGAACAAATTGTTGTGGCTACTATCACAGGTTCCAAAGCTCCACCATCAACAAGGCAAGATGTCAGGAGGAGACCCGCTGCTGCAGCCACTGCTGCAACTCCTGCTGAAGCTATGACAGGGGTCTGCACCGTGTCTCAAGTACAGCCCCAGGTCACTTAAAATGTTGCTGTGACCACAACTCCAACACCAGTCACCACTAGAGCTACAGCCTCTACTATGACCAAGGAGTGTATTTTCTGCAAAAGAATTGGACCCAGGAGATTGCATCCGGCTCAACCCAAAAAGAAGTCTACAGCTGCATCCCTGGCCTCTCGACGCTCTCAAACCTACTAAAGAGTGTCACCCAAGACACTGAAGAGGACGCTATGCTGTCCTTTGGGCAGTTCGGCTGAGCTGCTCTGTTGAGCCACGTTGGCTCCTATTGTTCTGTGTGTCCCCAGTTGCAACCATCCCTGTTCAAGATCCCTGTACCCGGCCTAGCCATGATTCCCCTTTTCTTTTCCCCACTTTCTTGTGAGGAACAAGCCTCGTTTTACAGAACTGATGCATCACAGCACCAACTAGGGTGTAAATGGACAGATGCATCCAGTACCAGATTTTGTTGTGGACAATTGTATTATTGCCCAAACCAAAAAAGTTTTAATTGTGCACTTAGAGTTTTATAATATATAACAGTATTTTATAACCCATGCTGTGCCTTAACAAACGTCCAGCCTTTTCCTCAAGGGGTTAAGCCATGGTTGGCTTTTCTCAAGTGGGGGGGTATGTGGTGTCCCACCACGGGTGTTGCTATTGGTCACACCCTTCGTAAAAGCCTGTACTTATTGTAAGCCAGTGGTGATAAAATAAATGATAAAGTTTTGCCACTAGATGCCGCTATTACAGATGTGTGTATTTAGATGCTGCACGGCTGAAGTATGGAAAGGGTTATTGTTTATTTGTGTGTCACATGGATCTGTGTACCTATAGGAGTCTCTTCTTCTTCTGTCCTATCATTTCTTACTTGACTTCTTCTGTCATATTATCTTTCACTTTACTTCTTACGCACTCTTCACCCACTCACATCGCCCTTTAGATACACTGGATATAGGAAGTCACATGGGTAGAGGAAGTGTGAAGATCTTTTGTGTTGGATGTTGTAGGGGAAGGACGAAAGCTATAATGCTTCCTACAGTGGTCCCTTTGGGCCCTGGCCATCTGCCAGGTTCCCTCACGCTAAAGGGTCAGTCTTAGTCAGGTCCCTGTATGGGTAGGAAGCAAGATAAGACACAGCTAACAGTTTCTCCTCAGCTTACTCTACACAACACTATGCAGTGTTAAACTCCAACAGGAGAGGACAAGTCAGAGATCATCTCAACCCTGACTAGGAGAGTCACAGTGCAGGACAGTATCCACTAAAGCCAAAGAAAGCTAGGAACAGATCCTTATTGTTAAAGTTGCTAAGAAGCTAGGAACTCTATCTTGCAGTGCGGTTGTCAGCAGGAAAACCTCAGCAGTCCGCTCATCCCAGGTAACAGGGTCTGGGTCTTGTGTCACCCCAGGAGGACGGTTCAGCCGACACTGTAGGGCATAAGGTGGTGCGAAGACCCAAAGGTCAAAACACAGGCACAAGTATTCTCTTCTTCTTCTTCTTCTAAAGTATTCTTCTACCTCATCCTCCAACATCCCAGCAGAGCACAGTACTACTTGGGTTGGGACTCTCAAGACATTCTCCTCTCTGCTCTACTGATTCTTTCTATCTCTCAACACGCAACTCAGTCGGTACGAATGTACTCTTCTCTATACTCCTATCACAGAACTGGATCCTGTATTACCAAGTGTCCTACCGAGTATACTATCAAGTGTATTATCAAGTGTTTTATTAAGAGAAACATATCCCGTCTATGTACAGCTGTATAATATACTGCACCTCAGTACTTTCTAAGTAAACAAGAGATTATTTATGATACAGAGACTCTGTGATTCTTCGTTTCACACTGACACAGTGTACACTACATCCTTTCCCCTTTCTGTGGGTGGCGGTACCGATAGTCTAGTAGGGTAGCTACACCACTCTGGCTCACTGTGATAACAACCCAAGGGACCCACGGTGTAACCGGCACTGACGTCACCGCAACATCTCAGGGTCCGGCTACATCTCAGCCAACCACCACCTAGCAAGTGACCAGCCGTTCCTCTGAAATAACACCTCGGGGGCTCACCACATGCATATCTGTGCAGCAGATTTATCCAAGGGTGTAAAATATACACTGGTTTAAACTGCCCACAGCAACCAATCACAGCTCTTCTTTCAATTTACCAGCACTGAAAGCTGAGCTGTGATTGGTTGCTGTGGGCAGTTTACACCAGTGTATATTTTACACCCTTTGATAAATTTCCGATCTATGCACAGTGATCACTAACTGGGGCATGAAGAATAAATGTTGATGCTTTCAATTTACTCTATGGCATGCCACCTCAATAATAATAATATCTGTCCTTATGTCTTATATCTGGTGAAGAAAATACAGAAAATTGGTCAGCACATTCAATAGTAGTGTAGTGTAACTAGAGGTGCAAACATAAAAGTACAGCAGCACTCTACAAACACTAAGATATTTACATAACATAGATATTTTTTTATTGCAATACTGCTATGGAAAAATTAAGGTTCTTAGCATAGCATTTGATCAAATAGTTTGTACCATTGCATCCCGGCAAGGTTACCTCAGACATGGGATGGACCCTGCACTATAGATATGCCTCTCTTGGGCTAGCACTAAGCCTACAAATTCTAGGCATCTAGGATCCAGTTTTTCCCAGCATAAATCACCCATGGGGGATGGGTGGGGTGCAAGATCAAAATGGGAGCAGCCACTCCCTCCACATCTGGTAGTGTCTGGTAGTTCTCCAAAATCCATGACTGAAGATATTTTACTGAGGACTGCAAAAATTACAGACACATTTTATGCACTCCTTCTTCCTTATAAGTTCACAGTTACTGAATGCCCAGTTCTAAGTGACATCAGGGAAAAAAGGAATCTCAGATACATTTATCTGGTTTCCTCCATATGACCCAGTGGCTTCAAGCCTCACTGATGTGAAGAACAATCAAAGGAAGGAAGTGGACTGGGTGGGATCAGGCATATTCCAAAGTGGAGCACGCTGGATATTTTGGAATTCACAAACTCCTGGACTGACCTGTATCTTTTGTTCCTTTGGGGTCCTGTGACGGTTGGATTATTTTTTTCTATTTTTAACATTTCAAGCAGATTGAGACTTTTTGGGGGCTCTTCCTATCACACAGGTAAGTGGTTTGATTTAATATGAAGCATGTTGATTTATTCTAATATTGACTCTTTGTTTATCTACAGTATACAGTGACCATGAGTTGTGAGGGCTGTATCTTGCCCTGTTCAAACACGACAACTCTTTTTTAGCGCTTCTTTTAGGGTGCCTTCACACCTACCGTATCGCAGTAGAAAATCCGCTGCGGATCCGCAGCAGATCCGCAGCAGTTTTAACTAAATTAATGAACACAGCATTAAATACGCACTGTCAAATCCGCTGCGGATCCGCAGCAGATTTGTAAGTGCGGATTTAGTGCTGAGTTCATTCATTTAGTTAAATCCGCTGCGGATCCGCAGCGGATTTTCTACTGCGATACGGTAGGTGTGAAGGCACCCTTAATGTGTATTTATGTTGGCCATCATTCTGATGGTTGGCCCTTTGGTTTCTGGTACGGCTGCCGATTCTTGCCACTGAGAATCATTCTCATTAGTGATTGCAGAGATAACTAAGAGATTCGCTAATCTGCTCATCAGTCGGCTGCCTTTTAACTAAGTGTCACTCCTCCCGGGTGCTGGGAGAAGCTGGATCCAGTCCCATAAAACTGGGAGAAGTTTCCCAGGACTGGATTCAGCTTTTCCAGTGACCATGGGAGGAGTGGCACGGAGCGGCATGGATCGGCACTGAGTTAAAAAACAGCAGGCTGATAAGTCGACTACTGAACTAACAAAGCGATTTGCTTCGTTATTACTATTACTGTATATTTGCTCATCACTAATTCTACTTTCTATGTGAAATACAGTGCTGGAGGGTAAACTAAGCATTACATGATCTTTAATCTCAGAATGTTTCAATGATTTCATTGGCTACATGTAGAGCTTTACAGATGGATCCCAATCACAAAAACGGCAGTGGTCCAGTAAGGGAAGCCCCATCTATGAATTCAACAAGCAGAGCATAGAAGGAAGGATTGTCCAAGAAGCATATTAGGCTGGACTTGTATTGGGCTTTTTTGAAAGAACAAAGGCAATGTGGTTTTTCAGGTTATGTGGCAGCACAAATCACAACATATTTTATCCAATGTATTGATGTTCTACCAACTTTTAGACAGATTATTTAATCATAACATTTGGAGGTACTGGCCCCAATGAATCTTGCGAACAAGATTATATATATATATATATATATATATATAGTTATGTAATGCCATTTGGGCATTCGGACTTTCCCCAGTTGCCTGTAGTCAGAGGAGGCCCACAGCTTTTGTTAGAGTGCAGGACATGTGAAAAATAAGAGAAAATATAGACTCAATAAAAAAGGAACTGGTGGATCCTGGTGTAAAGTCATTCAGCTGTAAAGGGATGTATTGTCTTATTCATTGCAAGCTAAATAGACAATCCACCATGATCATGAGTATTCTCACAATAATTTGGATTTTCAATCCTACTGTATTACTCCAAGGCCCAGATTTATCACACTGATTTATTTTTCATTTTGTGAAACAAAGTGGAGCTATGATTGGCTGCTATCTATCTGAGGCAGAAATCAGACACATATTTTTTTTATCCTAGACGGATATATCTGAGTCAGATTGTCACATATAGTCACCATGTACGTGTGAACACACATGGAATGCATTCCAATGCCCTGTTTACGCAAGGATTTTTTACAGCTGTTATTTAATACTCGAAATAACGGCCATTGTTTTGAGTATCAAATGAGGGCTGTATAGTAATAAAAAAAGACTGTGTGAACAAGACTTTATACTGGTATCATAATTAAATCAGGATATCACCCTTTTGGAAATATATGGTATACAATAACCAACCAAAGCCAGTTGGGCCATCATGACTTGCTGATTTCAATATAAAGTACAAAAGCAGATGGCTTTGACCTTGTGACTTAGACTAGTGAAGTGACCAGACCCAGAGCAGTAAAATCACTTCAGTCTGATCCTGTGACAGTGTCAAGTGTCACCCATTGTCTGGGTAAAGCAGAGAAAATATTTATGGAATCATTCTGCTGTCTGGTCTTCAAGCAAGGCTAAATCATTAGTTTCAGAAGTACAGTACATAAAGGAATATATATATATATATATATATATATATATATATATATATATATATCTCACAGTGCTCCTTCTAATATTGTTATTTTGCTAAAGGGGTATTCCGGATTTGGTAAAAAAAATAAAATTTGAATTGTTATTGTTTGTAGATCATGTATTAGAAGACTATGCAGGTTGCCTGTTATCAGTCATGCTAACAGTTCTCTCCATATCACAGTCAACTGAACTCCCACAATGCACTGCTCTCTGAAAACAAGAAATTACCAGAATTCTCAATTTATCTGTAGATAATTAAATTATTAAGAGAAAAGTAAAGAAAAGAAAAGTGTTTACAAAGTGACAAAACATTTTATGTAGATTCTGACTGGAAAGTTGTTAAAAAGGCAAGTTACTCTTTAAATTGCTTGGAAAGCCTTAACATTACTGATATCAGAGAGATTGGTAAAAGAAAGCATAACAATATAAAGTCTCCTGGTATAGCAATTATTCACTAAAGGTTACACAAGGTCTGGGACACATCCTGCTTTTGTTTGAAAAGAACAGAAACAGGATATTTAATATAACGGAGCTTGAATAGATTCAGAATCGGAGAAACCCAGCTTCTTCTGAAAAGAAAACACCTGAAAATTAACAGGAAAAACTGATTAATAACTGATTCATACAATTACTAAGGGTCCTTTTAAAGCAAAAGATGTCTGACAGATTTTTTCAGTCAAAGTTAGGAACAGACTATAAACAGGGAACAGGTCGTAAAGATAAGACTGAAATTTTTCCTCTTTTCAAATCCACTCCTAGCTTTGGCTAAAAATATGTAAAATACTCTGTCAGACATCTTTTGGTTAATAGGGCCTTAAGTAAAGATTTATATTTATAATATATATATAAAGTTACTCTCCAACTGTTGCATATACATGTTGGGATTTGTAGCTTTGTAACAGAAAAATTCACCACCACCCCTATTGAAGACCATTAAAGGGAAACTATCAGCAGGTTAGATAAATCTAATTGGCTGATATCTCCCTCTTGGCCTTGAGATGCTAAGGATGAAGTTAAGTCTTTTGATGCAACTATTAAAAACACAGAAATGGTGCCAAGGATAAAGTTAAGAGACTTACCTTCATCTTCAGCATCCAGTGCACAAAGGGGGCATATAAGCAGTTTAGATTTGTCTAACTTGCTGATAGTTTCCCTTTACAGCATATTGTATGATGACTATATTGATAAAAAGCCTTTTATGAGCTTTGTTAAAGAGAATGTGTCATTACAAAATGTCATAGAGGGAGATTTATCAAACATGATTTAAAGGGGTTGGCCACTTTATAGTAAAATAGGTCAGTACAAAGTATCAGTAAGTGTACTCAATGTAAATACTGACAGCAGCTCCCTGTGTACCTCAGAGCTAAAATCAGACTCCCCTTCACCAGGCTGTGCTGCCCTGCTCTATTTTGTTTCAGTCCATAAAAGGCTGACATGGAGGAGCATGTGACCATGCCCGGTCCCCTGTGTCCTCCATAGACACATACAGGCTCAGTAGTGGACACTGAGGGGCGGGGCATGGTCACATGATCCTCCATGTCAGCAATCTTATGGACCAAAACACCACAAAGCAGGGGAGCACAGCCTGGAGGAGGGGAGGCTGATATTAGCGTTGTGAGGTACACAGGGAGCTACTGTCAGTATATACAGTGAGTACACTTACTAATACTATACACTGAGCAATTTTACTATAAAGTGGCCAACCCCTTTAAAGCAGACGTGTCAAACTTAGGCCCTCCAGCTGTTTTAAAACTACAATTCCCATCATGCCTGGACAGCCTAAATTAAAGCTTTGGCTGTCCAGGCATCATGGGACTTGTAGTTTTGCCCCAGCTGGAGGGACTGAGTTTGTGAAATTAAAGTGAAATCGGCTCAGTTGCCCCTAGCAACCTATCAGATCTGACCTTTCATTTTCCAAAGAGTCTGTGAGGAATGAAAGGTGGAATCTGATTGGTTGCTAGGGGCAACTGAGCCAGTTTCAATTTACACCATGTTTGATGAATCTCCCCCATAATGCTTAAATAAAGTTTATTGATAAGATACCATTTACAAAAGCTATTGCTCAGAGTTTATCCTTCTCTTGCCTAATGACTACTGCTCAGGTCACAGAGCATGCCTAGAAAACACTCTCATTCTAGTGAATAGGGTCTGGGCCAGACTGTTGTGTCTATGTCCATACTAAGTACTTTAGCACTACGTGCTAAAATCGTATTTCTAAATGTTGTTAAAACAGTTCAAGCGAAATGGCTGCCCTGATAATTTTGTTCTAAAAATGGAATTTAAAATTTTTTTAAAATTTTAAGCTGCTAGGTGTATGTTAAGAAAATGATGACTGGTCTCAACACGTAACAGAACCATACAGGTCCTGACCCCAACTCCATTTGAGATCATATGATCTCCATGACTGTGTCTAGCACGATTGCAATCCAAGATGACGGCAAGTTCAAATCAATACCTGACAAAACATATGGATAAGAGCAATACCATTTTTTTACAGGAGACAGTTAAATATCAAAAGGCAACACACAGCCTTAAAAGATTCTTTTATTTGTATGAATCTGTTTGACTCGATTCCAGCCATGTAAACCGGCACCAGTATGCTTGACAGCTGGCTGACTTTTACAGTAAATGCTGAACAACGAGAGCAGTAAATGTGCCCATATATCAGGTAAACATTACAGGTTACAAGCAGCTTGTTACAGCTAAACTGTGATAGCGGTATCATTTTAGACCAGATGGCAGCAGACAAGCCAATCATTTTCACTTGAAAAACTTTTCAACTTTAGTTTTCATTAATAGTTGCGCATATTACAGAGGGATATATACCGTATATATGTCAGTTTAGGCTAGGGCTACACAGCGACTTTGCTTGTGCAACACAAAGGTCTTATAGGTAAATAAAGGTGCTATACTGTGCATCATGGGTGACAGTTTACTGGGTACTAACCCCTTAGTAACCATGCATATGTGTTTTTAAGGCGGTCACTAAGGGGCTTTAGGAGCTGGGATCATGTGAGCTTGAATGCCATGACAGCTGGCCTCCTGCGCTAACTAGGAGGATTGGAGAACTCTCATGTTGTGATCAAATGAAGACCATGGCATGTAACTGATCTGGAGGTCTCACTTACCCCATCCACTGTCTGGTAACATGATCACCAGCTGCTGATGTGATATTGTCCTGTTCGTTACCACCCCAAATTTTGAAATAAAAAAACTATGAACGGTGTCCATCCGCCTCCAAAAAGGAAACAAAACAGCATAAAAAAAATTTATGTTTTGGAAAATGACACCAATAAAAACTAGTAAAACTTAAAACAAAAATACATAAATTTGATATCAATAATATAAATCGTACTAACCCAAAGAATTAAACTATAGTGTTATATTTCCTATTTCTTTAGTGGAGAGCCATTGTAAAACGCTAAACCACAGCCATTGTAAACACAGCCGGTATTGATCATAAACATTCATTCCGGACGTTGTTTTACAACACCGACTGTTGTTAGCGCTTCTCAGTACGTGCATGCTCGTATGCCACTTATTGTTCCCGTACTTTAATTTGGCTAGGGGAACGCCGAAGGGCTGCTCTATCTCTCGCTTGTTATTTGCCCCTGCAATTGAGCCTTTGGCTCTTCGCATGCAACAACATTGCATGGGCCATTACCCAGGTATCATTAATGGCATAAGGTAGGATAGGGTAGGCCTGAACGGAGATGATCTTATATTATTTATGTCCAACCCCACTGTTGCACTGCCCCGGTAATTGACCTTATTGAAGGATTTGAGCAATACTCAGGATTACATATAAATTGGGACACATCATTTTTTATGCCACTTGATTCTTCCTAATGGTGGCAGTGGCTTCGGGTCTTCGTGTAGTGTCCTAGTTCAAATATTTAGGTGTTGTTATTAAAAAGGTGGTGGCCGGGGTCGACAGTAATGCGGTGAGTATACTGCACCACACTTCGGGGGGAGGGGGTAACACGGGGAAGGGGGCCATTCACTTAAATAACACACATTACAAAGTTGTATAACTTTGTAATGTGTTATTTAGTGAATAAATGTATAGTGCCGCACTACTTCCTTAAAGTGTGGGTGAAGGCTGGTATACTGCTTAATAGAGAACATCCTTTGCATTCTTTTTAGGCCTATGCCAATAGAGGGAAACATAGACCAGACTCTCAGGTTTGGAATGCTGCTAAGCGACTAGCAAAATACACAGATATAATGCTGGACATATATACATTTCAAGGGTTTAAATCATTCCAACAACTGTAAGGGTGCCTTTACACAGAGAGATTTATTTCACAGATTTTTGAAGACAAAGCCAGAAACAGACTATAAACAGAGAAGAGGTCATAAAGGAAAGACTGAGATTTCTCCTCTTTTCAAATCCATTCCATTCAAATTTGCCAGATACATCTCTCTATGTAAAGGCACTCAAGATTCTTTGAACCAACCTAGGCAACCTTTTTGATGAATATTTGTGCCATGCTATATCAGTTCAGTTTGATGTACCGAGAAAATCTATATGTAGATACCCTCTGATGGGGTCTTTAAGACTCATGGATCCGGAGGAATCATTTCTACCTTGTACACACATCTAATGAATACCAGGCTACATGGAAAATGGACTTAACCACAGTATGACTTAATAAAATGGGTCGCTGCGACTTTTGGCATATGATGTGGGATTGTCCAAGCATTAGTGCCTACTGGAGGAAAGTGGTGGCTCTGGTAGGAAAGGTTCTGGGTCAATCTGTTGTATTAGAACCCAAGGGATGAATGTTAGGCATATTTGATGAGACACAGTTTATGCATTATGAAAGAATATTTCTACAAGAAGTACTTTTCCTAGCTGTAAGGCTATAGCTGTTTGGGAAATGGATCCCTGAACACCCACTGTGCAAAAATGGAAAGCACTGGTAAACACAGCTTATGAAAATCTAGTGTTTAACTAGTTTAACTAGTGCCACAGGGTTGTTCCTCCAGGCAAACTTTTTTGATAGGCAAACATGGTATGCTATGAACATAATCACAAGTTGTGCATCTAGCAGGATCAGGCATGGGACTCTTTTATTTTGTTACTTGATTTATTGTATGTAATGGTTTCTTGAAGGAATTTGCATAAGTCAAGATTGACTTCATTTTTTTCCCATTTGACTCCATGTACATTGTAAAAAAAAAAAATCTTTTTTCTGTAAGGGCTTAGTCACACATCCCGTATATTGTGGGCCCTGTGGACGGGGAAGCCCTGTAATGGAATGTCTCCCTGACCAGCATAATATATCAGTATCCCGCCGGGAGAGGGGACACTTTTTGAAGGTCTTTCCTGTCTGTAGGGCCCATAATTTATAGAACGTGTAAATAAACACTGGTAAACAGGGGTAAGGGAAAGTAACCAACACATTGTACATTTTTGCACAGCGCCCCTGCTTTGATACTACTCAAATGCACAGCAAATTCAATAATCCAGCACTACTATTGTACCTACGCTAAAAAAATGTCATCCTTAAGTCACCATACCCTTGAGCTTCCTTTCTAGGAGGGAAGGAAATCACATAGAGATAGACATAGTAATACTGTACTCGAAGAGTGGTCACCCTGAGAAAAAGTATAAGGTGATTGCTATGTGTCTATGTTGCTACTTAAAGTGTACCTGTCAGGAACTGTGGCACATGTAGCTACTTAAAGTGTACCTGTCAGGAACTGTGGCACATGTAGCTACTTACCATCAGAGTATCCATTTTAGGTATCTATTGAGACACAGTACCAACCCAGTGTGGCAGTCTCCATGAATACTCTAACCTCTGGCTGCAAATGGATTACACGTCGTAATGGGTCTAGACTTTGTTATATGTAAATTTTTTGTCCTATTACAGACATTGGCAATCAGGGGCAGATTAAGGGTACAATGGGCCCCAGGCTGTTCAGAAATTGTGGGCCCCTTGTTAACCATGATGGAGCTTGTGGCTCTGCAACCTGGATGGCCACATGCTGCAAAACAACAACTCCCACCATGAACTATCAGCAGGACATGGTGAGGGTTGTACTTTTAGTAGGTTAATCTCACCTTTCCTGGTTCCTATTGTGGTTTATGCTCTGGCCTCTTCTACTCTTCTACTGAAACTTTGCAATGGTACAGGTTTAGAATCAGCCTGTGCTATCAAATATCAATATGCTATCAAAGTCTATACTGAGACAGCCTTCTTTTGCCTTTAATACAAGTCACATGTACGAGACCAGTTTAGGATAGGAGACTGTATCTGAATATCTATTTGTTATCTGCAGATCATTAATGCCTATAGTACTATGTCATCACATTAGTACATGGCCATCAAAGACATATTTGAAATATCATAAACATGAAAGAAGTCTCCAATAATGTAAACCTATGAGACAGTGTGTTTAGAATGAATAACAACATCAGAGTCTTTGGGAACTACAGATTATACAAAGACAATGAAACTTTGGATACTGAATTCTTCTAAGCATACAACAAAGAAGCCGGATGTGATGGAAGGTAACGGCCATTCCAGAGTTTCCTGTTTTTCTTAACTAGTGGAAAATGAAAACAGGATGTGACCTAGCTGTTGGCACTGACCTTCTACCAGCACCTGGAGTGAGATAGGTGTGGGGCAGATGAGGGCAGGGTCAATTCATATCATTGAACAGCATCTACAGACAGAAGTAAAAGACTAGTCACGTTCCGGTATGGCTGGTGAGCGCATAGTTTTGGAAAATCGCAACTGACCTTACTGTAAAAGATTCATGACTCATATAGTGACCTGGTGACACCGGAAAAAGGTTTCAGATAGGAAACTTTCTAATGTAATCTGTTTGTATTAGACAAAGTGAGTCAGGAGCGTACAATGAAGACAGAGGGCTCTAGCGCAAAATCAAAATAGTTGTCCTTTCTCATATACGTCTTCAGCCACCATCAAACCAGATGTCTTATCATTGTAAGGCAGGACAGGGCTCCACAGCAAAAGTGAAATGGTCGTCTATCATCACAATTGTCTTGAGCCACCCTCAAAACAACCATACTCATATACTCATACTCATACAACCATATATATATATATACTGTATGCTATCACTGTATGTTCCCACTATTGGAAAAGACAGCCATCTATTAATAATGACAGTCACAAATAAGGATCACGATTATTATTTTTAGCCATCGTTATTAATAGACGGCCATCTTTTCTGATAAAATCCCATATTAGGACCACAACCTAAATCTAGTGTTTACATCCCCAAGGTGTCTTCTGTTACTAAGCTCATAAAAAACATTTCTGACCCACTGATTTACAAATAGGAAGTCTTAGAAATGATTCCCGAACTAATCTAAAAGACATAAATAGTATACAGGTGTAGATCGGCACTAGACTAGTACTGTGTCTTATACAACTGCAACTATAATGAGATGTGCAGTTCACAATGACTGAAGAAAAAGTAGCTTCACTCTCCATTCAGCTGAAGAAACGTTCCTTTATTCATATAAACGTATGCAGACGGGGTGCAGACGTGTGGGCAGATGCCAGCAAGGTGGAAGTCACAGGCTGTTTCGCTCTACAGAGCGCTTCTATGGACCACCTGCATTCTATAAAGCAAAACAGTCTGTCACTTCCACCTTGCTGGCGTCTGCCCAGCTTTTCGGCGGAGTACCCCTTTTATTGCGTTAAGTCATTACAATCTGTAGGCTTTTTAGCTACAAGGTATATTATAAAGGTAAAGTATTACCTGTAATCAGTTATATGAGTATTTAATGTATAGAAGCAAATGGGGTACATTGAAATCTCTGCATAATACCAAATTGCTTAACAGTTTGACCTCACACATTAGTTATAGCAGTAATCTGACATTCCACATGCTTAAAATGTACTGAAACCATAAAATGCTGAATTGTGAAACTGTATGAAGAATTCTGGAGCCTGAAAGCCAAATGTCTCAAAATCAACTAATCAGCGGCAGACACTGAGGAAGGAAGTATGGGGAACCGAGTGTGAGAGGACGTCAGTTTTGGGATAGTTATTTTTAGTTGTATCTGGAGATGGTACACATCTCATAGGAGTCATTCTCCATTTAAAACTGTTGCCAATATATGTGGGTTATATCTAGTGGCGCCGCAATGATGAGGCGACCTGAGTCGTCTGCCTCAGGCGGCGCCACCAGCTATTATCATGGGGGCGGGCCCGGGCGGCATTCAGTGGCAGATTATAATATGGGCGGTTCGGGCGGCCGCCCACATTATAATCCGCCACTGATTGTACCATGTACCGGAGACCCCCGCGCCCGGACAACATCTGTAATTAGATGATGGGAGCGGGGGAGACTGTATTCATAAGCGCCGCACTGTAATGAATCAGCCGCGCGGTGCTGTTACTACAGCGCGGCACTTATAAATACAGTCTCCCCCGCTCCCAGCATCTTATTACAGATGCTGTCCGGGCGCGGGGGTCTCCGGTACCGGCATTCCACGTCCGTGATCCGTCAGGATCACGGAACATGGGAATGCAGCCTTAGTCCCCCGGCTGATGTGCGGCTGCCGGGGGTGTCCCATCCTCGGCAGCGCGCACATCAGAGAGCTCCCTGTGCGCCGAAAGTCACAGCCACAGGCGCACGGGGAGCTCGCTGATGCGCGCGCTGCCGGGGACAGGACGGGACACCCCGGGAAGCCCCACATCAGCCGGGACCAGACCAGAGAGGCTCAACGGGGGAACGGATGGCAGGTGAGTTGTGTGCTGTTTTTTGTTTTTGTTTTATCTGCTGTGCAGGGGGGGGACCATATATAAGGGAGAGGGGAGAGGGGGACCATCTATAAGGGGGGGGGGAGAGGGGGACCATCTATAAGGGAGAGGGGAGAGGGGGACCATCTATAAGGGGGGGGGAAGAGGGGGACCATCTATAAGGGGGGGAAGAGGTTGACCATCTATAAGGGGGGGGGGAGAGGGGAACCATCTATAGGGGGGGACCATCTCTAAGGGGGGGCAGAGGGGGACCATCTATAAGGGGGGAGAGGGAAGAGGGGGACCATCTATAAGGGGGTGGGGAAAGAGGGGGACCATCTATAAGGGAGGGGAGAGGGGGACTATCTATAAGGGAGGGGGGAAAGAGAGGGACCATCTATAAGGGGGAAAGAGGGGGACCATCTATAAGGGAGGGGAAAGAGGGGGACCATCTATAAGGGAGGGGGAGAGTGGGACCATCTATAAGGGAGGGGGGAGAGGGGGACCATCTATAAGGGAGGGGGAGAGGGGGACCATCTATAAGGGAGGGGGGAGAGGGGGGACCATCTATAAGGGGGGGAAGAGGGGGACCATCTATAAGGGGGAAAGAGGGGGACCATCTATAAGGGAGGGGAAAGAGGGGGACCATCTATAAGGGAGGGGGAGAGGGGGACCATCTATAAGGGAGGGGGGAGAGGGGGACCATCTATAAGGGAGGGGGGAGAGGGGGACCATCTATAAGGGGGGGAAGAGGGGGACCATCTATAAGAGGGGGGGGACCATCTATAGGGGGGAAGAGGGGGACCATCTATAAGGGGGGGAAGAGGGGGACCATCTATAAGGGGGAGAGAGGGGGACCATCTATAAGGGAGGGGGGAAGAGGGGGACCATCTATAAAGGAGGGGGAGAGGGGGACCATCTATAAGGGAGGGGGGAGAGGGGGACCATCTATAAGGGAGGGGGGAGAGGGGGACCATCTATAAGGGGGGGAGGGGACCATCTATAAGGGGGGGAAGAGGGGGACCATCTATAAGGGAGAGGGGACCATCTATAAGGGGGGAAGAGGGGGTCCATCTATAAGGGGGGAAGAGGGGGACCATCTCCTAAAAGATCAGCACCCTCCTCTCCTGACATCCTCTGTGCTGCTGGGACTTCTCCTAAAGGATTAGCACCCTCCTCTCCTGACCTCCTCTGTGCTGCTGGGACCTCTCCTATAGGATTAGCACCCTCCTCTCCTGACCTCCTCTGTGCTGCTGGGAACTCTCCTATAGGATTAGCACCCTCCTCTCCTGACCTCCTCTGTGCTGCTGTGACCTCCCCTATAAGATCAGCCCCCTCCTCTCCTGACATCCTCTGTGCAGCAAGGGACCAAACATTATGTTTATTGGGGACAGCAGTGGGGGGGGGGGGGGCAGTAGTGGATTATAATGTGGGCGGATTGACGGGGGGGGGGGGGGCGTCATCCTATAGTTCGCCTCGGGCAGCAGAGAGACTAGAATCACCCCTGGTTATATCAGGCATTTGTAACTGATTGTTAGACAACGTTATATGTTGTATGAGGTAAAATGGACCAAATCTATGAAACAATCTAGAGAAGTATGCAGCACACCTCCATGTTTTTGAGGATGATCTACCAAACTGGCTACACAAATAGACCAGAAAGGTAGTCATGTTCCCACAACGTCTTTTTAGATTTAAAATAAAGTTCATGGTCCTTATTACAATTTCAAAATAACGGCCGTTGTTTTAAAGTAACAGCAATTATTTCCTATTAAATGGCGGCCATCCACTCAATTTCACCAGTGTGTGAACAGAGCCTTTCCGTGTTTTCAATCCACTCCTGGTTTTGGTTGCAAAATACTGAGCAAAAATACTGTGAGGGAACGTAGCCTTAAGCTACAATAAATCCACAGGTGACGCAGTTTCTTGTAGATACAGTATGTTACTGAAACTTCAGAAAATCTATCACCACTTCACCGTGGAAACATGTGACCATCTCAGTAAATCTGGGCCTTTCACTTTTGCATTAGCAAAGCACAGATCGGTACGTTTTGGTGTGGATTTAATTTGAAAAATCTGCTGCATTATCACAGCAGGCAACTTTGCCCTAAACCAGGGATGGGGAACCTTCAGCCCTCCAACTGTTTTAAAAGTACAATTACCATCATGCCTGGACAGCCAAAGCTTTTGCTGATGCAAACAACCTCCAACTCCAGACTACACGGATTATGGGGCGCAGGTCCAACTTGAGATCGAGGCACAGTGAGTAATAAAAATATATTTTATTGTATTGTGGAGACTCAACGCGTTTCGGAACCGCACCGGTTCCTTTCTCAAGAGTCATGAGATCATGACTCTTGAGAAAGGAACCGGTGCGGTTCCGAAACGCGTTGAGTCTCCACAATACAATAAAGTATATTTTTATTACTCACTGTGCCTCGATCTCAAGTTGGACCTGCGCCCCATAATCCGTGTAGTCTGGAGTTGGAGGTTGTTTGCATCATTGTTTCCTGTTGGATATCGGGAGTGGCTGCGGTCCTTGATATATACGCTGCAGAGTGTTGTGCCTCCCTTTGCACAACCACATCAGGTGAGGGTTGCCGTGCACCCCTATCCCTTTTTCACCTTGCCCTTCTGATCCTCGCCATGGAGCGCTGTCGCCCTTTGTTTTTTCTAAAGCTTTTGCTGAGGCTGTCCAGGCATGATCGGAATTGTAGTTTTGCAGCAACTGGAGAGAGGAAGGTTCCCCATCCCTGCCCTAAAAGCTAAGTAGATTTTCTGATTTTGGTTTTGGCAAAAAACTCAGCTTATCTGCACTGTGTAAATATACCCTGGTTGTTCAATATATTCTGCAGCACCACCTACTGAGATAGTAATTAATACACAGCTCCCTGTGTCCAGGCAAATCTATAAGTTGTCTGTTGATTGCAGCATCTAAGTAGTTAAATGTCAGGCGCTGCAGTCATATTACCGACTTGACCCCACCTGACCCATGCCATAAGTGTTTGTCATGGGTCAGGAAGGGGTTAATAGAAGTAATGCCCCAGGCAATATATATAAGCTAAATACCTTGACAAACATTAGCCCGTTATATTATAATTGATGTTTTGATGTGACTGATTATTCCACTATTTGAAAAGATATAGACATACTTAGGGCCCTATTACACCTACAGATTATCTGACAATTTTTTTTTAAAGCTAAAGCCAGGAATGGATTTGAAAAGAGGAGAAATTTCAGTCTTTCCTTTATTACCTGATCTCTGTTTATAGTCCATTCCTGGCTTTGGCTCAAAAAAATCTGTCAGATAATCTTTTGGTGTAATAGGGCCCTTAGGGCCTATTCAAACGTTCTGTAAAACACAGAAGTTACGGAGGGGTTAACTTTGCAGTGGAGTCTATTGCCGTTTAGATTGATGTATCAATACAATGCCGCGAGCGGGAAAGTGTTTAAATCTTCACGGCACTGTAATGAAACATCCACGTGGCTGCTACATTACAGTGCCACATGCTGTGACCTGTGACAAGATAATTTTCTGCACAAAGTACTAGGCATCAGCCCACTGTTACCACATCTTCCTCCTGCTATTCTGATTTCTCCAGGATTATCAAGACTATTTAACCTTAATTCAGAAGGAAGCTTGCAGCATGAGTTATGAGATCTGAGTTTAAGGGGAAACTATCAGCAGGTTAGACCAATCTAACTGCTGATAGCTCCCTATTGGTAACAGGGCACCGAGGATGAAGGTGTGTGTGTGTCAGCTGGGGGTGAGCCAGATTGGTGTTCTGCCCCACCCCCAATGCTCCAACGGTCTTACTAGACCCTGAATTGAACTACAAACTGCATCAAAACTCTGCTGAGGATAAAGGTAAGAGACTAATCTTCATCCTCAGTGCCCTCTGCGCAAAAGGTAGCTATCAACAGGTAAGATTAGTCTAACCTGCTGATAGTATCCCTTTTATTGTAACCAGGCAGAGAATGTTTGGATAAATTGAGGGGACAGAGATTATCTCCATATCTTCATCTCAGAGATTTATCTCCATAAAAAGGGGAGGTATGTGGTGTATTTGCCTTTAGAAAACTTTAACTCCTAAAACCATGTTTCAAAATAACCATTAAGCTTGTGTCAATTAGGCTAGGGCTTAGGGTTATATAATATATATTTGTTATATATTAGTGCTGTTTTAGGCCCACTTCTGAACTCTGAGCCTCCACAGAACTACATATCCCAGTCACAAAGCATCCAGTATACAATGCACCTAGTGCAACAACCCTACAACTACAACCCCCAGCATTTACTGACAGTCTACACTATCCCCCCCCCCCCCACCGCACCCACACTGATCTAGATTTAACTCTATCTGCTACACCCTTGTGCCTTACTCAAAGGGGTTATCCAGCGCTACAAAAACATGGCCACTTTTCCCCCTACTGTTGTCTCCAGTTGCACAGAACCATTGCAGAGGCACATGTAGCCCTTATGGATTCATATTACAGACCCCTAGGCATTGTATTGCCATATGGTGCCTCTATGAGAAGAATAAATTCATAGTATGACATGCAGTGATGGTACAATATAGGCCGATAGAATCTATGGGTGCCATATTACACATTTGTACTACATATATGTTTAAAGTATGGATTTGCATAAGATGTAAGGAATGTATTTTTAGGGGGGGGGGGTGTATTAGCAAAAACACATTTTTTGTGCCAAATACTGGAATACTGGAAACTGTTTAAAGAGATGAGCACCTGCTGCAGTATATGATGTGCATACAGAGTAACTGAGGATATAATTTGGACTGACCTCATTATGCAGCAGCCCTCTAATAGTATGTGTGAGCATCTGTCTCCAGAGACAGATGGCATTGTGAGATCCCATAAAATTAGTTGTATGGCTTACAAACCATACTGGTCCCCTCGTATAATATTCCGATAGGTGCGTGCTTTTATCCGAAATTGCGTCCACTAATTGATTCATGGGTTGGCAGAGATTAGTCTTGTTGTGCTTATTCAAGTGATTTAGAATGGCTGTCTAGTTTATTTCCCATTGCACTTGTGCAAATAATAATATTCATAAAGTAATGCAAACCTGCAATCACTTAAAGCAGCTGTCCTTTTAGAAAATAGCTTTGCGGTTACATTAAGCATTTGTTTTCCAACTGATAAAATTAGGCTTGCTTTTAGTTTTCCTTCCATGTACAAATAACCATTTATCCTGGTTTTCTGTGCTGTTGTCTAGCAACCGCTTATAGTAGAGACAACTTTTATTGCTTCTCGGGATCGAAGACAGAGGGGTCAGAATTTGGCCATACCTACAGGCATTAGCCTCGGCTTAGCTATTTACGCTGGTTTTAGGTTATCGTGTGGCATAAAATGCATTAAGCTGCCACAAAGAAGACTATAAAACATGGATTTGTCCATGCTGTTTTCACCATAATTCAGGCTTTGTTCTTCTCTTTCTTGAATACATCATAACTCTACTATTTATATAGAAACTGCGGAGAACTGAATGGTTCCATCTCTATATATACGCATACAAGCTTTATGTGCAGTGAGTCACCTATTCCAATGACTGTGTTGAGTATTGTATATATCAGTACTAATCAAACCTGGTTGGTGAAGCCAACTGGGCTTGGGGGGCCCATGGTGAATATCCTCGACTCTTATGAAGCAAAAATAGGACCATGGGGCCAAAGAGCATAGATACACCTGAATCTAGACTGACTGCCACCAAATCCAATTCAAAAGCTACACTTATCAAACATGTATGGCATCCCATTTAGATATGCCATATCAGAAATGTTTGTGATATACATTCTTTCAAGGAAGTGTCATTATGGACAACCCTTTTATAAAGTCCTAAGACCCCCTAGCAAAAAGATAATTAGCTGATAATTTCCCCTGCAGATACAGGGCTGTTGCATAGGGGTCATTTAATCAAATACATGGATGGCACAAGTCCACTGCTTGTTAGTGGCTCTCAGCTTTGGCTCAATAGGAGTGTCCCTCTGTGATTTTCTTATACCTTAAAGGGGTTATCCAGTGCTACAAAAACATGGACACTTTCCCCCTACTGTTGTCTCCAGTTCAGGTGTGGTTTGCAATTAAACTCCATTTACTTCAATGGAACTGAGTTTCAAAACCCCACCCAAACTGGAGACAACAGTAGGGGGAAAGTGGCCATGTTTTTGTAGCGCTGGATAACCCCTTTAACAGGGCACAATGACAGCAGTTTTTCTGGTAGGACAACTACTATTGGCATTCTAAATGACAAATGAAGCTAGGTCAGGGTTCAGAAGTAAATACAGACCTGGGACAGCAAAAAACGGCGAAATCCCGCCTTGCTCAGTGTCCTGCAGTGTCTGAATGGGAGGGCACGTGCACCTCCGCTTCTTCCTCTCTCCGCTCAAAGAATTAACATTTCCTCCCTTTCAGACACTGCAGGGATTCCGACGTTTTTGCTCAGAACTGGGCCTTAACGTGGAAAAGAGTACTGAATTTCCCAATAACAGGTCAATTGTCAGTCCTCTTTTGATTTGTTATAGGAAGATGACTTTTGTGCCTCTCTAAACATATAATTAATGATTAGGAAGCAGCACTTAACCCACTTTAATAAGATGCAAATGAATGAAAATAGGCAATGATAATGTGAATTATAAAATGTTTACTCCCAGTCCCATATCTAAACTACATGAATCTTAATCAAAGCACCAGACCCCCTCTGATTGTCCTTTTAATTAGCTTTTAGGCTTTATTTTAATTAATCTACATATTCCACACCTTTCATTTGCATCTTATTAAAAAGACCGCACAGATAACAGTATGTTGAACAGGAGATGAAATGTGATAGCAAGTAATTTAGAAAATATAATTACAAGATCAGATATCTTAGGATATTAATATAGTGAGGGATTCAACAAGGGATGGTCACTTTATTACTAACAAATGACATAGCTGATTGAATTACATCCTTATATCCTGCCCTATTCATTTTCCACCTTGACTATTGCAGCACAAAATGGATTGTACACAAACTGCTTGTCTGTTTATCCTTATCCACAAAACTCTCCTTGCAATTTTTACTTATTTTTCCACTTTCACGTCATGCCGTTCCATCTGACAAAGGCCTACCGTCATTGTCTCCCCTTACTGCAGCCCCACAATTCCATTTCTAAGACTTTTATTGTGCTTCTCCAACATTATAGAATAAACCATCTCAGGCAACAACCACCTCAGCTGCCGAATTTCATAATACCTGGATGCTTTGTGGTCCTTTCCTGGCATTCAGTGATCAGTTACTCTATTATACTATTACTTGTTGAGAACTCTCTTGGCTTCTTGACTAAAGAGCAGTCACAAAAAGTGAGACGCTCTTATTCTGGAGGACCAGTATTGCACTACAAATACAACCAATAAACTTGATTTAACACTAGGTATAGAAATCTTCTACGTCCTGGATACTCAGACAGATATATAAAACATAACAAGCTTCTACTTATCCTAGCAGCTATCTAAAAGTGTCTGCTGTGGCCCAGGGTGCTGAGTGGGGGTATTTCCGGGCACTTGTCATAATGCCAAGAGTGGTATGACATACACACACACATACCCCGGACACACGGGCACTACACTTGAAAAAGGGGTAGTCCAAGTGGAAAGTAAAGGTGCAGGTGCAGTGACACAAAAATAGGACAGAGCCCATACAGTATCAGGTTGGGTAAAACGAGCCCCAGGCCTTTACTATTGGGTGTAGCAGACTTCCCAAGACCTCCCAGGAGAGCTGTAAGTTCTTCATTAAGATACTTCAGCTTGCTTGCTCTTTGTCTTAGTGGGGATCAGTTCCTTGCTTGGGTACTGTCCTAATAATATAGGAGAAGGATCCCTGGGGTTGATAAGGTGTACCCTAGAGAATGGGTACCCCTCCTGTGGGTTTAGAACACTGGAGTATGTTTCTGGAGTTGTCTTAGTCCCTCCATACCACTACTGACAAAAGACCTCCCACCAGTAAACCCTTTGTGCTCCTACACGAAGTGGTAGAAAAGAATGAGAAACCTACCCAGGAGGAAAAAAACTTAGTGGACCACCCATACCAGGACACTACATGTCCACAATTTGGGGTTATGTTCACATACTATACTTTTTATAAAAAGAACGGCTGTTGTATATACGTAGTGGGAACATTGCCTGGAAGTGAATTGCAGATGATAGATTCCCTTTAATTTTCCCTGTGGAGATACTGCAGGGGGATTTTCTGCCAGGTTTTTCCACAGGTTATAGATGATAGATGTGATCAGATTATTCTTAATAGAATGTACGAGTAGAAACTACCATACTTTGCCCATCAGCTTGATGCATGCCAGTTCCAATGAGACAATAATCAATCCTATATGGAAATAAAAAATATCTGCAGTAGCCACAGAAGTGGCAATGTTTCAGCCCTCAGTGTCGTTGGGTTTTGCCATGCCTTACCGGTATCTGACTTTTCGGGCATACAAATAAATAGGAACCTGCCTAAGAAGTAGGCATCTACTTTAATAACCCTTGTCCATTAACATATAGTACTGCATTCTAAACTATAAATAAAGGGCTTTTTAAAGGGGTCTGGAGAGGACTTACACAAAGGAGAGAGAGCCTGGTAGAAAACTCAAAAAGGGGACGCCATGTTTCTGCAGATATATCTGTTTGGTTCCATTTTTGTAGGAATCCTTGTATTAGGTTGTAATAATTTAAAAGCAAAGCTCTTTTTACTAGGCAAGTGCTTCTCTATTAAACACGCTTCTGCCGTCAGACTATTAAAAGCCGCCTCTCTATGTTGAAGCTGTAGCCACTTGGCAGTTTGCTGAATTGATTGATAACTCCACATCATATTTAACATTTCAGGTTCAGAACAGTAATTAAAAGGTGAATCCTATTAAGCACAGACTGTATAATAGCTGAGAGAGAATAATTTCTTCAGAGAATTATCTTTGCTGTTGAAATTAGCAGTCACACTGAAGAAAACGTCCTGGATTACCTAATGCTCATAGGAAAATTTCACTTAGCATAATTATAGAGAGCTGAAATCCTGCCAGCTCTCTTCCCACTCTCTTCATATCTTACAGAACAACGTCAGGAAACCACAGCTCAAAAGACATACTTTCACCTTTCCAGTTACCCCCAACAGTGGGGGTATCACCAACACTCATCGGGAGGTAGTGCACATTCTCTTTGTATTTTAGACACCCATTGTTTTACTATTCTATATAAAACAGCCCATTACTGGAAGAAGAACTCATAAAATCACAATGCTTTTCTTATGCTTTGTTGACCTTTTAGCACATTTTTATTAAAGAACTGAACATTGTGGGGTTTTTTGTAGCATGTAATTAGATCAACCTTTACCTTTAAAGGTCTAGCCACTTGTACTATGTCAAAGCACAGACTTACAAAGCATGATGAAAATCTGACAAATTTTAGTAACTGAGATGACTGAACTATTTTAAGGGCTGGTCTAGAGTAAAGTGGTTTCACGCTTTCATCAGAGCCCAACTGAAGCCCTGGTCCATAGAAAGTGCTTCATTAATAAAAATATATTGATTGTTTATCATAGAATCTTTAATGAAATAAGTCCACTTGTCTTTCTTCCCCAGGTTTGTGTATGAACCCTCTCTGGGAGAAACCAATCTTCTCATTAATGCAATGGCCACCTTCTGCTGAGACTTAGCTTAGGTATTATCTTCGATAATTTGGACGCATCGCATTATTTGGGGACAATTTGGTGACTTCAATCTGTAAACGTCAATAGGCTGCTGACTCATGAATCACACAATTAATGGAGGTGGCCAACATTTGACAAACCATTCGTTTTTAAGGCACAAAATCAGATTTACTTCTGTACACAGCAAGTCTAAGAGGTTATTGTATGCAGTACACTTGATCTTATGAATATGGCTAGCCCTAGGTTTGTGTGCAACCTTAAGGGCCTCTTACTTGGGCCAATTATCGGCCAGGAGAGTTTCTTGCGGCCAAAAATCGGCCTGTGTAAAAGTAAAAGCAATCAGCAGAGGTCCGAGAACATGCCTGATCCTCAGCTGATCATGTCTTTAGAGCAAGCTTTAAAAGTTATTGTTATAAGACACACATTTCCCTGTGTTAATAATAATGACAAAAGCAAACATATGGCACACATATGAATATATCCCTTCTGTCAGTTTCCAGATCACACAGCAATGCATACTTACCTAGTGCACTGCTACTGTGATCCAGCATCCTGTTCTCCAGCTCTCCCATCCAGCCACTGTATCTTCAGACTGCTGCCTCCTCCGCTGTATTTGAAAGCCCTTTAACAATGGGCCACATCTCATAGCTGAAATGAACTAATTTGCTTATATACCCTCTGCTATCTTGATCTTTTGTGGGCCTAATAATTACTTGGTGGATGAGAACATAGGAAAGAAAAACTAATGATGTTACCGTACTGTGCTAAAAGATGAGTTCTGTCTACAAAAACTAAAACATAATCATATGGAAGATTATGAAAGTTCACTGTCTTTGGCTATGTTTACAGGATGTTTTTTTCTGTTTTTTTAATCCCCTCCCCTATGCACAACACAAGGCACTACGCATATAGATATATATACAGTATATGTTCTGTGCTTTACTGGTGGTGCACTGATAACCCCTGACCTCTGCATGGAGCTCTGCACATTTTCCTACTTGATTGCCAGCTGGAGAACAGAGGTCAGAGGTTATCAGAGCAGTGAGGCAGAGATTTCTGTCTTCTGCTTGTTAACCTTTTTTTGTGTTGCAGCATGTAAGTAAACATTGGGTCACTTACACACTGCAGTACATAAGGGGTTAGGCAGAAGGACACACACTCTTACCTTCTCCCCTGGGCCCCCTTTCTGCACAGGCCCCATAGCAACTGCCCACCCTGCCTCTATGGTAGCTTTGCCACTGTTTGGGCCCCACCCTCTTTTTCCAGGCCCCTTGTACTGTATATTATATACAGTACTCAGGGGAATGAGGCTGCCCAACACAATCCTGGTGTCCAGCAGCCTCTGGAGAGAGAGCAGTGATTGCTGTCATTGCTCGTTTTGCTTCTCAAACCCTGAGCAGTAATAGCAATCACCGCTTACTATGCTGAGGCTGCTGGATTCTGGGATCATGTCAGGCAGTCTCTTATACTGTATGTACATGGTATTATATTATACAGTATACATGGTATTTCACTTTCCTGTTGTCATTTATATCTGTCCAGTGGCCCTTTAAACTTACAATGGAGCCACCCAGATGGAGGTTGCTGCAAGTTAGTCGGGAAGTGATTAGAGGGAAACTCAGAAGTGAACCAGAGCTTGATATGAAGCATGATGTGGCGTGACTGCTTCCAGGTTGTCTTCCCCCTTACCTGATGTCAGGAACAGCAGAGTCCAGTGTCGGACTGGGGTACCTTGGACCCATCAGGGAATTTAATTCCAGGGGCCCACCCTTCATATACCAGATATAACCAGCGCCAAACCTTCACTTTACTATAGCGAGTTCGCATGAGTTTGCATTGTGTATATGACCATCAATGCCAGTTCACTGCTAGTAACTTGTCAGTCACTCTGTGACCAGGAAAAGTCCCATGAAAGTAACAAATCTCAGGCAGGCAGGGGTGTTTGGGAACATAATAACAAAAGTATACTTACTCGAGCCCGTGCCCTCGTAGCGCTTCCTTAACCCCCTTAAGGACTGAGACAATTTTTGTGCTTTCGTTTTTTTACTCCTCATGTTTAAAAGGCCATAGCGCTTCCAATTGTTTTTTTATTAAATACATTTTCATGCCGCGCATGTTTGTGTCCTAATCACATTCTGCGGCATACGTGCGTTTTTATGTTACATTTTTGGCTGGTTCCGCTTTCATCTTTTGAAGAAGTCGTCTTTTATCTGCCTGGTCCGGGTCGATGTCCCTGCTACGATTTCACACAAAAAAAAAAAAACATAACAGAAAAATGTCCCATGGGTATTGCCACTCCATTCTCCACTGACTATGAGCTAACATCTGGTCACAGCGTTTTTGACCCGCAAAAATGCCATATTTCTGAAAAATGCCTAGTCTGAATCCGGCCATATAGTACATGAGAACATACCCCTCTCCCAAAGTTATTTACAGGATAAGGGATAACAAGACCCATAGAGAATTATTGGAGCACCGTCCCCACTGTTTATTTGAGGGGAACATGTTCCCCACAATTTCGTGACCACTGGGACCCCTACCAATCAGCTTGATATCGTCTATCCGGTGGATTTTAGGGGGGGGGCAGGTACCTAGGCCACATCTGGATGTATGTGTGTGGGGGTGCAATACTTTCCCTTGTCCCTGATAATGCCTACACACACAAGAGCCACCGGGTTGTGTATATATGATGTATATTTGTGTTGGTGTCCATGTTGCTATGATATGCTATGATTGGTGTGACCCTGTCACTTGAAAAAAACTTTTGACACACCTTGCAGATGTAGGTATAAACATTGCGATGCATGTTTTTTCTTCAAGAGTTCTACTATCCACTGCTCCATCCTACTTGCCCTGATTGTGCAGGTGATAGATCTGTGTAGCAGGCAGATGTCCAGCTTTATGACTCTGCAATATGTGATGGATCCCCAACTCCCAAGCATAATAAATTACTACAAGGAACGCAAAATAAAGACACGACACAATGAAATCAGGTGTCAATGGGTCCCAATTTTATTTAAAATTACATGACACTGAAAATGGCAGACCCCCGACTCACAAAGAGTCACCATCCAGCACTCAGGCGAGGAAAAAACCCCTGTGAGGGAAACCTCAAGGGAGCCATGGCTGGAGAGCTGCCCCTCCCCTGGGCTTAGAGGGTAATACCATACTATAAATATAATCTGGATGTGAGAGAAATCTGGCTGCAATATCACCTTATTGATGGCTAGGTGGCTGTAGCTCTTCTCCCTCACAGATCCAGGTCCACTTCTCAAGAAGGTGACGACTCGATGAAGGGGTAGTCTAAAGCAGACCACCCCTTTTCCCCTGCTAGAACCTCCAAATTCCATCAAGGGTAGGGGGCAGTAAAGTATACAAGCTCAAGGTCCTCTGGCGCATCCAAGATGGCACTGATCAGGGCGCGGTGCATTGCTTTATGGAACCTTCTTTATGACATAAGCGCTTGTCATCACAGTGCACGGTTACCATGGTAACTGCAGGTAAACACATCTAAAGCATTAACCCATTAATTACTGGTAATGAGCTTTACTGCAGATGTCACTAAACACACTTGTAACCAAGCAAACAGCTTATGGTTAGGCCACACTAAGATCACTAAATAATATGGTTTCATATGGCCCATAGCAACCAATCACTGCTGAGCTTTCGTTTCTCAAATTACTTTGGTAAAATAAAAGCTGAACTGGGATTGGTTGCCATGTGCAACTTAGACAGTCTAACCTGCCCATAGCAACCAATCAGAGCTCTGCTTTCATTTAATAAGAGCTTGTTAAGATATGAAAGGTGAGCTGTGATTGGTTGCTATAGGCGAATCTCTGGCAGGTTGATAAAGCTGCTCCATTGCTGAAAAGTTTATGATGATGATGATGATGACTGAAAACACATGGCATCAAGCTTCCCCATAATGCTTTGTAGTCAGCCCTTCCTCCATACCTCCCAACTTTTTGGAGGGACACTTGTGGTTCACAGAAATGTCTATACATTACAATTCACAGCCTTTCCTGTCACTCAGTTTAGAATCCACCAGTATATGGTTATATACAGCAGATTTGTTAACATGAAGGAGACTGCTGACAATCTGATGTAATTGTATGTTTGAAGGGCTGCCGAAGAGTATAATTAATAAAGCTGTTGAGATGAATAGGGAAGGAGGGGATCCCTACCTGGAGAGTACAGACAAGCAGTATGGCTGGCATGTAAAACTACACTTCCCAGGCTTTCATAGGAAATCTGTAATCACCCGATTAGTTGATCACTGGAGACACTGACTGTACAAAAGAGATTGTTTAAAAATAAAATAGTTCACAGTATTAAAGTGGTACTCCAGCAAAAAAAAGTTTCAATTATTTGTAATTTATTTCTATACAAAAAAAAAATCTGCAGTCTTTCATTACTTAGCTGCTGTATGTCCTGCAGGCAGTGGTGTATTCTTTACAGTCTGACACAGTGATCTCTGCTGCCACCTCTGTCCATGTCAGGAACTTTCCAGAGTAAGTTCCTGACATGTACAGAGGTGGCAGCATAAAGCACTGTATCAGACTGGAAAGAATATACCACTGCCTGCAGGACATACAGCAGCTGATAAGTACGGGACGGGTTTTAAATAGAAAATGTTTTTATTCTCTGGTACAAATAGGCAAAGAGGCTTCTCCAACCTAATAGCTAAAAGATAGAAAGTCTCCCCTCTCTTCCCTCCCTGCTTCATTGACACCTGCTGGTTCAAGTTTGGGATGGGGAGTTTTAGGGGTGTGCACAAAACGTGTACATACATATTACATACAAATATGCACAATGCATACACCCCTCATACACAGATAAAGAAATGCACATTACCTATATGCATACATAGTACGCGCACTATACGCACATCTAAAAAAATGCACATTACATATATGCATATATAATACACACATGCACCATACACACAGACTCACATAATATACATACTTTATATCCACACACAGATTTACCTCTGTTACAGGAAAGCACCGGGTACAGCTCACATGATGTCAGATTTGCAGCTCCACTGTGCAGGCTGCAGCTCCACTCCCTCCTCTCCTCCGGTGTCCCAACTGCCAGCAGCAGCATATAGAGCAGATGGGGGTAGCCTGAGAGGAGGAGGTGGTGGAGAGTCCCAAGGGAGAGGAGAGGGGCTGCCCTAAATCTGCATGCTACATGCTGCTGCCTGTCACCCTAATCACTCCCTGCCATTATATAATATTATGAAACCCCAGGTTACTCCATAGAGGCAATGAGTGACTGGGTGAAAGGTATGTGCTGGATATGTCGTCCTGGAGCTGCTAGACAGGGAGGCCCACCTCCTGCTCAGGGGCCCACCAAGGGGTAGGGCCCACCGGGGAATTCCCCTGTTCCCCTGTGGGCCAGTCCAAGCCTGGCAGAGTCTGATACTCTATGGGGGAGATTTATCAAAGGGTGTAAAATTTAGACTGGTGCAAACTACCCACTGCAACCAATCACCGCTCAGCTTTAGGCAGTGCTGAAAGGAAAGCTGAGCTGTGATTGGTTGCTGTGGGCAGTTTGCACCAGCCTAAATTTTACACCCTTTGATAAATCTCCCCCTATATGTCTGATACTCTAATAGGCATATGCTGCCCAGAAACCACATTTGTTTTTAGTATGTTGTCACACTTTCCAATAAATTACAAATTTTCTGACGTGGCATTATAACTACTTCTCATGTCAAAAATAGTCTTACTACTGAATTGCAAATATTCCTTTGCAATGACAGAGATAGTTACACTACTGTAAAAACTCGTAAAAACTCATTTCCAATGCCAGGCATTGTCACCCTACAGTAAGGACTCATTTCCAGTGCTAGGTATAGAAAAACTAATGAACTGTAAAGATTCTCTTCCAGTGTCAAATATAGTCACAACACTGAACTGTAAAGACTTTTTTCCCGTGTCAGATATTGTAAGACTCTTGGGCTATGTTCCTACAATGTCTTTTTAGGTGACATTACAGCTGTTACTTTACGACAGCTGTAAATAATGATCACGATCGGTATTAACGGCCATCATTATGAAAAAAACTGTTGTTTTTCGCCTTGAAAAGAAATGGAAACATATCCTTTTTAATTCTAAATATAGGTATACTATATCTGGCATTAGAAAGGAGTCTCTGTAGTTTGTATTAACACTCAAGCACTGGAAATACTCTTTCTTATTGCCAGATATTGTCACACTGAACTGCAAAGCTTCATTTTAAACACCAGGTATAGAAATACTTGTGAACTGCACAGATATTTTTTTAGTGACATGACAGTGATAATGACTCTCTTACAATGCCAGATATAGTAACCCTTCTGAATTGGGAATCATTATTTCCAGCGCAAGATATAGTGACACTTATATTAAATGTCCTTCAGTTCCTATATTTACTTCGATGTTAAACAATCCCGCTAGACAATTTAAAGCCAGCTGTATTTATTTTCCCTTTTGAGGATATTATTAACATTCCTCAATGCTGAATTTTTTAGGAATAAAATAATGGAGCCACAATGAGAAATTGCATATTATAAATATTCTCAGAGGAAAGAAAAGGATTACTGCCAGATTGAATAAATATCACAAATATTATCTTTATTTTCTGTAAAATACTCCTGGGAAATTCAAGAAATCCTGAGTACCAAAAAAATAAATCCATCAGTCTAGAGAAAAAAAAAGTCTCTCTTTTATAGAGCTTTAGAAATGGAGAATCCTAGATCTCACCTCTGGAAATGGCAGATTTATTAATTGTCTGGTTAGTCTTGGCGCACAGTAATACCACTAATAAAACCGCACCAATTTTTCCCATTGACTGCAATAAGCGGTCAATATTAGAGCATGTTTAACCTTCCATTAACCTTGTGTGGAAAAATCCAGAAGCCAATACTTTCCGTTTTATGAAGATGGGTTTATTATGAACCAGTCAGGTTTATTCAGCTTAATAGCCTCCGCTGGGAATTGTAAATGAAATGTCTTTCAACAAAAATTTCATGGCCGCCTCCACCGTTATTTTTGTAAATACTCTGCAGGGAATTCTCACAAAGGTAAATCAATTCTACTCTATGTACTCACAATAGATAGCAGATATATTGTTGTGTTTCCACTAATTTCCCTAAAATTGGGTTGCCACCATATAAGTCAGATTGCTAAAAATTCTATCCAGTTTTTTTCTCAGAAATTTGATTCTATGGAAGCTTGATATTACAGCACCAGTATTATCATCAAAATTTCCCCATATTCCTAAATGGCAGACTAGCCTCTTTATTAAGTTACTCCTATCCTGCCTCTATATCGGCTTCTGATTCCCGCTGTCTGCAGCCTCCGTAAACAGGGTGGATACAGCATAAGGACCGCCTGGAAAACTGGGATACAGCCTATGCCAATGTCTGTATCCCAGTTTTCCGGGTGGTCCGTAAGGCTGTATCCACCCTGTTCACGGAGGCTGCAGACAGCGGGAATCAGAAGCCGATTGTTCAGGTTAATACGAACCCAAACTTCGGCAAATTTGCTCATCTCTAGTGTATGTCCCTTAATGTATGTGGTACCTTTCTTTTAGCATTCGGTGCAGTAGTTTTATCTCATTCTTTCCCGTAACGTCATCAAGAAGCAGGAGGCCAGGCAGCAAACAGGGAGGAGAAAGTGGTGGCGAGGCATGCGTCACGAACAACCCACCACTACAAGTTACGGGAAAGAATAGGATTTAACTACTGCATCGAATGCTAAAAGAAAGGTACCACATACATTAAGGGACATACACCTTCAATGCACTGTCAGCACCTCGGGACCATCCCAGGTGCTGACAGATTCCCTTCAATTGCAAACCACACCTAAACTGCAGACAAGAGTCATGTTGTCTCTGGAAGAAAGTGGTCATGTTTTTGTAGCACTGGATAACCCCTTTAAGGCAAGCTGTATGATCGCCCTCTATGAAAGCTATAAAGTTACAGATTTTGCATAAAGGGCACGGGAGCTTTAGAAAGCCTCAGGCTGGGCTATATGTCATATTAAGAAAACTCTATTCATTTCTTTATTATGGCCTGACCATGTTTTGATACCCAGCTTTCCTGGATGCCCTGCTTGGATGCCCAGCTAGGTAAAATCTGCTGATGAAACTATAGAATTCTGTTGCCCATATCAGAGAAGATCTGTATTGCTGTAGGGGATCTAGTCTGTATTAGTTTAGTGGGTCTGGTGACAACATTTTTTGAAGAGTCTGACCTGAGAGCTGTATTTAATTTGGGTGTTATAATGGGGAATACATGCCCTACTTGTAATTCAGATTGCAGAATTGTGCTGTAGGTCTATGCATCCTTTATTACATCACAACACCCTGCTGGCTAGTACCAGGTGAATGGCTTTTTATGCTATTTTGTATTCTGCAATCTACAAGTACAACCAGATCCTTCCCTAAAAGTCACTCTTGTTTTATATCCTGAGTATTCCATGGATTGCACTGTACTACAAGGCATGGTGTCATCAAAAATAGAAACTGCGCTGATAAAGAGGTAGTTCGCAAAAAAAAAAAAAAAAAACTTTAAAATCAACTGGTACCAGAAAGTGCCTTTTTGATTTACTTCTATAAAAAATTTCTCAGTCTTTCAGTACTTATCAACTGCTGTATATCTTACAGGAAGTGATATTCTTTCCAGTTTGGAGAGCAGGAGAGGTTTCCCATGAGGATTTGCAACTTCTCTAGACAGTTCCTGTCACAGACAATGGTGTAAGCACAGGACACTGTATCAGACTGGAAAGAATACATCACTTCTTGCAGGACATACAGCAGCTGACAACTATGGGAAGACTTGAGACTTTTGAAAAGAAGTAAATTACAAATCTACATAACTTTCTGACACCAGATGATTTGAATGAAAAAAATAAATTGTGAAAACATGGCCACTTTCCTCTAAAAACAGCACCGCTCTTGTCCCCAGTTTGGGTGTAGTTTTTTGTGATTTTGCAGCTCACCCTAAAGTAAATTTATCACCTTGATTCTTTTTACGCTATACAACAAACCCCTGGATATAGGGACAATAGTTTGGAGCAGATCCTATTCACATGAACAATAGAGGTTTTTAGTCATGCTCTGTGGCCTGTGCAGCTGATGTTTAACGGGGGGAGGGGGGTAGCTGAGCTCTGAGCATCAGCTAATACAAAGACATTGTCTTATCTATAGATAAGACACCTTTCATAAGGCACCTTTCATTGCAATTCTACTTGTTATAAGGACACTACTGGAAGTCTCAGCTAGATGTGCTCACCTGATCTCCCCAACCATACTCTGGTTATCACCTGAGACATTCATACTGGTGTGTATAGGCATCATGATGTGCTGATATCCCTCCAATGCCTTATACAGCCAGCCTCTCCTCAAAATGAATAGTTACGGAGGACAACCTACTGCAGGATGATGATTCTGCTTGATATACATGTAAATAACCACTTTGTCTCCTTTACAGGCTGCTGAAGATCCAGCCATGATGAAGTTACTATTGCTTCATCAGCTGGTTATCATTAACATCTTCTGTCATGTGGTCTTGAGTACTAAAGGCACCGAACACCGAGAGAGTCAATACATCGAGATCAAGCACCGTGTGAAGAGAGAGTGGGTGTGGAATGAGATTACTACGCTTGAAGAGCAAACAAATATTCCATATTTAATAGGAAGGGTAAGAAAATAGAGGCAGTGATATATCATATGGTAAATAATCAAATAAACAACCTGGATCCAATATGAGCTAAGATCTATTCATATCCAACCAGTAGTATTCTATATTTAGAAGTTAGTATACAATATACTAAGTTTGTCGAAATAGCAGGCTTTTTCATTGGACACTCATACTATACAAGGTTTCATCATACACAAGAGTATCAGAAACTGAAAATTCAGCACAATAACCTATATCTTGCACACTAAAAATAAAATATGGACATTTCTACCTTTAACAAATGGATTAAAAAAAAAAAATTGCTTGGCACTGTAGAGAAATGACATCCACACAATCTACTTGGACTTCATTTCTATTTCCTTATTTTAATGAATATCGTCCATATTCGGACTATATCGGCCGTTACAGCCAATAATCGTCTTGTGTAGTAGAAGACAACGAGCACGCGACATGAATGATGTCAGTTGATCATTGTCTGTCGTTGTCTTTCAACATGTTGAAAGACAAATGCCTAAAATAGCAATGATCTGCTGCCACCGCACCGATGAATAGGAGCGGCGGCAGCAGACCACAGCTATCTACTATAGGCTGTGCAGACGATCTAGTGATCAAACAAACAAAACAAACAAGCACTGACAGCACGTTTGCTCCTCTGCATCTCCCTGTGTAATAGGGGCTTTAGACTGACCAATTCTGTATATATTATGCCCACTTTCCTAAGATGCCAGGCAACCTATCATTATGTTATTGATTAGGAATGGGGGGGGTGACGTAAACTTACAATAACATGGGGAGAACCTTCCAACTACATGTGTAACGCAGGGAAGACTTGTTTTTTTATGTTGCCTTGTGGTTGTTGGATGAGTTGCCCCCAAATTTTACACACTTATGTCATGTATTTCCTTGTGTTTGCACTTTTCGCAATGTACCTGACTATCACATGTTAATCCTGTAAAAAGAAACCAACAGCAGGTTCGTACAAGCGAATATATATGTGTGTTGGTTTGAGGGGCTGCCATCTAATGGTCATTTTGTGGTAAAAGTGCAAGAAGAAGTGTAATTACAGTATATTAAAAACATGACTTTGGAAAATAGGAGGTCTCCTGACTATCTAACATTTCTCAAGGCCAGAGGAAGGAAATCCAGTCTAGATCACTCATGTGAGGAGGTGTTGGGAGAAGCCTGACTCCCCCTTCTCTGGTCTAGGACTCAAGAAACCCCTTAGCTACACATGGAGCCACAAAACCCCAGCAGAGTAAGAAGTAAATATCCAGGAAACATTAGCCACAACCAAAGGAATGCCTTGTTAGAGTTCTAGTAGTTTATAGAGCTACACCTTCCTCGTAACAGTAAGTTTAGAGAGCTACATCTATAAGAGAGCTGCATCTCAAGTAGCCAGTACCTTGCAGATTTATGTGTTACAGAATGTTACTGCCCTTTTTGTGGAGGAATAGTTTGTGGACTGTTCCTGTAATGCTAGGCCCTACTACAGGTTCAACAAGTTAAAAAGGATGACACCGCCAAGTAGGCAGCCCTCTAGGACATCACTGACGTAGACGAGAGGGTAATATTGGGGAGAAGAATTAAATGAAGGCATGGAAGTGCATCTCCCATGGAGACTGAAAGGAGACCACGTTTATGCGCCAATATAAGAATAAATCAACCTTTTTATTTTAATAATGAATGTTTAGTAATCTATTTTGTTTTGATTTTCAGCTTAAATCCACTAAGCTAAACAAGGATGCACAGTACATACTGCAGGGAGAGTTTGCTGACACACTCTTCAAAGTTAAAAAAAACACAGGAGACATCTACGGCTATGAGAGGCTGGATCGGGAGGAGAGAGCACAGTATACCTTGTCAGCTGTGCTTGTAGATACAAAAGCCGGGAAAACTATAGAGCCGTCTGCGATGTTTACAATTAGACTCATTGATATAAATGACAATGCTCCTGTTTTTACACAAGAGTCTTACAATGCATCAGTCCCGGAGATGTCTGCTACAGGTACGTACTCCAATCACCAAAGTACAACAGAATAAAGCTAGAAGAATGCTGAAATAATACCATCATACAAAGCCTTAATGGTAGCATCTCTGGTGGCCCAGGTGTAGTTACACATATTTCACTCTCAGGTTACATTAGAGCAGTAGTGGATTATAATAGGGGTGTTTCAGGTGGCAGCCCGGGGCCCTAAGCTTCTGGGGGGCCCATGACCACCCAAAACGACTTATACGTTCAGTGGTGTACTGTCTCCTGGTTACACTTCCGCCATGATTTGCAAAAAAAATCTGTTTTTTTTTATGGCAATTTTGCACAAATCAGGACGTCATGACATTATTTATCCTATACTACGAACGCCAGGCTAGTGCTGCCATAGTTACAGTGGGGTGGGGGGGCCCAGGCCCCAATCCCGGGGCCTATGGTAAAGTTAATCCGCCCCTGCATCAGAGGCCTTTGGGAAACAGTCCCTGGACGGCTGCCAAGTTTGCCTCTTCTTAAAACAGGCTCTGTCAGTTAGATAAAACCTTGACCAATGACCTGGTGATATTTTTTGTGGCAGATGATGCAAAATGTGTTTTATAAGCAAGGCAACATTGTAGCCTATTATATTACAGTGTTTCCATTTATGTATACTAGATGTCTTGGTGACCACGATTACTGCTGTAGATCCAGACGATCCCACAGTGGCTGGACATGCCAAAGTAACATATAAAATCATGCAAGGATATGAACATTTCAAAATCAATGAAAATACAGGTGAGTGAACACATAATGGTGGGAGAGGGATTTATTTATTTGAGAAGTACATCATTTGGCTATGTTCAGACGCTGTATGAGGCCGGCCATTCCGTGACCCGGCCGGATCGCGGACTGGCCAGTCTCATTAAAGATCATCCCGGCCGGTATTGCGATACCGGCCGGTTGATCTTTAGCGCCGCTGAGTTCTGATGCAGGCACATCCGTGCGCGCCCACAGTAGAACTCCCCACTGCACACCATGTAGCATGCGTCCGGAGCTGCTCGCTCCATTGTGAGCACTGACAGGGTTTTCTGCGGCCGCTATTCAATGAATAGCGGCCACAGAAAACTGACATGTCAGTTGTTTGCGGCGCTGCTAGAGATCCCGGCCGGGAACAGGTAATGTATATTTTTGTATTAATCATGCCCGTTGCTGCAATTGGCAACAAAGGCCGCACTTTTACGAAAATATACGTTGTGTGAACATGGCCTTTATCTGTGAACCTAATATCATATAGGAAGGTCATATTAAAGTTTTGAGTGATTTGAGGGATGTAATTCAATATTTTGATACTGTAAACATCTAAATTGGTTTCTATATTTCTATAGGTGAAATCTATACATTGAGTTCTTACCTAGACAGAGAGACAAAAGCTAGTTATGAAGTCATTGTGCAAGCCAAGGATTCTCCAGGACTTAGCGGAGGATTTTCAAGCTCGGCTACAGTCATCATCCACTTGAGTGACATCAATGATAACTTTCCAACTTTCAAAAAGAGTAAGTAAACCCCGACATTTAATCCAAAAAGCTGGGGTGTCATTAAACGACTTGGATGCATAAAACTTTGAGGCAATGTTCCCACACTGTCAAAATTATGTTTTTCTTGGACAGACATCATTTAACGAAAAATAAGGACTGTTATTCCGCAAATAATGGCCATTGTTTTGAAAGTGGCGGTTGTTGTGAAATAACGGCCACTATTTGGGTGAAATTCAGGCCATCCAAAAAACGGCTGGCCAACCAAAAAAAAAAAGTTGCGTGGCTGTGGCCTAAAGTAGAAAAGTGTACGCCAATTATGTTAAGCAAAATTCTCATGGATGACGATTTATATTCTTGGTCTATCTGCATGACTTTTTACACCAAAGACAAATAGGCATATTATTTAAACCAAATTGTGTTATTATATTTTTTTTTCAACTACACAAAATAGAATTTAAAAACAGCATAAGGGGGTTGCGAACATGTTGGTGTCTGGGCAGCACAGGTAAAGATGTTGTCCATTACCAATATACTAAAGTGACCAGCACAATAAGATATAAACACACATAACTTGAATCTAAGTTATATTGAAAATAGGATCTTCACATCATAGAGTAATCAGTAACAACTAATGCTATGTTTACACAGACAGATTTATCTGGCAGATCTTTAAAGCCAAAGCCAGGAACAGACTATAAACAGAGCATTGGTCATAAAAGAAAGCCTGAGATTTCTCCTCTTTTCAAATCCACTCATGGCTTTGGCTGCCAAAATCTGTCAGATAAATCTCTCTGTGTAAACACACCATAAGCCATAGCAATTGTAAACATATCCATTCAGTGTTCACCCATAGTGCTGACCTAGTATAGATAACTTTTCTACATAACTTAGTTATAATCCCACCTTACTAACCACAGAAAAGTTTTTTGCTTTTAAGAAAAAAAAATTCCTACCAACAACATGCAATTATTCTTCAACCTTTTATCTCTGAGGCAGGCAGAAGAATTGGAGGTGGCTGAACTGAACTTCACCATCTCACTGTCAACCTCCAGTCTCCAGTTTTCTTCTTGTTTCTGTGTCATCATGACCCAGCAGGAACTACCCACTCAGCCAGTCAGTGGTGCTGCAGTAGAGTTTTACCTCAGTCACTGGCTGGTTAAACTTCTGAGTGAGGCAATCTCGCAGGACCAAGAGCTACAGAAGACTGGCAGATGACCATGGTTGGCACCACTGTGCTGCGGGTGCACAGGGTGTCATGGCTGTGGCAATTTCCCATGGTCTGGACCACGGCCTCAACGCTTTTGCCTACACTGTGGTTCCCGAGGACATGCAGGGGTCCAACGCCGCTGTTGCATCGGCCCTGCAGGGCGCCTTATGTCTTTTCACTCCTGTCCGATCTCCTTTGTGGCGGCATGCTCGTCCCTGCACCTCAGGGCATACGCGGCCAGCTCAGTTAATTTTAAAGGGACAGTGTGTCCCTAACTGGTTAGTTGCAACAATCACCTCCACTATAAATTGCACCTTCTGACCTTCCTGGTTGGAGCCTCTGCATGCTTCCATAGTGTGTGGTCCCAGCTCTTCGAGACTTCTGCCGGTGACTCCTAACTGTGACTCCTACCCGTGATTCCTGCTGTTCCTGGTTCCAGCCATCTGTGGTTTCTGCCTGTGACTGCTATTCCGGCTCCTGCTGGGTTCCAGCCTGCATGCCTACCTGTCTTCAGCTGCACCTCGCCCGTTGCTGCTAGCAAGACAAGAAAGGGGTAGTGACCTGGGGATCACCCCACTGCCGCAGCAAGTCCATCCTGCCTTGCGGTGAGCACTGCTGTAGACCAGCGGCCCCTTAGACTCTGCTCCCTGGTGTGGCTTACGTCATTGCTAGCAGCGGTACAGCGGATCCACAACTCCAGACATTACATTGCAACATGCTTTTTCTACCAGTAGATCTGTAAGCAGCTATATGCAAATCCTATACAGATATACAGTTGTCACATAAGAAAAGTTTTAAAAACCTAAAGGAAAGTTCTTTAGGATGTTAATGAACTTTTACATCCATGTATTTCACAGAACTGTACACATTTAATGCCTCTGAGGATATGAGAGTTGGAGAAGTGGTTGGAAAGCTTTCAGTAGATGATATTGATGAACCACAGAACAGAATTGCCAAGTACACTTTTATGAAAGGAAAATATGAACAATGGTTTCAGATAAAAAGCAATGCACAGACCAATGAAGGAATAATCATCCTGACAAAGGTAGGAAAAGTCCTCTCAGCCCATATCTTTGACCATCACTTCCCTTTACTGATGTTAAACATGTCCCTCTCATTTCAGCCTTTGAACTATGAGAGTATTAAAGAGTTCAGAATGAGCATTGAAGTCACCGATCCCTCCATTGACCTACGAGTGGCAAAGCAGCAAAGGCCAAGTAGCACCACAGAAGTTGTTATTAATGTCTTAGACGTGGATGAGCCCCCTGAATTCACCAAACCCTTCTACGTGTTCCAAGTGAAAGAGGACATCAAACAGAATTATATTGGTTATGTATCAGCTACAGACCCCGATATTGCCAAAAGGGCTGTGCGGTAAGGCCAATTTTGTAAAGTAAATTGTATAGTATCATCCAGTGCAGTAATAATTTAGTTTTACACAAACAAAAGTTGCTGGATGTCTTATACCACATTCACATTGACACCTAAGAAAATCTGTGTCTTCATCTTAATCTTCTTCCAGAAACACATATCATCAGTCTAATTCTTTTCTCTGGACCCCAGCAGCAATACTAGGGTACCATAGAATACTAAAGTATCATAGAAGTTGTGACTGCTGCCCCAGTGTCTTAAATATATATACACCTCTGCATAGCAGCAATTTAATAGTTACAAAAGTAGGCATACCCTTTCAATTCACTGATCTTATCATCTACTATCTCTACTTGTCCTTTATATGCTTAAGGCCTATTTACATGGGCCAACGGTGAGGAGCAAACGAGCGCTGTTAGTGCTCCTTTGCTCCTCGTTCCCTGCTCACTGACGCCGCTATTGCACGTGGCAGCAGCGAGCGTGTGAGTCCGGGGAGGGCTGGGGGGAAGTGCGGGGGGCTGCCCCGGTGATCGCTAGATCTTCCGGGCAGCCCATAGGATATAGCAGCGGTCTGCTGCCACCATTCCTATACCACGGAGCGACGGCAGCAGATCGTTGCTATGTATGTTGAAGACATGTTGAAACATGTTCAACATGTTGAAAGACAAACAACTTCAATGATCAGCCAACATGAACAATGTCAAATGATCCTTGCCTTCTATTCCACGGGACGATTATCGGCCGTGACGGACGATATCGGCCAAATACGGCCGATAATCGTTCCGTGGAATAGGGCCTTTAGTCTTGGGGTGGGGTTTTCCCTGAAAAAGACAAGCATTTCCTTTCCGGACCCTAAAGAATGATGTGAACATAAAACCCTACCGACACTGATGTTCCTTTGCATTGCTAAATATTCATCAATGAATCAACCATTACAGATTGGATTAACATCTGGGTTATAGGCTGAAGTGACTGCATAGCATGTCAGTAGCCACAATCATTTTGTAAAATATTCCTTCCTGTCACTTTTAGGTATTCTGCCAAAACAAGCAAAGATGACCCAATTGTAGTGAAAGAGGAAAATGGAAGTATTTATGTTAAGTCGCTCGACAGAGAGACTAAAGCATGGCACAATATAACTATAACAGCTGAGGAAATTGGTGAGCATTTTATTTTTGTGTATTGGGTGTACTGCAGTCATTTCAGTAGCCTCATTTATAGGGAATGCAGTGCAATGTCACCAGCAAGTTATGGTAACTGGATGCAACTAAAGGCCGTATTACACAGCCCAATGACTTACTGTAAGTGAGCGCAGATCAGCTAGATTGGCACTCACTTACTGAGCCCATATACGGCCCAATCATCATGCAGCAAGGACTGCACAGACTTTGTTAGCGATGTCCGTGCAAACCTTGTAAAATAATACATTTATGCAAACCTCTCCAAGCCGCCTTTTCCTGCTGGCTTCAGACTGAAGTGACAGGCCGCTAAGCCAGTCATTGGGACAGTGCCCTGGCCAGTGATTGGCTTAGTGGCCTCTCACTTCAGCCACTGCGAGGAACGGGCCAAAGCCAGTATGACATCAGGGAGGATGTATCAGGTTTTTTTTTGTTTATTTAGCACAGTCAACAGTCATCAACCGCGCATCGCTATTACACGTAGTAATGATTATAGGTCATGACCAAAAAAATACAATCAGCCAATGATCACTGTTATCGGCTGATCATTGTCTTTATTACACGGAGCGATGATCTGCCAAATCGGCCTGATTTGGCAGATTATCACTCTGTGCCACAGGGCCTTAAGACCTAATTTATATAAAAGCAGGAAAGGTTGCAAACAACTTTGGTTTATGGTTGGGACAACTGTGACAACAGTGCGCTAGGTCATGGTAAATGCTTAAAAGTGTAGTGAAGACAGGACCATAAAAGTGAGGCCCTTGGCTACATGACCACCCCAATAATAGTGCTAATATGAGGAGATGAGTCTTCAAGATGTAGTAGCACTAGTAGAGGGGAATAGCCTCCTGGGCGATATCAGGAAAAGAGCTCTTGAAAGTTCCATTGAAGACAGTAAGGGTATGTTCACAAATTGGGCGGAATTCCGAGGCCCCATTTGCTCAGTGTTAACATACTCTAAGACAGAAAAGCAAATGTACATCATTTCAATGGTTAGATATTTTCTAACAATAACTCTTTGTTGCAGACTCTCCAGCTAAGAAAGCATCATCAGTAACCGTTTACATACAAGTGCTGGACGTCAATGACAACGCTCCTGAGTTTGCCGAGCCCTATGCTCCAAGAGTGTGTGAAAATATAGCTAATGATTTCGTAAGTGGTTGTGAGTTGCCTGAGCACATTATATATTCCTGCTTATTGATAGGAGTCAGTGGCAGTGCAGTGTAATTCAATGGTTCTAAAGGCCCACTGTTATACAGAATGGCTACATAGAGGCATATATGAAAGGTATAGATGTATATATAAAAGATTCCATTTGTCTTTTTTTCTTTTAAATTGCTAATATCAAAACAAAATGCTTGAGAATGCTATTGAGCCGAAAAGTTGCATCTGGATGCAATAAATGTCACCATTCACATTTGGAGTGCTGTCTCGGACAATTTTTTTTTTCCTCTTAAATTGCTGTCATCATCCTGAGCTTCCAGAACCATAGGGGTCTAAGGCCCCCAGACCTATTCTGGTTATGAGTAGTCTCTTTTATACACATGCATCTTCCCAAATAGTCTTATACTATTTGCCTTGCATTAGGTTTGTTTTTGGAGGGGTTGTCTACCTACATAAGGGCCAATAATAAAACAAATAGGTAAGGTACAGAATGACCTTTTTTATTATTTTACACAATTCTGAAAACATCTGCTTTAGCCATGTCCTCATCCAGAGTCTAAATTTTATGTTTTTGTCCGACTTTTGTACCCTCAAGTCTGGGATGTCCCCCAAGCAGGCAGGCATAGAATCCTTTGGAGCCAATAAAGGGCAACGACACAAGACCATGGAGCTCAATATCTCCATGTACTCTACAACAAAATCATAAAGAAATATCCACAATGTAAACATTTGCACTAGTACCAGTATATGTGTGTAAGTGCCACCAGCAGAGGCCCAATCAATGTTTCTTTTCATTATTGTATGGGGGAGAAAACAGGACAACCCCTTGTAATTAGGTTTGTGCTTCACTGCTGCATTAGGTCTTCTGTAAAGCTTAACAGAGTAATAAAACCTAATTCTATTTGTTGATATCCTTGTAGGTCATCTTAACAATATCTGCAAAAGATAAGGATGAAATGGTCCCGGGGACGAAGTTTACATATTATTCAGCAGAAAAAGAAAACAATTTCACAGTGGTGGATAATCACGGTATTGTGCTTTTTTCAACAATTAGGCTTCAGTGCACAAACAGACAGAAAACTAGAGGATGTGGTTTTGTAAATGGAGAATTTTGAATCTTATACTATGGACAATGGGATCTCAATGGGGCTCCTAGGAACTGCTGGTAACCTCCATCTACAGTGGTGCAGCAGGCATTTCCCTTTGTAATACATTTGTCCCAAGTTCAACTAGAACAGAGCTCAGCAAATGGTGAATTTGGAAACCTTTTCTTAAGACACAAGAAGGAAGGGAAAGAACAGTGAGAAGTATGAGAGAATTATATTACTGAGCACAAGATGAGTAAAATATGATGGTATCATCATAATCTCATTTATATAGTACCAACAGGTTCCTCATGGCAGCTGTGTGATGAAAAGATTTTGTCAATGTTCATTACTAATTTCTTGCTAAGCCAAAATGCACACTCTTAAAGGGATTGTTTAGAAGTAGATGCTTAAAGTGTTCCTAGCATTGAAAGAAAAATGTTGCAGAGACATATAGCAATAAGAAAGTCCAACAGCATCCAATATGGTGAAAGGTCCTCAAATCTTTATTACACATCAAAGTACAGAAAAGTGATGTTTCCACCATGCCAGGTCTTTATCATGCCCTGCCAGGTCTCTATCATGCTAGGATGCTGTTGGACTTCCTTGTTGCTTTTAGTTGAACCAAGCCTTCATTTTGGGATTGTTTGTGTTCTAACCTGGCCTGTTGAATATTTTCCTATGGCGCTGTTGGACTTCGTATTTTTATCATATGTTGTGGAGACATGTCAAAAGTTTTGATTGTTCAGACGCTGATATTCCCCCCAATCTACACAGCTGAGTACATCTTTCTCCAGGTTGCTGTGATCTCTATCTCTCTGCACAAAACGATTTCCACAGACTTAGAAGAAGATCACAGGGAGCGAAACATTCAGTTGTGTACTTCTCAGTTATATCTATAGATCACGGGGAACACACAGACCGACCAATCAAAACTTACACAGGAATATTGACTATGATGAGGAGTAACCTGTAGCCAAACAGCTCTGGCGGTGGCTTATCTCTCACAATAAAAGGGATCAGGCAGTCAAATTGGGTCACTTAGTGAAGTAGTTGTTTAGTCTTTGTAGATAAACCAACATCACCTTTATGTTTCACTAGACTGGTACTGTATAAAATCTTCAGCATTATCTCCTTAGAGAGTCATCAATAAATATCACTCTCATCCAGTTCTTTAAATTCCAAGACTGATTTTCTTTGGCCCATTATAAAAAAGTTTTTTTTCTGTATAGGTGTTAGTACTGGATTTCTTTTGCCATTTCTATATCTAAATCCTATTTTATTCAGAAGATTTCTTACAGTTCTGTTATAAACTTTGACCCGTTTCTACCCATTTGTTCTTTATTTGTTTTCTTTCTATTTACAAGACATACCGCTTTGCGTTTTTCATCCAGACACTGACATTTTTATTGGTCTGTCTGTATATTTTCTTTCAGACCCGTTCCCTTTTATGCATACTTGCACCAAATTTTGCCTACAGCTGACTAGGAACAACTAACATCTATTGCCCCAATCCATGTTGGATTTCCATCTTGAAGGAGTTTTATAATCTTTTCCTTTTTTCAATGGACAACTCTCCTGTTGGGGTCATGTTTTCTACCAATTAGATTAGCCCACAGCACAGTAAGGTCTGTGAAATTAGTTACCATTTACTATCATTTTATCTTTTGCAGATAATACAGCAAAAATCATTGTCAAGAATGGAGCATTTAATCATGATATTGCCAAGTTCTACACCCTGCCAATTGTGATCTCTGATAATGGGACACCATCCCTAAGCAGCACCAATACTCTGACCATCACTGTCTGCAAGTGTAATGAAAATGGGGAATTCACATTCTGTGAGGAACCTCAAATGCTTGCTGCAGTATCGTCGTCAACCATTATCATTGTCTTATGCAGTCTGGCACTAATCCTTCTGTGTGGTAAGTTCTTATGTCAGGTTTAATGTCACTTTCGGCTAGTTTGACACTTATATTTGTTCCTTTAAGTGAGCATTCGGCTGACTATTCAGTAAAAGTAGATGTTTTGGAACTCTCTTTGATGTAACTACCATACTGTGCATGGGATATAAGATAATTATTTCAATTAGTCATAATCGTTTCCACTATTATTAATATTATTATTAATATTATCTTATAGTGGGTTTGTATTATGTTAAAATAACAGCCATCATTCCATTTATGGGTAGGTTCAAATGACCAAATACATTCAGTGTTGGAAGTAGTGCTGGCTACTATAGCCATCACATTCTATGAAAATACATCCTTAGAGGACAATAGTAGGATTCTCTGGCCAGGGCATCTCCATTGTGAGGTCTTGTTTTATAGTGCAAATCCTAAAAATATCAAGTTTAATGAAGATTGTGATATTTCACTTACTGTGACGATGACATCTTGACTTTGATTTCATGTTTCATTATTATAGTGCTTGCAGCATTTCTGATACTGAGGAGAATGCGCAATAATGGCCCCTTGATGTTAGTCAAGAACCCTGCAGAAATCCATGAGCAGCTAGTGACCTACGATGAGGAAGGAGGAGGAGAAATGGACACCAATGGATATGATGTATCTGTGCTCAACTCTGTGCGTAGAAACATGGTTAGATCAAAGCCAGACATGGAGGCTTATCCCAGCATGTACGCCCAGGTCCAGAAACCAGGCAGAAATGGAGATATGTTTTCCATGATTGAAGCAAAGAAGGATGATGCAGACAATGATGGAGAATGCCTCCCCTATGACACTCTTCACATATTTGGCTATGAAGGCTCAGAATCGATTGTAGAATCTCTCAGTTCCCTGGAATCTGGATCATCAGATTCTGAAATTGACTATGATGTATTGAATGAATGGGGACCCAGATTTAAGATGCTTGCTGACCTCTATGGCCTTGAACACCTGGAAGAGTTTCCATATTAACATGCTAAGTAGACACCCGAAAAATATATTCACCCATACACTTACATTAATAGAACATCTACATATTCTGATACTCAAACTACAGATGGGAACCACCAGTGAGGTGGAGAACAACTGGGTTATTAGATGGAGCCTCCATTAAGTAAAACATTAAAGCATACCTATTGTTACATGAAAAAAATCATTCTGTGGGCAGCTATAGATGTATATCAGGTTGTGTCCAATGTGAATTTCTGGGGTACTGTCCTCTCTTTTGCATCATTTCTGTAAATGTACATTTTACCTTTATAACTGTGCTGAGTGTCCTGTGCTGTATGTTCTAGCCAATCCCCCCCTTGTTGCTCCCCCTCTCACAGAATGTAATTTCATACAGGCATGAGAAGAGAATGCAGCTGCACCTCCCTCCTCTCTGTCTAGCATTTAGTATTTATTGTTTTACTAAATTGGGGACTGAGAGTGCATCTGAACATTTACAGACATACTGCAGGAAGGGGAAGAGGAGCTATAGGCTGCAGGAAGGCTAGAAAGATGCCAGTCTCCCTAATATATATATTACAAACATTTATATAGTCACATGTACTACTGAATTATACAACAACATTACAACAATAGGTACACTTTAAGAAGGATTAGGAACTTGCTGAGGTTAGTCTAAGATGGGATTTGGAGGTACAGAGAGTCATTTTCACCAAATAACTGAAATTATATGACCAAGTTCTGTACAATGACAATGCGCTGGCTGGTATGTGTACAAATAGGGTACAACCCACCATGATTCTAATATTATTTTTCAAGTTTAATGGCTATTCCCACATTCCTACATTCCCTTTTGCATGTTGCTTGAAGATTGCTCCATTTTCTGGTGTGATTGGTCCTCTTCACCAGGTACAGTAGGGCTGGCAACAGATCTGCTGTTCTGTGCTGGGCTCAGCTACACCAACTCCGGACAGCTCCACAGTGAAGTGTGATGGATTACTGCAGAGATAAGGTGGCAAGCAGGGGAGCCTGTCCACACACTGATGGGCGCTCCCAGATTCGACAAGGCAGTAAATAATCAGCCCAGCCACTGCTGATAACACAGAGGGGGTCAGGAACATAGACAACCGCTATAAACAGAATCAGACACATCAGAGGGCCTAGGAGGGAGCCAGAGCTAAAAAGGTAATAAGAACCAATGGTAAACTTTCTTATCTTTTAATTACCTAATATTTTAGATACACTTATGGAGATGGGAATACCCCTTTAAAGCCAATTTCTCAAAAGCCTTAGAACATTTTCTTTCATATTTTCCCCTTCTTTAGAAAGTTTTTCATCCTCAAAGTGCATATTTTCTTTGGCTGTATGTAATGAAACGGTGGTCACCCTGACAGACCGTCTGATGGTTGCTAAGCATCCTGTAATGTTGAAGCCAAAAAAGTTCAATAAGGAGATACTGATAGAAGGAAATAAAAATAGGTTAAGCAAAAGTGATAACTTAATGCAACAACGAAAGCAAAGAATTGGTATTATAGGAATGAATACCATTTAATGTTACTAGGTAATCAATTAAAGTAGACCCATTACTACCATATAATTAATATTATGGGATGAAGCAATATCATTGAGGCCAACATATTTTGCGGTCTACATGACTTTGTTGAAAGGCCTACAGTATTTAAAGCAGATGGAAACAATGAACAACCTTTGCAACTTTGTATGTATATAGGATATTTTTTATTTTCTCATTTGTATGTTGGGTAGTTAGCAACATTATAAATGTATATTCTTCTATTGTAATACACTGCATTATATACACCCTGATAGTTTCCATGGAGAACAGAACTAATCCTCTGGTGTAGTTTATAGTACCATCTGCTGGCTAGGACTCGGCACTGCACCACAATAACTTTTTTATTTCTATTATACTAAAAAAGCTAATAATAACAAACAAAACCCAAAGCATTTATATTTGTATATACATGGTCTATAGGAGAATGTGAACTGGAATCCATTGTTCTTGGCCTTAGTGATGTGAAATAGATGACAAAAGGGAAGATGTCTCACAGACAGGGCTGGCTTTGTGCGATCACACATCATACCTACCTGATAAAGGGGATGCCACTATTACCATGTCACCTAAGGGAGATGTTGTTTTTGATAGGCCAATTTCCACATCAAACACAGCTCAGTGTCATTGTCCAAAATCCTGGTTCTATAGACAGGCCACTTCTTTAGTTTTTGCGCAGTTCGGCTCTGATGTTCATATTAAAGTCCCCTCCATGTTGCCAGCAGCACAGAGAGCTTCTTTTTCCGACATAGTAATTTATTAAGGATTGTATAGCAGTATCAGTACAGCACTGTTATTAGATTACTTTACATATGGCACTGTTATTAGATTACTTTATGGCACTGTTATTTGGTTGCTGTAGGTTACTGTTATCTGAGTACTGTACTGTGGTATTTATTTGACGTCAGTGGCTGTTGTTACAGCCATGTCATTGGCTGTATTAAACCAATTAAAGTGATATTGTCACCCCCTTTCCATATAAGAAGTTCTCAGCACCATTCCTAAGCTTTTGTTGTGGATATCTCATATCTTCCTGTATAAAGTAATTCTTTGTGGTCTCTCCCCTCAAAAATGCATGTTATTGTTGGTGAACAGTGCAGTAGGGGCGGGGCTTAACTGCTGTGGAACCTTATATCTCCACCCACATTGGCACCATAGGCGTCCAGGCTCTGCCCAGGCCCTCACGTTGAATTGGGCCGACCTAGATGCCTAAGCCCTGCTCCCTCTGGATCGACCTATTCCAATGGCTGTGAGGGGGTGGAACTTAGATCAGATGACGTCATGAAGGGGGTGGGGCTTACAGCACCAATGTGTGCAGAGATATGGGGTTCCACAGTATTTGAGCCCTGTCCCTACAGCACTGTCCACCAACAATAACATGCATTTTTGAGGGGAGAGACCAGAGAGAAGACGGTAAGATATGAAATGTCCACAATATAAGATTAAGAATGGTGCTGAGAACTACCACGTGGAGAGAAAGGCGCTGTTGCACATCGCATGGCTTACAATAATGCCACATGATACACTATTGCCACTTGTATAAGTATCTCAAATAGAGAGCGAGAGAAAGAGACAGAGAAAGATAGATAGACAGACAGACTTGGGACATGTTCACACGTCCATAGTTGCAACAGCGTCATTATTACGGAGCTTACGTTGTGCTGAAGGCTGATAGAATCCCGGCCTGAGTGTATACACATAGTATACACTCCAGCCAGGATCTCTAGCGGCGCCACGAGAAACTGACATGTCAGTTTTCTGCTGACGCTATTTATTAAATAGCGGCCACAGAAAATCCTGTCAGTGCACACAATGGAGCGTGAGGCTCCGGCCGCACGCTCCATTGTGACCAGTGGGGAATTCTGATGCGAGCGCACAGGGATGCGCCCGCATCAGAATTCAGCGGCACTAAAGATAATTCAGGCCAGGTCACGGAACCTGGCCAGGTCACGGAGTGTGAACATAGCCTTAGGCTACATTTACTCAGAGAAATTTATCTGACAGAATTTTGAAACCAAAGCCAGGAACAGACTATAATCAGAGAACAGGTCATAAAGGAAAGGCTGGAATTTCTCTTTTTAGATCCATTCCTGGCTTTGGCTTCAAAAATCTGTCAGATAAATCTGTGTATGTAAACACAGCCTTAGTCAGGTAATGATTATATAGGTGACCATCACAGATACAGTTATGTAAAGAGTAAAGCACCCATATGTCCACCACATGGGTCTTCTAAGAATGACAGCAAGCAGAGATCTTAATAAATGCTAGGAACTGATACACAAATTTTATTTTCATTATGCAATGAATAACCTTTATTTGATAAAATAGTAATACCCCAGTAACACCTCTATAACTTTCAGAAAAGTGTTAACCCTTTCCGTTCAATTTTTATCTCTACATTTTAGTATATATTACCGGAACCAAGACTGTGAAATATGTGGTTAATACCTAGAGTGCCATTGGTAGGCTATTCCAGGGAAGCATTCATTATGCACCATATAAAGTTCTTTATAGGTGCTGTATACAGTTTTCTTATGTATACGCAATGCACATTTGGGTTATACAGCTGTAAATCCCTCTATAAAAACCATGCACTTGGCTGGAGGGTAAGACCTGTATATCGGGGTCTTGATTTACTATACACCAAAGACCTCATTAAGTGCAACTATCGTCCAATTTACTGGCACTTTTATTAAATTCTTCCAAAATTAATGACCTGTGCAGCCATATTTTCCGTTTTATATTCATCCTCTTACTGAGAATTGTCAATCTGCTTGAGACTATTAACACTATATATTCATCTCTTCTTCCTCAGGGATACTTATGTGATTAATTACTTGAATATAGCTCTGCTAACCATGTTCCCTTGACATTTAACCACTGTAAGAAGACTGAGGCACAGATATAATGAGATGAGGTATCTTGTCCAACACAATGACATAACGTATAGTGCTGATCTCGCCCCCGCATTTTACACAACATGGTCTCAAAACCTAGTGGAATTGTATATACATGTTTGGATACTAACTCTTCTCTTTATCATATAGGATCATATTAATGTTTTATGTATTACGTTTTCTTAATGTACAATATCTGTACAGCAGGAGTGTGCAGAAAAAGAACAGTTTGGCTTTTTTTGTATTGTTTGTAGAAAAAAAAATTAAAACAAAATGTAGAAGATCTACTTTGAAGTTATTTAGTACATGAGACACACAGAGAAAGAAGTAGAAACAAAACATAGTACAGAATCACTGCTCTTAAAGAGATTATCCAGAATTGGGAAAAAAACACAGCTTCTTTCTTGCAAAAAAAAAAAAAACAGCACCACACCTGTCCTCGGGTTGTGTGTGGTATTACAATTCGGTTGCATACTCTTCAATGGAATGTTCTCTTCATGTTAATACATTAGAATCAATAGAGCTGCGTCATAGAGGGTTGGGGTTTCCTCCCACTGGAGGCGGGCCCGTCTGTCTCCAGTGCTTCACCCCCCAGCCGGTGCTCGAGAATAGAACGGCGCCGAACACAGAAACCGGGCCGCGGTTCAAAAAAAGGACTGTATCGGAAAGAACCACGGCACTTCGGTATTTGCAAGAATAAGTGAAAAGTTTATTTTTAACAAAACGATATACGGTATTTTACTCCGACCATACATAGAAAGTATAAGAGCTGAGACCAGGTGCAACGTTTCGGTCCGCTATGGACCTTCCTCAGGCAATAGGGTCTCTTGAAAGCTGTATGCAGGGAGAGAGATCAGGGAGAGAGAGCCGTGGTTCTTTCCGATACAAGATTTATGGGTGAAGAACCCATTTACCACTGAGCACCGGCTTCCACATTTAAGGCAGAGGTGTGCAGCACTGATCCGATATATACCAAAAAAAGGACTGTGGCATTGGCTTCCTCACGCCGTTGCCGTTCTATCCATGAGCAGAACTTAAAGTGAATATACCTGATGGTACATCCGCTTTGATTACTGTGTGTCACTTACAGGCTGCAGCACAGAAAGGATTAAGGGGGAGGTGCTCAGCCACCAGGTGTTGTGCCTATGCTTTTAACTATAAGGGCTCCTAAAAATAGAGTGCATCGACAGAGCAAGAAACCATTGGCTCCACGCCATGCCAGTCATTTTGCCTCCAGTCACAAGAGGCTGCTCCCTCCCCAAGCTCCCTGGCTTGCAGTACCTCAAGTAAGAGGAGACACTGGGTGACTGTCCAGGAACAAGGTGAGAATGTGTCTGTGTTATTTTTTATTTTTACAAAGGGGGATTACTTGCTGGAAGAATTGCCTGGGGAGGGGGTGGGTTAAAAACTACAGGAAGGAATTACCTACAGGGTCTTAGTACAGGGGTGACTGCCTACAGGCAAGGGGGCTTACCACATGGACCTGCCTAAAGAGTGGGGTACTATGTACAGGGGGGATTACCTAGGTGGGGTGGGGATTTTTTCTACAGGGGTATTGACTACAGAGGAGGTTAAGGGTCCTATTACATGAAGCGATTTTTAACGACTAACGATAAACGATCGCAAACAACATTGTTTATCGTTAATCTGAAATCGTTTACCATATTACACAGAACGATAATAGTTAGTTACGGTTGTTACTAAGATCGTTATTGCGATTGTTACTATGATCGTTTATTCCTTCTGATCCAGCAAAACAATGGTCAATGGGCAATTACACTGAACGATTAGTGAACAAATGCGGAAATTGAGCGAATGAATGTGGAATTACAGCAAATGATTAATAGTTTTAGGTTCAGATCTAAATCAACGATCAATGACATGCGACGATTTTTCAATCGTTGTCCGCAATTACACAGAAGGATTATCGATTAAATTCGAATGATATAACGATTTTTCACACGATAATCGTTCTGTGTAATAGGGCCCTAACTAAAGGGGGGGGAGGTACTACAGGCTCAAACACTATGAAAATAGTATCTGAAAAATTTTCTATTTATTTATTTAAAAAAAAATCTACATTTAAATTGAGAATCATTCAACATGTTAAAAAGGAAATCTGAGACTATTTTTTGGGCATATCGCCCAGCCCTAGAACAAAAAAATTGGGAAACTATATAATATGCCAAACATCTAAACAAACAATCACAATAAGGTTTGTCCAGAACAAGCCCAGATAGAAATATCATACCACAATAGGAATGGTTACCACAGGGAACCACCACACTTTTGCTGGAAAAGCTTTGTCAGTATATTGAGTATTTGTATTAGACATAACCAATGAGGCAGTACTAGTAGTTCTGTAGATTTCTAGGCCACAACAACTTTACAGACACAAATCAACATAAAATTAAACAATCTGACCACTTCCCTGTACTATACAGTCAATCATCTCAAGATACCTCTGAGAAGAATATTATGGGATATTCAGAGCTGTTCAGAGCAGTTCAGGGACTACTGACCAGAGTGGAACCAGCTTGGGAAAGGACCACACTGAGTGAATAAAGAAGCAAGCATCAGACTCGCATCTAAAACAGAAAGAGGAGGCACTCTTGAACATATTTTTGAACATGTATCCTGTGTATAAATTTAAAGCAAATCTGTACCAGCATGTAGCCACCCCTAAACCGTGTTGTACAGGACCTCACACCATGTTCTGTCTCTGAGGTAAGGTATGGATGCTGTAGGCCATGCCACATTGACTCTCTGCCTCACTGCGCCGCAGAAATAAAATTGGTTTTCCTCCAAAATAGCAGCCCCGGGAGAAAGGTCAAGCGCTGAACCAGAAATGGCGTGAGGACTTGTACAACATGGTATTGGCGGTTTGGGGGAGGCTACTTGCCGATACAGATTTTTTTTAAATGCCGCCTGGTTTCCACGCTTGGCGGTGGTCTTTTCCAAAGCACCAGGCCGCCCGAGTGTGACAAAACCCCCTCTCTTCTGTGACATGGCTGCATTAGAATCAACAGTGGCACTTTAAGGTGGAGCTGGAAGCCTAAACCTTGGCCAGCAGCAAAGGTCAACCTTTGTTGCTAGAAGAATAAGCAGAGACAGCACTCCATAACGCAGACAACTTACAATGCAAAAAGGAGCTTGGACGGTGAAACAAAGTTAATGATTAAAGATGAGCGAGTAGGTTGTGCAATGAAGAGAGGCACAACACTCCGAAACATGTGATCCAACCAAATCCCATGTGACCGCAGCTCCTCCTATGTGATCCCTCCAGAATATTTTAAGATACCAAAAATGTCCTCCATTCCAAAACTGGTGGAGAGCAGCAGAGTCACTTATTGATTCTATTTGGGCTGTATACATTATTTTTAATGGAACTCAAGTGTGGGGTCTGCTGCATTATTGAGTGCTGTTAAAGCAAATGTACTATCAGGTACATTGTTTTTTTTGTACATTAGTTGATCAGTGCTGGCACAGGGATCACAATGGCGTTTTCCTTTTTTGGAAACACTACCCAGTTACCTTGGCTCGGAGCACTGGAGGCAAGCCCGCCACTCCCAAGTGTGACCATATCCCCTCCCCTATGTGATATGGCTCCATTAGAATCAACCAAGCTGCAAGTTGAGCTGCGATACCAAACACGACCTATGGAGTGTTTCTGTTTCTGAATCACATGCAAATAAACACTGCTCCTTTATACAGCCCCGCGCCGAATCCCCCCGCTATGTCTTTGAATAGAGGAGCTCACGCACCGCCGCTCTCCGCTTGAAGAATTGACATGTCGCAGAGGCGAAGAGAGCGGAGGTGCGCAAGCCCTCCCATTCAAAGACATTGCAGGAGGGATTTGGCGATTCCGTAGTGTGAACGGGCCCTAAGAATCAGGCATCACACATACAGATTGCAAACTTTTAGTAGTAATTTTTCGTCAACATTCCTTTTGATAAATGACATGAAGAATCACCAAAACTTCTTTGTTTTGAAGAAGCGGAGCTGATAACAGCAGGGTTTCATGCAAGATAAAGCAATTAACATATGCTACAATTCCACTGATAAGCATGTAAATCAAGCCTGACTGGCAATTGTCGTCATTTCATAATGCCATGACCATAAATCAACACATGGTGGCAGTGTTCTCTATGTCTCCCTTCTCTGTTGTAGTTTAGAAGTGATTGAAATATGACAGAAACCAATCTAATCAATCATTGCAGCAGAGCAGCCATTAAGCACCACACAGCAAACTCATGCCATTTTACATTTACGTTTCCTGCATACTGATATTATATCATCTTCCTGGCTTTCATTTAATTAAATCTCCAACAATGTGACTTTTATATAATAAAGCAACAAACTTTTTATGTAGCATTGGTGCTATAAAACCCAATATTCTAATACATCTTTCTTCTATGTACATTTATTGCCTTTTTGTTATAATTTATGTAGTTTAACATATTTGTAAAATAATAAAGATATTTTTCTACCTGGAAACCATCAGCAAGCAAGCTAGCTGAGGACAGATTTTATTGTAATTTAATATTTGAGGCACAACATTTTCTACTAAATATCTGAAGACTGGCAACTTCTAATCCTGCATGTTCAGGTTTGGAGGAACCCAAGCGTGCTTGAGGTTCGCCCATGTCTAATGCTGAGTATAGTCTTTCAACATAAATAATAGATCTGTCAAAATCAGCTGACCATTTGACCATTTCTAGGCCACGAAATGATACCTTTGAGTCACCAAGGTTAGGGTACAACATTAACACTTACACTGCTCTATAGACAGGATACAGGTGTATGTGGTGTACACCCCTAGTATAGTGCCTGGTGTTGGCAGGTTTTAGGACTTTATAAAGAGAGTAACAAATCTGATGACCCAATAAAACCTTATATGCTATGAAAATATATAAATTGTTTATTATGCTTTGTTTTTGTTTCCTATCCTGCGTAAATTATCCTGTGGCTATTGAATTATGTCCATTACTCTAGAATGACCAATAGGTGGCACTGTATAACATAGATGGAAAAATAAGATAAAAACCAGGTAGTATGTATAACTAATAATAAGAGATGCATTCTTTGTGATGTGGTCTGATTTTACATAGCACCTAATGTTCATTAAAGATTATCCCCCTGATCCCTAACTAATGCAAAAGATGGTGCAAAACTTTAAGCATGATTTTACCTTTGTAAAGAGGACACTGAGGGGTGATTAACATGTTCTGTGCACAGCCTGCAATTACAGACTTTGTTTCCCATCACCATTATCTATTATGATGCCGGAGGCTCCAAAATAGTTTAAAGGCATACTATTAGCTGGTTAGATTAATCTAACCTGCTGATATCTCCCTATTGCGCAGGAGACTCCGAGGATTAGGGTATGTCTCTTACCTTCAGCCTTGGCGCCATTTCTGGGCACTTAGTTGTTTAAACCTTGGTTCAATGAGGCCAATAGGAGCAGTGCCCCGCCCCCATAGCAACAACCCAGACCAACCTAGGCCGGCCCGCTCCATTGATTATTATTAGAAGCCTATATCTAGCCTGCTGATAGTTCTTCTTTAAATCTTTGCGTTACTGATAGTCAGTTCCGTAACACATTTTTACATAATTGCAGACAGGCTGTGCACGGGATGTGTGAATGACCCCTAAAGATCCCCATACACTCTACACCTTTGTCAGGCGTACCCGATGTGAGTGACAGGTTTGGCCATCAGTTTGAGGTGTGTAATGCTCTTCACAACCAAGCATTGACAGATGAAATAGGGGTCTGGCGAGATTCCCAACCCCCACCCCACCCCCACCCCCAGTGCTCCAAATCCCCATATTTAAATATTGATTAAAGTGAAGATTTTGCAAGAACAGTGTAGAGCAGTCATGTCAAACTCTGGCCCGCGGACCAAATCTGGCCCGTGGAGCCATTATTTTTGGCCCACCAGGCAATTCAGAGTTTGAATTACATCTAGCCCACCATGCTACAATATAAGAGACTATGGGGGAGGGCTGGCTACTATATGAGACTACTGGGGAGGGCTAGCTACTATATGAGACAACTGGGGAGGGCTGGCTACTATATAAGAGACTATGGGGGAGGGCTAGCTACTATATGAGACTATTGGGGAGGGCTGACTACTATATGAGACTACTGGGAAAGCTGGTTACTATATGAGACTATTGGAGAGGGCTGGCTACTGTATAAGAGACTATTGGGGAGGGCTGGCTATTCTATAACAGACTATTGGGGAGGGCTGGCTATTATATAACAGACTATGGGGGAGGACTGGTTACTATATGAGACTATTGGGGGGGCTGGCTACTATTTGGACACTATTGGGAGGGCTGGCTAATATGTGGGGCAATTTTGGTTGGGTTGGCTACTACAGTGCTAGGAGACGCACACCACTGACAGTGCCAGGAATGCCGCACGCTGATCTGACAGTGCCAGGATGGCATCATTTGTGCTTTAATAATTATCAAGGTTGGCCCACGACTTTGTCCAATTTTTTAATTTTGGCCCACTATGTTTTTGAGTTTGACACCCCTAGTGTAGAGGATATGAAAATTACCTTCAGTCTCAGCATTCTGTGTGACAAGAAAACATAACAGCAGTTTAGGGTCTTCTAAACTGTTAGTTATCCTCTAAGGCGCACACTGTTGGAGTAAAAGTAGGCAGAGTGTAACTGAAGCAAAGATTTAAAGGGAGAGAGTAAGACATATGACATGATGTGGAAGATTGGACATGTTATTACCAACCACACCTGACATGCACAGATTCCAACAATATATTTGTGTGTGTGTGTGTGTACAGTATATAAAAGATTTATACGTAATAGTAAAATACCATAATGTGCTTGAGTCCCTTGTGAGAAAAGCATGTTACAAGACCATAATAATATTTTTATTTTATGTATTAGCAGACAGGTCAGATGTGCAAGGTCCCTGAAGGGCAGTATGTTACATGGAGTGGCTCTAGACCACTAACTTCACTGCCTGCAAATGACAGCTGGAATGCAAGGCAGTCAGGACTGGAAAGGCAAACACTTTGCTGGTACTGTTATATGCTTCGAAATAGGGCCAGGTGAGTATGGCCTAAATCACCATCACAATTAATTGAACATATAACCTAGATTATGCTTGTTAAATGATTTTGCACCTTTTATGAGCCACACACTTTTTAAGCAAGCCACACCCATATGGGCTTGGCAAACTGCAGAATTAGTTTAAGGTTATGTTCCCACAGCGCAAGAGACCGGCCGGCGCACATCAGAACCCTCCACTGCACATTATGGAGCAAGCTGCCGGATCCGCTCACTCCACAGTGTGCACTGACATGGTTTCCTGCGGTGGCTAATATGTCAGTTGTTTGCGGCGTCGCGAGAGATCCTGGCTGAAGCGTATACTATGTGTATACGCTCCAGCTGGGATCCCATAGAGGAATAGTCACTGTATGTTTTTGTGAAAAGTACAGCCGTTGTTGCTGATTACATACGTTGTGTGAACATAGCCTCAATTTGTTTCAGTGCTGGTACCCTCTGACCTCCCTGATACAAATGTCTTCTGCCCAATTGGTGGTCACCGTGCCAGACATAGCCACAACCAGACCAGAGCTGGAGACATCCCTGGTGTCAGGACCACCAGCTGCTGCTAGGTGCATAGAGTTTAGATAACTTTCTATTGGGATTTGCAGGCCACAGGGGTATAACTGGCTCCAAAACATGACAGTCATAACTTGCTTTATAGAAACTGGACATATTAGGAGTCAATATGTAACAGTGGGATCCTTCTCCCCCCTCCCCCTATAGTGCCCTCTTATCCCCCCTCCTCCCCTCACTGCAGATGCTGCTCCCAGGGTGTTGCTGCAAGAAACTATAGTGTCCCAGTATGGGTGGTTTACTAAGTTATTTACCGCCTTTCTGAAAGTACCTCTGTCAGGTATCACATCACACTAAAGGCCCTTTTTCACAGAAAGATTATCTGACAGATTATCTGCCAAAGATTTGAAACCAAAACCAGGAACAGACTATAAACAGAGATCAGGTCATACATGAAAGCCTGAGATTTCTCCTCTTTTCAAATCCATTCCTGGCTTTGGCTTCAAATCTTTGGCAGATAATCTGTCAGATAATCTTTCTGTGTAAAAGGGCCCTTAGTGTCTCACTTTTCCCCCTGTACACACCTGCAGTATGTAAAGGTTTAGCTTAAGGGTACAAACCCACACACCGTATACGCAGCTTATTTACTGCTGCGATACCCAGCAAATACGCAACAAACACGCAACAAACACGCAGCAGATTAGATCTAAATAACTGGACACAGCATCAAATCGGCACCACCAAATCTGCTTCAAATCTGCTGCGTTTTTGCTGCGTATCTGCTGTGTATACGGTGTGTGGGTTTGTACCCTAAGGGTACAAACCCACTTGACGTATTTGCTGCGTGAATCAGTCTTAAAAATAAGCAGGCAAAACCCAGGTTGGCTTTATACGATTGTTCTGCATTAAAATACGCAATTGCGTATTTTTGAAGCGTGAAGCTTGTTGTTAGCAAAGCATCAGTTGTTAACAACCTGTGTGAAAAACGCATGTAGCTTCACGCTTCAAAAATACGCAATTGCGTATTTTAATGCAGAACAATCGTATAAAGCCAACCTGCGTTTTGCCTGCTTATTTTTAAGACTGATTCACGCAGTAAATACGTCAAGTGGGTTTGTACCCTTAAGGACAACTCCCACAATTTTTTTAGCTTATTTAACACACATTACAAAGTTATATAACTTTGTAATGTATGTAAATAAGCGGTCTGACCCCCTTCCCCCACTTTCTGAAAAGCATGCTAAAAGGTGGCTTGACAGTGAGTGCAAAATGGTGCAAAAGATCATAACAACAGGCAATACAGGAGGCCAGAGGTGCAAACACACAACAGCTTGAGGAAAGTCTATGACAACACGCAGAATCAATACAAAAACTCTGAAAGAAAAATAAAATTATTTCTCCACTAGTTTTAGCCAACTCCAAGATGCCTTCCAAGACAGATCACTCTGAGAACTATGGAACCACATAAGCACAAATAAGAAAACAACCTACACATTCAAGATAACAAGGACCTACAAAGATATCGCAAAGGAAAAAAAAAACAAAAGTCCAAAACAAAAAAAAAAATAATGACAAAACAAAAGACTATGGAGTAAAAACTCAAAGATTTCCAATCCTCTGCATACACAAATAATAGTGCATGAAATAAAGGAATCTGATTCATAAGGTGTAACAAACAGACATGGGCTTAGGTGGAATTCTACCAGAGAGAATTGACTACAGCCACCATAAATATAGATTTTAATAGTAAAATGTGCTGAGTGCCAGCGTCTCCAATGCACGTCTGCACAGAGAGGATTTTGACGGCGTATTCTGCCACCAGCAAAAGATAATAGTTGCACTTTAAATTTGTTCACCAGAGGAGGCAGTAGGCAGCAAAAGCATATGTGTAAAAATGTAAACGGGTTTAACGCTTTGATTGCCATTACCTAAATAACAGTAGAAAAGCACAAAGCACATAGTAAACACTTCGGCCAGGATCCCTAGCAGCGCCGCGAGAAACTGACATGTCAGTTTTCTGCGGCCGCTATTCATTGAATAGCAGCTGCAGAAAACCCTATTAGTGCACACTGTGGAGCGAGCAGCACCAGTCGCGTGCTCCATAGTGTGCAGTGGAGAGTTCTGATGCAGGCGGGCAAGGATGCGCCCACATCAGAATTAAGCAGCGCTAAAGATCGTCCGGCCAGGATGATCTTTTCAGAGACCAGCCGGCCATGCTCTAGCTAGTCTGACTGCGCTTTTAGGCTGGGTTCACACACTGTATACTTCAGGCAGTATTTGGTCCTCAAGTCAGGTCCTCATAGCAACCAAAACCAGGAGTGGATTGAAAACACAGAAAGGCTCTGTTCACACAATGTTGAAATTGAGTGGCTGGCCGTCATATAACGGTAAATAACTGCCATCATTTCAATATAACAGCCGTTGTTTTAAAATAACAGCAAAAATTTGCCATTAAATGACGGCCATCCACTCAATTACAACATTATGTAAACAGATCCTTTCTGTGTTTTCAATCCACTCCTGGTTTTGGTTGCTATACAGCCTCACAAATACAGCCTCAAATATACATAGTGTGAACCCAGCCTCAAAGGGGTTATCCAGCACTACAAAAACATGGCCACTTCCTTCCAGAGACTTCCTTCCTTCCTTCCTTCCACTCTTGTCTCCAGTTTGGGTGGGGTTTTATAACACAGTTCCATTAAAGTGAATGAAGCTTAATTGCAAACCACACCTTAACTGGAGAAAAGAACGGTGCTGTTTCTGGAAGGAAGTGGCCATGTTTTTGTACCACTGGATAATCCATTTAATGTTCTAAGAGGTGTGCCTCCTATGTGGATGAATCTGCTGCTTTCCAGTATAGAAACTGTGAGGTGTTCAAGTTCACTCCAGTGTCCAGCCTCACAATGGCGCCTAAACATCAAGGACACCCTACATGAGGACAGCTCTTCCTTTCCTCTGGGTTACTTAACATGCCATAGACCTTTATAGCTACTATAGGCAACACTAGCATGTGCTGCTCCTGCCAATAAAGCCTCTTTGGATTTTTTTAGATATGAGAGGGGAAAATTCTTTTTCCTTTATTGAACAAACTCAACATTAATAAATATTATATGATCCTTTAAGATAACCATTTCCCTCCCATTAAGTCTTCCTGTTTCTCATGCGCCTCGGAAGGGAAGAATCAGTTGATGAATCAGATTGTTAATGTATTCTGTGCCTTCTTTCATCTCCAGACTTCTCATTGATTTCACATGTAAAGTACTGTTTTACGGGAAGAAGCGGAGGGATCCTTTGTCATATAACATCCCCCCCCCCATCCTTACGCTTTAATCATTGGCAGCACACACCGAGCACATTCAGCCTCAGTCTATTTGCATTGTACACACTACTGGTTCCCCCCCTTTAAATCAGGGACATGATAGGTTTGCTTTGATCCTGTCTCCAGGAGGGCAGTGTCCATATTGAATTTAAGGGGGGAGTTTAGTCTCGTACATTTCCACAAAGGAACACTGGAAACACCTTTTTCCCATCTGCTCTTGTCATTTCTTTCTATGCCAGATACTGCTTCTTCCTTCTACAGCCTGGGACTAAGCTCCATGGGGACAGGAGAAACTGCTCTTCACTGCTGGTAAGAGAGATGTTGATTTTGATAGCTGGATTACGTGGATAATCTATTGTGCATGAAGATTGTATACTGTAGGCCTTAAGATGGTAGGATTTGGCCGGTTAACCCTTGCAAGGCCTCTGCAGAAAGCAAACATCCTTTTCTATACAGTGATGGCTGTAAACATTCATAGAATGCCATAAACAATGAAATGCAAATGTAGGACCTTGTGGAAGGGAAGGTTTAGAAGCACACGCTGGATGATCTAGACTCCTATATTGCATTATTTCATGCATCAGTGTTTGTATACACCTCCCTTTTTTCTGATTTTATGTTAATAAAGTTCCATCATTTTACTAAGCTTAATGATTTTCAAAGATTATATTTCTATTTCTTCCCATTATCAAAATCACTGTTTGCTGTTAGTGTAAGGTGACAACTCCAGACATGTCTGCTGCCAGAAGTTTAAACGTGGGGTTCTGAGATCCAAACAGTCAAGTTGTCAAGGCAACAATACCATGCCAGCAGCCAGGAGGGGTCTTTTTTATCCCCCTGCAGAGATAACATGCCACCTTTACATGTGACTGTACCAGCCAATCACGCGACTTCTGCCATGGTCACATTACGGTAAAGAAAGACCTTAAAGGACAACTCCGGCATGTTAAAAAAAAAAAAACTGAATTGAAGCTCCAGTTGGTGGCTTCATTTTTTATTCACTTCCTGGTTTGGGCTTTCCCATGATGCACTTTGTCTCCTGTGATGTCTAACTGCCTCTACAGAACTGCTTACAGCTTGCTCAGCCAATCAGAGCTTAGCAACCAGTGTCATCTGACAAAGGGAGGCTGGCCTAACAGGGCTTAGACCCGCCTCCCTCTTGATGATGTCATTGTCACAAAATGGCTGCCACAGAGCAGCCTAGGGTCAACAGTCATTAGATAAGAATGAGTTTACTTCACTTCCTGGTGGGGGGTTGAGAGGAGAAAAGATAGGGAAGGGGGGCAGATAGGTGATTGAAGCATATTACAAAGTTATATAACTTTGTAATGTGTTTCAATTACTGGGGAAACGCTTTTCGCTCGAGTATCACTTTAATAGGAAACCTGGCACAGATATCTGAAAGTCATGTAAAATGTTTTAGTATTATAACCTAATAAAAATAATGCTGGAAAACACCTAATACTTACAAAGTATTTTTCACGATTGAGGGTTTGCTAAAATAGTATCTAGTCTAGACAATTCACTGTTAGCTAAACCTCACAAAATACTGCATAGACTAGATACAATTAAAACAAACCCTCAGCTGTATTAGGTCATATTAGGTCTGCACAAGTCTTTAACCACTGGATGTACACAAAAATTTTCCCATTCACTGGCAACAAGAACCAATCTGGCAGATTGCAAAAGTATTGATGCATCAAGTAAATAAAAAAGTTGTAGAATTTTTTAAAAATACAACTGGTATGTAAATCAGAGTAAATCAGGCGGAATACCATGGTGGAACTTTCCACCGCGTAATCCCGCCCGCCTCAGTGTGCTACAGCCTGTCTATGGGAGAGCGTGCGCTCTCCCATAGACAGGCTATGGCACACTGAGGCAGACAGGATTCCGCGGCACAATTACGCCTGATTTGCTCAGTGGGAACATACCCTTAAAGGTATGTCCCTTTTGTGCACAGAGCACTGAGGATGAGGTATGTCTCTTACCTTCATCCTTGGTACCATTCCTGTGCAGGTAATAGTTAGATCCTTATGCTAATTGGGCGATTTCGAGCACAGGGGGAAGGGCTACTACCCCCAGAGCACCAAGCTACCCCTGTTACCGTGTGGGGCACCCCCAGTGCTCCATACTGCTCAGTTACCGTAAGGATATAATTACTAACTGCATGGGAATTGTGCCAAGAATGAGGGTAAGGGACATATCAGCTAGCGAAATACATGCTATCTCCAGCCAATTTTAGTGGGCTCTGCCACCATAAACTTTATGTTCATTAATTTCCACTGCTTAAATGGTGCCAACATGTCCAACTGTACTGAGATTGTCACCGATCATATCATTTCAAGAGAAAACGATAATTCGTCAGTAGTAATATCGTCATGTAAAAGGCAGTGTTCTTTATCCATTTTAATAAATAAGTCCCTTGAGGCTGAAAGGTGTAAGCCTATCACACTTTTGTTTCATTTGGATGTATCTTTTTAACATAGATTAATAAAGAACACTACCTTTTGACCAGATATTACTACTGCTATAGTTTTCGGTATTGGTTCCTGTTTTCTCCATGCATTTGTAAATATGGGAAGGCGTGGGTGAGCTGCTGTTTGTTGCCTGTCAGTAAGTTTTCTGTATTCATATCAGTTCCTCATAATTGTATTTCCTGTCTCTAACATGCACATTAGGAGCAATAGAGTCAAATTACATGTTAGTATGTGTTTGAAGTGTATTGACTGCTCTTTTAATTTAACTATGGCAAATTGCAAACATTTTCAAATGGGTTGTTGACTTTGGATAAAACATCTTTGATAGATTGGTCCCCCAACAATAAGCTGTAACCAATGGGAAAACCCAATAACAAGTATTCAATCTACCTGCACCCCTGTAAGAGGGGACATTTACACAGTGGGGGACATTTATCATGCTAAAAGTTTTATTTTTTTTGTCGTAAAAGGGGCAGATGTGAATAAATTTTTTAGCAAACACCTGTTTTGTGAATACATTTTCGCAATTGGCCCCTCTACGCTCGCTGGGGAGGGGGGGGGATGGGGGGAGCGGACTCTGGGTGCACTGAATTTATCATTTTTCTCACAGAAAAATGATGAGGAAACCTATGCCAGGTCTGGGCTGGCGTAGGTTTCATTCTGTGCACACAGGGGATTTATGTAGAGGCAGTGCGCCATTACATAAATCAACGAAGCATCAGCACAGTGGGGACATTTTTAAGCCCCTTCTAAAAAACGCCACATATAATAAATGTCCCCCAGTGTCTATTTGAAATCAGTCAACTATGAGTGTAATCCATGGATTCTTTGGGTCCTCCAAAGTGGGAGATTTTCACAGTAGCTGTTCTCTACTTTGAGTAATAGATAATGACCCTGGCGGCCCAGTGATTCACAAACTGAGTGACCCACTGGGAATTTGCCCAGCTCAGCAGATTGTCCATCCAGGCATGTAGATGAGTGTGCTAAATTGGAGATCTTTCTTCTATTTACTCTGAATTTTCTAAAATGGATACTTTAATAAATTCATCGCATGATAATATTATGTGTTCTGATCTATTTCTTGTCTTCGCGTTTTTCAGCCCAGAAATATAGTTAATTAACCAAATAGAACGGAAGAGACACAAACCTTGAGTGACCTTCCAGCTCTTCTAGCTCTTACATGTCAATCAAGGTGACATGCACAAGTAAGTGTACTACTTGGATTATAGCAGTTGTCTGGAATACAATACAAGTAGGGGCAATCCCACAAGCAAAACATCGAGGACACTTCAAAGGGGATTCGTTAATAAAAAGAAAAACACAGGAAGAGGGGGAAATGGGGGTTATCTATCTATTATCAATTCATTTAAAAATATCAGTGGAGGTTACACAACATCTTAGTTGTAAATCTGGATAATCTCCAGAAAAGGGTGGCTAGAAAACACAGCGAAGGTTTGAGGCATAAAGACGGGTATACAAACAATGTGTGATCATAATTGTTTGACCATGTAACCTTTCTTATGAATGCCCTTCCACTGAAGATAACTTCCTAGTATACTATGACAGTGAAAAGTGGTAAAAGGCCCATGTACTGTTCTCATTGTAATGATGCAATATATCATTAAGTCTGTTGGGTAGATCCGTAACTGACTGAGACACATTGTGAAATCGCACCCATAGTTCATCACCTCAGCATTGATGCAGTGGTCAATAGACACATGTGTGAACAACAAATTATATCACAATTTACCCCCCCCCCCCCCCAAGCTGTTGCAGAATCACAATTTCTCTTTAAATAAAACCAACTTTTAAACTAAATAAACCCCCAGTGATCATTAGCTATTGCTGAGGAGAAAGGGGCCAACTGCTGTGGAAATGTAGTATTACAACCAACCATTGATTTAATTGGCCGATTGTAGAAGACTGTCTGTCTATATCACAGACACTTTATGTAAGGCCTCTCTGCTCCTAAACATAGAAGCCCTGAGCAGGGGACTCCACTCTCTGGTATCCAAATGCCCTGTCTGGAACTATGGAGAAGGGTTGTCTTCCTGAGACAGCCCTGTTAATGGAATCCTAGACTGGCTAATTTGCATTATTGACATGTGTCTGCCTTCAATGTACCACTTCTATTCTTTATAATCACTTTCTAATAATGCCAGGGGAATGAGGGGAAGTGAGCGAGAAAAATCTGTAACAAGAAGAGTGCCCATTACAATGAAAAGACGAACACACAATAAACAAGACAAATTCCCTTCAATCTTAAGAAGCACAGGCCCCCTCCTTCATCTCCTCTCAGCACTGGATTCATTCTAAAACTTGTTTTGGAGCTTAATGTGATAATTCCCAGGGTGTAGAAGACAGCAAAAACCAGCAGATGCCAACTTATCCCTCCGAGTATTTCTAGCAAGAAAAGCTATTTTTTCACGTAATTAGTAGGGTAATTTTATAATGGAATTAATTAATGGCAGCACTTAGCAGCTGGCATGAAAAAATTACAAGTGTAAGGATTTGCATTATCTGTGACTCGTAATGTCCAAATGGGCTTATAAAATAAGAATAAATTGCTGTACAAGAAAAATAATTGCAAAGACATCCCTGTCAAAGAGAGGAGTCACTCTGAATAAAAAGTAAAAAGACTCAACTTTGACTTTGATGACATCATGTATGTCTATGTTGTTAGCTCTACTAATCCGTTCAAAGGATACAATCACAAATGATCCCCAATCACCATTGATGATGTTTGATCACAAATATTTGTTGCTCTATTCAACTTTTTTGCTTCTTACTAACATTCCTGAGACACTCGAAAAGGTCCAGGAAGCTATAAGGAGATGTTAGACTGGGTCCTCAGATTTATAAAATGTTAATCCTATTTCAAACAATAATCTGATGAATTAGGGGAAACCCCCGACTGTTAGAAGAATCTAACCTGCTGATATGTCCATATAGTGCACAGAGTGCTGAGGATGAAGGTAAGGTTCTTAACTTCATCTTCATGAACCTAATATTGGAGGTGCACAGTGGCTGGATAAAGTGCAAGGAGTGCCAATACACTATCTTAGAAAATCCATATAATCATAGCCAAAGAAAAAAGTCTAAAAAAAAGTGCACATCACAATTTAAAATTATAATTTACTTTATTGAAATAGCAGACTAAAAACAAACTGTATACAGAATGTAAAAATGGCCCGAGAAGGAGGCTTACAATGTATTGCCTTCCCTCAACCACCTCCCCTCAATATCACATAATCAAGAGACAGGGAAAGTGTGCACCATGCTTCATGCACTGGAATTCAAAATAACAAATGATGAATACATATAGAACATACATGCATCAAGTGACAAAGTGCAGCAAGTACAGTGGTAAAGTTATACACTTAATTATATAAGCACAATAAAAACAGGTGCAAAAAACAACCTCACCAATGGATTGTAATAAACCCAGTAAAAGGATGAAGAGTGGTCCTGGCACGACCCTTCCCCACGCCCCTCGTCAGTATGAACCTGACTCCATTAGGGGTCTTTATTATGTGATATTGAGGTAAGGAAATTGGAGGAGGCAATACATTGCATGTAAGCGTGTCCTTGGCTAGTAAGGTAGGGTTGATATTGTGTCCCTTCTCTGGTAACTTTTACATTCTGTATAGTTATTATTATGATTATTATTATTATGATAGTTCATTAATAGAGAGCCCTTAATTCCAGAGTGCTATACAAGCGATAGGGGTAACAAACAGGAACAATTCAAGATCAAAACACATTACATGAAGGCAAATGGCAGACTGGTACATGCGGAAAGAGGACCCTGACCGGGAGGGCTTAAAATATATACAGTTTGTTTTTAGTTTGCTATTTCAATAAAGTATATTTTAATTTTACATTGGGATGTGCATAGTTTTCTCTATCTTAGGCTTTCTTCTTTGGTTATGATTAGAGATGAGCGAACCTGACGGATTTCTGGTTCGTACAAACTAGAAATCTCAGCATCTGACTCCCACTGTCTGCCGTCTCAGTGCAGCGGGTGGATACAGCGTAAGGAACGCCTAGAAAACTGGGATACAGCCTATGCTATAGGCTGTATCCCAGTTTTTTAGGCGTTCCTTACGCTGTATCCACCCGCTGCACGGAGTCGGCAGACAGCGGGAGTCAGATGCCGAGATTTCTGGTTCGTACGAACCAGAAATCCGGCATGTTCGCTCATCTCTAGAGATGATCTTATCTTTATCCTCGGCGCCATTTTCGCCATCCCTCACCAAGTGCACCAAAACAGCTCATTAACATAGGAAATAAACTGCTAATATCCCAAAAACTGTGCCGAACTTCATCCTTATTGCCTTGTGCACTATATAGACATATAAGCAGGTTAGATTTTTCTCACGAAAACAGTGTCCCTGGCCAACTGTTTCTACACAGTAAGGTCACAAGTAACTTGATCTTGACCTTAACTCTCCTGCATTACAGAGTGCAGAGACAGCCAGGGAAACTATTTACATGAGCTCTCCAGGAGCTTTAGGTTATACCTCTGTATTAGGGATCTAATTGCTATGGATGGGTAATTACAAAATGAAAGTACTGTGATCATTTCATTTAACTTTATACAAAAAGAAAAAAAAACTTTTACAAAAATGAAAAGGTATTAATAATACCTTATTGCTTTATCACAATTGGCTCCACTTAGAAAAAGTCTTATCAACCATTTATGCGATTGAGCCCTAGGAATTAAAGTTCAGCTTCATCTTTCGTGTTTATCACCAGTGTTCTGAAGCATAACCAGTGTTATCTTTGGGAACAAATCGTTTCAGACAAAGTGGGGGAATGGGTTATCAAAAGGCTGGAAGGAGCAATTAAAAATATCTACCTCTAGTCAAAAATGAACTCTCAAGGTTCTTTCTAATCTCGCTGTTCCTGTCACTCAAACAACTGATAGACACATTTCTAAATCAGAAAGCACAATCTTTCTATATAGCCTGAAGATACTACTCTATATAAAAAAAGAGCCAAAGAAAGAATGCTATAAAAGGGCCAAAGCAGGTAGAAATAGATCATTTAAAATGTATTGAGGACAATGAAGAATAAAATAATAAAATATATAGGTTTTGGTCTCATGTAACAGTAGAAATGACAAGGTACTATAGGTTATACTGTCTACAAGAACCTGCTGGAGTCTATGGTACTTCTATCTTAGGTCTTTACATGCCATGTCTATGGGGTCACATTTTTTGCCGATTCTGTCATTTGATGTCATTTTTTCAGTAGGGGTTACTTAGGAACATTGAGAAACACTGGTCAAGGTGACATAATCCAAGTAATTGTTGATCAGTCAATGTAAGAATCAACCCACTAAATGTTAATGTTGTAGGTCTGATGCCGTGTTTATACTAGGACAAAAGTACACATTCGGTGCACTTTGTAGAGATATAATGGAACACTTGACCAAAGCTCATCTGTATACTAGGTGTTAGCGTCGAGTAGTGGCAAAGGGCAGTAAGACAGGACAGAGACAGTGAGCCCTAGCTGAACCCGCCCACTGTCCCTGCCTACTTGCCACGGACAGCCCTAGGCGGCTGTGGACAACCACAAGGACAGTCCCTACACTGATAAAATGTAACACACAACAGTGACAGACAAAACAAACACAATGGGCCAGAGTAGACAATCCAGGTCAGGAGGCAATCCAGGTAACGTCGGGAGGCAAAAGTCCAAAATCAAGATTTTAAAAAATAGTCAAAGTCCGACGGTAAGGTCAGGGCAGGCTGCAAACAGGGAAGTCAGGAAACAAAGCCAAAGGTCAGAAATACACAGACAATAGCAGAGGTATAAGCTGTAGCAGAATATAACTCAATAGCCAGTATTAGACTGCTGGAGTATCAGACTACTTATAATGGACCTGGAGCCTCCTGAATCCATCTGTGCAAGTAAATCCTTTCAGACAGAGGTACCTGTCCATCAAGAGAAACAGCATCAAACAGCTAAAGGAATCCAGAGCAGAGTAACTCCTTCATTGCCAAAACCTGACAGGCAAAAGGGGTGGGGCTAAATAAACTGAGACAAGTCCAAGGCTCAGGAGACAGTGCCTTCTGCGCCGCACAGCTCGAATAGAGGAGCGCAAAGGCACTGTCCTGACACTAGGCTAATGCATACACTTTTTAATTTTTTTTATTCTTCTGCTTACTAGTAGACTTTCAATGAAGCACAAGATGAAAATAAATTAACAACGAAAAATAATTCTGCCAAACTGTAACCACTTATTAACCATACTGCTATTAAATTAAAATAAAAACACTATATACAGACTGCTATGCCTGCATACAGTGATAGATACCAGCTCTATACAGTCTCAGAAGACCATCTAAGACAGGGGTGGGGAACCTCCGGCCCGCGGGCCGCATCCGGCCCCTGAGACCTCCCGATGCGGCCCGCGGCTCCCCTGTGACACGCGCTGCTCTGGAGGAAGGAAGGAGCCGGCGCACACAGCATCCTCTGTGACAGCTGCCGTGCTGTCTGTGTCGGCTCCTTCCTCCTCCAAAGCGGCGCGTGTCTTCAGTCTCCTGCGGGCCGCGCGCGATGACGTCATTTCATCGCGCGCCGCCTGCAGGAGAAGACCGGCACAGAGGACCTGGGAGAGAAGAGGACCTCGGCGGAGGTGAGGTGAGTGGGATGTTTATTTTTTTTTATTTGGGGGTTAAATAGGCTACCAGGGACATGACTGATGGGGGGGGGACAACTAGGCTACCAGGGACATGACTGATGGGGGGGGGGGACAACTAGGCTACCAGGGACATGACTGATGGGGGGGGGGACAACTAGGCTACCAGGGACATGACTGATGGGGGGGGGGACAACTAGGCTACCAGGGACATGACTGATGGGGGGGGATAACTAGGCTACCAGGGACATGACTGATGGGGGGGGGGACAACTAGGCTACCAGGGACATGACTGATGGGGGGGGGGGGACAACTAGGCTACCAGGGACATGACTGATGGGGGGGGAATAACTAGGCTACCAGGGACATGACTGATGGGGGGGGGGACAACTAGGCTACCAGGGACATGACTGATGGGGGGGGGGACAACTAGGCTACCAGGGACATGACTGATGGGGGGGGGGACAACTAGGCTACCAGGGACATGACTGATGGGGGGGGGGGACAACTAGGCAACCAGGGACATGACTGATGGGGGGGGGGACAACTAGGCTACCAGGGACATGACTGATGGGGGGGGGGGAATAACTAAGCTACCAGGGACATGACTGATGGGGGGGGATAACTAGGCTACCAGGGACATGACTGATGGGGGGGGATAACTAGTCCACCAGGGACATGACTGATGGGGGGGGGGGGGGATAACTAGGCTACTAGGGACAAGACTGTTGGGGGTTAACTGGTCCACCAGGGACATGACTGTTGGGTGTTTACTGGTCCACCAGGCATATGACTGTTGGGGGTTAACTGGTCCACCAGGGACATGACTGTTGGGGGGGGGATAACTAGGCCACCAGGGACAAGACTGTTGGGGGTTAACTGGTCCACCAGGGACATGACTGTTGGGGGTTAACTGGTCCACCAGGGACATGACTGTTGGGGGTTAACTAGGCTACCAGGGACATGACTGTTGGGGGTTAACTAGGCTACCAGGGACATGACTGTTGGGGGTTAACTAGTCCACCAGGGACATGCCTGATGGGGGGGATAACTAGGCCACCAGGGACATGCCTGATGGGGGTTAACTAGGCTACCCGGGACATGACTGTTGGGGGTTAACTGGTCCACCAGGGACATGCCTGATGGGGGTTAACTAGGCTACCAGGGACATGACTGGGGGGTTAACTAGGCTACCAGGGACATGACTGTTGGGGGTTAACTAGGCTACCAGGGACATGACTGTTGGGGGTTAACTAGGCCACCAGGGACATGACTAATGGGGGTTAACTAGGCCACCAGGGACAGGCCTGATGGGGGGTTAACTAGGCTACCAGGGACATGCCTGATGGGGGGTTAACTAGGCTACCAGGGACATGACTGAGGGATTAACTAGGCTACCAGGGACATGACTGTTGGGGGTTAACTAGGCCACCAGGGACATGACTAATGGGGGTTAACTAGGCCACCAGGGACAGGCCTGATGGGGGGTTAACTAGGCCACCAGGGACAGGCCTGATGGGGGGTTAACTAGGCTACCAGGGACATGCCTGATGGGGGTTAACTAGGCTACCAGGGACATGACTGATGTGGGTTAACTAGGCTACCAGGGACATGCCTGATGGGGGTTAACTGGTCCACCAGGGACATGCCTGATGGGGGTTAACTAGGCTACCAGGGACATGACTGGGGGGGTTAACTAGGCCACCAGGGACAGGCCTGATGGGGGTTAACTAGGCCACCAGGGACAAGACTAATGGGGGTTAACTAGGCTACCAGGGACAGGCCTGATGGGGGGTTAACTAGGCTACCAGGGACAGGCCTGATGGGGGTTAACTAGGCTACCAGGGACAGGCCTGATGGGGGTTAACTAGGCCACCAGGGACATGCCTGATGGGGGTTAACTAGGCTACCAGGGACAAGACTGATGGGGGTTAACTAGGCTACCAGGGATATGCCTGATGGGGGTTAACTAGGCTACCAGGGACATGCCTGATGGGGGTTAAGTAGTCCACCAGGGACAAGACTGATGCGGGTTAACTAGGCTACCAGGGACATGACTGATGGGGGTTAACTAGTCCACCAGGGACATGACTGATGGGGGTTAACTAGGCTACCAGAGGCATCACTGGGGGGGTTAACTAGGCTACCAGGGACATGCCTGATGGGGGTTAACTAGGCTACCAGGGACATGGCTGGGGGTTAACTACAATAGCAGGGGCACTAGGCTAACAATACCTTGCCTTGCCCTGGGTGCTGCAAACCCCCGCTACTAACTGCCGCGCACGGTATGCGGCCCTCGAATGATTTTATTAATGCCCGACCGGCCCTCGACATGGAAAAGGTTCCCCACCCCTGATCTAAGAGATTACAGTGCAATTGCATCCAGTTACTCACAGGTAACATCTTCTCTGATCGGAGTTGGTCATTTATGCTTTTGCGCAACAATCTGGCATGGGCTGCTTGGATGATTTCTTCAGGACCTGATGGACAAAAATTTTTAGACTCTGCACTTTTTCAGCCTTCTGCTTACCTTTCCTCCCATCTATAGTGCCCTAAATAGTAATAATTCTCCCTGGATGTCCCGAACAGTAAAGTAGGTTGGCAGGTCATCTCAACAACTGGTATATTCCCCCTGTATGTTTCTCCCTAATGTTTTTTCCAGAGATAAGCCCCTAGTAGTTAGTTTCCCTCTGTAAATAGGCTCTCAGTAGACAGTGTCTCCCTGTAGATAGGCTCCCAGTAAGCAATGCCACCCCTGCAGATAGCCTCAGTAGGCAGTGTCCCCGGTAGGTAGCCCCCCATAGACAATGTTCCCATATAGATATCCCCAGTAGGTCGTAGACTGCCCCAGTAAGTGCCTTCCACTGTAACTATCCCCAGTAGGCAGTGTCTCCTGTAGATTGCCCCCAAAAGGTAGTTTCACTCTGACTTTATTGCCAAAAAAAACCAAAACACTAACCAGGGTTTCCCTGCAGCAGTCACTGGCACTCATTGACCATCTTCAAGGCCTCAGACAGCTTTCTGCCTGCAGCCACTAGAGGCCGGGAGTGTCTCTTCCTCTGGGACACACCATGAGAGCATCATGGAGAAAGAGATGCTCCAGGCCTCTTCTAGTGGCTGCATGCAGAAAGCTGAGGCCTAAAAGATAATTTCCGCTTTTCACTGCATCACGTTAGAACAGGCCTACATTGAAAAGTGCTGCTCACCCACATCATCCACATGTGTATGGGCATCTGGGGAGCACCCATACAGTTTAAAGGGATTCAAGGGGGTGGTAAAACCATGAAACAGCTGAGGTGAGCTGTTTTAAGGCTACTAAGGCTTCAATACAACAAAATGGTAAGTACAGTACAAGAGGGACCTATTAACTTCAACATACTTCATTTATCCCTACAGAAATTCAATTAAACCAGAGTAACCCTTTTCTGGAGTATTTTGGTTACATCCGAAGCAGCCATGACCCTGCACTTCCTGTGTCCCCATTGGTCCTGGCCGGAATTGTTATTGGACTGGTTCTCTTTCTGTCCTGTATTACTATCATCATTGGAAGTCTGAGGAAAGATGGAGGTGAAAGAGACTGGCACCTGGAGAATATGAGCTATGGTAAGCAAAGAGTCAGCTCGGCTTAAAAAAACTGAGCTGGATAGTCTGTTTATTAACGGACTCTAACTGATGCAGACAGATGCCTGATTGATCCCCTTGACTTGAGTAGGGGTTTGGTGGGTTTCTTTCTGGTGTCTATTTAGTTAGTTATTTTAGTGGGGGGGGGGGGCGGGAATACTGCTTGCAGCCATTTCAGAACCCTTGTAAGGGTGCGTTCACACCTACAGGATCTGCAGCAGATCTGCAGCAGATTTGATGCTGTGTTCAGTTATTTAAATGAAATCTGCTGCAGAAAATCAGCTGCAGATCCTGTAGGTGTGAACGCACCATAAAAGTGTAAAGCTAACCCTATATTGTTATTTCCAATGTAATTGTCGTATGCTAGCTGCATATGAGTGCTGTGAACTGTCTACTCTGCTGACATCTATGGGGACATTTATCAAGACTGGCAGAATCGTAGCCAGTCTTAAATAAGTCACACACCCTTTTCTCAGCCGGATTTACTAAGAGGCGCATACACGCCTGGAGCAGGTGTAGATTATTGCCTGGTTTACGCCCGTTTCCAGGTGTAAACTTTGATAAATTAGGAACAGGAGGAGGCCACGTCCCTTTCCTGCCTTGCCCAATCTGTTCACTTATTTTTACCTCTACAATAGTGGTATCACCTCCTCCTACCCACGGTGCAAATTAGGAAAGTATGCTGGGGCAGAGGCTTGGCTCCTGCACCTGCAACATTGCAGTCAGTGACCACAAGCACAACTCCCAGTTGTCTCTAGTATTACACACTACATAGACCATATAAATAGCATGTTTTTTGTCAAGTGTGCTTGTGTTTTTATTTTTATATGTAAAGTGCGCTTGTGGTCTACTCATAGGTATATGTAAGGTTTACCTAATGTCTCACACAATAAGATGGTGGAAAGGTGCGTTTACTTGACATCAAGGATGTCACATTTAGGCTATGTTTTCACAACGTCAAAAATAGAGAAAAGGCGCTCAATTTTGATTTGTAAAAAACAACCGTCTTTGTCGCGATTTAACTGACAGCAAGGGCAATGCATTAAAGTCAATGGAAAGACGGACGTCCAATGCGCACAATGTATTGAATGACGGACGTTTTTGCTGCGGATGGCAAAATAATGAACATGATCATTATTTTCGGACGTCTTTTGCATACAGTGGACATTTTTAATTAGTTGTTCACACCGTTTTTCACCGTTCTTTCTCCGTCTGGGGAGGCCAGACATCTAAATGACGAACGTCATTTTAGACTCAAAATGACGGACGTCATTTTGACCGGAGCATAGAAAACGTTGTGTGAACATAGCCCTAATGAGCATTTAGAGAAGTTGAAGTTGAACAGTCATTGCATATTGACTGATGTTGCTTCTCCACGTGTTGATGTATCTACTGTGCAGCTTTGATGTGGGCAATTGTGGTCAAGTAAACAACTATGTTTACCACGTCTTATACAATGTCTTACAGATGGAATCTCCTATGCAACATCTTCATTCGGTGACTTGCGATCTGTTTGTACAGGGGACATTTCTCCAACCATAGAATTTGACTCATACCTAGAACTTAGTGCATCTTATCCTGATTATCCGCCGTGGTAAGGAAAAATTTGTCTTCTTTAACAAAGCATTAGGTAATGTTTGCAAATCTTATTATAAAAAATCATATATAAGCCTATGTAATTATCCAGGGCAACATCTGATGCCAAGCCCTACGTGCATAACTATTAGTTAGGCACATATGACTGATAATTATGTCATTAATATCTGTCACTGTTTCTGATATGTAGAACTTTATCTCTGTCAACTCTGTCATACAACCTCTGGGATAAAGAGCCATATCATATTAGACACCACATCTGCCCATACAGCAGATGGATGTTCTCCAATCATGTCCTACAGGGAGCTTTAAGTTGCTTCGTACATGTGTCAAAACTATGTCACTCCCGCTGCCAAAAACTACAATTCCCCTTATGCCTGGACAGCCAAAGCTTTGGTGGTCCAGACATGATGGAAATTGTAAATTTGCAGTATCTGGAGGGCCGCAGGTTTGACATTTACAACCATACCATCTTAAAAAGGTCCGTTGTAGGCCGAAAGTTTGAAACATCTCATGTTACCATTCTATTAGTTACTTTGGCCTACAGTCAGGGTAATAGCTGTAGGAGGTTCTGAAGAGGCCCTGGTTCCTGAGGGGGGCCGAGAACTAGTTTTGCCATACCAGTTGTATTATAAACTGCATATGTAGACAGGGGGCCTGGTGTAGATCTTCCAGGAGGTTCATGTTGTGCCTCTGCCTGCACTAAAAAATACCCGGTATAACATATATGGCAGGTCTTCTACTATTAAATTGTCCAGAATTACTGGGGAAAATTGTCATCTATTAAGTGTCATCTTTCATGCAGCTCTTTCCTGTATAACATACGGCCTTAGAATAAGACGTTAATTGGTGCAGGTAGATACCAGGATGTTAATTGTTTAATCGACTTAACCTTAACGTTTGGAATAAATAGTGCATTCGATTTTTTTATAGTTCAGTGAGACGGAGAATGTAGCATTTAAGTAAATCACAGTTGACAGGCAGGATAAATGGACATCACGCTAATATGTCCTATTAAGAGAATAAATGAAATCCCGGTGTGGCTGGTATTTTAGCGCTCATCTGCTTTATTTAATGTGAAATGGACAGGGAAAGATGAGATGCTCAGACAGAATATTTCTTGTTGCCCTTCACGGCGAATTTAGTTTCAGTTAGGAGGTCGCAGGATTTAATATAAGAGGGATTTTGATGGTTGGGTACAGCGGCCACATTAACCTAATGATAGGGTGAATGGAAAATTGTAGGTCACAATGACCTTTATAGAGATTTTATTAGTATTATTATTTATTTTAAAGCACCATTAATTGCAGGGCATTGTACATATAAAAAAGTGGTTTAAGAACAAAAAAGACAAAAACAGTACAGTAAACAGACAGACAAGACAAGTACAGTAAACATTAACTAAATGAGTGGCAGACTGGTGGCAAGAAATGAGGGTAATTATCAGCTAAACAGCTTCATATTGCCCTGTTTATTAGGGGTAGTGATCAAAAAGCCGATCGGGTCATTTTGACGTGCCAAAGAATCATCTGCCATCAGTGGAACAACTCCCTGTGTAAGGGTGGGTTCACATTGAGGAATTCTCACAGATAAACTCTGCGGAATTCCGCCGGCTGTACGCTGATTCCGCATTCCGCCGAAAGAATTGACATGTAATACTTTCTCACATTGCTTCTGATCTTCCCCCCAACTAACCTCTCTCTGTGTCCTCTTGTTCTTGAGCTCAGTTTTTTACTAAAAACACTTCCCTTCTGAAATTTAGTCCTTTAACCCTTTCCCGCACGAGGACGTAACTGTACGTCCTCGCGCGGGTGTAGGCGTTCAGAGCGGGGCCGCGCGGCGACCCCGTTCTGAACCGCGGCGGTCCCGGGTGCCGCTTGTAGCCCGGGACCACCGGTATTAGCCGTGCCGATCGCCGTGCCCGCTAATACAGTAATCAGATGCAGCTGTCAAACATGACAGCTGCATCCGATTACCGGCTGCAGCACTTTCCTGGGGTCTAGTGGGGGAGATCGCTCCTCCGGAAGCGATCTCCCTGTCTGATGCCGGCCGGGGACTCGTCCAAGATGGCGCCGTCCCCGGCTCGGCACTCGTTTGTATTCGGCTGCAGCAGCCGAAAGCAAACGAGTGCCTATCTCATTGATCTTTGCTGTATATCTATACAGCAAAGATCTCAATGAGAGATCAAAGTGTATATACTAGAAGTCCCCTAGGGGGGCTTCTAGTATATGTGTAAAAAAAAAAAAAAGTGTTGTTATTAGTAAAAAGCCCCCTCCCCTAATAAAAGTCTGAATCACCCCCCTTTTCCCAGGTTATAAATAAAAGTAAACAAAAAAATAAATAAATAATCATGTTTGCTATCGCTGCGTGCGTAATCGCCCGATCTATTAATTAATCACATTCCTGATCTCGCACGGTGAACGGCGTAAGCGCAAAAAAATCCCAAAGTGCAAAATTGCGCATTTTTGGTCGCATCAAATCCAGAAAAAAATGTAATAAAAAGTGATCAAAAAGTCGTATATGCGCAATCAAGGTACCGATAGAAAGAACACATCATGGCGCAAAAAATGACAGCCCCATAGACCAAAGGATAAAAGCGCTATAAGCCTAAGAATAGAGCGATTTTAAGGAACGTATATTTGTTAACAATGGTTTGAATTTTTTACAGGTCATCAGATACAATATAAGTTATACATGTTATATATCGTTTTAATCGTAACGACTTGAGGAACAAGTCAGTTTTACCCCAGGGCGAATGGCGTAAAAACACATTCCCCCCAAATAAAAGAAATGCGTTTTTTTTTTTTTCAATTTCACCACACTTTGAATAATTTTCTGGTTTCGTAGTGTACCAAATGCAAAAATTCAGCATGCCATTGCAAAGTACAATTAGTGACGCAAAAAATAAGGGCTCATGTGGGTCTATAGGTGTAAAAATGCAAGTGCTATGGCCTTTTAAGCACAAGGAGGAAAAAACGAAAACGCAAAAACGAAAATGCAAAAACGAAAATTAGCCTGGTCCCGAAGGGGTTAACATACTTACAGGTTTCAATCTTGTCCCCCTTTCCCTTCTTTCCTCCAGACTATACAGATTCAAATCCTTAAAGTGACACTGTCACCCCCTTTGTGCATTCTGACATCTCTACACAGGTGTAAAGGGTAAATTTAGCGTTTTTCATACCTTATTTCATATCATACGTCGTGGTGCTTGTTCAAGTAAAAAGTGTCCTTTTATCAACTGCAGATTGTATTAAGTGGGCGTGGCCTCGCGGCATTAGCGCCACTTAACCCCGCCCACAATGGCCCGGTTGGCCCCGCCCCCTTGACGCCCATTGGTTGTCCAACGTAAAGGGGGTGGGGTCTAGACCTTTCGGCCAGCCTGTTCCAATGGCCGGCGAGGGGGCGGGGCCAACTGTGCCGTTGTGGGCGGGGTTATGTGGCGCTAATGCCGCGAGGCCACGCCCACTTAATACAATCTGCAGTTGATAAAAGGACACTTTTTACTTGAACAAGCACCATGACATATGATATGAAATAAGGTATGAAAAACACTAAATTTACCCTTTACACCTGTGTAGAGATGTCAAAATGAACAAAGGGGGTGACAGTGTCACTTTAAGTCTTCCCTGATATGGTTTATGTCTCACACCCTTCACCATTTATGTGGCCTATCTTCCCATTCTATTTTATCAATGTCCTTTTTTTAGGTGAGGATATTGATAAAATAGAATGGAACTTTGTGAAGGATCTTTAAAAGAGCACTGATCGCTGAGATTGATGCTCATTTACAGATGGGCTTAGGCCATCTAATAAGGCAGTTAAAGTTTATCTGTTGCAAAAAAAATAAATCAACAAGGGTTGTGATCACAAGCAGTTTTGCAATATACTCACTTTGTTCTATCTTTTTCTATGTTTTCTATGTTTAAATCAGCATTATATGCAGGTGTATATCAAATGAGGGCAATAAGCATAGGCTAATGATATGATTAATATTTGCTAATTATATTATTAACTATGCATGCTTAGAAGGAGACTATGCTCTATGTTATGCAACAATTCAGTTAGTAAAATGTCGCGGTGTGGTTACAGATGTTTTGGTGCTTTGACAGGAGAGCTGACCATACCATGCAAGCACCTCCAAGATTCTCTGCTACTGCATGTGGATGCGCAGTATCTGTACACATGTGCAGTGAAGAAAGACACCTAGCAGCCATATGTGTAACATTGACTTAAACTTAGAAGATGACTATATTGTAGAACTGCAATCACAACCCTGTTGATTTCTTTAGAATAAAAATCATGACAGTGCCTCTTTAAAAGACAAAAGGTTATTAAAGAAGCTGTATAGATGGTATTGGAATGGCAGCATGGTTATTGTAGGCTTTTCATGTTGCTTTAGAAGGTTTCAAAGGTAGTGGATGGTCCGGTGTTGTGGCAAGTTCCAAACTACGTGAGATGCACTTGGAGGATTGAAGGTTATGTGTTGGGAGATTATCGCAGAGAGGTGTAAAGGGGACATGTGGTGGACATTGTTGTATAATTTTTGCAATGTAGCCAGGTGGAATGTGACCTTCAAGGTAGAAGAGGATTGGTTAAGAAGGATAGAACTGTTGGTCCGTTTTCAAGGTTTGTATGTAGTATTGCAGCTCTCCTCCTTTGGGGTCAATCAGTAAAGATGCAATTCCACACACAACCTGAGAAGAGACGTGGTGCCGTTTTTTGAAATAAGGTATATTTCTGTAACCTTGGTTAACCTCTTTAACTTTTTTTTTTTTTTTTTTTAAACCAAGGGATATGTTCATCTTCATATACATGACTGGAATTTTACCTTATTGTTGGTTGTATGTCTAGCATGAGGCATTTTGTGCACAGCCATATTCTGGATCTGTGTTGGATTATAACATGGCCCCTATAATCTGATGGTTTTATATGGAAGTCATGACAAAAAAAAATAGTGACATGCCCCAACAGATATTTTCGTCTTGTAGGGAGGAATACGGCAGTATACAGTATACAGTATGATCATAATATTATAATAACATTGACCAGTATGGGCCTGATATGCTGCTGTACATAGTATGCACACTAGATAGATAGATAGATAGATAGATAGATAGATAGATAGATAGATAGATAGATAGATAGATAGATTGATTTCCAGGATTTCCATTTGAGGGTGGAGTTGCATTTTCCTAAACCTATTAACAATATCATTCCATGTCATTGTTGGAGACAGACATGTTCTTCCTCCTGCCCTCAGAGGTAATGTTCTTCAGTTCATCAGCCTGACGTGCGCTGATGTTTGTTCGCCAGACATTTACTCACTGAGAACAGGCATCTTTATTTGTTTTGCAGAGTCTATGGAGCATCTGCTGGCATGAAGTAATCATCTCCTGTATTATCCTGCAGCATATTTTAGACACACAACATCCTAATTGCTTTTAGACGCCTGTCCTGGATAGCTTCACTTCTAAATTTACTGTCCATCTGCTTACAGCTGCAGACAGAGCTGCTTTTAATAAGATCATGAACAGAAAGGCGAGGAGGCAACGGCTGCATCTCAGCTATACACAGGGTTCCTCTAAGGATGTAGAAAATACATCTAAAAGCAGGTAGTACACTGCCAAAGAGGAATTGCTGCTGCTATCTCCACCCTCCTATGATAACAGATTTCCAGTGAATAAACGTAAATAATTGCCTCATTAAGAGTTATATAATTGTCTAATATACCCGTATTTTCCATACGACTGGGCGTATAAGACGGCCGCTAACTTTTCCAGTTAAAATATAGAGTTTGGGATATACTCACCGTATAAGACTGCCCCTCCCTCAATGCACACCAAATAAAAATTAATAAAAACCATCAGACAGCAGCGAGATCTGAGAGGCAGAGAAGGAGATACAGTAATTCCGGTAGGATACAAGGGCGGCCAGACGGGTGATAGAGGTGTTTTTTTCTGAACACAGCGCCACTCTACTGTATCTCTTTTTTAACATAACCCGGATGCCTGCAGCTTGCACTGCTCTTGATACGGTCGCAACATTCATCGGGGATGCAGCTGTTTTTTAGCTCCACCAGATGCGGTGACCGCAGATTCTTCAGTCTGGTTCCGAGATTTCTCAGCACCCGCCCAAGCGTATACCCAGTGTATAAGACGATCCCTGACTTTTTAGAGGATTTTCCTGGGTTCAAAAGTAGTCTTATACGCAGGAAAATACTGTACTTCTTCACAATTTTCAAGATTTGTGCTTACTTTCATTGAATATGAACCTTGGTTTTTTAAAATGACAGAATGAAAGTTTGTCATGTTTGTGTGATGAACTCTTAGGTGTAGGGTTTATAATAGTCATGGTACAATTATCAGTTCCAATCTGCTGCTTCTCTTCACAAAGCAATCATACTATGTTAAAGGAGTATTCAGAGCTCAGACTTTTCTGGCATTTGTACAAAATATGACATAAAAGTCTGACAGATTCAGAACACAACAGATACAGTTACCGGTACTACTACCTCCATCGGGAAGGAATCGTTAGAAGGATAGGTGGAGTATTGCACTTGTAGTCCACACTTCTATTGATGGTGCGCACTTGTCAGAAGTCATGTATCATATTCGCGTAAGACAGAAAGAAGAAGAGATGCAAGGGCACTCACCATTCTGTGCGATAGTCTTTATTGTAGTGTGAACTTCAGTTTACATACAGTAAATGCAGCAGGCGGCGAGGATGCAATGCTGAAAGTGTTTGGCACACTGAGATAGAAATCCCCCTTTAAAACCTTAAAGGGGTTGTCCAGGATATTTTAATAAACTAGCATTGCATTGACCTCTGCGGGTGTTGCATATTCTACATACACTTCTATTTTTTATTTAGAGAACTTACTGTGTTCTCAGGCTTAGTCACATGACCACTCTGCCTGTGTTTACTTCCTGTGATGTCACGTTCCCTTTCTGTTTCCTGTTCCTGCCAGTGAGGAAATAGTGAGTCATCAGGTGGGCATGGTTATGCATCCACATTTCTCTAGCCACACCCCTTACACCTAACTAACATCTAAGGTCAGAAGAAACTGCAGCAGTAAGGACAGCATGACAGACTACAATCTCTGTACAGCACTGCAGCATAGGTTGGAGCTATAAACAGTAAATAAAGGAAGTATGGGGGTAATTTATCAACACTTGTGCTAAGGAACAGGGAAGCAGTTACCCATAGCAACCAGTCAGATTCTAGGTTTAATTTTTTAAGGCCTTTTTAAAAATGAAAGAAGCAATCTGATTGGTTGCTATGAGTAACTGCTCCCCTGCACAGGCTGTGATAAGTCTTCCCCTATATTGTTACTATTGTAGTGTAAGGATGTACAGTGTTAGGGAAGTGCTGCTGCTGTGTAATATGGAGAGGAGAGAGGAGACTTCACCTTATGACAGTGACCATTATATCTATAACTTGCTGAGGTAACATAATCCTGGTTCAATAGGAAAAAAATGTTGGACATCCTCTTTAAAATGTGTCTGTCTTCTGTAAGATCCAATGCACTACCTAGTGGTGGTTGATGGCAGCCAGAATGTCACAATTTAATTCTACTGAGTAAATTAATTAGCTTAGTAGTAGTAGTAGTATTTATTTTAAAGCACTCATGATTCTAGAGTGCTACGTTTAGCAGGCTGCTTACTTTACTTGGCTGGTTTGTTGAGGGCAGTTTAATCTGAACTTCTCTGATTATGGCCCTGAAGTTCTCGTATGGTTGTCCTAATCACAGTCTACTGCAAATCATGTTCCACCTGCTAAGAACCAGAGGGCTTAAACCTTTGCTTACTTGATCTACTATTGTCTTCCTAAACCGTACTGTGTATCTACTGAGCAATAATTTATTTGAAGAACCATATCAAGATTCCTGGGCAATAGAAAGGATATGTTTCAATGTGTATTTCTTTTCTTCTAGCTATGAAGACTGTGTTGGGCCAGGGATCTTGGGAATACACCTCCCAGCAGATGATCCACCACCATATTCCTTACAAGATCCAAATCTTAGTGATGGGTTCTCATCACTTCATACCAGCACTGAAGAGATTCCGCTGAGTTCACAAACTAACACGGAACACTTCCAGGTCTCCTCAGCAATGTCTACTGTTGACCTACGAGTTGTTCCACCAATCCAAAGTATGGCCAAGAGAAATCTTCACCTTCCTATAATACCAATTGACATGCTGAAAGACATCTCATCACCAGGCATTGTTGTGTCAGAAGAAAACCAGCAATGTCCTTAGTTCCTTAGTAGCACTGTGTCTTGTCTGGGAAGAAGTTATTATCTTTCTTATGTAGCAACTATACACTTGTGTGACATTGCAATTCCAAGTATTCCTTTTTAGAAGTGCAATTAGTTTATATCTAGCAATAAGCACGTGCAATAGTTCAAAAAACAAATGTTATTACACCTTATTGAGGGCTAATAAGAACCAAAACTGTCCAATACTATTTGCACAGTGTCACGGATTAGCCTCTGTACGCCATCACAATGGAAGTGAATCACAGCCATCATTACGTGACTGAGGTGTAGACTTTCAGCTTAAAAGGAGAACTCTGGGAATAATGTAAAAATCCAGGGCAGGCAGGTAAGTATAGAGAAGCACAGTGTCATTGCAAATGGATCCCCGCCAGCCTGCTGTAGTTCCCAATTTTGTGACTGAGATGGAACACCTGCAGTCACTGACTGACTGAGCGGGTATTTCCTGCTGGTTCGTGATGACACTGGAATCCGGGGGAAACTGGCAACTGGAGCACAGGGATGGGTAAGTGTAGTTTCTTTATTATGTTACTACCACATCCTGCCGTTCTGGATTTTCACTTTTCCCCGGAGGTCTCCTTTAATTCAAAAGGTTTAAGAAACATATTCCAATACTGTGAAGGAATTATTAATATTTTATTGTCCTACCATTTTTTAATGGCTCAGAAGTATTTGGATGAAGACAGAGAGGTTTTATGGTCCAGTTTGGCAGGTTACCTCTTTGTTTTATGACATTTTAAGGAGATAGAAGGTCTAGTGTTCATTCCAAGTGATGCAGGCTGAAAAAAATAATTCTATAGAATGATAGCAGAAACTTACCGAGTGGCCAAACCGACTGCCATACTTAGCCAACACCAAAAGGTCCAGAAGAACACAGAAACAGCTACAGTCAACATCTAGACAAGTCAAGAAAACTGTTAGGGTGGGTTCACACGTACAGGATCCGCAGCAGATCTGCAGCAGATTTGATGGCGCAGATTTCATGCTGTGTTCAGTTATTTAGATGAAATTTGCTTCAGATCCGCACATTAAATCTGCTGCGATACGGTATGTGTGAAGCTACCCTTAAAAGGGGTTATCCAGTGCTACAATAACATGGCCACTTTTGCACCACTCTTGTCTCCAGATGGGGTGGGGTTTGAAACTCAGTTCCATTGAAGTAAATAGAGCTTAATTGCAAACCACACCTGAACTGGAGACAAGAGTGGGGCAAAATTGGCCATGTTTTTGTAGCGCTGGATAACCCTTTTAAGATGTACCTGTCGTGATTGCCTGCAGTCGGATCAGTGAAGATTTCCTCTCTTAATCCAGAATTTTGGGGCTCCATGTATATGAACACATAATGAGATATTAATTCACCTGACCACCATTGGATCAGAATGTGGGTCGTGGATTATAGTCTCATTGCATGTTTGTGTTTATGGACATCTGAACTTCCAGATTAAGACAGGAAATCTCAGCTGATCCAGCAGCGAGCTGCCATAAAAGGTACACTTTAAGGTGGACATCATTACCAGATATGATAATTATCAAAAATATTGTCAAAGTCTTCAATAAACAGAGGCCTTTATGATTGGCATACAGAGAATGTATGCTTCGATTCAAACCAATGGTAACACTAAGGAACAAAAAGGCCAGGTAAACCATCTTAAAAAAAGTTCTGCTACATGTTAAATTTTCTTTTTAAAGTAAAGACTTGAAACAGCTGAAAAAAATTACATATCCCTAAAATAGTTTCTGATTCATTGAGGTGGTGTACAAAGACTTTAAAGGGCATTCAGGCCATAGGATAAAAATCTATTGTGCCGTGTCCCTTACATAATAAAAAAGGCATACTTACCTTGCTCCGGTGCCCCGCTGCTCCCCTGCAGCTTGAAATTGGCTCTATCCTGTCCCTCAATCTATTCCTCTTCCCTCTAAAATGAGAGTTCAGGAGCAGGGACTGCTGGTTCAGCCAGTCACTGGTTGCATCAGTACCCGTCTTGGAAGAATGATGAAGATGAGAGGACCAGAAGAGCCTGGAACTTCTGGGAAACAACACAGGATCAGGACTAGGAAAGTGTGTTTTTTTTCTATTTTGTAAGAGGATTAGCACAATATTATTTTTAACTTAGGGAAAAAGGAATACCCTTTTCATGATAATAATTTTGTCACTGGACTTAACCATATAAACACAATAATTTTATACACATACACAGCCACACACAATTATACATTTTTACGGTCATCTAATATATATATTGTCATGTTATCCTTCCACATGGTCATCTTATATACGTACACGCTATTTTTATACACTTATGCCATCTATACATACACATTTTCTGGCTACCAAAATAATGGAGGAGAAAAATAAAGGATTTATTAACAAAACAGGCTCTTGTGTTATGGTTATGGGTAGAAGTGACCGGGGATTAGCAGGAGAGGGTATGGTTACAGAGGCTAGAAAGGAGTCCTTAGCTTAGATTAGTCCAATAGCTGCACAATGTTTCTGATTGATCCTAGAAACATTGCTCTCCTATGGGGGCATAGTTCATAGGGACATAGTTTTGACCACATACATTTCTCTACACATGGGAACACAGCCTAATCAACACCAGAAAATTTACATAAACTATAGTAGATGGCAACTCTTAATAAATGATGGTCATCTTACACGAAACCATTTTCGGTGAACTGTAAAATGCTGGAAATGTTTAACCTATCTCAGTTACTAAGGTCCACAGCAGGGATATGGAACCTTTGGTCTTTCAGCTGTTGCAAAACTAAAATTCCCATCATGCCTGGACAGCCAAAGCTTTGGATGTTCAAGCATGGTGGGAATTGCAGTTTTGCAACAGCTTGAGAGCTTAAAGTGTCGTTATAACTGTCGTTATAACTTTCGAAAGTGTCGTTATAACTTTTAAAACCTAAAGCAACAGTAGATTTGCAATTTACATTCATTTTTTTTTTTGTTATTATGGAAAACACGGCACTTCCTGATTTGTTCAGAGTCTAAACACTGGAAGTCCTGTGTATCCCAGGCCATGTGAGCGCTCACAGAGAAGGTAGTCATGTGATTGATGGACGCATTGAGCCGTGACTCTCTGTTCTGGCCAGGACTTCATGTATTTAGTTGTTGTTGTTGTTTTTTTTAACCAGCACAAGTCTAAAAATCTGCCTTCAGGAGACTGGACCTGGCTTTCTTGTAAGTATAGCTTTGTTTTACAGCATGATAACAAAAAAATAATGAATGTATATTGCAAACTATTTGAAAGTTATAACGACAGGTACACTATCCCCTTTCCTGATCTATATAAACTAAGGGCTGTATTACACGGGCCAACATTTGCTGTAAGCGAGTGCCGATCTGCTAGATAGGCGTTCGCTTACCGAGCCTATTACACAGCAGGATGATATTGTGCAGCAAGGGCAGCCCTTACTGCATATATAGAAATGAATGAAGTTTTACTTACATCTCTACCAGGGCTGGCCTTAGGGGTGTGCGAGCAGTGCAGCCACACATGGCGCTGTGCACTCCCAGCAAAAAGGGGGTGCCACCTGCGGCCCCCTGAGGCCATTAAACCGGCCCTTGCCTCAGCACAGCAGCCTTGCTGAGAGACAGGACATAGAAACAGACATGTGACTGCAGCCTGACACCATCCCCCGCCCCCCACAGCGTAACCCAGCCAACAGATGTCCCTAACCCCCGCCCCCCCCTCTCGACGAAGATAGATGAGCAGTGTTATCCTCCTCCACCTCCTCCTCATGGGCAGACATCCTCCACTGCTACTTCTGTGTGGGTGAGTATACTATGTATCTGACTGTGTGTTAGTGGAGTGAGTGTGTGTGTGTGTTAGTGCTCATGTATGGCTGAGATAGAAATAAAAATCCCAGCATGCTCCTGTGTGGCTTTGGTAGGACAACAGCTCCCAGCAAGCTCCGGTGTGGATGTGGTAAAACAACAACTCCCAGCATGCTCCTGTGTGGCTGTGGTAGGACAACAACACCCAGCATGCTCCTGTGTGGCTTTAGTAGGACAACAACTCCCAGCATGCTCCTGTGTGGCTGTGGTAGAACAACAACTCCCAGCACGATCCTGTGTGGCTGGGGTAGAACAACAACTCCCAGCATGCTCCTGTGTGGCTGTGGTAGAACAACAACTCCCAGCATGCCCCTGTGTGGCTGTGGTAGAGCAACAACTTCCAGCATGATCCTCTGTGACTGTGGTAGAACTACAGCTCAAAGCATGCTCCTGTGTGGCTTTGATAAAACTAAAACTCCCATCATGATCCTGTGTGGCTGTGGTAGAACTACAACTCCCAGAATGATCCCGTGTGGCTGTGGTAGAACTACAATTCCCAGCATGATCCTGTGTGGCTGTGGTAGAACTACAACAACCAGCATGCTCCTGTGTGGCTGTGGTAAAACATCAACTACTCCCAGTATGCTCCTGTGTGCCTGTGGTAGAACAACTCCCAACATGGTCCTCTGTAGCTGTGGTAGAACTACAACTCCCAGCATGCTCCTGTGTGGTTGTGGTAGAACAACAACTACTCCCAGTATGCTCCTGTGTGGCTGTGGTAGACAAACAACTCCCACCATGATCCTGTGTGGCTGTGGTAAAACAACGCCAAGCTTGATCCTGTGTGGCTGTGGTAAAAAAACAACTTCCAGCATACCCCTGTGTTGCTGTGGTAGAACAACAAACTCCCAGCATGATCCTGTGTAGCTGTGGTAGAACTACAGCTCCTAGTATGATCCTGTGTGGCTGTGGTAGAACTACAACTCCCAGCATACTCCTTTATGGCTATGGTAGAACTACAACTCCATCATCCTAAGCCACCCCCAATGCTCCTCCCCCAGACCAGAGACAGATGAGCAGTATGATCCTTCACTCCACCTCCTCCTCATGGGCAGAGACATTGTCATCTTCCTGCGGCAACGGCTCCCTGCCAGGGCCAGGACAAAAGGTAGGCTGGAGTAGGCAATGGCCTAGGGCACCAAATGTCAGGGGGCGCAATCTGGATGGTTAAGTAATTAATCTACTTACTCATCCATGTTGCCCCTGCAGGGCCAGCATCAGCAGCCCCCACCCGCCCTCTACACTATAACTATGAGTGCTCGTAATGAGCGCTCATAGTTACATGTGTGGTGCTCGACCAGTACTTACTAGGTTGTCCCTGGTGACACCACTCCTGTTGTGGTTGGTTGGTGGTGCAGTACAGCTCAGCCAGTGATGAAAATGTCATGACACCAGTTCTAGTTCAGCACACAGGTGTGGCGGCATACCTGCTTTTATGTTATGGCTGGCTAGACTGTTCCCCTGAAATGGTCGGTGACCTGCCGGGCTGTTATGGGTCCCTTGGGCTCTTGTCACAGTGGTTCGTAATGAGAAGATGACCCACCTGGACTGTTGGTACCGCCAGTCTCTGCACTGCAAGATAGAGTTCATAGAGCTTTGTTACGGTAGCTTTGCTCTATCCGGGTTAGTTCCTCTGTCCAAAGAGACTGCCCTGCACTTTTCAGAGAGGTTCACGGCGTGGGCTAGGGTGATCTCCAACTTGTCCTCCTGTTGGGGTCTAACACTGCATAGTATCTGTAGTTACAGTCTCAAGAGGAAAAGTCTCTGGATTCTCCATACACTCACTAACAAAACTCGACCTGGTTAAGTTCAGCAGGGATGCCTGTTCTGTGTGTATCCTAAACTGACATTATACTTCTTCTCCCCAAACGACTTCTTCCTATAGGGTGTGTAAAAGCCCTTGTGAGTGGTGGAGAAGAGAGTGTGGGGAGAAAGAAGTATACAGATAGGTCAAAAAGAAAGAAGCATCTACAAAGAAACAGTAACCCTATAGTGACTTCAGCTGTGCAATACATAAATACAGATTCATAAATAAAATACTGACATCTAGTGGTGAGACTCATAAACGTCTTCATCACCACCTTACAAGGTGTTATAAGGCTTTTGCGACAGGTGCCATACAAGGAACACCCGTGGTGGGACATCAAACATGCAGCAGCCCCAAAAGAGCGTGAGCCATCGGCTCCCTCCCTGTCAGTTGCACTTGTGGCCGCAGGCAGTGCTTTGCCTGCGGTCACAAGAGGCCGCTCTCTCCTTGCTGTGGCGGCGCTCGAGTCACATTACTGGAGCGCCGGGACTAAGGATGGTCCGAACCTGCCGAGGTTCGGGTTCGTATGAACCCGAACGCTCGGCAGCAGATTCCCGCTGTCTGCCCGCTCCGTGCAGCGGGTGGATACAGCGGAAGGGCCGCCTGGAAAACTGGGATACAGCCTATGGCTATGGCTGTATCCCAGTTTTCCTGGCGGTCCTCCCGCTCTATCCACCCTCTCCACGGAGCGGGCAGACAGCGGGAATCATTGCTGAGAGTTCGGGTTTGTATGAACCCGAACCTCGGCCAGTTCGGACCATCCCTAGCCGGGACCACAACGGGGGAGTGACCTTGTGTGACCGCAGGCAAAGAACGGCCTATAACCAAAAGAGTGCAGAGGAGAGGAGATGCCTGGACTCAGGCAAGTATTAGTGATGTTGTTTTTTTTGTTTGTTTGTTTGTTTTAGAGGATGCCAGGTGCCTGCTATATGGGAGGAGGGACACATAGGGGATATATATACAACTGGGGGTATACATACAACTGGGGGAGCACACATTGGGCCTATTTAAAACTGGGGGAGAAAACTGGGGGTCTATATAAAACTGGGGGAGCACACAGGAGTTCTATATACTACTTGGGGCAGCACTCAGGGTGTCTATATAATACTGGGTGCAGCGCACAGGGGGTATATACTACTGGGGGCAGCATTGGGACTACTACATTGGGACTGCACAGAGGAGCCTTACTACTATACTGGGACACAGAGCATGCCTAACTATTAAGTGGGGGCACAGGGACACCTTAAAACTATGGGGGCACAGAGAGGTGTAACTACTATATAGGGTTACAGGAGACCTAACTACTGTATGTGCTGGACCACAGCCGGGGGAACATTTTAAGGTTGCCCACGCTAGAGAGAAAAAGAAAAAGTGAATGACTCTGATGAGAGAAGACGCCCCCTGTGAGTCACTGGATGTAACTGCACTCTGTTATAGAGTCTGTACTGATAGTGGTCATGGTGTGGCGGTATTATTCAATCATATCAATGGTGATATCTTTCTGTTCTGTTCAGAGGCAATGTGTAATCACTGTATGGTTGTAAGAATGTTATAAAATAACTACTGTATGTATTGGGGCTCTTAATACAGTGTGGGGGTTCTTTCAGGGCATTATACTGTGTGTGGTGACCAATTATGATAACACTGGGTTCATGGTGGGGGGCACCATTTGCCTTCTCTGCCTTGAGCACCAAAATTCCTTGTCCCGGCCCTGCCGTCCATTACCACACTGTTCTGTTATATATATATGGCCACTAGGTGCCTCCTTTCCTGTGCTCCATGCTCCCTCTGTGCTGATATTTGGTCTTTTCTCTGTTCAACATTTTAACGACCAAGGACGTAAATATATGTCCTTGTGTCGTTAAGGGCTTTCAAGGGGGGCTGTGCGGTGCCCCCCCTCCTAACCTCTGTGATCCCGGGCGCTATCTGCAGACCGGGAACTTGGCTATTAGTGGGCACGGTCCAATCGCCGTGCCCGCTAATTAGCTTTTTAAATGCAGCTCTCAAAATTGACAGCTGCATTTAAAATGCTGCCTTTCCTGGTCGCAGGTGGTCTAGTAGAGGGATCGCTCCCCACGACGTGATCGCATAGGAGCGATCCCCGCATCTCTGCTGGGCCGGGGTCTGCGACGTAATGGCGCTGATCCCAGGTCGGCATTCTATTGCTTTCGGGTGCAACAGCCGAAAGGAGTAGAGCACAGATTTCAGGGATCTATGCAGTATATCTATACTGCATAGATCTCAGGGAGAGATCAGAGTAGTGAAACAAGAAGTCCCCCAGGGGGAATAACCCTAACTAAGGGGAATTCTAGTATGTGTGTAAAAAAAATTTAAATAGATTTTATTAATAAAAAAATCCCCTCCCCTAATAAAAGTTTAAATCACCCCCCTTTCCCCATTTTATAAATAAAAATAAATAAATAAACATGTTTGGTATCGCCACATGCGTAATTGCCCAAAATATTAATTTATTTCATTCCTGACTCCTCACAGTAAATGGCGTAAGTGCAAAAAAACCTCCAAAGTGCAAAATTGTGCATTTTTGGTTGCATCAAATCCAGAAAAATTGTAATAAAAAGCGAAAGTACAGATCATGGCGCAAAAAATTACACCTCACAGCCCCATACACCAAAAGATACATTTATTTTTATTAAAAGGTTTTAATTTTTTAAAAGCCATCAAATAAAATCAAAGTTACACAAGTTACATATTGTCGTAATTGCACTGACTTGAGGAATAAATATAACATGTCAGTTTCACCCTAGTGCGAACGACGTAAAAACAACCCCCCCCCCCCCCAAATAAAAAAAAAATGATGTCTGCCATTGCAAAGTACAATTAGTGTTGCAAAAATAAGGGCTCATCTGGGTCTCTAGGTGGAAAAATGCACGCGTGATGGCCTTATATACACAAGGAGGAAAAAATTAAAATGCAAAAATGAAAATTGGCCCGGTCTTCTAAGGGTAAGTAAGGTAGTTCGAGTAAAATTACCATCAAATATCTATCTATCTAATCATTATCTATCTATCTATCTATGGCTGCGTTTACACAGACAGATTTTTCTGACAGATTTTTTATGCCAAAACCAGGGACAGACTATAAAAAGAGAACAGGCCATGAAGGAAAGATTGAGATTTCTTCTCCTTTCAAATCCATACCTGGCTTTGGCTTCCAAAATTGGTCAGATAAATCTCTCTGTGTAAACGCACCATATCTATCTACTATCTATCTATTTATTATCTATCTATCTAATCATAACCTGTCTATCTATTATCCATTATCTATCTATCTATCTATCTATCTATCTATCTATCTATCTATCTATCTATCTATCTAATCATTATCTACCTAAGTACCTATCTATCTAGTATCCATTATCTATCTATCTCTCTATCTATCTATCTATCTATCTAGTATCCATTATCTATCTATCTATCTATCTCTCTATCTATCTATCTATCTATCTATTATCCATTATCTTTCTATCATCTATCTATCTATCTATTATCCATTATCTTTCTATCATCTATCTATTATCTATCTATCTATCTATCTATCTATCTATCTATCTATCTATTATCCATTATCTATCTATCATCTATCTATCTATCTATCTATCTATCTATCTATCTATCTAATCATTATCTATCTATCTATCTATCTATTATCTATCTATCTTTTCATATGCAAATTACACCTAGCAATGATCTGGTATCTGATTGGCTGTCTGGTTTCTTTATGACATCACAGAGTGACATCAGCCACACATGATGACATTCATGAATGATAAGGCGCCGATGATCTTGGAACTCTTCAGAGTTGGAATAGGAGTATAGGTGTAAGTATCTCCCCCTCCCCTCCCCCACCCTATGCTAAGCCCTCTGCCCCTCTAAGCCTGGTGTCCCCCAAATCTCACAAAGTAGAGAACTAACATTGGGGAGTGATCCGCTAGATCCATAAAAAAACAAGAAACCGTGCTAAAAGCTCTTGTTGTATAACAGAGTATCACTTTGTTTTCTTTGAAGGTAAAAGCCTGTTCACACTGTCACAGTCTCTATGTATATCCATTGCAGTCACCAGGACACCATGTGTCAGCCTGTAGGGGGCGCTGTACCCATCACAGCCACATTTACTTCCTCCAGTCTCCACAATTTTTCATATTTCTCACCATAAAAATAATTGATGGATTAGAGATTGGGGAGATTTATCATGCTGTCCTATAGTAAGATGCTTTTCACTGACCCTAGCAACCAGAGCTCCCATAGCAACCAATCACAACACAGCTTTCATTTTACCAGAGCAATGTGAGAAATGAAAGCTGAGCTGTAAATGGCTGCTGTGGGCAACAAGGACAATCTTACTGTAAGATAGAGCCATAAATCTCCGGCAAGGTAACTGCTGCGTGTTTCTGGTGCTGCCCCCTGCTGGTCTCCCTCTGTTTCTGCTGTGCTGCAAGTTGTTTGTCATTACAATGACACTAAGTTACTTTTCCCTGTTTTCTTGCTACAGAAATGGTGTACAGTGTGCGACTTGCACTGTAAGTATCATCCTCTACCTTCCTCTGCCATCCACCATCTTCCACCATCCTCCGCTATCCACTATCCTCTGGCCCCCTCCATCCACCATCTTCCACCATCCTCCGCTATCCACTATCCTCTGGCCCCCTCCATCCACCATCTTTCACCATCCACCAACCTCCGCCATCCTCTTCCATCCACCCGCCATCTATCCTTCCCACCATCGTCCTGCCAGTCTCTCCACCAGCCTCTCTGACATCCCCCCCCACCATCCTCCCCGCCCTCCCACTATGCTCTCTGTGATCCCCCCACGCTTCCCGTTTGTCCGCCATGTAAACAATAGCATTCTACAACCAACATGGGGAAAGGGTTGGGTGTTTTACTTATATTGAACTTCTCAGTAAATCTCATGTTTTTTTTTTACAGCTGATGATCCAGAACCCTGTGTCGAGGACCCTGATGAGCTGTGAGTATCAACTCCCCCACCACACACACACACACACACACCATGTGTGTGGTAACATCACAATGCCCTGCCTCATGGGACCACATATGCCCAATGGCCACTTATCTACTAGTACCCTATGCCACTTATCCCCTTATACCCCAAGGCCTGTGTATCACTAGTTGTGGAAGACTTGTTAATATGTTTCGTATTCTGGTTTCTCCTGCAGATGGCTGTTGGTTTTGCCTCCGTACCCTCAGGTCATCAGGTATAGTGGAGTCTTCCTTGTAGAAGGAAAAAATTCCAAACTCTGAATATTTTCTACAGCTAACCCTATATAGCTGCTAAAAGAGATTACTAATCATCGTTCTCTTCTTTCCTCTATAACAGGATTGATAAGTCCAAGATTGACGAGGACAATGGACCTGACGAGGCCTGAGTATCACTCTCCCTTCTACCCCCTCTTCCCCCATGCCCATCTCTCTTCTTATACCCTATGGCCACTTATCTCCTTATACCCCATGGTCACTTATCTCCTTATACCCCATGGCCACTTATGTCCTTATACCCCATGGCCACATATCTCCTTATACCCCATGGCCACTTATCTCCTTATACCCCATGGCCACTTATGTCCTTATACCCCATAGCCACTGATGCCCTTATACCCCATGGCCACTTATCTCCTTATACCCCATGGTCACTTATCTCCTTATACCCCATGGCCGCTTATTTCCTTGTACCGCATGGTCACTTATCTCCTTATACCCCATGGTCACTTATCTCCTTATACCCCATGGTCCCCTATGTCCTTATACCCTATGGCCACTTAACCCCCTTATACCCCATAGCCACTTATCTCCTTATACCCCATGGCCACTTATCTCCTTATACCCCATGGCCACTTATCTCCTTATACCCCATGGCCACTTATCTCCTTATACCCCATGGCCACATATCTCCTTATACCCCATGGCCACATATCTCCTTATACCCCATGGCCACTTATCTCCTTATACCCCATGGCCACTTATGTCCTTATACCCCATGGCCACTGATGCCCTTATACCCCATGGCCACTGATGCCCTTACACCCCATGGCCACTTATCTTCTTATACCCCATGGCCACTTATCTCCTGGGTAGTGTGGGTAGTTGTATGAATCACTAGTTGTAGAAGTCTTGTCAATATGTTTCTTCTTCTGGCTTCTCTTGCAGATGGCTCTCCTTGGTGCGTTCAGCTCCTTATGCTTTCAGGTATGGTGGAGTTTTCCTTGTAGGAGAAAAAAAATCCAAACATCTGAATATTTTCTGTAGCTTCCATTTATGTTATGTTATCCTAACCAGTTTTGTTCTCTACCAGTGGTGGCTGTAAGAAAAAGACCTGGCGGCCCACTCTGGAGACTATCAGGTAAGACCCCATACTTTTTTATCAGTCATCACACTGTTTGATCCTCTTACATTGACAATAGAGACTGGGATAATGTCTCCCAGTCTTTAGATAGTTAGATATAAAATGATATATGTTTTATGTACAATAGAGGGGAGACCAAAAAGGACTTTGAAAGAGAGCTGAAGAAGGAACGCAGAGAGCAGAAGAAGGAGCGTCGAGCTCTGAAGAGGGAGAGGAGGCTGGCTATGTAAGTAGAGAGATGCAATAGACTAACATACAGACACATTATAGATCACACCACCACACCTTACTGCCCCAATAGAAGACACTGATACAAAACCTATCTGCACACACTATATATTTGCACACACAGGTGCCATCTAGTGGTGCCAGTCATGGGGCATATCCTGCTGCACAAAGATGCCACCAGATGTGAAACGCCTGCTGGAGAGTCGGTCAGTGCACTCCTCCCCCGGGGTTCTCTAAAGATTCTTAATGTCAGCTTTCTTCTTGTTATTCCCTAGGATAAGAGCCTTCTTCTGCTGCTGCCGTCCGAACATCGTGGACTGAACTGTGAGTATACAAGATCCTTCCTGTAGTCATTCCACACTATACCGCCCTTACCTACTGCTCAGAAATGGAAGACAGCAATAGAATTTACCACCCACACAAGAGATATGATCAGCCGCTGAGTGGTCGTTTTCCCCCTCCTCGGCTGATCGCTGAAACCTTTACCCCTGCCGATTATTGGTCGTATGTTTTTAGCAACACTCCTTGCCAATAATTGGCCCGTGTAAAAGGAGCTTAAGCCCAGCACATTGTCCTACACTTACACAATTAGGCTATGCTCACACAACGTATATTTTCGTAAAAGTACGGCCATTGTTGAAATCGGCAACAACGGCCATACTTTTTATGGAAATATACGTTGCCTTGTTTTCTATGGGATCCCGTCCGGAACGTATACACATAGTATACTAGTATACGCTCCGGCCGGGACCCCTAGCGGCGCCGCAAACAACTGACATGTCAGTTTTCTGCGGCCGCTATTCATTGAATAGTGGCCGCAAAAAAACATGTCAGGGCAGACTATGAAGCTCCATAGCGTGCAGTGGAGAGTTATGATGTGGGCGCGCATGGATGCGCCCGCATCAGACTTCTGCGGCCCAAAAGATCATTAGGCCAGTACTGCGGTACCAGCCGGGATGATCCTTTCAGAGACCGTCTGTTCCGTGACCCGGAACGGCCAGTCTCTTACGACGTGTGAACATGGCCTTAGAGTGTTGCTTGTTTGCATTTTAAGGCTGGGTTCACACACAGTACAACTATTTGGTGTCAGTGAAGTTCATCCCAGCCGGTACCGCAGTACCGGCTGGATGAACTTCATTTCTGTTGCAGACAATTTAAAGTGCGGCCAGGGGCTGCACTTTCCATTGTGTCAACTGTCAGTGTTGTGCGGCCGTTATTCAATGAATGGCGGCCGCACATAATTGACATGTCAGTTTTTCCCGAGGCCGCTAGGAATCCTGGCCGGGATTCCATTAACTTGCAACTTGCAACAACAGCCATGATTAATTGAAAACTTACGTTAAGTGGATACTGTGTTGCTGGGGCCATTAGAAGCTGCTATACACCATAGACCATATAGAGGCAGGAATTAGTAGAGGGGTGGAGACTGTATGGAGTGCCCAGAAATGGACGCTCTATAGTTATGGCTGGTTGCCCCCCACATATCGGCCATTACTGTGTTGTTAGAACTTGTGAAATTTTTTTTTTACAGCTTGTTCAGTTCTAGTCTGTAGGAAATTATTAATTTCTCCATCTCGATAAAGAGCCATGAGATGTGAGCTGTAATAGAAGTATAAAGTATCCTTTACCTCTTTGCTTACCATCATTGTTTGGTGTATCTCTGCTCCATGCAGGTTTATAAAAATCTTCACCATCTGGCATCGCCATCTGCAATTATCTGGCACATTTAAAATATCAGTTTTACCATCCATCTGTACCATCTGGCATCTTTACCATCTGGCATTTTTAACAACTGGCATTACCATCTACCATCTGGCTTTACCATCTTTAACATCTGGAATTACCATCTGCCTATAACATCTGGCATTACCATCTTTACCATCTACCATCTGCCTATAACATCTGGCATTACCATCTTTACCATCTACCATCTGCCTATAACATCTGGCATTACCATCTTTACCATCTACCATCTGTCTATAACATCTGGCATTACCATCTTTACCATCTACCATCTGCCTATAACATCTGGCATTACCATCTTTACTATCTGCCTCCTCTCCGCATCTGGCAGGCACTGCTAATACTGTGCTGAATATACATTGGCTGGCAAGCACACAGCGCTGGCCCATGAGTGATGGCCGACAGTCTGTTTACATACACATGTACTTCATCCGCTCTGGATTTCATGCTGCTGTAAAACCTTTAACAATTGGTTGTTAATAAATCTTTAACTTCAGCTGTATCTTGTGTTACTTGCATCGACGCTGCTCATATTAAACTTAGTCTCATCATCTAAATGAGGGAAGGGGCAGAGCTGCCTTTTCCATTGTGCAGGAAGCTGTCACCCTTAGGGACGTATTACACAGCACGATATTTAGGAGCAAGCGAGCGGCAACCTGTCAGGTCAGTGCTCGCTTGCTCCTCATTCTCCGCTTGCTGTCAGTGCTATTACACACACCGACAGCAAGCGGCATAGAAGGGGAGGGGGAGCTGACGGAGGAGCTGCCGGAGGTAACCCATAGAAGATAGCAGTGGTCTGTTCCGACCGCTCCTGTTACACAGGACAGGGGGCCATTAAAGGCTGATTGTTGTTGCATGAGCTTTTACACAAAACGATTATCAGCTGCAACGGCCGGTAATTGGCCAGGTAATAGTACCCAGAGGGGGCCCCAGGGACGTCTTAACAGAATTATGGGCCTGTGGGCAGAGCCGGAGTACCCCTTTAAGTCTAAAGGCTACAACAATGTAGAGCCCAATCACAATCCGACATGTTTTGGGCGTTCACACGATCTTACTCATAGATCATCTTTTTTTTGGGGTGCACATTTTTCTGGTACAATCTGACAGTTAATAACTTAGTATTTTCTGGACTGTCCCTGTAATGATGTAGTGTAAGTTTCACTGCAAGTTTGCAGCGAAATCCGCTGCTGATACCTCTCCTGTCAGTGTCAATGTGCTTACATGTAAGTAAGTGCCGCCTCCATTAACCCGGGCTGCCTGGAAGATACTTTACCTACTCCACTATCTGGCCGCATCTGAGGCTCCCAGAGGTCCCGCACAGCCAATCAGTGCACGGCCCCGTGACAGTCACTGATTGACTACGCAGGACTTCCGGGAGCCTCAGATGCGGCCGAAGCGTGCAGCAGGTAAAGTATCTTCCAGGCGGCCGGGGGATAATGGTGGCGGCATTTACATACTCGCCGGCCCCTGCACTGTAACTATGAGTGCTCGTAATGAGCGCTCATAGTTACATGTGTGGTGCTCGACCGGTAACTTATTAGGTTATCCCTGGTCATGCTACTCCTGTGGTGGGTGGTTGGTGGTGCAGTACAGCTCAGCCGGTGATGGAAATGTCATAATGCCAGTTCTAGGTCGGCACACAGGTGTGGGGGCATACCTGCTTTTATGTAATGGCTGGCTATACTGTTCCCCTGAAATGGTCGGTGACCTGCCGGGCTGTGATGGGTCCCTTGAGCTCTTGTCACAGTGGTCCGAAGTGGGGAGATGACCCACCCGGACTGTCGGTACCGCCAGTCTCTGCGCTGTGAGATAGAGTACATAGAGCTTTTTTACGGTAGCTTTGCTCTATCCGGGTGCCCTGCACTTTTCAGAGAAGTCGTGGCGTGGGCCGGGGTGATCTCCAACTTGTCCTCCTGTTGGGGTCTAACACTGCATAGTATCTGTAGTTACAGTCTCAAGAGGAAATGTCTCTGGATTCTCCATACACTTGTGTCACCAACTCACTAACACAACTCTACTGGACTGTCCCGGAAAGGGACCCTGGCCTAAGCCAGGCCCTGGTTAAGTTCAGCAGCGATGCCTGTTCTGTGTGTATCCTACTCAAAGAAACTGACGCTACACTTCTCCCCAAGCGACTTCTTCATACAGAGTATGTAAAAGCCCTTGTGAGTGGTGGAGAAGAGAGTGTGGGGAGAAAGAAATATAGAGATAGGTCTAGAAGAAAGAAGCATCTACAAAGAAACAGTAACCCTATAGTGACTACAGCTGTGCAATACATAAATACCGGTTCATACATAGAATACTGACATCTGGGGTGAATCTCATAAACATCTTCATCACCACCTTACAAGGTGCTATAAGGCTTTTGCCACAGGTGCCATACAAGGAACACCTGTGGTGGGACATCACACATGCAGCCATCGGCTCCCTCCCTGTCAGTTGCACTTGTGGCCGCAGGCAGTGCTTTGCCTGCAGTCAAGTGAGGCCGCTCTCTCCTTGCTGTGTCAGCGCTTGAGTGACGTCACTGGAGCGCTGGGACCACAATGGGAGAGTGGCCTCTTGTGAACGCAACTGGGGGAACACACATATATAATATAAAACTAGGGAGAGCACACATTGGGTCTATATAAAACTGGGGGAGCAAACAGGGGGTCTATATAAAACTGGGGGAGCACAGGGGGTCTATATACTACTGGGGGCAGCACACAGGGGGGCTATATAATACTGGGGGGAGCACACAGGGGGTCTATATAATAGTGATAATAGTATAATAGTAAATCTGATGCCGAGAGTTCAGGTTCATACGAACCAGAACCTCGGCAGGTTCGGACCATCCCTACTACAGACCCTACTGTTTGTACGGGGCACACTTGTAAACATGCTCTGTTACCTGTGCAAAGGCCATTCCACGCTGACCTGCTATCATTTTTGCTATCTACTGGTGTCACCTGTTGCTAGGAAATATTGGAAGCTTGATTTCAGGATACTTTTATGATATATTGTAAATTGAAAAATGAAAGGAGAGATCCTGCAAAATAAAAAAAAGGGAGGAAGGCAGAGGGTGTGGGAAACTAATAAATAAAGTAAACTTATACATCTTCGAGCCCCACTCCCGGGTCTCTGTCGGGCTGTGACGTTGCAGCTGAAAGAGCTAGGTACAGGAAGAACCCAAATTCCAGCTGAAAATTGCATCCTGTGGCTGTCAGTCTATGGAGGAACAGAGACAGGTGAATTTACTTTGTTTATTATTCCCCATCAGACCCCCCCCCCCCCCCGCCTTCCTCCTATTTTTGAATATCTTGAATGTGACATGCATGACCTCAGTAAAACATTCTAATTAATTGCTCTACATTCCATGCTTTAGGATTTCTGCATGGAAAATCCACAGCATTAACATGGGGAATGGTTACTGCCTCTGTAGGTGTGGAATCCAAACTCATTATCATTCACAGCAATTCTGGAAACACATCAGACATTGTTTATTCAGTAACATCATTTATGTTTGACCTGTCTCAACTACTCTGATGAATCGTAGTTATAAGGTTTGACACAAGTGTACTTTGTTTCTTTATTACAGCTGTGCAATATAGTGCTAATGTTAGTCTTAAGGCCCATTTAAGTGGCCATATAAAATGTATTTATTACAAACTGCAGTATGGGCAGTATATGAAGAGTTTCAATGTATCTAAATCTGTATTAATCTGTATTTGCATTTATTTTGCATCTAATTTTCAAAGTGTAATTCAATTTCCTGTGTAGAAGAATGTGCACTGTATAGAAATATTGATCCTTTATAGATTTAGTATCTAGTATCTTCAATATCTGTAGCAACGAACAGTTGCTACAAAGTAACTATATAACTAATACACATTGCAACTGGAGTCTATGATACTTTCTCAGAGTATTTTAAGTGAATTCCCAGTGAAAAATGACAGCTTTGGCTCTGCTAAGGGACAGCCTAACTTTCACTTTTGCTTCAGCCTTCCTGGCCTGTTGATTGACACAGAACATGTCCTATGTGGCTGAGCAAATTGCACACACCCAGCCAATGTTACAGAGGGAGCTGGAGGCAGAGCCTGAGAGCTGTAACTTCCTCATGCAGAACTTAGCAGGAAGGAAAGCCACAAGCTGAGCTCTAATAACATGAGCATTGCAGACAGACAGAAGCTCTACCAAGATTACATCTCCCACTATGAATCCAGGAGCCATGAAGGCAATGTGACATTGTGTGACCAGAGGCTGGAGTGCAGGGGGGAGGCTGAGTGCTGGGACTCCCCTGCACTACTGGCTGAACCCTACTCCCAGCTGATCAGACACAACTTACAGAGCAGACATGAGCAGCACAGGGTGGAAGTACTGAGGCGGATGATGAAGGGGTTTGCAATCCTGGAGCTTATCTGTGTCAATTTATTTCTATTGCCATGGAGGAAAGAGATCAGGACACTAAAGGTAGGAAAACAATGAGATGCAAAGGCAGCCGGGAAGGGGGGGGGGGCACATAGAGGGGATATTGCAGCATCTAAGTAAAAATCATGTGTTATTCTGATATTTATTTATTTTTTAGGCCTGGGCCACACTGCAACTTTTACTTATTGAGCTATAGTTGTAACCAAAGCAATACACTAAGTTATGTGTAACCTTGTGAACTACAGCAGTCACTATCCAGCACTTCAAACAGTGTCAGTGCAGGCCCTGGCCTTACACATCAATGGCAGCTGTTGCAAAACTACAACCCCCAGCATGCTTGGAAAGCAAAATGCTGGAGAGCCTCACTTTAGGAACCACTGATAATGAAAGCTGTAAATTGGCCTTAAAGTGGTCTTCAATATGGTATTGGGGTTGTAGAGGAATAAGGCTATATTACATGGTCTAGAAAAGGAAGCAAGCGCCGACCTGTCAGGTCAGCAATCGCTTCCTTCTTGTTACCCACTCGCTGTCTGTGATATTACATGCACAGAGAGCGACCAGGGGGAGGTGGTGTGCGACGAACTGGGGGAGGGGCTGCCCGGATGATCCTTAGATTAACGTAAGCTTGATTTTTCAACCTGATTGTGATCTTTTTTATTACGCCAAACTATTATTGCCTTGAAATTGGCCAAGTACAGCCGATAATTATTTGGTGTAATAGGGCCTTTAGGAAATGTGGCCCTGTTTATTTTCCAAAAACCTGGCCACACCTGTCCATTTGTTGTGTCTGATATTACAGCTCAGCTCTATTGAAGTTAAGAAGCTGAGCTGTAATATCACACAACCTGAGGACAGGTGTGGCATTCTTTTGGGAAGCAAGCTATACACAGACAAAAGACATCCACATATTTAAACTGCAAACTGTAAGGTATAAGCCCACTTGCTACTTTACAGCCACCCACCTCATTCTAGAGGGTCCCTAACCTAAAAGGTGTGGCATTGTGTGATGACCACCTCAGCACCTACACCCCCTGCTGTCAGAGTAACCCCCTGGATGTGGACCATGTAACTGCAAAGACACAGCAACAATGGAGATTTTTTTGCTCTGGTACCAAAACTTTATGCATTTGGCCCAGGCGTTCTTCAAGTCGGTCTGTCAGCTGCAATTCTTATTCCAACTTCTCATACTGTTAGGGTATGTTTCCACTACAGAATATAGGTGGAACTTTCAAATGGAAGCCGTGCAGCGGACTCTGCTTGAAGTTCTGTCTGTCCCATTGACTCAATGTTATTCTCAAGCTCAATCTGCCGACCGCCCAAAGAATTGAGCTTGTAAATATCATTGAGTGGATGGGACAGGCGGAGGTACAAGCAGAATCTACTGCACGGCCTCCGCTTGAAATTTCCTCCTGTATTCCGTAGTGGGAACATACTCTTAGGCTATGTTCTCCCAGCAGTATTTTAGCTTGAAATGAAGGCCATCTATTGATAATGACGGCTGCAAATAATAATTATGAACATTATTTGCGGTAGTCATTTTGTGCTAAAATCTAAACGTAGGAATATAGCCTAAGGCCATGTTCCCACTCTGTATGAAGATAGGTCGTTGTTTGACCTGGCCAGGTCAAACAGCGGCCCGTGTGTGATGTTTACCCAGCCGATACTATAGTATCGGCCGGATAAACATCACTTTATTTAAATTGGAATGCGGGCACACACTTCAGCCATTGAGCACAATTAGCTGAGAGCCGTACTTTACATTGTGGGCACAGGCTATCTTGTGCGGTTGCTGTTCACTGAATTGCGGCCGCACAAAATAGACCTGTCAATTATTTTGTGCAACTGCAATTTGCATGAATGAGGCCTTAGGCTGTGTTTTCTTGTATGTGTTCAAATATGTTCAAAACATGGTAATATCGGGCAATAGTTCAGAGATTTATCAGCAACATGCACGGCTATTGGGGAGAAATTGGGGCGTGCTTTTAAACGCACATCTGGAAACACATGCTTCTTCCGCATGGTTACCTCAAATTCTTACAACTTGTGTACCCCTTAAATTAGTTCTTTACATATTTTTTTACATTTATCTCTTTACAGAAAAGCTTGGTGTCAAAATAGTTGCCATTACCATTACTTTCTCAAAATACACTACTTCCTAGAAATTTAGTTAGTAAACAAAAAAATTATGATGATCGCATGCAGCCGAAACCACCTCCATGCGTTCATCAGCATGTGGCAGTGCGGCGTGAGGTTTAGTAGTGCACATTTAAGAAACTGTAGGAAAGACTAAACAAATATAGCTGAGGCTGGGTCCACACACACAGCATTTTGGACTTTATAGGTAATGTTTCGAAGTCCCACAGAAAATGCAAGAAGTGCTGGCCATGCATGCACACTGCCACTTTACCTATTTGTCCTTTATTCTCAAGTTTGAAGGGAGAACCCCGCAGTGAGACCCCCACTAGCAAGCAATTTTTTTTCCAGATTTTCATTTTGGGATAATGAATTGGGTTTAGCTGCAATAACAAACATAGTCCAAAAGAAGAAGAGACTTTTCCTTCTAATTTCATACAGTGCCTATAAACTGGAAATAATAGTTGTACAAGTTCAGACAAGTGCAGGAGACCAAAATATTATTTTGTTCTACATATTCACTTTTGTTGAACTTCATGTCTTTCTGTAGGATTCATTCACTAAAACATAATTTCCACTTACTTCTGTATGTTTGATAATGTGGAATCTCTGATGATCTGATACCCCACCTGCCTCATTTACATGCGCTTCCTAATGACAACATGTATTGGTAAAAACAAAACATGACAGCCGATGATGACGCATATCTAGAGCACATCAGTGGAACTGAAAAACATCTTTTAAAGGGGAACTCCAAAGGAAATGTATTATCCCCTTAAATTTCTTTTAAATCAAACTATACGAACTTATAGCTCACAGACATAGTTTTGTGAAATTCCCTTCTACAAGTATAAGACGTGATCAATGAAGTTCTGCACTGTCTCAGACAATATAATTCAGGATGTGAGTAGTGCACGGCAGAGGATTCAGTCTTTAGGTGCAGCTGCGTAGGTCTACACTAGCAATGAGCTTCCAGATGTCAATATTTTCCCTGCTTCTATACCTTCTTTCAACCTTCCATTTGAAAGATAAATTTTCATTGTAAAACCTACCCTCACATACAGTCCACCACAGTGGCAGCACAGTGTTCCCCTAGAAAACAGTGCCACCGTAAGGACCTGCCTTCCCACAGTTGCTATACCTGCAGCACCCAAAAGGGTGTCACTTCTTTGGGCAGAGGGCGGAAATTGGATGCAAATTGTAGTTTTGCAACAGCGGGGAAGGGGGGTGCTCAAATTGTGTACTTCTTCAAAGGTTTCCCAGCTCCCGGCATGATATTGATGTAGCAGTCAGTGAGGGGAACTCAGGGAGGATAGAGGTTATGCTGAATAAATAAAGATATATTCTGTCACAGGTCAAGTGGTAATAACTCTCTCCCCCTTCCTAAGGCAATTACTGCCACAGAGGCTAAAGGTACTCCGGGCCAGGGGGCTTTTCTGGCTATGGCCGGGGAGGAGGTGGATGAGGGCAACAGATCGCGCTGCCTGGCCACTTCCTACCCACTTCCTGGTTTCTCACGCGGGCTTGAGACATGATACTTCAAGCCCGGCCAGCCAGAAGGAAATTCCCAACTCCTGTACACTACATTGATACATCATGCCAGCAAGGAAACAGTCCATTACAGGGCTTCTTCGTACACAGGGCCCATAATTTACGGGACGTGTGAATAATCCATTAGGCTGTTCTCCCACACAGTATTTTTGCTCAGTATTTTGGTCAGTATTTTGCAACCAAAACCAGGAGTGGATTGAAAACCCAATAAGGCTATGTTCACACACTGTTAAAATTGAGTGGATAGCCGTCATTTAATGGCAAATAACAGCTGTTATTTCAAAACAACGGCCATTGTTTTAACATAACGGCAATAATTTCCCATAAAAGGATGGCCATCCACTCAATTTCAACAGCGTGTGAACATAGCCTTATTGGGTTTTTAATCCACTACTGGTTTTGGTTGAAAAATGCTGACCAAAATACTGAGCAAAAATACTGTGTGAATCAGATTTAAAGGGATTTTCCACAGAAAAATAATTCATGGCCTATTCATAACTTAACTTAAATGTGATTTGCTGTCAAGCTACCTTACCCTTTATAATTATTTTACTTATGACTTTTATGAATACATTGCTCATGGTACCTATTAACATATGAATACCTGATGTTTCGTAAAGTCTTTTTCACACAACCATAAGAGTTTTGCAGAATAAAAAGATGTAGATCCATGTTTATTAAACATGGTGTAAAGTGAAACTGGCTCAGTTGCCCCTAGCAACCAATCAGATTCCACCTTTCATTCCTCACAGACTCTTTGGAAAATAAAAGGTGGAATCTGATTGGTTGCTAGGGGCAACTGAGCCAGTTTCACTTTACACCATGTTTAATAAATCTCCCCCATAGTCCGTAAAAACATCCAGATTGAATCTGTATTGCATCTGTATTTGTGAATCCAAAAGGAAAAAGGAAGTGCTCTTAAAAAAATCAATCAATCATAAACATAGTTTATACACTTACTATCCCTCCTGAGTCTGTTTCCGTTTGAATTTTCCGCTGTTTGCAGGTCCTTGAAGCTCCAGTTGGTATCTTCATTTTATTTTTCTTCCTGGTTTGGTCTTTCCCATGATGCACTTTGGCTCCTGTGAGTCTAACTGACTCTGTAAAACTGTTAGATGGCTTACAGCTTGTTCAAACAATCAGAGCTGAGCAACCTGACAAAGGGAGGGGGGTTTAACAGGGCTTAGACCCGCCTCCCTCTTGATGATGTCATTGTCACGAAATAGCTGCCACAGAGCAGCCTGGGGTCAACAGTCATTAGGTAAGAATGAGTTTACTTCACTTCCTGGTGGGGGGTGGAGGGGGGAAAAGATAGGGAAGGGGGCAGATAGGTGATTGAAGCATATTACAAAGTTGTATAACTTTGTAATGTGTTTCAATTACTGGGAAAAAGCTTTTTGCTTGAGTACCCCTTTACTTAAAAACAGAATGCTTGAAATAATGTCGCAAGCCTATCCCAACCCTAGAACACCCAGGGGTTGCCAGGCAAACAAACCTCAAATATAGACAGTGTAGTGATGGAATCTGTATGCCGTCTACATTTTTGACAGACCCATCAACTTCTATGGGTGAGTCTGTTCCGTAATTACGGACTGCATAAGTGAATGACCTGTTTTTACCATGAAAATCTATGGGATCAGCTAAGTCGCTGTGTGGAGGCTCCATAACTACCCCTGAACCTCCAAGAAGAGTGGGATGCCATGCCTCAGCACAGTGATTTTCAACCTTTTTTGAGCCGCGGCACACTTTTTATACTTAAAAAATCCTGGAGCACACCACCAACCAAAATGGCACAAAATGACACTTAAAACAGTACATATTATACATATAGTTAATAATATAGATTCTAAATGTATTTATACTCACTCAGTGTGAAACCTGAGCCTGTTTTCTTCTCCCCCCTGCTTCTCTCCTGTGCTTCTCTCCCCCATGCTTCTCTCCAACAAACTTCTCTCCCCCCTGCTTCTCTCCGCTGTTTCTCTCCCCCATCCACATGTTTCTCTCCCCCCTGCTTCTCTCCCCTGTTTCTCCCCCATCCCCAGGTTTCTCTCCCCCATTGTTTTCTCCGGTTTCTCTCCCCCCCCCCCCTTCCTCCTCACCTCCTCCGAGATGGTCGCGGCTGCTGTCCACCTCACCTACTGGCCGCCCGTAGGGCCCGGACGTGCTCCTCCAATCAGCGGAGACCGGGAGCGTGGTGCGCTGCGCAGCGCACCACGCTCCCGGTCTCCGCTGATTGGATAGGAAGAGCACGTCCGGGCGCTACAGGCGGCCAGTAGGTGAGGCGGACAGCAGCAGCGGGGCGATCTGCAGGGGCACCATAGTTTGTGGAACTTTCCCTGCGGCACACCTGACCATGTGTCGCGGCACACTGGTTGAAAATCACTGCCTCAGCAAACATAAGTCAACTTGTGAACAGCATTAGATGTTGTCAAGCTGTAGTTGATGCTCAAGGGAACATTACAAGTTATTGAGACATTGACATTTTATGTTGGGGTATACCCACCACTGGTTCAATAAATAGTGTGAGATGAGGAAATCACTATTGCTGCTTCTACTTAAACGCCCTACTTACATATTATAATATCACTGTACAAGTTTCCCCTGAAAGCCAAATATCTTTAACTTCTTGTGAGTAGTGTATGTAGCCCTGCAAAGACATTGGGGCTAAATCACGAAGCTGATGGATTTCTACTTTGTAGACTGTAAATGTGGAGTTTTCAGCTTCTGCCCACAACATAAAAGTGGGGGTGCAGATATATAATAAACATTGCTTACTTTTCCATTCAAATGTTTTTTAAGAGAAAAACAGCCCTTTGGTTTTCATTGTGACTCAGTTTTATGTTTTTATTATTATTATTGTACTAGATTCTTGTTTATAGCAAGTGTTGACTACATTACAAGGAAACAAAAGCTGCATTCATGCTGATATAAACGGCCACTTGTGTGAAATACAAAATAAAATCTGTCCATATAGTTTAAACATCTATAACATGGAGAAACCAAACTTTGTGTGCTATGATTTTAGCCGCTTTTTAGTTATTATTCTTTATTATCAGCCACAACAGACTAGCGCTGGCTCTTTGTTTGACATGATTGACAACCTAAAGATTCATGTAGTTCTAGGCCAGAGATCCACTGTGAATTTTAGCAGTGCTGTAAAATTTTAAAGGGCTATCCAGTTTTAGAAAAACATGGCAACTTTCTTCCAGAGACAACACAACTCTTGTCTCAAGTTTAGGTGTGGTCTTTAATTGAGCTCCATTCACTTCAATTCAGTTGCAAAACCGCACCCAACCAGGTGACAAGAGTGGTGCTGTCTCTGAAAAAGAGTGGCCATATCATTCCAACGCTGGATAACCCCTTTAGCTATTGCAGTTACACGTATATGTACTTGGTTGTATGCAATCTTGTGTACTACAGCTGTCACTCAATAGATACTATCAATCTTCTAGCACTAGAAAATGTAACCGTGTAAGGGGTGATTAAATGGGTTCTCAAGAGAAAAAAAAGTTTTTAAATAAAGTGGTGAACCAACAAAACACAGTAATCACTGAACTCAAGGAGATCAGTGAAAAAATTCCAATGAAGTGCTCAATCAAGAGTCTCCACTGAGGCCCCAAAAAATTTAAATATGCAAAACAAGAGTCCATGGAGCCTCGGTTGCGAGTCTCAAAACACGGGATAGCCAGATATCTCTAACCTGTTGCCACGGGGTGCCTCCATGATGGGGAGAGCACCACACCACCCTGATAGATAGCCTTTAAGTCCCACTCGGTTGTGAGTATTGGAACATAAATAGGAAAACAACAGGGTGGCCCCTTTTTGTCAATGTCTAACTCAAGGGGTGAGTAAGGCAGGCATCCATCCACAGACAGCCGTTTCGGGGTATTTGCCCCTCGTCAGTGTGGAGCAGGATTCTGGCTGGTTGGGGCAACCAACAAAACAACCAACCAACAAAACACAGTAATCACTGAACTTAAGGAGATCAGTGAAAAAATTCCAATGAAGTACTCAAGAGTACCCAGAATCCTGCTCCACACTGACGAGGGCCAAATACCCCGAAACGGCTGTCTGTGGATGGATGCCTGCCTTGGCAAGCCCTTGTCATGATCGCAATACTTGTACCTTGAGTTAGACGTTGACAAAAAGGGACCACCCTGTTGTTTCCCTATTTATGTTTTAATACTCGCAACCGAGTGGGAATTAAGAGGCTATCTATCAGGGTGGTGTGGTGCTCTCCCCATCATGGAGGCACCCCGTGGCAACAGGCTAGAGATATCTGACTATCCAGTGTTTTGAGGCTCACAACAGAGGCTCCACGGACTCTTGTTTTGCATATTTAAATAAAGTGGTGTCTAAAAGTTATGTAACTTTATGGCACCAATTGAGTTAGAAACATTTTTTTCCCTTCGACGTACCTCTTTAAATGGAGAGATATAAGCAATTATTTAATACTAACTTAGACAACCTTTTCATATGACAGCTACCATAGAAATGACATGATTAAGGCATATCCTCTGCTGTACCACATCATCTTTAACCATTTTAACCAGTGTCACGTCCTTGCCTGTTCAGCTATATTCACTTTGTTCTGCTATTTTGTGGGGATCCCAGAGGTTAGCCACTCATCAATTACACACTCTTGTCCTGTCATGAGGTAAAAAAAGTACTTTTAGCCACTGTGGAGCTGCAAGTCTCATGATTTTTTGCATTATGACTTTTGTGCATTATTACTTTGTTATATAGTATCTGAGAAAGTTGAAAACTTTCCAAGGCTCCTGAATGTCTGGAAAATAGGTCTAGATTCGCATACACCATACATGCTATTATTGCTTTTGAAGATGGCTGATTACAATATAATTTTTATTATGTAAACATATTATTTTCTTGCAGAAATTTACGGGGAGTTTTGTGTATTTTGTTGAACCTGTAATCCCAGAGGATATCATCACGCAAATTCTCCAACGAGTGGGTTACTCTATAGCATCAGACACAGAATATACCATCAGAGGCAAAATAAACACAGAGGAGGCTAAGCGGACTGCCTTTGAATTGTACCTGGCCAGAACTAATTGTAGAAAGTTGCTTTGGCTCATGAATGAAGACAGATTTGTTTCTGTAAGTCTTCTGGTCAATGGACCCAGCACTGAAGCACACAGTGCAAATAAACATACTGGTCTTGGTGGGGAAAATACCTGCAAGATCACTGGTGTCCATGACATTGATAGAGTGAATAATCTACATTTTCAAAGCAATGTCACAGGTGATAATGACACTACAACAAAGGTTGCTGACCTGACCATAAATCATGAAAGCAGTCAAGATGTCATCACTGATATTTCCAAGAAGGATCCATGTTACTATATCAGACACACAGACAGTGATGAGTTCCTTGAAAAGTACAGTGATCTAAACTTAGCCCAGAAGCCAATTTTCCCATTACACATAAAACAAAACAAGCCCAAAGAGTGGGCAGCACCAGCTGTAGAACCCAACATTAAACCTCATATCCCAGAAACCATTGCACCAGAATTTGGATCAGTCATATCTGAGAGCAAAGACATTGCCGAGGTCACTTGTGACATGCATGGTGACAATATTGATGTAAGGACTTTTACTGATGAACTAGAACCTCCAAAATCTCTTATACTTCATGAATATCCTGCAGAAGTCATTGTGCCCACTAAGCAAGAACGTGTAGTGACAAAACTGAAGATGCAGAACGTGGCTGTAGAGTCACTGGCATACCCTGTTGAGGAAACATTACCACCAGATTCAACAAAGTTTACTAACAGCAGTGATTTGGGTAGAAAGGAGGTAAAATGGGCATTCCTGAATACTAAGGAGGGCACAGAGAGCTTTGCCAGCCCAATATCTTCTGATTTCTCCATGTTGAATATCTCCAGTAAGTCAGCTATCTGGACTCCAGGTACAGAGAATAGGCTCAGAGAGCCACCAAACTCCACATACATTCCACCAATAGGGCCCAAAAGTGAGTTTATGGGATTGACAGATATCAAACCAGAAGATGATCACTTCCAGATCCCTTCTCCACCAGGAGGTACCCTTCTGGTTAATGAGTTCAAAATTCTCGAGGATACCAAGGAGGACTATGTGGTGATAAGTAGAAAAGATCATCTCCAAAAATGAGTTCTATCATTAAAAAAAAAAAAAAAAGTTTTAATTTAGATGAATATTCCAACGCATATATTCCAATCCAATTTGATTGCAGTTTTAATGACGTGCAGGACATCTAATAGCCTATGGTCGGCACTGTTTTTATTTTGTTGATTTTGGCATTTACTTAAACAATACCTATATTTTTAACAAAGCTAAAGCAAATGTACCATTAGGTACATGGCTTTAAGATGTTTACGTGAATAGACCAGCTCAGTCCTTTTATTGAACCACGGCTGGTTTTAGCACACAGCGCCAGTCTATACTAGGGCACCTGCCTGGCCTGAAGCACCATTGATTCTAATGGAGCCACATCACAGAGGAGAGGGGTTTCGTCACATTGGGGCCCGGCAGGGGGCGCCTCCAGTGCTTTACGGCCCGGGAATAGATCATCACTGTGCGCAGGAACTGGGCCATGGTTCAAAAAAAGAAAAGCGGCACTCTATTCATGTAAAAATCTTAAAACCCATGTACCTGATGGTACATTCGCTTTAAAATAAAATTTGGTCAGTGGTCTAGGTGTTGAGATTCATCACCAATCACTGGAACGTTGGGGTAGACATATTTGGCTGAGCTCTGCTTATTTTCGCAGACGGCCACAAAGCTCAGCAGTCTGTGTTCTGACCCTTTATTTCAGCAGTGCCTTAGCACGTGGATCACACTGATCAAAACTTGTCACCAGGACAGGCCAGAAATTTGTAGAAAATATTGGTATCCTTTCAAGGAAAACAAAGATCATACTGTGTTATGTCTAGTGGACTAACTGAGGTATATTGAAGTTATCTTTTCAGTATATTAAAACAGTACTGAGAAGGTACCATTGTTCCCCACAGCATCCAGTAAAGTATTTTTTTTCTTCTAGTAAAGTTTTATAAATGAAAGGTGAACTCTGATTGCTGTATGTGTAAGGACCATACTCTAAAAACTATTGATACATGAGGCGCTCTGGAGTCAAACACCCTTTAAGAATAAATGAGGCTGTATTTAAATATGCAATATCTCGAATGAAACTATATGGGTGGGTTGATTTTATCCTGTGAGGGACCAATGATGCTTATGGGGGTCCTAGACATGTAGATACTCATTAAACACAATGTGAACCATCTGCTATGTTAATGCTACAATAAACTATCTTTCTAATGAAAATGCTGTCAGTATTGTTTTTCTGATTCCTGACACTCAAAGGACTAATATATTTATATAAATATACAAGTGCGATTAACATGGTCACTTGTTTTTTACTTCTTTTAAGTACAGTGACCCCTCAACTTACAATGGCCTCGGGTCACAATATTTTCAACATACAATGGTCCTTTCCGCACCATTGTAACTTGAGACCAGATTCAACATAGAATGCTACAGACAGTCAGGACCTGCGGCACATATGAATAACTAAATGATTGACCAATAATTGTCTATTTTACTGGTTAGACCCCAGTATTACTGGTGTGCATGCAGTGATAAGCTGCCTAGTACCTCCTCTCTATAGTACAGTGAGATAATACATTTCCTGTACTGCTCTTTACCTGTTCCAAGATGAGTTATGGTCTCAGGATACAATATTTTCAACATACGATGGTCATGCCGCTACTAATTCATATTGTAACTTGAGGGACCACTGTATATGGCAATATTGTCTTGTACTAATCTAATATTACAGTCTGTAATATACTTGCAGGTTTCTACTATAAACAGACTATAAATTTATTGTCAGACTTGCCCATAATTACTTAGTTGACATCCTAAATTATAAAGGTTATTAAAGGGGTTATCCAGCACTACAAAAACATGGCCACTTTCCCCCTACTGTTGTCTCCTGTTTGGGTGGGGTTTTGAAACTCAGTTCCATTGAAGTAAATGGAGCTTAATTGCAAACTGCACCTGAACTGGAGACAAGAGTAGGGGGGGAAAAGTGGCCATGTTTTTGTAGCGCTGGATAACCCCTTTAAAGAGGTATTCCCATCTGGGGTAGTTATGCCCTATCCAGAGTATGCACAGGAAAAGCTGAATCCAATCCTGGGAAACTTCTCTCAGCTTTTCAGGATTGGATCCAGCTTTTACTGGCATCCTGGTAGGAGCGGTAGGAAGCAGAGCAGCGCTGAAAGGCCGGCGACTTGTTGAGCAGAGCGCAAATCAAATGTTTTGCTTCGTTTAAATAAGTGATTCGCTCATCTCTAATTGCAATTATTAAGCAAAAGCCAAGAGCAGATTATAAATGAAGGACATGTATAAGGTTAGGGTTACACTGACTTTTTGCAGCACCACAAAAATTCTAACTATATCAATACATTGGGGGAGATTTATCAAACTGGTGTAAAGTAGAATTGTCTTAGTTGCCCCTAACAACCAATCTCCCCCATTGAGTTGAATGCAGCTGCCACTCAATAAATCGGGTGGTGAGGCTGTTGACCAACTGCCACAATCATTAACCCTTTGAGGACCAGGCCCAAAATGACCCAGTGGACCGCGCAAATTTTGATCTTTGCGCTTTCGTTTTTCCCTCCTCCCCTTCTAAGAGCTCTAGCACTTTCATTTTTCTATCTACAAGGCCAGGTAATGGCTTCGTTTGTTACAGGAATAGTTGTACTATGTAATGGCGTCTTTCATTTTACCATAACATGTATGACGGAATCCCAAATATATTATTTATGAAGATATAAATTGGTGAAATCGTAAAAAAGAATGCAATATGGTAACGTTTGGGGGGTTCCTGTGTCTACGTAATGCACTATATGGTAAAAGCGACATGATACTATTACTCTATAGGTCAGCCCGAACACAACCATATGCAGGTTTACGCAGTTTCTCTGTTATTTTTTTTTTTTTTTAAATGAAATCCTTTTTTTTGGCAATTAATTATAAATAAAATAGCCCTATTGTGACACTTATAACGGTTTTATTTTTTCACCTATGAGGCTGTATGGGGTGTCATTTTTTCCGCCATGATCTTTAGTTTTTATTAATACCATATTTGTGAAGATCGGATGTTTTGATCACTTTTTATTAATTTTTTTTTTATATATATAATGTAACATTAAATTGGTAATCCACGCACTTTTTTCCCTCTTTTCGTGTACGCCGTTCACCATGACGCTTGTTATATTTTAATAGATTGGACAATTACACACGCTACGGTATATTATATGTTTATTTATTTATTTTTATATGTTTAACACTGGGGGGTCCCGATCGGTAAGTGACAGGGGACTCCACCTGTCACTCACACTTAAACTCTGCAGCGTGTCATTACAGGTGAGGTCGCGGCTGCTGATTGCAGCCACTGCCCACCTGCTATGAAGCGCGCTCCGCTCCAGAGCACGCTTCATAGCCAGAGAAACACCCAGGACGTATAGTTACGCCCTAGGTCGTCTGGGGACTCAAGTTTTAGATGTAGGTAAAAACAAGAAAATTTCTTATTGTTCCAATGTTTCTTTAAACATAATCCAGCCAGACAATATGTGCATTAGAGAAATTGCATTGTAGTATCGCTATGTGGCGATGTTTCGGTCGGATCCACCAACCTTTCTCAAGCCTTTATAGCTGTGTATATGCTCAATGGTAGACGTGGTGTCTGCTGGTTGGCCGATGCAATGGACATATACTATCGACAATACATATCAGTCAGTAGGACACACCACACACAGTGCTATTCTCATCTGCTCTTGTTGTTGACTGATAAATCTTGTAATTGGTAAGCAGAAGCTGGCAGGAGCCCTGCATCTAAGGCTGGGTTCATACTACGTTTTTGTAATCAGTTTTTTTTCATCTGTTTTTTGCAAAAAACTGATGCATTTTTGTGCATCCGTTTTTCCATTGACTTCCATTATAAAAAAAAGGATCAAAACGGATCAGTTTTTTTAACTTACACAAAAACGTAGCTGACTCTACTTTTGTGTACATTAAAAAAAACGGATCCGTAATTTTTTACAATGGAAGTCAATGGAAAAACGGATGCACACAAATGTATCCATTTTTTTGCAAAAAAACGTATTGCAAAAACGTAGTGTGAACCCAGCCTAAGGGTGCCATTACACCAGAGATGGGGAACCTTCAGCCTTCCAGCTGTTGCAAAACTACAATTCAAAGCCAAAGCAACAGCTGGAGGGCCAAAGATTGCCCATCGCTGCTTTAAACAGAGATTTATCTGACAGATTTTTTAATGGTGCGTTTACACAGACAGATTTATCTGACAGATTTTGGAAGCCAAACCCAGGAATGGATTTAAAAAGAGGAGAAATCTTAAATCTTTTCTTTATGACCTGTTCCCTGTTTATAGTCTGTTCCTGGCTTTAAAGATCTGACAGATAAAACTTTCTGTGTAAACACACCATAAATCAAAGCCAAGAATGGATTAGAAAAGAAATCAGTCTTTACTTTATGTCCTGTTCTCTGTTTATACTTTGTTTCTGGCTTTGGCTTAAAAACATCTGTCAGATATATCTGTGTGTAAAGGCACCCCAAGATTCCTGTCCACCACTAAGCTTTGTCTGCATTACTACTAAGCCATCCATTTACCCCTGCCCGGGTTCTGAATTACATTGCTCTTCTGATTGTAACCCCTGCCTGGACCAGTATTGATAAGGAGCCTCCTTTTCCTCCAAGGTTGAATCTGCAGCAACCATAAGGAGGTTGGGCCTGCTGGGAACTTATAGATGAAGGTTTAGGAGCTGGCCGCATACAGCACTCCAATCTGACAGCTGGCTTCTCTCCTGCACGGGGCTGTGTGAACTATACAACTTTCTATAACCAATAACGTACTATGCTGTAAAGTGCAAGGAGGGTGCTGTGCTGGGGAAAAGCCGTCTCAAGCTGTTCATGGACTGGCCCATGTACACCAGCCCATCTGGCCTTTGTCTGAATTGCCATATGGGCAGGTTGGTTAAAATTTTGTAGCGCTACAAAAAGTCCAAGTATAGCCCTCACCTAGCAAAGAAAGAGACTTTTCCTCTTTCTAAATCCACTCTTGGTTTTATATTGAAAAATTGCAGGTACAAAACCTGAGCATGTAGACACATTAAAGATTACAGTATTTGTGTCTAGATTCATTTCCCAGAAAAAACATTACCAGAATAAGCAAGAAATGCTGAGCGAGAAACTGAAACCTACAGAATTGTCAGTGCAGCTCTGGTGCATAATACAGGATGTAGTATAAGATAATGTATGTACAGTGCACCATTCTTCAGCCTTATAACCAACAATTGGAAGCTTCAATAAAACTATTTTAGTTGTAAAATATCTACGTGTTCAAGCTTTGTACTTGTATAACTTTAAAGCCATGGTGCTGTTTATAGAACTGTTGGGACTGTACCTTCCTGGTCTGTGGTGAGGGTGAGTACATCAGACAGGTTTTACAGAGCTGGGTAAACGCTGTGGTAATTTATAGTGTTTTGGTTATTTGACATCGTTTTGCTATCATCGTAGGATAGAAACAAGACTAGTGCCCAAAAGCTTTTAAACAGATGTTATGTTTATGTAGTTCTATGGTGAAGGCTTTTCAACACCTTCATTAATATGCACAACAAGATTTATGGAACAAGGGGCCAAGCAACTTCGGGGAAACTATAGATCAGACATGTAAAATTCTCATCAGAAAAAGCACAACTTTATTAACTGTTCAGAATTTTTAGTCCTCCAAAATTCCTTATATAGAAGACGCAATAAAGAGAAAAATAAGTATGCAACTACAGTTTCACACACTTATTTTAACCTTATTGTCGGCTGTTTTTCTGTTAATTTTTCAGCCTTTACAGCTTTAAAAACGTAGGTGTGTGTACAAAAAAAAAAATAGCGGTATACCAAGTGTTTATTTGTCCAACAGTGATCATTCCCAATCCTTCCATACACTTGTGCATTTGTCTCAGTTGAACATTCATGTGGTATTAGTTAGTGTGTTAGGGTCCATTTACACAGAAAGATTATCTGACAGATTATCTGCCATTTGAAGCCAAAGCCAGGAATGGATTTGAAAAGAGGAGAAATCTCAGTCTTTCCTTTATGACCTGATCTCTGTTTATAGTCCGTTCCTGGCTTTGGCTTCAAATCTGTCAAATAATCTTTCTGTGTAAATAAACCCTAAGTTATAAGCTGCTGCTACATTTCTCTGGTCACTTTTCTCTCTGACATTAACTGCTGAACCCTTCTCTGCCGCTACATTTGTAAGGGACAAGGCGGGAGGCCCTCCATACACAGTCAGGAGGTTTTGACACCTTTGAAATATAACTACAATTTACGGATGGCCTAAAGTGAAGTCTCCTAAAACCACTACTTTATTTAGGCCAGAATTTCTGTTCCATTACATACAGTGGCCTTCTTTGAGAGGATCAACCCTCTAAAACACCATTATAATATCCCACTTTAAACTACTGCACAACTTTCAGATCTCATAAGATGTGATTCAGATGTTTAGGCCCAGTCCCTGGCCTATGGAGTTTTACATATATGGGGCTATAATCTGTACATACCTAAACTTAGCTGTGATTTTCATGACTGAGAGGGGTAAATCACATTTAAAACCTACTGTGATCCCACAGTAATTACAACTCAGATCTAACAAAGTTCTGATGTATTTTATTGTACAATGACTGAACTTTTCTTTAACACATAAATAAACATTGTATGGAATGTACAAACAATATCAATGTAAAGATTTAAAATAAATGGACTAAAAAAAACAAAAGAATGGAAAGTTAAATAAATAAATAATATGGTTTCTGTCCTAAATCCTATTAGGCGTAAAAGACGCTGAGGCAAAGAGATTGGTCCACCACAGTACCATCGAGAAGAAATACTCCCTGGTAATGGTCTGATTTATCACATCTGCTGCCTGCATGGCGGCCTGCAGCTACTTTATTGCTGCATCATGCTGGTAAGCTGGCAATTGTTGTCAGATAATCTTTCCTTTTAGTTTTCTCAAAACTGCTTTCTCAATACAAAATGGCTGCTTGCATTATGTATCGGCAAGTAACACATTGTAACCTATGTACATGAGGCATTAAGTGCTTGTATCAAGTAGCAAGAATCTTTCCACGATTCTCTTCATAATGCTGAATCATCTCCTCCATATTCTTATCTCCATCTATCACCTGAAAGAGAGAGGAGACCAATACTTAGAATGCTGCACACATGGGAAATAAAATGCAGTATGTAGGGAACCTGAAGAACCTGTGTGTCCATCACATGTTTGTATGCACTACATGTAAACCAGGAAAGTTTCTGCTAAATGACAGCAGGCAGATAACTCAAAACCCATACAGAAGGTATGTTACAAAATTAGATAACTTTCCAATACACAATGAATTCATTTTTTTCTCCTAAAACAAATAAACCCCTTTAAGCAAACAGTGTGCTAGTAATACTATTATGTGGCTTTTGCACCTTGGCTAACAGAAGCAACTAGAAGAGAACATAAAAGTTTGATGAAGGCGAGAGTAACTTACAAGAACCGGTGCCGGCACTGGAAACGAGCTCTGCTTAAAAAGCCACTCTTCATAGAGGCTGTGTATGGCATACAGGTATTCCTGGAAGAGAAATAAAAAAACATTTACACCTCGGGCCAGGGCTTTCAGTGCTGCTTGTTATTAAAAATAGATGTGAATAAGAGCATCAGCCGGATATACAGGCCTCTTATCTATTCCCAGTATACCGTGCACTCCATGACCATGCAATTCCCACCACCCCAGGCTGACCTGAACCCTTGAATTTTCCCCTGATCATTAGCTCCTGCCATACAATTCCCTATTATTAGGTATAGTGAAGTGTACCAGTCTGTCACTCTGATCTAGTTACATGGCAACTACCTGCTCCATTACTGCTCTCAAAAGGGCCAAGACCCCTTTTATTCATGGCGCTGCTTAAAAAAATAAAGAAAATCAACACAGTTACTATGTCGGCTTCCACAGAATAATAGGACTTTAGAAAAGGCATATGCAGGGTCTACAGCAAATAGGTTTGCAATTCAAAGGAGATTGTTCACTTTTTTGTGAGCTCAAAGCTCTTCGAAGGTGTAAGGTCTATTATTTAACTACTGCTGCATATATCAGTGCTGTTTCTAGCATCGATATGTGCAAGCACATATCATGACATATGAGACAAATGAAAGCACACAAGCTGCAGATGATCAGTAGAGAAATGTTGTTTCTAGTTAAATTATTACTATCATTTAAGAAAAAAAAAAACAGTCGATGGTTTGGCCTTCAGTTAGTGAAGGTGTATGGCAACCTTAAAAGCTGATCTTCAGATATAGCCAGAGATCAGCTATCACTAAGGGTCCTATTCCACGGGCCGAGGAGGGCCCGATCAACGATGTAAACGAGCTGCGATCTGCTAGATCGCCGCTCGTTTACTGGGCCTATTCCATGGCCCGATGATCGTTGAGCATCATACATTACCTGTCCAGGCTTCTCCGCGATGTCTTCATCCCCGGGTCCCGCGCACTCTATCTTCAGAATGGCCGGTCAGCTAACAGGCCACACTCAGCCAATCACAGGCCGCGGCGGTCCCGGCCTGTGATTGGCTGAGCGCTCCGTCAGCTGACCAGCCATTCTGAAGATAGAGCGCTCAGCCAATCACAGGCCGGGACCGCCGCAGCCTGTGATTGGCTGAGTGTGGCCTGTCAGCTGACCCGCCATTCTGACGATAGAGTGCGCGGGACCCGGGGATGAAGACAGCACGGAGAAGAAGCCTGGACAGGTAATGTATGCTGCAAGGACAACGATAACGATGTCCTTGCAGCCCTCGCTCAACGATCATCGGGCCGCTCGTTTACATCGTTGATCGGGCCCTCCTCGGCTCGTGGAATAGGACCCTAAGCCCTGTTAAGCCAGCCTCCCTTTGTCAGATGACTCAGGTTGCTTAGCTCTGATTGGCTGAGCAAGATGTAAGCCATCTAACAGTTTTACAGAGTCAGTTAGACATCAGGAGACAAAGTGCATCATGGGAAAGACCAAACCAGGAAGTAAAGAAAAAACAAAGACACCAACTGGAGCTTCAGTTCATTTTTTTTTTTTTTTATCAGGGCCAGAGTTGTCCTTTAAGGCAAAGTTTTACATCTGGTTAAAAATGGATCTGTCTTGGAGGTAAAGCATCGTGGATGAAGTTTGTCCCCATGAGCTACCGCCAGTACTGTGAGTCACTGATCAACTGGAGATAAAAGGAGAATATGACATTAGAATAACTTGGCTGCTTTTTACCAGAAAGAGAGCCGCTCTTGTTTATAGGTGGTGTATGGGGGAGGACCGGAGGGATAACTGTTGGCCGGATTATTGAAGCTGTATGCATACCTTACATTTTTTCTACAGAAGAGACTGAAGGCAAACTGAGAAAAATAAAAAGGTTCCCGGCAATGGAGTTTAGTACTAATAAACCATACACAGTGGAGTTAGGCTCCAAGGAGATCTTACCAATGGTATCACCCGCTCTTCTTCTCTACACCTCATCTTTAGTCTCTGATAACAGGTTTCAGGGGATGTGCGAAGGTAAACTGCAAAAGAAAATGCGCCAGATTTATTGAAAGTGTTTTCCCAGCTCTTCCTAGTTTGGTACGGGGGTGGGGGCAAAGATGGGATGCAGTAGTGATGAGCTAAACCAGCTTGGCATTGCTGTGCTTCCCACTGAGGTTACATGTGTCTGCGGGCACAATCAAAGCCCTTGATGGGTGTGACCTCAGAAGGAGAGAGGAGAGTGTGGGAGTGAAAAGCGATGTTTGCACAAACTTTTTCCCCCAATCAGCTTTTGGCTGCATGTCTTCTGTTACACAGAGAAAAGTGTGGCCGACAGCGGACTTTTTTTTTTTATATGTTTAAAATGAGCAAGAAGCTGGCAAGTGAGCATTTGCTAACTGCTAGCTCTATTGCATGGGAAATATCTGCCTAATTTGGTGCTTTAGTCCATTTAGCGCTGTTCTGTGGTGCTGAACAAACTCAACGACAGAGGCTCTGAACTGAGCCCTGGTAAATGTGTCATCCTAGCCTAACTATGTCTTTTCTAACACACAGTATTCAGAATGATAAAAATGGCTGTGTATTTACTGCCGCCCACAGTGGACACATTCCAGGTGTACCATGCATAGGAAACATAATCGGCATTCTATTACAGGAGCGCAGGACTGATGGGCTCCTATAGCTCTTATAAATCTATCACATTTGCCTGCTGTTCTTCTCAGTAACAGTAGTTCAGTTTTTCCAGTCTACTGTTTCAAATGTACAATGCTTGGCATACTCACATGACTATATCACCTATCAGACTATAAATGCAAACAGATGCTGGATAACCTAATAATCTCGTCGACTTCAATGGGTACAGAACCTTTCGCAAAAAAAAAAAAGCCTGAAATAGATGTTGACACAAAATGTTCTACAGATTTGACGACCCCTACTTCTTGCTGGTCAGTCTACTTTTCTGGTCTTAAGAAATTCATCAAACACTGGATTATTGGATATTCAACTGAAGGAATGTTACAGTACCAATGTGAAAATATGTACCAGACTGCCCAGCATGACCGCTTACTTACCTATCAGGTCAACAGAAAGGTCAATATTCTTTGTGATCCAATTAAACCACTCAGTTAACACTACGTATTCCACTTCAGGCATCTTTCCACTGCAAAATACAAGAGGGCAGAGGTGGTGAAGGGTTATTGTTTCCTAAGACATTTACTACAGCTCTCTGTGCACCGATCTGCTCCCCCCATTTCATGAATATTGAGGCAGCACTCCACAGTGACGTCAGTCCAGCTGCGGGTACATACGTGACTTAGGTTTTTGAAGAGGCAGCAAGGGCTGTAGTGCCAAAACCAGTGCACCAAACCGCCTAATTACCATATTAATAAAATAGAGCATTGTAGGAAAACGGCACAGAGGAAGATGGTAAGAAAATACCTTCTCCCTTACTTTCTTCTGCACTCTCGGAACGTAACAGGAGGTTAGATTCTTCTAGTCACATAGTAGTCATCAGAAGTGAATAAGGAGGTCTGGAGTTTCCCATATAATGGATCACTCAGTAAAGGAACTTGCTAAATAAAGACAACAACAAAAAAAAGCTTCCTCTTAAAGAGACCTTTGAGCTACTAAAACATCTAGTTGGCAGCATTCTGCTCCCTGTTCTGCTTTCTGGTGCTCACCTCTGGCTTCTGTGTATCTCAGAAATAAACCTTCCTAGATAAGGGGGGCTGCAAGTCGTGATGATTGCATGTGGGTGAAACCATGCCTGCAATGTCCAATAACTGCAGACGGGCAAAATTTAATATGGGTAAAGTTAGACTTCTAAGGTTAAGAGGTAGCTTCACACGTACCAACTCACAGCGTTAATAAGGCTGCGAGTCGGCTAGGTCCTGGCAGATCTCTTTCACTACATAAACGCAGCGGTCTGAATGACCGCTGCGTATATGTAATTCTGCTGGCCGCTTAACCCCTTCAGCTGCCGCCCGGTTCCCGCTCTGTATACATTACCTGTCCTCGCTGCACGGGGTCCCAGCGTACTGTTCTCCCGCCCCCGGCTAATCAGTGTGTTGCCCTGCCGCAGCCACTGATTGGCCGGGCGGGAGAGCAGTACGCCGGGACCCCGTGCAGCAAGGACAGGTAATGTATACAGAGCGGAGTGGGAGCCGGGCGGCAGCTGAAGGGGTTAAGCGGCCGGCAGAATTACATACACGCAGCGGTCTTTCAGACAGCTGCGAGTATATAGTGACAGTGATCTGCCAGGACCTAGCCGACTCCCAGCGTTATTAACGCTGCGAGTCGGTACATGTGAAGCTACCCTGAAAGGGACGCATAAAATGAGCTTGTTTTTTAAAAGTAAAAAAAAATAGATACAGTATAGCCATAGGCTGTATCCATGTTTTCCAGGACTCCTTAGGACTGCATCCAACTTCTTCAGTCACCAGTAATCAAATGCTGAGAGTTCGGGTTTGGATGAAACCAAGTATACTTGAGATTCACTCATCTCTAATGAATTGAGAACACTAGAGATGAGCAAACCTCGAGCATGCTCAAGTCCATCCGAACCCGATCGTTCGGCATTTTATTAGCGGTGGCTGCTGAAGTTGGATAAGGCCCTAAGGCTATTTGGAAAACATGGATATAGTCATTGGCTGTATCCATGTTTTCCAAACAACCTTAGAGCTTTATCCAACTTCAGCAGCCCTACGTCCGCATCAGTGCAACCAAATGGAACCAGAGTATTTCACAAGGTACCAAAGCTCCATGAGGCCTGGCGCCTCGAAGGGATTACACATACATCACTACCTGCTTAGTGCACATGTGGTACTTTTTGTTTTTACAACGTTTTTTAAAAACCTCAATAGATATTAACTTGGTATGATAGCAGCTATAAATTACGAAGTTAGAAACACCGGCAGAATTCTTCAAGGGAAAAGCTAAGAACGAAAAAACCTAGAGCTGGGCAAGTAAAGGGCATACCGCTTGTGATTTTGATTATTAACATACAATGCCTCTTTACTGATACTGTTTGTAAGTATGATAAAACAGATCTTTTTATGATTATTGACTAACCTGGTGGTGATCTATACAGATGCTTCTGTGCTTACATTGGTTTACATAAGTGCTGATACAACAAAGATCTTGGGGCAAAAACCCTGTTGGTGTCCATTGAGCTACTGAATGGATCAAACGAGTATAGTGTTCGGCTGTGTTGGTGTTACAGTGCATGACAGCACTTTCTGGTAACGAGGCATGCACCTGTGTCAGGATAGGTTCTTAACCTCCAAACATAACATACGTATGTTCCTCAGCTCTGACAAGATTTATTTTTATAACAACAAACAACCACCACAGATGAACTGGATAACAAAGGAAAAATACTCTACCTTCTGTAAAGGTTTTCCACAAATATGTACTTTGCACTATGGATGGACCTCTCCATCATTTTTACTGGAGCATACTGCAAAAAATTACACAGATAAAAGTCAGCGTGTCAATGCAAACCGGTCAGTAAACTAGACTTCCCTTCCCTTTACTAAGTGATTCATGGATATACAAGTGCTAAAACTGGAATTTTGCAGCAGGTGTGACAACATAAAAACTATTCCATAAAGTTATTCAACAAAAACATTTAGCACCTGTCTACAGAAGAGGTGAAATGTCTTGGATCACTGGGACCCCAACTATGAATGGGAAGGGGGTTTTGAGCCCCCTGTTGGTCCTTACTGTGGTCGGTGGTAATCAATACTGTGGTATGAATCCTTTAAATGTAATTGTGGGTTGCTGGACTTGTGTAAGGGAGATCTATCTTCTTTAGTGCTACAACTAAGCTAATATACTTACTGATGGCTTGGTGTGGGTATCCAACATGGTGAGCTGAACATAGGTCTGCAGTGTTAACCCCCATCTTGTTGGATCCACATACATTAAACCCTAAAAAAAAAAGAAAATACAGTGAATGTGGATAAGAGACCAGACGCAGTTTAGACATTTTTTATATACATTAGTTTAATAGCTCTAACTTTTTTGGTTGTGGGGCTACAAACATGATTTTTATTTGGGTATGTTCACACATACTGTATCCGTAGCGGATTTTAAGCTGCGAGTGTGCAACAAAATCCCCCGCGGATACCTGGCCATTCACTTCAATGGGATGACATACTCGCAGCGGGATTGTCATAGCCAGCAACCTTAACCCCCGTGGCCTGGGTACATACTTTACTGGGTCCCTGCTCCGGCTTGCTTTGGGGACTCTAGGCGCTCAGCCAATCAGTGCGTGACCCACCGCAGCATAATGACTGGCTGAGCGCCGGGAGTCCCTGAAGCAAGCCAGAGCGGGGACCCAGTAAAGTATGTACCCGGGCTGCGGGGGTTAAGGGAGCTGACTTTGACTATGACAATCCCGCTGCGAGTATGTCATCCCACTGAAGTGAATGGGCAGGTATCCTCAGCGAATTTCGCTGCAAACTCGCAGTATAAAATCCGCTGCGGACACGGTACATGTGAACGTACCCTTAGGGTAGCTTCACACATACCATATCGCAGCGGATTTGACTAAATGAATGAACACAGCATTAAATACGCCCTGTCAAATATGCTGCAAATCTGCTGCGGATCCGCAGCAGATTTGATGCTGTGTTCATTCATTTAGTCAAATTTGCTGCGGATCCTCAGCAGAAAATCCACTGCTGTACAGTATGTGTGAAGCTACCCTTAGGGTGTGTTCCCACATACAGGATCTGCAGCAGATTTGATGCCGCAGATTTGAATCTGAAGCAGATCCACAGCAGATTTCATGGTCCAGATTGGATTTGCCTTGAATCTGCAACTTTAAATCTGTGCCATCAAATCTGCTGCAGATCTTGTACGTGTGAACCTACCGGATCCGCAGCGGATTTGACGCTGCGAGTTAGCAGCGAAATCTGCTGCGGATCCAGTACTGTGAATTTGAATGGGTCCCATACACGCAGCGTATCCACTGCGTGTATGGGACCGGTCCCTTTAACCTTTGCGCCGCCGTCCGAAAGCTTGCCCGCCCGCAGCCCCGGCCCGAGCATACATTACCAGCTCGGTGCCGCGGCTTGATTCAGGCTCCCGGATCCCCTCGCTCCTCTTCAGCCAATCAGGGCTGCCGTGCACACAGCCGCGGCACCTAGCTGGTAATGTATGCTCGGGGCGGCAGGCGGACTGGGGGCCGGGCTGCGGGCGGGCAAGCTTTCAGCCAGCGGCACAGGGGTTAAAGGGGCCAGTCCCATACACGCAGCGGATCCGCTGCGTGTATGGGACCCATTCAAATTCACAGTACTGGATCCACAGCAGATTTCGCTGCTAACTCGCAGCGTCAAAGCAGCTGCGGATCCGGTAGGTGTGAACGTACCCTTAAGCTATTTTTTAAATTTTAATCACATAGTGTTGTTTACATTGCATTTTTGCAGTCCATTTAATGGATCTATTTTTAAAATATTACTTTTAACTCGCCCCCCCCCCCAAAAAAAAAAAAAAAAAAAGGTAAACCATGGTTTTGTATACATGAAATTTATGTCAATAGAAAAATGGATTCAAATGGATGCACACAATTGGATCAGGTTTTTTTTCCATGAAACAGGTATGTTAAAGGGACTGCTAAATATGCAATGTGAACCTACCCTTACCCTAGAACAGACCACTTGTGTTTATCATTGTCCACCAATAATTTTGATATTCCATCAATCAAGCTATTTCGGTGTAATTGGTCTGGTCTAGCAGCATGACAATAATTGGCAGGGGTGGTCTTTGTTGAGGAAGGGGTTATTTTAGGCATACAGTATATTTTACCATTTTGTAATTTTTATACTCTTTTCCACTGTAACCAGCCTAGTTTCAGTGTCTGTCACTATTAGGACTCATCTAGGTCTAGTTAGACTAAGAAAGTCTTCACTGTGGGAACATTTATTAAGACTGGCATACTCGTACCATCAGGTGAGCCAGGGATATGGCTGGCATACGCCATGGAAAAGGGGCGCCAGGGACGCATGTTAATAAATGTAGCCCTTGGAGCTTACGGCCTGAAATTGCACCATACATAACTCTGCAGGATATAAAAACCTGAACAGCAGTCTTTAAGGAGTTAAAATACTCTAGAAGAGAGACATCTATATGAAAGTAATGATCTACCCAACCATGAGGGCCGGTGTTCCTACACAGGATTCCTGTCTTCCAGAGACTCTACCTATAAAGAAATATGATTGTACAATAACTCACCAGAGGATTGTGGCCTTGGACGTTTCTCCATTTTGCTACAGGTTCTGTCAAAACCTTAGAAATAAATGAATGTATTAAACACTCGGCAAACAATCACAGCAGCTCTCTATGATACAGAATATGTCTTCTCTATCTATATCTGTAAGTATAGCTCTAGAGAGAACAAGGCAATGGATTTTTTAAGTAGGGCTTGTTGATATTCCAGTCCGGGCAGCTAGTCTATTTCTCTGTATCACCACTGCCCATTCTACTCTTTGTAATGATTGCTCTATACGTAATGAGTCTATCTGCAGACTCATCACAGCTGGGCCCATACTAATAAATTCTAAGGCAGCACAAGTCTAAAAGACCCTCTCACAGGGGCCGGTTATCAGCAGCAAGCTTTGTGCAAACAGATGTGCAGTCAATAGCAATATGTTTTAACAGCCGCACAAACGATACAGAGATCAATCGTGTGGCCCGGCCATTTGATTAGTTGTGCTGTGTAAAAGCACTGCAATTGAATACCAAGCTGTTGAATAACTGGAAAAAGTCGGTGATAATGCCTCTTAATCCTGAGTATTTGTTTCCAATGGATTATGCGCATGTACTTAGTCAGACAGAAAGTTTTCGGTACCTGGGAATTCAGATAGCTAGAGATATTCATCAAATTCATGTTTTGAATTATAGATACAATTGAGAAGATGATGTATGGCAGAGATTTCCATTATCAAGGGCGGACAGAATTATTCTGCTGAAATCAGTGGTTCTCCCAAGATTGCTGTACCTATTCTCGGCAGCACCAATTTGGTTAGAAGATAAGGAAATTAGGAAAATTAGATCTTTGTTTAACGCTCTCATTTGGGGAAGAAGAGTAAGGCTGAAATTGGAAAGGTTCCAGATATAAAAAAGTATTTCCTTACATCACAGGTCTATTGGCTTATAAAGAATGAGCATAGTCATCTCCTGAACTCCATAGAGTATGATAAGAAGTTTGAGCATATGGATATTTTCCAGATTTTAGAAACCGGGTGCTTAGAGGAGAAAATGTTTCAGGGGAATGTAATGATAAAATCTTTAGTTAAAACTTGGAACGAATTTAAAAAATGTTTACAACTGGAAGGGGTCCTGGACTTCGCACCTCTTTGGGGTAACTATAAGCTACCAGAGGTAAATAAAATGGGGGGATTAAGAGCTTTACAGATTGCTGGGATTAATATAGTGGAAGACATCAGAGCTAGGGGAGGAGGTGTGAAGTCGTGGGAAGAGGTTAAGGTGGAATTCAAGATTAAGCCCCAGAGTTGGTTTGAGTTTTTCAAATTAAAGGATGTCCTGATGTCCACACAGAGAGAATGGTAAGATTTTTGCCGGGTCACATGTACTAATAGAGAATATAAGGAGTAAAAAGATTAAAAAGAAAGAGCTTAAAGTGGTGTACGAACATTTGAATAATGAAGAGGAGGTATGGTATAGGAATAGGGAGAAGTGGCATAGAGAGATAGGTCAGTTAGAAGAAAGTCAGTGGTTGGACATAATGAAAAATGTTAAGTTTAAGTAAGCTGCGGAATCCGTGGCCAGTGATCCCCTGGGATTCTGTAGTGTGGACATACCCTAAAAGTGTCAGTGATCACCGGGGAGCATGGAGAGGTAAGGATAACATTTAATATTCTATTTACACTATTACACGTAGTGATGCGCAGTTGACAATTTTTAAACATTCACATGTAGAAGCTGCATTGTGGAACAATACAGTTTTCTTAATATTACACAGACAGACCTGTGCTTTATGCCAACGACAACCAAGTAGTTTACCCATCGTTTAAAAAGTGTATTACATGGTGCAATGACTGTGTGACATTCGTTCGTGCAGTCCTTTACCTCAACAAAAAATGGTTTTTAAACCTGCTTGAAAAAGGCCATCAGCTGACTGACAAGTGTTTCCTGCAAATCAGCACAGGCTGATCACTAGGCCTATTCCACGGGGCAATATCACCTATTCCCTCTACTCGATCTGGAAGAACACACACCATTAGTTACAATAATTCAATCTTTTGAGGATTCAATGTTTTATGTCAGGAGCTGTATAACCTACAGGTCCAAAGCAACAGATGGCTCATCCATTTGGCACTAGGCCAATCCATACAGATGGGTGCAGGTCTGTGTATGAGACTAATGGTGCGTTTACACAAAGATTTATCTGACAGATTTTGAAAGCCAAAGAAAAATTTGAAATTACTACTGTGGTAGACTCAGAGGATGGTGCAAAATTATGTTTATTAAGTGCACAAAGAGTATATACAAGTATTACAAATCTGTACAGTAGAGGGTATAAGTAAGAAATTGGGCTAAGGTTTCTGTTGCGAAGGTAGCCCTGTAAGACCCTGCCTAGCATAGATGAAAACCGCTGGGTCAGACGTCCCTTAGCCAGACAGAGGATGCCCCTACACTAGAAAACCGTCATCAGGCTGTCAAGATAAACTGCAGTCAGGTATTGGTGTTAGGGGAAATACAGTATTGCCGTCTGGTGAGGTAGAACGAATCAGAACATGCATTTAAAGGAGGACATTTAGTCTAAACAAATTTTGGAGAGACAATTAATCAGGGTTGTTCCTCTTCCAACGTGTTTCCCCTATGTGGTGTGCATAGGTTCATCAGGGAGTATTGTGGAGATAGTGTATATATATGTTGTCCTCCAATGAAAGTCTGTAGTATCTCTAATGAGACGCTGTATGGATGCTGAGAACAAAGATGGAGGTCATTGCAGGCTGTGTCACACACTGCTAGATAATAAAATTAAAGGTCTTGTAGAAGCACCACTATGATAGGTAGCATCGCTCTTATTGGATAATCAAGTTAAGCTTTAGGTGGTCAGCACTGTAGGTACATGGTGATGACTGATGGTTATGAGTGAAAATTGCAGCCACTGTATATGTATGCCAATGGGTAATGGTGCGTTTACACGTAACGATAATTGGCCCGATCGTACGATTAACGATGTCTGAGTAACGATTTTTTTTTCATAACGAGCAGCGTTTAAACGGTACGATATAACGTACGGAAAATTCGCTTAACGTACGGAACGCTTAAGCCTATCTCACACATTGGTTAAATCGGCGAACTACTGTTCACACGGAACGATTTGCGAATTTTTTTGCGAACGACGAACGACGATTTGATAACCTGTTGAAAGATCAAAATGAGCGATGTATCGTTCGTCGTTTGATCGTTCGTTGCGTTTACACGTACGATTATCGTTCGAATTCGATTGCTATCACGCAAATTTGTGCGATAATCGTTACGTGTAAACGCACCATAGGACAGGTAATGGATCCCAGAGCTGGGAAATGCAGTGCAGGTTCCTTTAATCAGCTCACAGGTGCAGGCTACAGCCTTTTACTGATGATGTCCAGGGAGGTGTTGATTGTAGGGATATGGGCAGCTGGATAGGGTTAGGTGTCCCCTGTCCAAATAGCAGTGGAGGAGTCCAGTGGAGAATGATGTTCAGAAATGAGACATCCTCCTGGGGCGCGAGGTCCGTGTCATATTTTGGAAGCCAAAGACAGGAATGGATTTGAAAAGAGGAGAAATATCAGTCTTTCCTTTACTGACCTATTCACTATTTATAGTCTGTTCCTGGCTTTGGCTTTAAAGGGGTTATCCAGCGCTACAAAAACATGGCCACTTTTACCCCTACTGTTGTCTCCAGTTCAGGTGCAGTTTGCAATTAAGCTCCATTTACTTCAATGGAACAGAGTTTCAAAACCCCACCCAAACTGGAGACAACAGTAGGGGGAAAGTAGCCATGTTTTTGTAGCGCTGGATAACCCCTTTAATAATCTGTCAGATAAATCTCTCTGTGTAAATGCATCCTAAAGGAGACGTCTAGCAGTTTAAAAAAATCTGGCAGGGGCAGGGGTGAACATAATAATCAATCATTACTTACCTCTCCCCCTGCCCACAAAGCACCACGTGACAGGCTCCAGGACCCTTACCGGAAGGCATCCTCCACCCCCTTCCTGAGTTCTGACGACGTCACGACATGGGAGAAAATGCCAGAACCAGCTGATCGATTGCCCGCCCAGCTAATCAGTGACTGAAGCAGTGTTCCATCCAAGTCACTGACCAGACAAGCAGGCAGGTTATCAACCAGGTCATGACGTTGGCTGTGAAAGAGATCCCGGAGCGGCATTCCAGTGTAAAAAGGCGGAGAGGTGAGTAATGACTTCTAATTATGTTCCCCCTGCCATCTAAATTATTTTTTTTAAAACCCCTGGACTTTAAAGGATGGATTCTTACAGCGACAGCAAACATGGCTCACCACACGCACACACATTATAAGGGTGTTTACATTTTTTTTTTTTTTTTTTTAAAAAACCCAAAAAACCAAAATCCCTTACTATACGACATTTCTGTCTCATGACACAGTGGCCTTGTAGGAGCATTGAAGAAAGAGCATCATGGTACAGAATTACCTCAAGATTAGCCGTATTGGAGAAATATTCTAGACAGCTGGTTTTTCCACTTGCAATGTTTCCTTCCACACAGATCTAAAATTACAATAGATAAAAAAAACATATGAAACATACTTCTATTCTGATATATGAGCACTTAAAGTGTAACTGTCATTTAAAATACTTTTGCAGAAATCAATATTACAAGCAATTTTAAGAAATTCTGTAATAGGTTTTATTAGGCAAAAAAAAGCCTCTTTCTGTACTAAAACAGCTGTTTCTCAACCTGGTGAGATAATATTACAAGATGTGGTGTTTTGCAGGGCGGCCTTTTCTCTTCTCTTTGCTTCCTTACCCCGCCCCCTCGTGCCCTCCATAGACCATAATGGACACAGAAATCCTGCTTCTTCTGAACCTATTACAGAAATTCTTGAAGTCTACCTGTTGTTATAACTTTCAAAATGTAACATAGTAACATAGTAAATAGGGTTGAAAGAAGACAAGAGTCCATCAGGTTCAACCTAGGAAAATCCTACTGTGTTGATCCAGGAAGGCGAAAAACCCCTATGGGGCAGAAGACAAACGCCCCACCACAGGGAGAAACTCCCCCCCCTCCCCCGACTGCAATGGCAACCAGAACAATCCCCGGATCAACGTATCACCAGAAATCTAATGCCCATAACTTGTAATATTATATTTTTCAAGAAAATCATCCAGGCCTCCCTTGAACTTATTTAATGAATTGGCCATGACAACATCATGTGGCAGAGAGTTCCACAGTCTTACCGCTCCTACAGTAAAGAACCCGCGTCGATGCTGATGATGAAATCTTCTTTCCTCTAGACGTAGAGGATGCCCCCTTGTCATTGTTACAGACCTAGGAGTAAAAAGACCACTACAAAGATCTCTGTACTGTCCATTCATATATTTGTACATTGTGATCAGATCGCCCCTAAGACGTCTTTTTTCTAGCGTAAATAACCCCAAGCGTGATAACCTGTCCTGGTACTGTAACCCACCCATTCCCTTAATGACCTTTGTTGCCCTCCTCTGCACCCGCTCTAGTTCAGCTGTGTCCTTCTTATATACCGGTGCCCAAAACTGTACACAGTATTCCATGTGTGGTCTGACCAGTGATTTATAAAGAGGCAAAACTATGTTCTCATCTTTAGCATCTATACCTCTTTTGATGCACCCCATTATTTTATTAGCCTTGGCAGCTGCTGCCTGGCACTGATCACTAAAGTTGAGTTTACTGTCCACCAATACCCCCAGGTCCTTTTCGGAAGTAGTTTTACCCAGTGTTTTATTATTTAGCACATAACTGTACTTATTATTTCTATGGCCCAAATGCATAACCTTACATTTATCCACATTAAACTTCATTTGCCATTTCTCCGCCCAAGCCTCTAGCTTCTCCAAATCCCTCTGTAATATGATATTATCCTCCTCTGTACTGATTACTTTACCCAGTTTAGTATCATCTGCAAAAATGGAGATTCTACTCTGTAGCCCCTCTACAAGATCATTAATAAAAATATTAAAAAGAAGTGGACCCAACACTGACCCCTGTGGTACCCCACTAGTAACTAAAACCCAATCTGAATATGTTCCATCAATGACCACCCTCTGTTTTCTATCACACAACCAGTTACTTACCCATTTGCATACGTTTTCCCCGAGTCCCAGTATCCTCATTTTGTAGACCAACCTTTCATGCGGCACAGTATCAAATGCCTTTGAAAAGTCCAGATACACAACATCCACAGCCTCCCCCAGGTCCAGTCTATAACTTACCTCTTCATAGAAGCCGATCAGATTAGTCTGACAGGACCGATCCCTCATAAATCCATGCTGGTGCTGCGTCATAAGATTATTTTCATTAAGATACTCCAGTATAGCATCTCTTACAATCCCCTCAAATACTTTACCTACTATAGATGTTAGACTTACAGGCCTGTAGTTTCCAGGATCACTCCTTGACCCCATCTTGAATATTGGTACCACATTAGCTATGCGCCAGTCCTGTGGAAGAATCCCTGTCGTAATAGAATCTTTAAATAATAGGAATAACGGTCTGTCCAACACAGTATTTAATTCTTGCAAAACCCTAGGATGGATACCTTCTGGGCCCGGTGACTTATGGATTTTAATGTTTTTAAGGCGTCTTCCCACTTCTTGTTGTGTTAGGCAGGTGAGATTTATGGGAGGATTAACATTATCCCTAGTCATGTCGTCTGTTATGGGATTCTCCTCTGTGAATACAGTAGAGAAGAATGTATTTAGTAGATTGGCCTTTTCCTCTTCCCCCTCCACCATTACACCCAGATTATTTTTGAGGGGACCAACATTTTCGGTTTTAAGTCTTTTGTTATTTATATAGGTGAAGAACATTTTGGGATTTGTTTTACTTTCTGTGGCTATCCTTCTTTCTGTTGCTATTTTTGCTTCTTTTATTTGCGTTTTACACATTCTATTCTTCTGTCTATAGTTGCTCAATGCTTCCCCACTACCTTCTTGTTTTAGTAGTCTGAATGCTTGTTTCTTATCATTTATTGCACCCCTTACAGCTGTAGTTAACCACATTGGATTTCTCTTATTTCTACTACGTTTATTCCCATATGGTATGTGTCGTTCACACGATTTACCCAGGATGCTCTTAAATATGTCCCATTTCTCTTGTGTACTTTTATTTCTGAAGGCATTGTCCCAGTCTATGTTCCCAAGGTCCTCTCTTAGTTTTTGGAAATTAGCCTTCCTGAAATTTAATGTTTTTGTAGCCCCTCTGCTAATCATTTTATTGAAGGATAATTGAAAACTTACTATGTTATGGTCACTATTACCTAGGTGACCCCCCACCTCTATTTTTGATATTCTGTCGGGCCTATTGGTTAAGATCAGGTCCAGAAGGGCCCCCCCTCTTGTTGGTTCCTCTACTAGTTGGGAAAGGTAATTATCTTTTACTATTTCCAAAAACACGCTTCCCTTCCTGGAGCTGCAGGTTTCTGCTTTCCAGTTGATATTTGGGTAGTTAAAGTCCCCCATAATAATGACTTCCCCCTGCTTCGCTGCCGCATCTATTTGTCTTATAAGAAGATTTTCTGATTCTTCCACTATACTTGGAGGTTTATAACTCACTCCTATAAGAATTTTATTATTCTTTGTCCCTCCCCTTATTTCTACCCAAAGAGACTCCACATTATCATCACATATATCCTCCCACAGAATAGGCTTAAAGTGTCACTGTCGTGATTTTTTTTTTTGCAGAAATCAATAGTCCAGGCGATTTTAAGAAACTTTGTAATTGGGTTTATTATCCGAAAAATGCATTTTTATCATGAAAAAGCAGTTTGAAGCTCTCCCCCCTGTCTTCATTGTTCTCCTATGGAGAGAGCTAAAGAAAAGACCAAAACAGGACAACAAAGAGTTAATCTACAAATCCCTCACGGGATATCTCTACTGACCATCACCAGTGACCTATCTGAGCTCGGATTACAGCTGTCACCCAGCTCCGTGCCTGTAATCCTCTGTTATCTGCTTTCTGCTGCCGGCTAACTCCCTCCTTCCTCCTCCCCCCTCCCCTCTCCCTAGAACAGACAGGGGACGTCTCCTGCAACAAGTCACAATTTTCAGATTTTTCAGAGTGGATGAAAAAGAGGAAGGAGGGGGGGACCTGGGAAAAGGCTTTTTACATGCAGATAATGGCAGATTTGGCTAATAAACCCAATTACAAAGTTTCTTAAAATCGCCTGAACTATTGATTTCTGCAAAAAAAAAAAATACGACAGTGACTCTTTAAGGCATGATTTAACATATAGACAGACCCCTCCCCCTTTCTTATTTTTACGGTCATTTCTGTATAGACTATAACCCTGGATATTAACGGCCCAGTCATAGGTCTCGTCCAGCCATGTCTCGCTTATCCCCACTATATCATATTTCTCTTCAACCATTATGAGTTCTAATTCCTCAGCTTTATTAGTGAGGCTTCGAGCATTAGTATACATACATTTAATATATTTGTCCATATTCCCTTTCCTTTTATCACTAGTGACTATTCTAACCCCTCCCGCCGCTCCACCCCCAGTTCCATAATCTAGGCCCAGCTCTCCATCTACTCTGTCTTCACTTACTATATTGTAGTTGCCCTCCCCCCCGGTCCCTAGTTTAAACACTCCTCCAACCTCTTAGCCATCTTCTCCCCCAGCACGGCTGCACCCTCCCCATTGAGATGCAGCCCGTCTCTACCGTAGAGCCTGTAACCGACCGAGAAGTCGGCCCAGTTCTCCATGAACCCAAACCCCTCTACCCTACACCAGCTCTTGAGCCACTTATTTACCTCCCTAATCTCCCGCTGTCTCTCAGGTGTGGCTCGTGGTACAGGTAATATTTCGGAAAAAATCACCTTGGAGGTCCTAGTTTTAAGCTTCCTGCCTAAGTCCCTGAAATCATTTTTAAGGACCCGCCACCTACCTCTAACTTTATCATTGGTGCCAATGTGCACCATGACTGCTGGGTCATCGCCAGCCCCTCCCAGTAATCTGTCAGCCCGATCCGCGATGTGACGAACTCGAGCGCCAGGAAGGCAACACACTGTTCGACGATCCCGGTCTTTGTGACAGATTGCCCTGTCTGTCCCCCTAATAATTGAGTCCCCCACTACCAGTACCTGCCTGGCCTGCCCTGAACTCCTGTTTCCCACCTTACTGGAGCAGACACCCCCCTGGCTTTCAGAGGCAGTGTCCTGCTGCAGCAATGCCACCCCTGAATCAACATCCCCCTCATCCGCCAATTTGGCAAACTTGTTGGGGTGTGCCAGATCAGGACTGGCCTCCCTCACACTCTTCCCTCTACCCCTTTTTCTAACTGTGACCCAACTAGCTGCCTCTTCCTCCTGTACCTCCATGCTATCACACTCTCCCCCATCTACCCCTTGGAGCGCTTGCTCAGTGAGAAGCAGACCCCTTTCCAGTTTGCCAATGCATCTCAATCGTTGCAGCCGCTCATTTAGATCCAGGATCTGGGCTTCCAAACCAGCAACATGCACACATCTCCCACAATGGTATGCACCCTCGATCGGTTGATCAAGGATTGCATACATCGCACAAGATGTACATTGGGCCGCATTGTCAAACATGGCGCTCATTTATATGGGGATATTATGTATAAAGAAAGAAAAAACAAACAAGCAACAAAAGCAAACAATGTGTTCAAAAGCAAATAAACAATTTGTTTTCCTCTAAAACTCCCCGAATCTAAAGTCCCAGAATATTAAAGTCCCACACTTGAGACAAAAACACACTTCAGATCAAAAACTCGCACGCTCCAAAACTCGCTCACAATACAATATAGAAGTACTTAGCTTGCAGAGTTTGTTGCTTCTGGCTCCTGTAAATCAACAGTAGATGTGATATAAAGCCCTTTAACCCCTTAGCAACCCATGACGTACCTGGTACGTCATGGTGCCGCGGGGGGTGTTCAGAGCAGGGTCCCGCCAGGACCCCGCTCTGAACAGCACCGATCCCGGCTGCAATCTGCAGCCGGGCAGTGCCTCTATTAGCTGGCGCGGGTCCCGTTGCCGCGCCGGCTAATTAAGCACTTCAATGCAGCTGTCAAACCTTACAGCTGCATTGAAGTGCTTTATGCACAACATCCCTGGTGTCTAGTGGCACGGATCACCCCCGCGATGCGATCGCGGGGGGGAGATCTGTTCTTCTGGCCGGCCCGGGCCTCAGCGTCGGAATGACGCTGATCCCGGCTCGGCAATAGATTGCTATGGCCTGCAGCAGGCCATAGCAATCTATGACCGATCTGATGGATCTTTGCTGTGTATATACACAGCATTGATCTCTATGAGAGATCAGTGCTGTCTACATACAAGACCCCCAGGGGGGCTTCTAGTTTATGTAAAAAAGTGTTTTTATTAAAGGGGTTGTCCGGCGAAAAAAAATTATTCACAGAATAACACACATTACAAAGTTATACAACTTTGTAATGTATGTTATGTCTGTGAATGGCCCCCTTCCCCGTGTCCCACCACCCCCACCCGTGTACCCGGAAGTGTGGTGCATTATACTCACCGCATGTCGTGTCGTCCACGGTCTCCGATCGTCAGCAGTGACGTCTTCTTCGGGAGCTTGGCGGATCTTCCCGAGTGCCGGCCGCCCTCTGCAGCGTCATCCGAAGCTCAGCCGCGATTGGCTGAGCATAACTGTGCTCAGCCAATCGCGGCTGAGCGGCTGATGACGCGGCCACGTCATCAGCCGCGATTGGCTGAGCACAGTTATGCTCAGCCAATCGCGGCTGAGCTTCGGATGACGCTGCAGAGGGCGGCCGGCACTCGGGAAGATCCGCCAAGCTCCCGAAGAAGACGTCACTGCTGACGATCGGAGACCGTGGACGACACGACATGCGGTGAGTATAATGCACCACACTTCCGGGTACACGGGTGGGGGTGGTGGGACACGGGGAAGGGGGCCATTCACAGACATAACATACATTACAAAGTTGTATAACTTTGTAATGTGTGTTATTCTGTGAATAATTTTTTTTCGCCGGACAACCCCTTTAATAAAAAAATCCCCTCCCCATAATAACAATGGTTTGAATTTTTTACAATCCATCAGATAATATAAAAGTTATACATGTTATATATCGTTGTAATCGTAACAACTTGAGGAACATGCATAATAAGTCAGTTTTACCCCAGGGCGAATGGCGTAAATGCAAAACTCCCCGAAATCAAAACAAATTCGTTTTATTTTTCAATTTGACAGCGCAAATGATTTTTTTCCGGTTTCGCAGCATATTTTATGGAAAAATAATGGCTGTCATTGCAAAGTACAATTTGTTTCGCAAAAAATAAGCGCTCAAATAAGTCTCTAGGTGAAAAAATGCAAGCGCTATGGACTTTTAAACATAAAATGGAAAATGCGCAAAAACGAAAATTGGCTTTGACCTTAAAGGGTTAAAGGGGTTATCCAGCGCTACAAAAACATGGCCACTTTTCCCCCTACTGTTGTCTCCAGTTCAGGTGCGGTTTGCAATTAAGCTCCATTTACTTCAATGGAACAGAGTTTCAAAACCCCACCCAAACTGGAGACAACAGTAGGGGGAAAGTGGCCATGTTTTTGTAGGGCTGGATAATCCCTTTAAGGCTATGTTGACATGCCATTTTTCATAATGCAATGATTTGCACTGAAGTCAATGCAAACAATGGCCATTGTTTCACACAATGTATTGAAATAATGTTCATGTAATTTATTTCTGGAAGCTGTCCATAGACTACAATACAATTTTTCATTAAAAACAAGGGCCGTTGTTTTGAGTGCCAAATAACGGCCGTCGTTCATACATAGTGGAAACTTGGCCTAAAGTTACAGGCCCAAATCTGTAGGCTGCAATAATCTAGAGCCTGGTGACAATATGCAGTGACTGTCTGAGCAAACAGTTCCTGCACAAAGTCCTCATCTTGGACATAGAGAACAAAAAGATCGCTTTGGCGCTATAGGGGGCCTTTAAACAAATGTGGCACGGTGCTGCATATTTTAGAAATCAGGGAACAGCTGATACTTACTGTGCTTTTAGCTTTGGGAATCAATCGATTACCTAGAAAAAGAAAATAAATATTAATAAATTCCAATCCTATAGAGGACAACTATACTTAGTTATTAAAGGCTACAGTCAAGTGCCACCTTATATTAGGATAGATACAAAATACTTTTGCTTTCTGGAAACGGTTATGCTATTCAGAGCATCTCTGACAGGAGGACTCCGCTTCTAAGGATTTCAATAAGAACTGTGTAATGCCTCATTTTACTTGTATTCTAGCCATAGTTTTTCCCATACATATCTTTTAGGGTGCCTTCACACCTACCGGATCCACAGTGGATCTCACTTCTGCGGATTCGAAGCGAGAACCGCTGCGGATCCGGTATCACCCCTATGATAGCACATATTCGCAGCGGGATTAACATCCCGCTGTGAATATGTTCTTTAACTCCCTGGTGCCCGCAGCCCCGCCGTCGCATCCCCCCTTCCCCGGCGGCGGCACATCCCTCCCATCCCGGCCACATCCCCCCATCAGCCCATATCCTGCCCGCCGCCGCGAGCATACATTACCTGCTCGGCAGCACGGCTGCAGTGAGGCTCCTGGCTCCGGTCCCGCTCAGCTGACCTGAGCGGGACCGGAGCCGGTGGGCGACGGCGGGCTGGGGGTGGGCTGATGGGGGGATGTGAGGGATGCGACAGTGGGGCTGCGGGCACCAGGGAGTTAAAGCACATATTCACAGCGGGATGTTAATCCCGCTGCGAATATGTGCTATCATAGGGGTGAATTGATACCAGATTCGCAGCGGTTCTCGCTTCGAATCCGCAGAAGTGAGATCCGCTGTGGATCCGGTAGGTGTGAAGGCACCCTAAAGGGGTATTCTGGTGGGAAAAAATGTTTTTAAATCAACTAGTGTCAGAAAGTTATACAGTTATACAGAATTTGTAAATAATTTCCATTTAAAAAGTCTTCCAGTACTTATCAGCTGCTGAATGTCCTGCAGGAAGTGGTGTTTTTTTCCCAGTCTTACAAAGTGCTCTTTTTTCAAACCACGGCCTGATTCCCGCGCGTGGTGCCGGTCTATTACCAAGCAATGGCCCAGGCTGAGGCACTGGAGAGGGGCCGGCTTGCTCCCAGTGGGAGGAAACCCCCCTTCCCATTGTGATGCTGCTCTATTAGAATAAATGGAGTCGCATCATAGAAGGACAGGCCAGCCCGCCTCCAGTGGTTCAGCCCGGGTCAGTGCTCGCTAATAGATGGGCCCCATGTGCAGGAACTGGGCTGCGGTTCCAAAAAAAAAAAAAAAAACTGACACAGGGATAGAACGGCGCCATGACGGGGAAGCCGGTCCCGCGGTCTGTTTTTCGAACGGTTCCCCCGTACGGCGCCGTTCTTTCCACGGTTACCGTCCGGTGCTTAAGACGTAGGCCGGCCCGCCCCCAGTGGGAGGGAATTCCCTCTACCATATGACGCGGCTCCTTTGATTCTAACGGAGCAGAGAGTGACGCATGCGGAGGCGCACGAGCCCTCTCATAGACTATAGCACACTGAGGCAAGTGGTTCTCTCCGCCACATTTACTCGGTGTGAACATACCCTAAGGGTAGTTTCTCACACACCATATCGCAGCGGAGTTTATGCTGCGGATGCGCAGCAGATCCGCAACAGATTTGATCTAAATAACTGAACACAGCACAGATCTAAATAACTGAACACAAATCTGCTGCAGATCCTATAAGTGTGAATGCACCCTAAGGGTACAAACCCACACACCGTATACACAGCAGATACGCAACAAATACGCAGCAAATACGCAGCAGATTTGTTGGTACAGATTTGATGCTGTGTTCAGTTATTTAGATATAATCTGCTGCGTTTTTGCTGCGTATTTGCTGCGTGTTTGCTGCGTATTTGCTGCGTATCGCAGCAGTAAATACGCTGCTTATACGGCGTGTGGGTTTATACCCTAAAACAGAAGCAGATGGAGCCAGCAATGGGCAGGTACTTGGCAGTTGGCTCTGAGGTACAATGCATGATGGGAAATGTAGTTTGCTGGCTGGCACCATCTTGGATATACATCAGCTTTTAGAAAAACCTGTAGCTCGGAAACGGGGGCAGCTAGAGAGAGGGGATATGGCAAAAATACACAGGGGGCCTTAAGTAAGACCAGCAAGATTTGAGAACATTTCATGTTTTAGCTCTTTACTGGAATACCCCTTTAAAGCAGTTCACAAAAAATTATTATTGTCATGTCACACATTACCAGTATAGTCATGGTATACGCTGGGAAATGGACAGAATACCGCAGCAGACAGGCAGGCGAATCCACTAAATACTGGGCTCGGTCCATGCATAATGCTTGGTGCACAGGCGGCCAGTACAGGATGGCACTGGTGCACAGGCGGCCGGTACAGGATGGCACTGGTGCACAGGCGGCCGGTACAGGATGGCACTGGTGCACAGGCGGCCGGTACAGGATGGCACTGGTGCACAGGCGGCCGGTACAGGATGGCACTGGTGCACAGGCGGCCGGTACAGGATGGCACTGGTGCACAGGCGGCCGGTACAGGATGGCACTGGTGCACAGGCGGCCGGTACAGGATGGCACTGGTGCACAGGCGGCCGGTACAGGATGGCACTGGTGCACAGGCGGCCGGTACAGGATGGCACTGGTGCACAGGCGGCCGGTACAGGATGGCACTGGTGCGGTACAGGATAGCACTGGTGCACAGGCGGCCGGTACAGGATGGCACTGGTGCACAGGCGGCCGGTACAGGATGGCACTGGTGCACAGGCGGCCGGTACAGGATGGCACTGGTGCGGTACAGGATAGCACTGGTGCACAGGCGGCCGGTACAGGATGGCACTGGTGCACAGGCGGCCGGTACAGGATGGCACTGGTGCACAGGCGGCCGGTACAGGATGGCACTGGTGCGGTACAGGATAGCACTGGTGCACAGGCGGCCGGTACAGGATAGCACTGGTGCACAGGCGGCCGGTACAGGATAGCACTGGTGCAGTCCCACACAGCAGCAGTCAGTCAGCTGTCATGCTGACATGCTAAGACTTGTAGGACCAGCGGAACCTGTGTGTGTACAGGGCGCAGAGGCAGGCGCGGTATTTACCTTGCCCGTCGCTGTGGAATAGGCGCTTCATTGCGGGCCGCAGTGTGTCCGGTGACCGCGGTAGCACAAACCGCAGCCTGCCGCACAGCTGGGCCGTCATTGCTGGGAATGACATGTCTGGTGAGCAGGCCCGCTGCACATGGACGGCGCATCCGGCTGACAGAAACTCCCCCGACATCGTCACACCCGGCGGGGAGGAGACGGGGCTGAGAGGCCGGCCCAGAGCCCGTGCTCCGGTGTACGGTCACCGGAATCTTCACGTGGCGTAAGCGGCCGCTATTACTGTTACGTGAGGCGCTCAGCCTGCAGGGACATGACCCGGAGCAGAGCCCCCCAGGAGAGCCCGGGCCCCACACCTGCCGGTACATCACCTAACGTCTCCCTATTGTGCCCAGTCAGGTGGGGGGAAGCCCAGACGGCGCATCACCCTGTGCCCCACACCGGCTACACATCAGGGGCAAGACCCTAATGCTCAGCCCATTTCTGAAGGGCTGTGACTGAACTGCAAGTCAGCAGGGCCTGCATGTCTGAGGCTATGTTCACACAAGGCTATGTTACTGCACTCAGCCAGTTCCTGTTTCACAATTGATTTGTGGGCACAGACTAATCAATTAGCCATTCACTCCAATGCAATGTGCGGCCGCGCTTCACATTGCCTTGTGTGAACAGCTGATGTTTCCAGACGCTGTTCAGTGAACAGAGTCCAGAAGTAATTGACAGGCAAATTATTTTAAAGTGACTGTACCACCAGGCCCAGGCTGAAGCACTGGAGGCGGGCTGACCCACCCTTAGTGGGAGGAAACCCTAGCCACTCTATGACAGGGTTCCATTGATTCTAATGGAGTCATGTCATGGAGAGGCTGGAGTTTCTTCCCACTAAGGGTGGGTCGGCCTGCCTCCAGTGCTTCAGCCTGGGCCTGGTGGTACAGTCACTTTAACGCCCGTTCTAAAGATCAGGGGTTAGAATAAGGCTAGGCTCGACAACGTCAAAAAACGTCCGTTTTTGATATTTTAAAACGTCCGTTTCTGCCTTTATTAACTGACTGCCATGGCAATGCATTGAAGTCAACGGGAGGACGGACGTCCAATGCACACAACGCATTGAAAAATGGACGTGTGCATTGGACGTCCGTCCTCCTAATGACTTCAATGCATTGCCATTGCAGTCAGTTAATAAAGGAAAAAAATGACGTTTTTTTGATGTGTGAACCTAGCCTAACGATGTATGAACACAGCGGGCGACATTGTATTGACTTCAATGCAATGCCGCCCCTGTAGTAAAGAACGGATGCTGAGGCAATTGCAATCAGCGTCCGTTCTTTACTTAAAAAGAACGTTGTGTGAACATAGCCTATATCTGTTTTTGCACAACAGAAGCTACTATGGAAGTCAATGGGTCAGGATTAGAGATGAGCGAACCTCGAGCATGCTCGAGTCGATCCGAACCCGAACTTTCGGCATTTGATTAGCGGTGGCTGCTGAAGTTGGATAAAGCCCTAAGGCTATGTGGAAAACATGGATATAGTCATTGGCTGTATCCATGTTTTCCAGACAACCTTAGAGCTTTATCCAAGTTCAGCAGCCCCAGCTAATCAAATGCCGAAAGTTCGGGTTCGGATGGACTCGAGCCCGAACCCAGTTCGCTCATCTCTAGTCAGGATTAATCGGGTGACACACCTCCTATGTGTTCTTGCAGATCTGCAAATACAGCTGCATCACTGATGCCACACCGGTGCTTTCTCTTGGATATCACTGATGCCACACCGGTGCTTTCTCTTAGATATCACTGATGCCACACAGGTGGTTTCTCCTGGACATCACTGAAGCCACACCGGTTGTTTCTCCTGGACATCACTGATGCTTCCCAGGGCCCAGAAATACACTAATACCTTAGTATCCCAACAGGATCAGGGGAGAAAACGGTCAGCTGGCGGTTAAAGAGGTGTGCGGACACCAGGCCCGGATTAGCAGTCTGGCACACCGGGCAAATGCCTGGGGGGCCGCCTGGTCTGTATAGTTAAATTTTTTAATTAATATAAACAAGTAGGGCAGAGGCCCGCGCCGCTGCCGGACACTGTGCGTCCGCTTCCAGACTCTGACGGAAAAGGGGGGGGGTCCCCACACAAGGGGAGCCACAGTCACTGACAGACACTAAAGGGGGGGGCATCCCTGAAGCAAACGGACACTTTCAGCAGCCGCGGCCTTCAGTATCTGTTAGGCTAGGTTCACACTGCGTTTTTGCAATCCGTTTTTTGCAAAAAAAAAAGGATGCATTTGTGTGCACCCGTTTTGATCCGTTTTTTCATTGACTTCCATCCGTTTTGATCCTTAGTTTTACAATGGAAGTCAATGGAAAAACGGATCAAAACTGATGCACACAAATGCATCAGTTTTTTTTCATCCGGTTTTTATCAGTTTTTTGCAAAAAAAAACGGATGAAAAAAACGCAGTGTGAACCCAGCCTTAGTGGCCGCTGACAGTGTCAGATGGCTTTGGGGCACTCTGTCCCTTTCAAATCCCTATTGGAATCCGGTCCCAGTATTGGCTATTTCCACATACAGGGAGCTTCTGGAGCTGGCGACCTCACACACAGCTCAGCTGCCTGTCCCCGAAGCTCTCTACGCCAGTCCCAAATTCTTATTCGGCCAGTTTCTTATTCACAGGATTTTTCTTTTTCCTTTTTTAGCTATTATTCTTACAGAAAAATTATAATAATCATAATCTACCCATAAATGAGGTGCCCTGAAGGGAATGGACATAAATATGGCCAAAAAGACTCCACGGTTGGCAGAAAAATGGGCATCAAAGTGAAAACACAAAATTGTGATTTAAAATTAAAATTGACTTTTGGCCACTGATCTCACACTGCCAGCATCAGGGATGTCCCGCATCAAACCCAAAACAGTCCAGCCTGGCCCAAAGTGGTTCTGGGTGTTGAAACGGGCATTAAAGTGAGCAGATGGACATTTTTTTCTTGATTTGAATAACTGGTGTTTTCAAAGGGTTAAATGAGTTTGGGCCACTGATCTCACACTGATAATACACAGAGAGGGATGCATCAAACATAATACACAACTCCAGTGCTCCTAGCGGTCTAACTGTACAGTGGAGAAATTGCCAAACTGCACGGTCACCGTACTGAGGATGAAGGTAAGAGACATAGCTTCATCCATGGTGTCTCCAGTGCAATAGGTACATATCAGCAGGTTAGATTCGTCTAACCTCCAGATCGTTCCCTTTTAATGTTTATGACTACAGATGAGCGAACCGGGTTCGGGTTCGAGTCCATCCAAACCCGAATGTTCGGCATTTGATTAGTGGTGGCTGCTGAAGTTGGATAAAGCCCTAAGGCTATGTGGAAAACATGGATATAGTTAGTCATTGGCTGTATCCATGTTTTCCAGACAACCTTAGAGGTTTATCCAACTTCAGCAGCCCCAGCTAATCAAATACCGAACGTTCGGGTTCGGATCGACTCAAACCCGAACCCGGTTCGCTCATCTCTATGGACGGCCTTGACACAGAGATATTTATGAATTCATAGTAAAATATTATCAGATGTTTAATTTCTTTCAATTTCAGTGACAAAAACTGCCAGTTTTCATTTAATTTCAAGCTGAGCATCCTTCTCTGTGTAGTATCAGTGTGATGCAGGGTCCCCCCTCTCTGTGTATTATCAGTGTGATGCGGGGTCCCCCCTCTCTGTGTAGTATCAGTGTGATGCGGGGCATCCCTCTCTGTGTATTATCAGTGTGATGTGGGGTCCCCCCTCTCTGTATTATCAGTGTGATGCAGGGTCCCCCCTCTCTGTGTATTATCAGTGTGATGCGGGGCATCCCTCTCTGTGTAGTATCAGTGTGATGCGGGGTCCCCCCCTCTCTGTGTAGTATCAGTGTGATGCAGGGCCCCTCTCTGTGTATTATCAGTGTGATGTGGGGTCCCCCCTCTCTGTGTATTATCAGTGTGATGCGGGGTCCCCCCTCTCTGTGTATTATCAGTGTGATGCGGGGTCCCCCCTCTTTGTGTATTATCAGTGTAATGCGGGGTCCCTCTGTGTATTATCAGTGTGATGTGGGGTCCCTCTCTGTGTAGTATCAGTGTAATGCGGGGTCCCTCTCTGTGTATTATTAGTGTTATGCGGGGTCCCTCTCTGTGCATTATCAGTGTGATGCGGGGTCCCCCCTCTCTGTGTATTATCAGTGTTATGCGGGGTCCCTCTCTGTGTAATATCAGTGTGATGCGGGGTCCTCCCTTTTTGTGTAGTATCAGTATGATGCGGGGTCCCTCTCTGTGTAGTATCAGTGTAATGCGGGGTCCCCCCTCTCTGTGAATTATCAGTGTGATGTGGGGTCCCCCCTCTCTGTGTAGTATCAGTGTGATGCGGGGTCCCCCCTCTCTGTGTATTATCAGTGTGATGCAGGGCATCCCTCTTTGTGTATTATCAGTGTGATGCGGGGTCCCCCCTCTTTGTGTATTATCAGTGTGATGCAGGGCCCCTCTCTGTGTATTATCAGTGTGATGCGGGGCCCCTCTCTGTGTATTATCAGTGTGATGCGGGGTCCCCCCTCTCTGTGTATTATCAGTGTGATGCAGGGTCCCTCTCTGTGTATTATCAGTGTGATGCAGGGCCCCCCTCTCTGTGTATTATTAGTGTGATGCGGGGTCCCCCCTCTTTGTGTATTATCAGTGTGATGTCGGGCCCCTCTCTGTGTAGTATCAGTGTGATGCGGGGTCCCCCCTCTCTGTGTATTATCAGTGTGATGCGGGGTCCCTCTCTGTCTATTATCAGTGTGATGCAGGGCATCCCTCTCTGTGTAGTATCAGTGTGATGCAGGGTCCCCCCTCTCTGTGTAGTATCAGTGTAATGTGAGGTCCCTCTCTGTGTATTATCAGTGTGATGCGGGGTCCCTCTCTGTGTATTATCAGTGTGATGCGGGGCATCCCTCTCTGTGTAGTATCAGTGTTATGCGGGGTCCCCCCTCTCTGTGTAGTATCAGTGTTATGTGGGGTCCCCCCTCTCTGTGTAGTATCAGTGTGATACGGGGTCCCCCCTCTCTGTGTATTATCAGTGTGATGCGGGGCATCCCTCTCTGTGTATTATCAGTGTGATGTGGGGTCCCCCCTCTCTGTGTAGTATCAGTGTGACAGGGCTCCAGACTAAAAAATTTACCTAGGAGCCATTGGCTCCTAACCTGAAAAATTTAGGCGCCAAATAGAATATTTGGTCGCCAACATTTTAAACCATGTAAAATTAATGTTATGTTAAATGGGACTTACTGTGTGCAGAGGCCGCGGCAGCCTCCTCCTTTAGATTCTTTCTTTTCTTAGTTTGAAAACGTTCAACATGGAAACTTGCAACTTGACAACCATATACAGTCTGACGCAGTACTTCAGCCTCACTTGGCTAGCCTTTTAATGAGGCTTACTCTTCTGAACTTGAACTTAAAGGGAACCTGTCGACCCCCGTGCCGGGGTGACAGGCTCCCAACCCCCCGTTAGAGCCCCCTATATTCACCTCATGGCGCCGGGTCCCGCTTCTGAAGATGGTCGGGTCACGGAGATCTCAGCCGCTGCAGCCCGGCGTGCGCTGAGAGATGAGTCCAACGCTCATAGAGAATGACGGGAGAGTCCAGCGCTCCGTCATTCTCTATGAGTGTTGGACTCATCTCTCAGTGTGCGCGTCGGGCTGCAGCGGCTGAGATCTCCGTGACCCGACCATCTTCAGAAGCGGGACCCGGCGCGATGAGGTGAGTATAGGTTCTAACGGGGGGTTGGGAGCCTGTCACCCCGTCACGGGGGGTGACAGGTTCCCTTTAAAAGCTTGCAACAGTCTATACATACTGAGCTAGACTTATGACTGCAGCCATAGTGACCCCCCACAAGATGTGTATATAGATAGATATATCTCTCACCTAGTGACTAATGCAAGTGACCCCCTACAATACAGACACCTGAGGGGCCCTGATAATAATAATTGTGCATATATCTATCTCCCAGTGTCTGCAGCCAGTTTGCCCTACACTTATAGATGGCCCCCTCCCCTTATAGATGGCCCCCTCCCCTTATAGATGGCCCCCTCCCCTTATAGATGACCCCCTCTACCCCCCTTATAGATGCCCCCTCCTCCCCCCCATTATAGATGCCCCCTCCTCCCCCCCATTATAGATACCCCCTCTTCTCCCCCCCATTATAGATACCCCCTCTTCTCCCCCCCATTATAGATACCCCCTCTTCTCCCCCCCATTATAGATACCCCCTCTTCTCCCCCCCTTATAGATGCCCCCTCTTCTCCCCCCATTATAGATACCCCCTCTTCCCCCCCCCCCATTATAGATGCCCCCTCTTCTCCCCCCCTTATAGATTCCCCCTCACCTTATAGATGCCCCCTCTCCCCCCCCCATTATAGATGCCCCCTCTCCCCCCCCCCATTATAGATGCCCCCTCCTCCCCCCCATTATAGATGCCCCCTCCTCCCCCCCATTATAGATACCCCCTCTTCTCCCCCCCATTATAGATACCCCCTCTTCTCCCCCCCATTATAGATACCCTCTCTTCTCCCCCCCATTATAGATACCCCCTCTTCTCCCCCCATTATAGATACCCCCTCTTCTCCCCCCATTATAGATACCCCCTCTTCTCCCCCCATTATAGATGCCCCCTCTTCTCCCCCCATTATAGATACCCCCTCTTCTCCCCCCCATTATAGATGCCCCCTCTTCTCCCCCCCTTATAGATACCCCCTCACCTTATAGATGCCCCTCTCCCCCCCCCCCATTATAGATGCCCCCTCTTCTCCCCCCCTTATAGATGGCCCCCTCTCCCCCCCTTGAAGATGGCCCCTCTTCTCCCCCCATTATAGATGCCCCCCCTTCTCTTCCCCCCATGCTAAGCAATATTTAAAAAAAAACAAACACACAAACTCACCTGACAACCCGCTCCCCCGGCGATCCTCTTCTTCTTTGGACGCTGTCCCCGGCTGATGCGCGGCTGCCGGGGGTGTCCCGTCCTATCCCCGGCAGCGCGGCGCGTCAGTGAGCTCCTGTACGCCGGGGCTGTGACTTCTGACACAGGAAGCGTCTCTGACGTGCGCTTCCTGTGCCGGAAGTCAGGGCCCCAGGCAGCTCACTGATGCGCCGCGCTGCCGGGGATAGGACGGGACACCCCCGGCAGCTGCGCATCAGCCGCGCATCTTAAAGAGACAGCGCGCCGCCGCCGGGGCCAGTCGCAAATGGCGCCCAGATTAATAAATCTGGGCGCCATTTGCAAAAAGTCAGTCGCATTGGCGACCATTTTGGTCGCCATCTGGAGCCCTGTGTGATGTGGGGCCCCTCTCTGTGTATTATCAGTGTGATGTGGGGCCCCTCTCTGTGTAGTATCAGTGTGATGCGGGGTCCCCCCTCTCTGTGTATTATCAGTGTGATGTGGGGTCCCCCCTCTCTGTGTATTATCAGTGTGATGCGGGGTCCCCCCTCTCTGTGTATTATCAGTGTGATGCGAGGTCCCTCTCTGTGTATTATCAGTGTGATGCGTGGCATCCCTCTCTGTGTATTATCAGTGTTATGCGGGGTCCCCCCTCTCTGTGTAGTATCAGTGTGATGCAGGGTCCCCCCTCTCTGTGTATTATCAGTGTGATGTGGGGTCCCCCCTCTCTGTGTATTATCAGTGTGATGTGGGGCCCCTCTCTGTGTAGTATCAGTGTGATGTGGGGTCCCCCCTCTCTGTGTATTATCAGTGTGATGTGGGGTCCCCCCTCTCTGTGTATTATCAGTGTGATGCAGGGCCCCTCTCTGTGTATTATCAGTGTGATGTGGGGCCCCTCTCTGTGTATTATCAGTGTGATGCGGGGTCCCCCCTCTCTGTGTAGTATCAGTGTGATGTGGGGTCCCCCTCTCTGTGTATTATCAATGTGATGCAGGGCCCCCCTCTCTGTGTATTATCAGTGTGATGCAGGGTCCCCCCTCTCTGTGTAGTTTCAGTGTGATGCGGGGTCCCCCCTCTCTGTGTATTATCAGTGTGATGTGGGGCCCCCCCTCTCTGTGTATTATCAGTGTGATGCGGGGTCCCTCTCTGTGTATTATCAGTGTGATGCGGGGTCCCTCTCTGTCTATTATCAGTGTGATGTGGGGTCCCCCCTCTCTGTGTATTATCAGTGTGATGCAGGGTCCCCCCTCTCTGTGTATTATCAGTGTGATGTGGGGTCCCCACTCTCTGTGTATTATCAGTGTGATGTGGGGCCCCTCTCTGTGTAGTATCAGTGTGATGCGGGGTCCCTCTCTGTGTATTATCAGTGTGATGTGGGGTCCCCCCTCTCTGTGTAGTATCAGTGTGATGCAGGGTCCCCCCTCTCTGTGTATTATCAGTGTGATGTGGGGTCCCCCCTCTCTGTGTATTATCAGTGTGATGCAGGGCCCCTCTCTGTGTATTATCAGTGTGATGTGGGGTCCCCCCTCTCTGTGTATTATCAGTGTGATGCGGGGTCCCTCTCTGTGTATTATCAGTGTGATGCGGGGTCCCTCTCTGTGTAGTATCAGTGTGATGCAGGGTCCCTCTCTGTGTAGTATCAGTATGATGCGGGGTCCCCCCTCTTTGTGTATTATCAGTGTGATGCAGGGCCCCTCTCTGTGTAATGCGGGGCATCCCTCTCTGTGTATTATCAGTGTGATGCGGGGTCCCTCTCTGTGTATTATCATTATGATGCTGGGTCCCCCCTCTCTGTGTATTATCAGTATGATGCGGGGCATCCCTTTCTGTGTTTTATCAGTGTGATGCGGGGTCCCTCTCTGTGTAGTATCAGTGTGATGCGGGGTCCCTCTCTGTGTAGTATCAGTGTGATGTAGGGCATCCCTCTCTGTGTATTATCAGTGTGATGCAGGGTCCCTCTCTGTAGTATCAGTGTGATGCAGGGTCCCTCTCTGTGTAGTATCAGTATGATGTGGGGTCCCCCCTCTTTGTGTATTATCAGTGTGATGCAGGGCCCCTCTCTGTGTAATGCGGGGCATCCCTCTCTGTGTATTATCAGTGTGATGCGGGGCATCCCTCTCTGTGTATTATCAGTGTGATGCGGGGTCCCCCCTCTTTGTGTATTATCAGTGTGATACGGGGCATCCCTCTCTGTGTATTATCAGTGTGATCAGTGGCCCAAAGTCAATTTTAATTTTAAATCACAATTTTAGACATACAGTGGTGCCTTGGATTACGAGCATAATTAGTTCTGGGACTGTGCTTGTAATCCAAATTCACTCTTAAACCAAAGCAAATCTTCCCATAAGAAATCATTGAAATGCAGACAATTGGTTCCACACCTCAAAAATAATGATTTATTATTCTGAATAACATGTAAAACAAATGAAACAAACATTTATAAATAGCTGAATATGTAATATTATAAGTAACTGTACAGTATAGCAATCAGTATGTGGAGTATAATGTATAGTAAGTGCATAAAGCTAAAAAAAAAACAGCCGCAGTTTGTACAGTAGATAGAGAAAGGGTGGATGGATGGATGGATCCCCATAATGCACGGAGCATTAAGAGACTGCAGGGGGCATGCAGGAATGACCAGGAAATATGTGGGCTCATAATGCAGCACTCTCTGTCCGTGGAGAGAGGGGTTACAGCTATGGAGAGATTACCTTCACAGTCCTGTCCCCTGATGTAAGCCCCAGCCTGAAATAGATCTGCCATGATTTGGAAGGTGAGGGACACTTCCTGGGTCAGAGTACAGGGCTGTAGCCCCCACTATGCAGACCATGTCCTTCCCCCACTCGCGCTCCCACCCAGTACAGGGAGCTCTTAAACCAAAACAATGCTCTTAAACCAAGTCACAATTTTGAAAAATTGTGAGCTCTTAAACCTAAATGCTCTTAATCCAAGTTACTCTTAAACCAAGGTACCACTGTATTTATGTCCATTATTTTCAGGGCACCTCATTTATGGGTAGTTTATGATAATTATAATTTTTCTGTAAGAATAATGGCTAAAAAAGGAAAAAGAAAAGTCATGTGAATAAGAAACTGGCAAAATAGGAAGTCAACTTCAGCCACTACAAGGACCAGAGCCTCAGGAGGAGAAAACCGCTGCTGAGGAGCCATGTGAGAGGTTAGTGGCCTTTTTTTATGTTATTTTTTTGTTACACAGGGGGCTTTAGACAGGCTAGAAAGATAGGAGACATATATGTGGTATCCCACCACGGGTGTTTTGTGTCTCTCCTTTGCACCTCTCAAAAAAACTTCTTACTCTAGGTTAAGTGGTGATGAAGGTATTTTTAAGGTTTCACCACTAGATGTCAGTATCTTTTATATGTGTATTCTTATGTATCTTGCACAGGTGAGGAAGGTAACAGGTTAATGTTTTCTATGTACCATGTGTTCAGTTATAGCCTATAGGAGTTGCTTTTTCTCAGCCTATTATCTTTCTTCTTTCCACCACTCACAGGGTAGTAGATTACTTAGCCCCTATAGGAAGTTGTTACTTGGTGGGGGAGGTGTAGCTTCAGTCTTACCCAGATTCTCGTAGAAGGACACAGAGCAAATTTCCCTACTGTAGCCAAGTCAGGGCCTGGCTTAAGGCAGGACCCTTGTCCGGGACAAGAGTTCAGTTGAGTCTAGTCTGGTCAGAGTCTAAGAAACGTGTGTACAGATGCAGCTAGAGATAACCACTTCTTCCAGTACTTCTACTTTATCTACTATGCAGTGCTAAACACTACAAAGGGAGAAGAGTCTAGGAACATCCTAGCCCACGCCGTCAACCAGTCTAAAAAGTGCAGGGCAGTATCCTAAGAAACGGAAACTAGCCTGGATAGGACAAAGCTACCAAGGAAGGTCTACGTATCCTATCTTGCAGTGAAGGTAACTGGGACACCCCCGGGAACTTAGCTTTACCCAGATAACCACGTCTGGGGCTTGTATCACCCTATTAGGATGGGTGACTCAACACTGTATGGAACAAAGTGGTCAGACCAAAGTCTATACACAGGTAAAAGTAACTTCTCACCCTACAAGTATTCTCTAAAGTTCAGGCAGAGTACATTGCTACATGTGGTTAGGACTCCCTCAACAAACTCTTCTCCTCTACTCTACTTTCAACTCTTCAAGCACCGCTGCAACTACCTCTCTACTATACTCTACTTCAAGCACCTCCTCAAGCACAACCAAGTAAAGCACTAAAGTTTATGTGAAGATTTATCTATTTTACCAAAGTGTATTGTACTACTAAGAGACTGCACAGTAAAGCTTTACTATTTCTATATTTCTGGGACTCCATCATTTTTTAGGTACACACCAGCGCCCATACACACTAGCCACACGCATTTTGTTATTTTTCCCTTTTCTTTGTGTGGCAGTACCGATAGTTTGAGTGGGTCAATTGCTTCCCAGGACTACCGTGACAAGAGCCCATGGGACCCCTCACAACCCGGAAGGTCACCAACCATTTGGGGATTACAGCCAGCCACAACACAAAGCAGGTACTAACATCACACCTGCATGCTGGATTAGCACTGGCGTCACAACACTAACATCTCTGGCTGAGCTGTACAACAAAACCAACAACATACATCAATTAATAGATAGATATCCAAAAAGTAGTAGCGCTCCCAAGTAAAGTAAGAAAAAGGTGATTTATTCAGCTAATGAAAAAAAACAGCAGCAACCTTTCAATTCAGTCCTTGTGAACCATTTTAAATCCAGTAAACACATAGCCAGTGGGTTGGGTTTTTATATGCATCAAACCACACATAATTATATTAAGTATAAATCATCAATAGAAAACAGTGACAGTGTAACAAACATAATGAGGAACACAGTTCCATACAGGGGCGTAGCTAATGTCTCCTGGGCCCTGGTGCAAGAGGTCAACTTGGCCCCCTCCCTACCTTGACCAAGAAATGCTATTGGTATAATCTCGAGACTGATATTACCAATAATACCAGGATATAGGAAATATTATCACCATAGATATTACCGCCATACTGTCACTTACCAAATCCTGTATACTGAGACCAATATTACCAATAATACCAGTACAAGGGGAAATATTACCGCCACACCACAACCACTACCATCGTCACCATATTGTTACTGACCAAATCCAGTACACTAAATCCAATAAAAAACTGTACAAGATTACAAGTAACAAATAACACTGCCACATACTGACTAATACCACCACATAGTGACTAACACCACCTCTGCTACTGAATGACTAACACCACAGCTGCTACTGAATAATCCACTGTACACAGATCACTATCACCTGATACAGTCATATAGAGGTGGACGCAGCTCTACACAGGCTGTATACACCAGTGATTTTCAACCAGTGTGCCGCGGGGAAAGTTCCCCAAACTATGGTGCCCCTGCAGATCGCCCTGCTGCTGCTGTCCGCCTCACCTACTGGCCGCCTGTAGCGCCCGGACGTGCTCCTCCTATCCAATCAGCGGAGACCGGGAGCGTGGTGCGCTGCGGTGGGCCGTGATGCACGCATCCAATCAACGTGTGTGCTACGGCCCGCCGCAGCGCACCACGCTCCCGGTTTCCGCTGATTGGAGGAGCACGTCCGGGCCCTACGGGCGGCCAGTAGGTGAGACGGACAGCAGCGGCGACCATCTCGGAGGAGGTGAGGAGGAAGGGGGGGAGAGAAACCTGGGGATGGGGGAGAGAAACAGGAGAAAACAATGGGGGAGAGAAACATGGGGATGGGGGAGAGAAACATGGGGATGGGGGAGAGAAACATGGGGATGGGGGAGAAACGGGAGAGAAGCAGGGGGAAAGAAACATGGGGATGGGGGAGAGAAACAGCGGAGAGAAGCAGGGGGAGAGAAGTTTGGTGGAGAGAAGCAGGGGGGATAGAAGTATGGTGGAGAGAAGCATGGGGGAGAGAAGCACAGGAGAGAAGCATGGGGGAGAGAAGCACAGGAGACAAGCAGGGGGGAGAAGTATGGTGGAGAGAAGCACAGGAGAGAAGCATGGGGAGAGAAGCACAGGAGACAAGCAGGTGGGAGAAGTATGGTGGAGAAAAGCACAGGAGAGAAGCAGGGGGAAGAAGTATGGTGGAGAGAAGCACAGGGGGGAGAAGAAAACAGGCCCAGGTTTCACATTGAGTGAATGTAAATACATTTAGAATCTATATTATTAACTATATGTATAATATGTACTGTTTTAGTGTCATTTTGTGCCATTTTGGTTGGTGGTGTGCCCCAGGATTTTTTAGGTATAAAAAGTGTGCCGCGGCGCAAAAAAGGTTGAAAATCACTGCTATACACCATATACATTACAGTGCAGTTACATCAGGTGAGTCACAGGGGACATCTTCTCTGATCAGAGTTCTTCCCTTTTCATCTTCTCCATCTGTCCTGGGCCATTATGAGAACTTCTCCGAGCCACGAATCCACAGAATCTTCCAGACAAACATATTAGGCTCCTCACTCTGACACCATCCTCATCTCAAACTGCATATCTGTATTGGCCCCTTTACACCCTCATTTAGTGGGTAGGCTGACTCTATGTGATCCCCCTTATAGTATATGCCCCCCTCTGTGTGGTCCACTATAGTACATGCCCTATTGCATACACCCCCCGTGTAGTTCTCATTATAGATGCCCCCCCCCCATGTATCCCCCTTATAGATGGCCCCCATGTATCCTCCTTATAGATGGCCCCCATGTATCCCCCTTATAGATGGCCCCCATGTTATCCCCCTTATAGATGCCTCCCCCATGTGTTCCCCCTTATAGATTGCCGCCCATGTATCCCCCTTATAGGTGGCCCCCAATGTAATCCCCCTTATAAAGTCCCCCATGTATCCCCCTTATAGATGACCCCCATGTATCCCCCTTATAGATGGCCCCCATGTATCCCCCTTATAGATGGCCCCCATGTATCACCCTTATAGATGTCCCCCATGTATCCCCCTTATAGATGGCCCCCTATGTATCCCCCTTATAGGTGGCCCCCATGTAATCCCCCTTATAGATGACCCCCATGTATCCCCCTTATAGATGACCCCCATGTATCCCCCTTATAGATGTCTCCCATGTTTCCCCCTTATAGATGACCCCCATGCATCCCCTTTATAGATGGCCCGCTATGTATCGCCCTTATAGATGTCTCCATGTATCCCCCCTATAGATGGCCCCCTATGTGATCCCCCTTATAGATGGCCCCTATGTATCCCCCTTATAGATGGCCCCCAGTCTGTGCAAAAAAACTAATGTTACTTGATGTTACTTTCGGCACAGTGGGCGCTTGTTATAGATGTTCGCTGTGCCGGAAGTACTTCCCCGTCACACACAGAGGTCACTGGTGATGTGCTGTTGGGGGCCCGTCCCAGCCTCCCTCTTGTAATCGCAAACAAAACCCTGCTTACGGTCACAAGGGGGAATGGGAGGGGGGCAGTGCGGTGGCAAGAGGGGGCCTCGCGGGTTGCCCTTGGGGGCGACCGCGGTAGCTGCACCACTGGTTCCATATACAACAAGTACATGCTAATGTAATAATGTGGAAACATATATAAGTGCAAAATACATATAAAGTTAGTATAATTACTAATTAGATCAACTTATGAACACATGATAGATTATGCTCACCAGCCAATGGACGCCCCACAGGCCTGGTCCTGTGTTCCACACTTACATCGCTGGTTTCCTTCCTCGATGATCTGTACTCTTTTGTTTATGCTTTTCTTCATCCATTGGCTGGTAAGCATAATCCATCATGATATGTGGGGTAGGAGTGCCAGGGCTGATTTTCAGTGCCAGTCCGGCCCTGGCAGACAACAAGGTTAGAGGAATAGGGATTCCTGTCATAATAACAAATCACGGCTCTAGGGTGTTCCCCACAGTGAAGAAAGGCAGGGGCAGGGTGACTGGACATGCCGCGCTAGACGGTGTTACAACTCTGAGCCAATTCAAACTGGCTGGCACTGAGTTCTAACAGGACAGAACGATGAGAGCTGCACCAACTGCAGGGACGCCTCTCTAGGCCGCCCTCCCGACCGCTTACCCAGCAGCCGCCAGCCATAGCATTCATCTGCTGCCGCTGCTTCTCCCCACATACTTCTGCTGGACTGCCCCATCTGCCCCATCTCCTGCCAGCTAGCACTGAAGCACGGGTGCACAGAGTCCCCACAACTGGTGTAGCTCTGTCAGAGGCCAGTGCAGCAGGTTCATATGGCTGCCCTGCTCCTGCCTCTCCGCCGTGGGGAATCCATTTAGAGCGGGGTATTCCCACTCCTTTAGGGTGGGACACACAGTGAGGAATCCACACTGAGAAGTTCTAGCAGACATTTTCACCTGTCCCATAGACTCCATTCTATGGTCGAGAAAATTCTGCCATCCGCCGAAAGAATTGACATGTCAATTCTTTCAGCAGACGGTGGAATCCACCTGTGCATAGAATGGAGTCTATGGCACAGGCGGAGGAGCAATTAACAGAATCTGACGGAACTTCTCTGCGCAGATTCCTCAGTGTGAACTTATCCTTACACTATGTAGTGGTGCAAGATGCATCAGTTAACACTCTTTGGGCTGGGTGCCCTGCACCTGATCCATGCAGTGTATAAATCATTTAAAAGTAACCAATCAGCACAATTGGGCTGATATGGTTCCCAGCTGCACAGAATAGCTCTGCTGTGCAGCTCCCCAAAGCTACTAGCTAGCGATAGCTTTACAGCGGAGAAAAAGTAGTTTTATTCTGGGACACAAGGTCAAGATGGGCGGCAACTAGTCATCTGGGCTCTGTGGGGATGATTGACAAGCAGAGAGGCCACCAACTGGTCTCCCCGCACTGTGCGCTGACAGGCAGAGAGCGCGGGCTAGTCACAGGCTGCTCCCCGCCCCTCTTCCGTCCTTGCGCGGCATAATAAAACTACAATTTCCCCCCTATGTAAAGCTACTACTGTAGACGTGGCTGGTAGCTTGGGGAGCTACACAGTAGATCTATACTGTATAGCTGGGAAACATATCAGCACAATTGTGTCAATTGGTTCCCTTTAACCCCTTAAGGACAGAGCCTGAAATGGCCTTAAAGGGAACCTGTCACCCCCCACTAGAGCCCCTTATACTCACCTCGTTCCCGAAGTCCCATTCCTAGAGCCGATCCGGGAACGAAGATATCATCGCGGGAAGCCTGGCGCATGCGCTGCTGAGATATGTCCGACGCTTATAGAGAATGAATGGAGCTGTCATTCTCTATGGGCGTTGGACTGATCTCAGCAGCGTCGGACTCGCCTCAGCAGCGCGCGTGCTGGGCTTCCCACAGTGATGTCTCTGTCCCGGGACCGGCTGAAGAAGCGGGACTTTAGGAACAAGGTGAGTATAAGGGGCTCTAGCGGGGGATTGGCCAGGCTCTGTCCCGCAATGGCGGTTGACAGGTCCTCTTTAAGGACAGAGACAAATTTTATGAATATGACCTGTGTCACTTTATTCATTAATAACTTGGGATGCTTTTACCTATCCGGCTGATTCTGAGATGACCAGGCTCATTTTTAAAAATCTGACCTGTCTCACTTTATGCGCTTATAGCTCAGTGATGCTTTAACGGATGCTAGCGATTCTGAGATTGTTTTTTCGTAACATATGGTACTTTATGTTAGTGGCAAAATTTGGTCACTGTCTTGTGTTTTTTTTTGTGAAAAACATCAAAATATCATGAAAAATTTGCACTTTACGAACTTTGAGATTCTTTGCTTCTAAAAAAAAAGTCACATGACAAAAATAAGTTAGTAAGTCACATTATGAATATGTCCTCTTTATTCTGGCTTCATTTCGTAAACATATTTCACTTTTTTAGGGTGTTATGGGGCTTAGAAATGTATCAGCAAATTATGAAATTTTCATGAAATTTCCAAAACTGATTTTTTTTAGGCACCAGTTCTTTTTTTAAGTTGATTTAGGAGGCTTGTATATTGTAAACCCCTATAAGTGACCCCATTTTGGAAACTAGACACCTTAAAGAATTAATCTAGGGGTATAATGAGCATTTTAACCCTACAGGGGCTGGAGGAAAGTATTCACAATTAGGCCGGAAAAAAATGGATAATAGAAATTTTCCAATAATATATTTGTTAAGATTAAAGTATCTCATTTTCATAAGCAACATGAGAGAAAATGCACCCCAAATTTTGTAACGCAGGTTCTCCTGAGTACAATGGTACCCCATATGTGGGCGTAAACCACTGTATGGGCACACAGCGGGGCTCAGAAGGGAAGGAGCAACAATTAGCATTTCCAGTTCAGATTTTGCTGAAGAATTTTCTGAGCGCCAGGTGCGTTTGCAGTTCCCCTGTAGTATCAGCAGAATAGAACCCCTGCAAAAGTCACCCCATTTTGGAAAGTACACCCCTCAAAGAATACATCTTGGGGTGTGGTGACCATTTTCACCCCATAGGTATTAGAGGAAAGTATTCAAAACTAAACCGTAAAAATGAAAAAATTGAATTTTTCCAATAACATGTTTGTTTAGTTTGAAATTTCTCAATTTCACGAGGAACAGGGGAGAAAACTCACCCCAATATATGTAACGCAAGTTCTCCTGAGTAGAACGGTAGCCCATACGTGGGCATAAACCACTGTATGGGCACACAGCAAGGCTCAGAAGGGAAGGAGTGTCATTTTAGTTACAGGCAATATGTGGGTGTTTACTGGCTATCTGGGGTGGTAATGGACAATCTCAGGGTGTTTACTGGCTATCTGAGGTTGCGAAAGGGAATCTGGTGTGGTTATGGGCAATCTGGGGTGGTTACGAGCAGTCTGTGCCAATCTGGGTAGGTTACGGGCAATCTGGGGGTGTTTACTGGCTATATGGGGGGGTACGGGCAATCTGGGAGTGTTTACTGGCTATCTGGGGTGGTTACGGGCAAACTGGGGGTGTTTACTGGCTATCTGGGGGTGTTTACTGGCTATCTGGGAGTATTCACTGGCTATCTGGGGTGGTGACGGCAATCTGGTGGTGTTCACTGGTGATCTGGGGTGGTGACCGGGAATCTGGGGTGGCGACGGGCAATCTGTGGTGGTTACGGGCTGTCTGTGATGGTTACAGGCTGTCTGGGCGGGTTATGGGCAATCTGGGGGGGTTACGGGCAATCTGGGTGGTTACAGGCAATCTGGGGAGGTGACGGGCAATCTGGGGTGGTTACAGGTAATCTGGGGTGGTTACGGGTAATCTGGAGTGGTTACAGCTAATCAGGGGCGGCTTTTGACTTTGGTGACAGGGGTAAAAAAAGTGCCGGCACCATTTGGAACAAGCCCCATGCTCTCTGCCACCTCCGGTGGTGGAGAAAATGGAGCTTTGATCATTTTTAGGAATCCATCACTGTGAACAGAGTCTGTTCAGTGATGGCGGCGGCCATCTTGGATCAGATGGCCACCCAGGGAGGGGAGGGTCAGTGACCAGGTCACTAGGGTTAATTCTGGGGACGGGGGGGGACATGTTTTCATCTCCTCTCACTGTGGATTCACTGTGAGAAAAGATTAAAGCGTTCAGCTGCGCTGGCAATGCCCGTTACCGGTGGCCGCCGTTATACTGGTAATAACGGCAATCGGCGGTAAGGGGACTGGCCGGGACTGACCCCACATTCTACCCCAACCCCTCAGCTACCTCCGGTAGCTGAGAGGAGGGGGCTGCGGGCATTACCGGGGCCGCTGCACTATTCTGCGCCATCGCCATAAAGAGCTGATGGCAGCAGAATAGAGCCCATTAGTGAACGCCGTAAAAATCCGTATCGGCGGTCAATAATAACATAATACATGTATTCTCTGGGTCGCTACAGTTACGGCGATACCACATTTGTATAGTTTTTTTTTAACTATTATCACTTTGGCGCAATAGAAACTATCTTCCTAGCAAAAACCCACAAAAACTGTCGCCACATTGCAAGATCCATAGCGTTCTTATCTTTTGCGACAGAGCTGGTTTTGGGCTTATTTTTTGCGGGAAGATCTGTAGTTTCTATTGATACCAAGTTTTATATGTATATGACTTTTTGATCTCTTTTATAACGTATTTTCTAAAGCAGATTGATAAAATACAGCTATTCTGGTACTGTTTTTTTTATTATTTTTTTACAGCGTGTGTCGTGCGGTGTAATTATTGATTTAGTTTTATAGATTGGGTCGTTACGGACGTGGCAATACCAAATATGTATAGGATTTGTGTTTTTGATCACTTTTATGTCAACTTTTATTGTGTATTTGTGTATTGTGTATTGTGTTTTACTTTTACACTAGTGTACATTACTGTACACTAGTGTAAAATACTTAGATCACTGATACAATACACTTCAGTACCTAATGTACTGCAATGTATTGTATCATGCCTCATGCTGACAGGCAATAGCCACGGCCACCCCTGTCAGCATGAGTCATCTCCATGGTGACCCAGGGGACCTTCATTAGGACCCCGAATCACCATGGAGACCACCATGACACTGGACGACACCGCGGGACATCGCAATCGCGTAAGTGAACCGCGGCGCCGACCGGGACACACCGCCACCCGTTAGATGTCGCTGTCATGCTTTGACAGCAGCATTTAACGGGTTAAACTGCTCGGAGCGGAGAATCCTCCGCTCCGGGCAGTTACAGGAGGGTGTCAACGGTCTCACTGACTGCTGATCACCCGCCCTGCTGCCGCCGCCAGGCTGTAATTTATTCCAATGCGCCTGCCGTTAACCTCTTAAGGACCATGTCGTACCGGTACGTCATGGATCACTGTCACCTAAGGACCCATGACGTACCGGTACACGGGTCCTTTAAGAGGGCGCCGCGGCCGGCCGGGTCCCGATCGGGGGAGATAGCCTGCTATAATACATAGCAGGCCATCTCTCCCTGTCGGCATGGAGGGTTGTTAACCCCCCCCATGCCGACGATCGCCGCTATTGGCTGATAAGCCCATAGCGGCGATCGGAACCTTTCCGGGCCATCGGTGGCCCGATGACCCGGAAAAAAATGGCGGTCGGTGCTGTCCGAGGACGGCACCGACCGCCATTACTGTAAAAAGTAATGGTGGTCACGGTACCACCGTCCCGATCGCCGTGAACGGCCGGCCGGCCGTTCACGGCGATCATAGTCCCCACAAGTAATAAATAACTGCTCCGGACCCCTCAGCTAGGTAGCTGAGCGGTCCAGAGCAGGTATTTGTACATTACTCACCTGTCTCGGGGTCCTGATCGGCGTCTTCCGGGTTCCCGGCGTCCTCTTCATCTTGTCGGGTCTTCGGCTTCTTCCGTGAGTCCCGACCGGCTTTTTTCGGCTCCAGCGTCGTCTTTTTTCGTATTTTTCCGGCTCCAGCGTCGTCTTTTTTCGGATCTTGCGCTCTGCTGCCCCCTAGCGGCTGATAAGTGTAATACACGTATCAGCCACTACAGGGATGTTCAGAATGTAGTAAAAAAAAAAAAAATTTTCCCGATTTTTTTTTTTTTCTATTTTCCGCACCCTATCGCCGCTGAGTGTTGATCAGCATCGCACGAAAGTGCGCTGCTAATCAGCAACTCCTCCTTTTTGGCGTAGGGTGGTTTTTTTTTATATCCTACTGCCACGGTCTGCTGATAAGTGCCGAACATAAGTGCGGCATTTATCAGCAACACCATTTTTGGCGTAGGTTTTTTTTTATACTTACTGTAAAAAACACGTAAAAAAACACTACATTACACCACACTACACTACATTGAATAAAGTTTTACACTACACCACTACATACCCCATATACCAATCCCTATATAAAAGTGGCCCCCGGCGTGTTTTCGGTATCCGTTATTATTGCCTCCGACACTGAAACAGCCAGTGAGGATGAATGGGGGGTCCTTCTTTCCTCCATTCATCCTCATCCTCCTCATCATCCAGTGACGTGTCTGGGAGTAGCGTAGCGTACGCTGCCCCCCAGACACGTCTTTTCCGCCAGTACCGTCCCAATAAGAGATGACTGTATGGTGTGAAATTCTACACACTCTGTGAGCGTACCTCAGGGTACACTTACAGATTTAGGGTACGTGCACACTGCGGAATGGCGAAGGATAACCCTTCGTGCATTCCGCAGCTGGCACCCGCCGGCGGACTGATGCAGGCGCGCGTCTCCGCCCGTGTCATAGACTCCATGTTATGCACGGGCGGATTCCATCATCCGTCATTCCATCAACACGTTGGACGGAGAGTGGAATCCGCCCGTGCATAGAATGGAGTCTATGACACGTGTGGAGACGTGCGCCTGCATCAGTCCGCCGGCGGGTGCCAGCTGCGGAATGCACAAAGGGTTATCCTTCGCGATTCTGCAGTGTGCACGTACCCTTAGAGTGTATGAAGGAAGAGACACCCGAATCCAGCCCCCAGATGCCCACTCCCCCCCCCCCCCCATCCTCAGAGTTAGTGGGAAGGTCGTTCGGGAACTGATCTTCCCACTGCTGGATAAAGGTTACCACCTGTACGGGGATAACTTTTATACCAGCACCCCCTCTTCTGGTCCCTCGCTGAGCTACTGTAGCTTGCGGCACGATCCGTAAATATCAGAAGCAGTAATAGCGCCCTAATATTTAGCAGCCATGGAGCGGACCCAGCGCTTCTGGATATGAAGGACCCCGTATCGCACCAGGACAACATTTTCCAGGTGACGTCCCCCACACTGGAAAACAGGAGACCCCAGAAGAAGTGCAGAGTGTGGCGTAACAGGGGGATCAGGAAGGACACCATTTTCCAGTGTGACACCTGTCCTGATCACCCCGGCCTCTGCATACTGGATCGCTCCAAGGCGTACCACACGTCATTGGGGTTCTACATTTTCTAAATTCTGTCCCTTATTCCTATTTCAGGGGTCACCCTGATCCAGGGTTATTCTGATCGCCATTATGGAGTCGGGAAGGAATTTTTCCCCTGTGATGAGGCTACTGTCGTCTGCCTTATGAGGGTTTTTTGCCTTCCTCTGGATCAACACAGGTTGAATTTGATGGACTCCTGTCATTTTCAACCTTATAAACTAATAATTGGCCTAATACCCCCAAATAAATTAGAATTGTCCCTTTTCCCCAGCTAAATAGGTATGGCCGCCATTCCCATTAGAGGATGCCATGATGCAATTACAAAGCCTCTGTGCGGCCAGGACAGTAGAAACCCCCCACAAGTGACCCCATTCTGGAAACTACACCCCATAAGGAATCTAACAAGTGGGGCAGCGGGTATATGGCCCCCAAGTGATGGCCACATTTGGGACGTGAAAATGAAAAAAATGGTATTTTTTATTTTCACGGCACATGTTCTACACATGTGCCCATCACTAGTGGGGTCCATATGCTCACTGCACCCCTTGTTAGATTCCTTATGGGGTGTAGTTTCTAGAATGGGGTCACTTGTGGGGGATTTCTACTGTCCTGGCAGCACAGGAGCTTTGTAATTGCGACATGGCCTCCATCCTCCATTCCAGCCTCTAAATAGCGCTCTGTCCTTTTGGTGACTTGCCCTGTGCCCATATGGCACATTATGTCCACATGTGGGGTATTTTCGTGTAGGGGTATTTACCCTACACGTTTTGCTTTTATTTTCTTTTTTAACCCCTTGTGGAAATGGAAAAAAATCAAGGCTAGACCAACATTTAGTGTAATTTTTTTTTAATTTTTACTCTAAATCATTGATCTTGTCTTGATTTTTTCATTTTCACAAGGGGCTAAAAGATAAAAAAAACACAATGTGTAGAGCAATTTTCCCTGAGTACGGAAATACCCCACATGTGGACATAAAGCGCCATGCGGGTGCAGGGTAAGCCTCCAAAGGGAAGGTGCGCCATTTGGTTTTTGAAGGCTGGATTTGGATGGAATGGATTTCGAGGGGCCATGTTGCATTCAAAAGGCCCCTGTGTTGCCAAGACAGTTAAACCCCCCCACAAGTGACCCTATTATGGAAACTACACCCCTCAAGGAATGTAACAAGGGGTGTAGTGAGCATATGGACCCCACTGGTGACGGGCACAAATGTGGAACAATGTGGCGTGAAAATGAAATATAAAATTTTTTACACTATAATGTTGGTCTAGCCTTGAATTTATCATTTTCACAAGGGGTTAAAAGAGAAAAAAAAACACAAAATGTGTAGAGCAATTTCCCCCGAGTCCGTAAATACCCCACATGTGGACATAAAGCGCCATGTGGGCGCAGGGCAAGCCTCCGAAGGGAAGGAGCGCCATTTGGATTTTAGAGGTTGGATTTGGCTAGAATGGATGATGAACGCCATGTCGCATTTACAGAGCCCTTGTGCTGCCAAAACACTGTAAACCCCCCACAAGTGACCCCATTCTGGAAACTACACCCCTCAAGGAATCTAACAAGGGGTGCAATGAGGATATGGACCCCTGGATGACGGGCACATTTGTGCCATGAAAGTGAAAAAATTAAAATTTTCACTTTCATGTCACATTGTTCCACATTTGTGCCCGTCACCAGTGGGGTCCATATGCTCACTGCACCCCTTGTTAGATTCCATGAGGGGTGTAGTTTCCAGAATGGGGTCACTTGTGGGGGGTTTCCAGTGTCTTGGCAGGACGAGGGCTCTGTAAATGCGACATGGCCCTTGAAATCCATTCCATCCAAATCCAGCTTCCAAAAGCCAATTGGCGCTCCTTCCCTTTGGAGGCTCGTCCTGCGCCCGCTTGGCACTTTATGTCTACATGTGGGGTATTTCTGTACTCGGGAGAAACTGCGCTACATGTTTTGTGGGGTTTTTTTTCCTTTTATCCCTTTGTGAAAATGAAAAATTGAAGGCTAGAACAACATTTTAGTGTAAAAAATACTTTAGTCTTTTTTCAAGCCATATTGTTCGGAAAATCTGTGAAGCACCTGTGGGGTCCAAATGCTCACCGTACCCCTTGTTACATTCCTTGAGGGGTGTAGTTTTCTAAATGGTGTCCCTTTAGGGGTGTTTTTTAGGTTTTGGCACCCCAGAGCCTCTGCCAACCTGAAGTGGTACAGTCAAAAATGACCAAAAATAACGGAGCCATTGAAATTCACTAGGCGCTCCCTTATATCTGAGGCTTGTGGTTGCGTCAAATAGTGCAATACGGCCACATATGGGGTATTTCTATAAACTGCAGAAACGGGGCAATCAATATTGGGGTGCATTTCTCTGGTAATAAGCTTATAATTATGAAAAATATTGGATTACAATAAAATCTCTGCACAGAAAATTAAAATTTTCAAATTTCTTACACACTTAGCTTTTATTTCTGTGACTCCCCTAAAGGGTTAAAAAACTTTCTGGATGTGCTTTTGCAGAGTTTAGGGGGTGCAGTTTCGGAAATGGGGTGCTTCGTGGGGCTTTCTAACACACAGGCCCCTCAAATACACTTTAAGGCTCGGTTCACACGTTGTAAGAGTGCGGCTGTATTTGCGGCTGTAATTGTGCGGCGGTATTTTTGGTGGTTCGTGTGTATGCTTGGAAGTATAGGATATGCGGCTGCACAGTGCACACTATGTATGAATCTACGGCCCTATCGTAAACGGACCCGTAAAAAATGAACAAGACCATTGTTTGCGGCTGAATATGCGGCCGTGGATTGACAGGCGGTCCGTACAGAGTACTTCAAAAATAGCCGGCAATGATGCCGAATGCCGATGCCTCTAATAGTTAATATATTAAATTAATCAAACACATTTTCTTTGTAATCAAGACACTTTCGTTGATCAATAATTTATTTCTAACGAATCCATCATTTTGCAATTAAATATACTGTTAAAAAAAATAGATATATAAATAAATGTATATTTATCTATATATTTATTTTTTGACAGTATATTGAATTGCACAATGATGGATTCGTTAGAATTAAATTGACCAACGAAACTGAATTTATTTCAACGAAAATGTGTTTTTTTAATTAAATATTAATTAGTACAGGAAGCTCTATAAGCCGTTAATTCATATGCCGGCAATAGAGCATTCTGTACTAATCATCACTTTACTTTAATGAAAACATCAAATGTTTCTTCTAATTATGTTGTGACAATAACATTATTAGAAGAAACATTTAGAATTATATGTGCGCTCAGCTGATTGGCTGTTCGGCTGAGCGCACATATAATAAGCCGGTCCGCAGCACACTGACTTCATTGTGCTGCGGACCAGCGAAGAGGACGCATCGGGGTGAGTATAGAGCTCTCCCCACCCCCTCCCCGGCACTGCACCCCTCCCAGCAAGGAAGGGGGGTCACTTAACCCCTTCCTTGCTGGGATGGGTGCAGTCTGACATCAGTCTGGCCCCCAGGGGGTTAAGGGGGATGCAATACATCCTCCCTTAACCCCTTGGGGGCCAGACTGTAAGCAGCGATCTGTAAAGATGCTGCATACTGTAAGGAGCACAACACCGCTCACAATGATGGGTGTTGTGCTCCTGTTTGTGTGTTTTTGTGTGTTTCTCCCTTTTTGTTTTTCAGATATCGGTATCCTGGGGATTACGTCGGATTCCATGGACTACGTCGATGACCAGCGTTTTTTTAATGTTTTTTTTAATAAAATGGTCAATGAGGGGTGTGGGGGTGTTTTTATTTGAATAAAAAAATTTGTAAACTTGTGTCTTGTCTTTATTTCTTTACTTTATAGACTTAGTAGTGGAAACCGTCTAATAGACGGAATCCATTACTAAGTTGGGGCCTAGTGTTAGCCGGTATAAAATGGCTAACACTAACCCCCCATTATTACCCCAGTACCCAATGCCACCAGGGGTACTGGGAAGAGCCGGGTGCCAGTGGTCCCGGAGCGTCAAAATTGGCGCTCCTGGACCGGGCGGCAGCAGGCTGGTAAGATTTAGGCTGGGGAGGGCCTAAACCAATGGCTCTTCCCACCCTGGTGTTACCAGGCTGCTGTCGCTTGGTTTTTAACCCGGCTGGTTCTAAAAATAGGGGGGACCCTATGCGTTTTTTTTTTTAAATAAATAAATAATAAATAAAAAAACGCATAGGGTCCCCCCTATTTTTATAACCAGCCGGGTTAAAAACCAAACGACAGCAGCCTGGTAACACCAGGGTGGGAAGAGCCATTGGTTTAGGCCCTCCCCAGCCTAAATCTTACCAGCCTGCTGCCGCCCAGTCCAGGAGCGCCAATTTTGACGCTCCGGGACCACTGGCACCCGGCTCTTCCCAGTACCCCTGGTGGCATTGGGTACTGGGGTAATAATAGGGGGTTAGTGTTAGCCATTTTATACCGGCTAACACTAGGCCCCGACTTAGTAATGGATTCCGTCTATTAGACGGCTTCCACTACTAAGTCTATAAAGTAAAGAAATAAAGACAAGACACAAGTTTACAAATTTTTTTATTCAAATAAAAACACCCCCACACCCCTCATTGACCATTTTATTACAAAAAACATTAAAAAAACGCTGGTCATCGACGTAGTCCACGGAATCCGACGTAATCCCCAGGATACCGATATCTGAAAAACAAAAAGGGAGAAACACACAAAAAACACACAAACAGGAGCACAACACCCATCATTGTGAGCGGTGTTGTGCACCTTACAGTATGCAGCATCTTTACAGATCGCTGCTTACAGTCTGACCCCCAAGGGGTTAAGGGAGGATGTATTGCATCCCCCTTAACCCCCGGGGGGCCAGACTGATGTCAGACTGCACCCATCCCAGCAAGGAAGGGGTTAAGTGACCCCCCCTTCCTTGCTGGGAGGGGTGCAGTGCTGGGGAGGGGGTGGGGAGAGCTCTATACTCACCCCGATGTTGTCTCTTCGCTGGTCCGCAGCACAATGAAGTGACTGTACTGCGGACCGGCTCATTATATGTGCGCTCAGCCGAACAGCCAATCAGCTGAGCGCACATATAATTCTAAATGTTTCTTCTAATAATGCTATTGTCATAACATAATTAGAAGAAACATTTGATGTTTTCATTAAAGTTAAGTGATGATTAGTACAGAATGCTCTATTGCCGGCATATGAATTACCGGCTTATGGAGTTTCCTGTACTAATTAATATTTAATTAAGAAAACACATTTTCGTTTAAATAAATTCAGTTTCGTTGGTCAATAATTTAATTCTAACGAATCCATCATTGTGCAATTAAATATACTGTCAAAAAATAAATATATATATAAATATACATTTATTTATATATATATTTATTTTAACAGTATATTTAATTGCAAAATGATGGAATCGTTTACATTTAATTATTGAACAATAAAAGGGACTTTATTAGACAGAAAATGTGTTTTATTAATTCAATATATTAACCATGAGACACATCGGCTATAGTGCAGAGGATCGCAAACCCCGGTACTAGCGATTCATGTAAACTGTTTCCCTGCTTTCCCAGATGCATCCAGAGGTGTTTCCATCACTTTCTTAACATTTTATTTGTTATTTTTAGTTGAACCAGATTTCCAAGTAAATGACCGTATGTTTTGAGCCGCATGTCTATTTTTTCCCACGGCCGGAGTTTCATCCGCACATTTACAGCCGCATAAAAAATACAGCCGCACAGTTACAGCGTGTGAACCCAGCCTAAACCTGAACAGTTCCCTAAAAATATCTGATTTTGAAATTTTACTGAAAATTTGGAAATTTGCTGCTAATGTTTTAAGCTTTCTATTGTCTATAAAAAATGAAATATAGTTTAATAAATGCCGCCAACATAAAGTAGACATGTTGCTAATGCTATTTAATATATAATTTATGTGGTATAACCATTTTCTGTATAAGCAGAAAAGTTTTAAAGTTGGAAAAATGCATTTTTTCACAATTTTTCACGCTATTTTGAGTTTTTTCATAAAGATTCGTTATAAGTATCGACTCCAATTTACAAGAAATGTGAAGTACAATATGTCACGAGAAAACAATCTCAGAATCAGACGGATAGGTAAAAGCATCCCGAAGTTATTAATGAATAAAGTGACACTGGTCAAATTCATAAAATTTGCTCCGGTCCTTAAGGCCATTTCAGGCCCCGTCCTTAAGGGGTTAAAAGGCATACGCATCGGAATAAAGCCCATTAGTGGCCGCCGTGAATATACGTGCGGCAGTCACTAAGGGGTTAAAGTGTCACTGTCGTAAAAAATTTTTTTGCAGAACTCAATAGTCCAGGCGATTTTAAGAAACTTTGTAATTGGGTTTATTAGCCGAAAATGAATTTTTCTCATGAAAAAGCAGTTTGAAGCTCTCCCTCCTGTCTTCATTGTTCTCCTATGGAGAGCGCTAAATAAAACACCAAAACAGGACAACAAAGAGTTAATCTACAAATACCTCACCCGTTATCTCCTCTGACAGTCACCACTGATCTTTCTGAGCTCTGATTACAGCCTTCACCCAGCCCATGCCTGTAATCCTCTGTTATCTGCTTTCTGCTGTCGGCTTACTCCCTCCTCCCCCCTCCCCTCTCTATAGAACAGACTAAGGGTGCCTTCACACGTACCATATTGCTGCGTTTTTAACGCTGCGTTTTAATTTTCACTTGATTTTCATGTGAAAATCAAAACTCGCATGTAAAAATCGCACCAAAAACGCAGCGATAAAAACGCAGCGTTAAAAACTCAGCCGTACGGTACGTATGAAGCTACCCTAATGGTGCATTTACACAGAGAGATTTATCTGACAGATTTTTGAAGCCAAAGCCAGGAACAGACTATAAACAGGGTGCAGGTCATAAAGGAAAGACTGAGAGTCCCTGTCTTTTCAAGTCCATTCCTGACTTTGGCTTCCAAAATTGGTCAGATAAATCTGCCTGTGTAAACGCACCATGAGCACGTCTGATGCACCAAGTCACAATTTTCTGATTTTTTTGCAGTGAATGAAAAAGAGGAGGGAGGGGGGGACCTGAGAAAAGTCTTTTTAAATGCAGATAATGGCATATTTGGCTAATAAACCAAACTACAAAGTTTCTTAAAATCGCCTGGACTATTGATTTCTGCAAAAAAATAAAATACGACAGTGACTCTTTAAAACATTAGCAGCAATTTTCCAAATTTTCAGTAAAATTTCCAAATCAGATATTTTTAGGGACCTGTTCAGGTGTATTTGAGGGGACTGTATGTTAGAAAGTCCCACAGAGCACACTGTTTCAGAAACTGAACCCCCCAAACTCTGCAAAAGCACATCCAGAAAGTTTTTTTTAACCCTTTAGGAGAGTCACAGAAACAAAAGCTAAGTGTGTAAGAAATTTGAAAATGTTAATTTTCTGTGCAGAGATTTTATTGTAATCCAATATTTTTCATAATTATAAACCTATTAGCAGGGAAATGCACTCCAAAATGTATTGCCACGTTTCTGCAGTTTACAGAAATACCCCATATGTGGCCGTATTGCGCTATTTGACGCAACCACAAGCCTCAGATATAAGGGAGCGCCTAGTGAATTTCAACGCCTCCGTTATATTTGGTCATTTTTGACCGTACCACTTCAGGTTGGCAGAGGCTCTGGGGTGCCAAAACCTAAAAAACACCCCTAAAGGGACACCATTTACAAAACTACACCCCTCAAGGAATGTAACAAGGGGTGCGGTGAGCATCTGGACCCCACAGGTGCTTCACAGATTTTTAGAACAATATGGCGTAAAAAAGGAAAAATTCTTTTTTTTTTTACACTAAAAGGTTCTAGCCTTCAATTTTTCATTTTACAAAGAGATAAAAGAAAAAAAAAACACCAAACGTGTAGCGCAGTTTCTCTTGAGTACGGAAATACCCCACATGTGGACATAAAGTGCCAAGCGGGCGCAGGATGAGCCTCTAAAGTGAAGGAGCGCCAATTGGCCCTTGGAAGCTGGATTTCACTGGAATGGATTTCAAGGGCCATATCGCATTTACAAAGCCCTTGTGCTACCAAAACACTGGACACCCCCCACAAGTGACCCCAATCTTGGAAAATACACCCCTTAAGGAATCTAACAAGGGGGGCAGTGAGCATATGGACCCCACTGGTGACGGGCACAAATGTGGAACAATGTGACTTGAAAGGGAAATTTTTCAAGGAGTCCATATCCTCACTGCACCCCTTGTTAGATTCCTTGAGGGGTGTAGTTTCCAGAATGGGGTCACTTGTGGGGGGTTTACAGTGTTTTGGCAGCACGAGGGCTCTGTAAATGCGACATGGCGTTCATCATCCATTCTGGCCAAATCCAGCCTCCAAAATCCAAATGGCGCTCCTTCCCTTCAGAGGCTTACCCTGCGCCCACATGGCGCTTTATGTCCACATGTGGGGTATTTACGGACTCGGGGAGAATTGATCTACACATTTTGTGTGTGTTTTTTCTCTTTTAACCCCTTGTGAAAATGAAAAACTTAAGGCTAAACCAACATTATAGTGTAAAAAATGTAATATTTCATTTTCACGCCACATTTTTCCACATTTGTGCCCATGACCAGTGGGGTCCATATGCTCACTACACCCCTTGTTACCTTGAGGGGTGTAATTTATATAATGGGGTCACTTGTGGGGGGTTTCAACTATCTTGGCAATACAGAGGCCTTTTAAATGCAACATGGCCCTCGAAATCCATTCCAGCCAAATTCAGCCTCCAAAAACCAAATGGCGCTCCTTCCCTTTGGAGGCTAACCCTGCACCTACATGGTGCTTTATGTCCACATGTGGGGTATTTTCGTACTCGCTCCGAGCAGTTTAACCCGTTAAATGCTGCTGTCAAAGCATGACAGCGGCATCTAACGGGTGGCGGTGTGTCCCGGTCGGCGCCGCGGTTCACTTACGCGATTGCGATGTCCCGCGGTGTCGTCCAGTGTCATGGTGGTCTCCATGGTAATTTGGGGTCCTAATGAAGACAAGACAAGATCAATGATTTAGTGTAAAAATTAAACATTTTTTACACTAAATATTGGTCTAACCTTGATTTTTTTCTATTTCCACAAGGGGTTAAAAAAGAAAACGAACGCAAAACGTGTAGGGTAATTTCCCCTGAGTACGAAAATACCCCACATGTGGACATAATGTGCCATATGGGCACAGGGCAAGCCACCAAAGGGACAGAGCGCCATTTAGAGGCTGGAATGGAGGATGAAGGCCATGTCGCAATTACAAAGCTCCTGTGCTGCCAGGACAGTAGAAACCCATCACAAGTGACCCCATTCTGGAAACTACACCCCATAAGGAATCTAACAAGGGGTGCAATGAGCATATGGACCCCACTGGTGACGGGCACATATGTAGGACATGTGCCGTGAAAATTAAAAAAAAACTTTTTTTTTCATTTTCACGGCGCAAATGTGCGCGTCACCAGGGGGCCATATGCCTGCTGCCCCCCTTGTTAGATTCCTTATGGGGTGTAGTTTCCAGAATGGGGTCACTTGGGGGGGGGGGGGGTTCTACTGACCTGGCAGCACAGAGGCTTTGTAATTGCATCATGGCAAGTCTCTAATGGGAATGGCGGCCATACCTTTTTAGCTGGGGAATAGGGACAATTTAAATTTATTTGGGGGTATTAGGCCAATTATTAGTTTATAAGGTTAAAAATGACAGGTGTCCATCAAATTCAACCTGTGTTGATCCAGAGGAAGGCAAAAAAACCCTTGTGAGGCAGACAACAGTAGCCTCATCACAGGGGAAAAATTCCTTCCTGACTCCATAATGGCAATTAGAATAATCCCTGGATCAACGTGACCCCTGAAATAGGAATGAGGGACAGAATTTAGATAATGTAGAACTCCAATGACGTGTGGTACGCCTTAAAGCAATCCAGTATGCAGAGGCCGGGTGATCAGGACAGGTGTCACACTAGAAAATGGTGTCCTTCCTGATCCCCCTGTTACCCCACACTCTGCACTTCTTCTGGGGTCTCCTGTTTTCCAGTGTGGGGGACGTCAACTAGAAAATGTTGCCCTGGTCAATACGGGGTCCTTCCACTGGCGTAGCTACCATGGGGGCAGGAAAGGCGGTCGCTATGGGGCCCGGTGTAGCAGGGGGCTCGGGCCTCCTTGTGAAGACAAGCGTCCCAATGATGCTCCCCGGACTGAGAGAGTACGCGATCCAACAGCGCCTCCCCCCCCCCCACACACACGCGTTGTCAGGCGCGTGGGCAGTCCAGAAAGGGGCAGGGGGGAAGGGGCGTTGCGGTGTCGGGCCGTAGAGGGGCGGTGTGGGGCGCGCGGAACACGCATGCTGGAGAGGGGTAAGCAGGCTGCAGAGGGGCGGTGCGGTGCCGGCGGCCTCCATCCGCTTAACAGCGCCGCCGCTGAGCTGCCCCAGAACCTTCCACTAGGCGTCCCTCTCCCCTTTCGGCCAGACTTGGAGCTCCCCGGTCTCTGGAAGCAGCCGCAGGGACCACAGGAAAAGATGATCGCGCCGCTGCAGGTCCTGGAGCTGTACAGGGGATCGCGGGGTTAAGTGCAGACCTCCGTACCGCTGTACAGCTGCAGGACCTGCAGCGGCGCAATCATCTTTTCCTGTGGTCCCTGCGGCTGCTTTCAGAGACCGGAGAGCTCCACGTCTGGCCGGGAGGGGAACGTGTGTGTGGAGGTGAGAGGAGGAGGAGGTGTATGTGCCCTCCTGCTCCAATCACCCCCAGCTGCACCAGTTACCCTCAGTGTCTCCCCTCAGTCACCCCAGTCCCCTAATTTCCCCTCAGTCACCCCAGTCCCCTAATTTCACCTCAGTCACCCCAGTCCCCTAATTTCCCTTCAGTCACCCCAGTCCCCTAATTCCCCCTCAGTGTTCCCCCTCAGTCACCCCAGTCCCCTAATTTCCCCTCAGTCACCCCAGTCCCCTTCAGTGTCCCCCCAGTCCCCCCATTCCCCCTAATTCACCCAGTCCCCCTCAGTGTCCCCCCCATTCCCCTAATTCCCCCAGTCCCCCTCAGTGTCCCCCCAGTTCCCTTCAGTGTCCCCCCCTCAGTCCCCTAATTCCCTGTCAGTGTCCCCCCATTCCCCCTCAGTCACCCCAGTGCCCCTCAGTGTCCCCCCATTCCCCTAATTCCCCCCAGTCCCCCCCAGTGTCCCCCCAGCCCCCTTCAGTGTCCCCCTTCAGTCACCCCAGTCCCCTAATTCCCCCTCAGTCTCCCCAGTCCCCTTCAGTTTTACCCCATTCCCTTTCAGTGTCCCCCCAGTCCCCTTCAGTGTCCCCCCTCAGTGTCACCCCAGTCCCCTTATTCCCCCTCAGTCACCCCATTCCCCCTCAGTCACCCCAGTCTCCTTATTCCCCCTCAGTCACCCCATTTCCCCTCAGTTTTCCCCATTCCCCCTCAGTTTCATCCCAGTCCCCTTCAGTTTTACCCCATTCCCATTCAGTGTCCCCCAGTCCCCCTCAGTTTCCCCCCAGTCACCCTCAGTCATCCACTACTACACCCCATATCCACTATACCTCCACTACTACACCCCTTATCCACTATACTTCCACTACTACACCCCATATTCACTATACCTCCACTACTACACCCCTTAGCTCCCCAACACCCCCCCCCCCCTTCCCCATACACATACTCACTTTGCCCGACGCAGCATTCCATTATTCTCCCAGCTCCATGGTGCATGAGTGGTATGCCGGGGAACTGCGCCAGGCCAGGTGAGTGTGTGTCTGGGAGGGGAGGGGGGGGGCCCCATACAGTTCTTTGCTATGGGGCCCCATGAATCCTAGTTACGCCCCTGGGTCCTTCATATGCAGAAGCGCTGGGTCCGCTCCATGGCTGCTAAATATTAGGGCTTTATTACTGCTTCTGATATTTTTGGATCGTGCCACAAGCTACAGTAGCTCGGGCAGCGAGGGACCGGAAGAGGAGGTGCTGGTATAAAAGTTATCCCCGTACAGAAGGTAACCTTTATCCAGCAGTGGGAAGATAAGTTCCCAAACGATCTTCCCACTCACTCCGAGGATGGGGGGGGGGGCGCACCTGGGGGCTGGATTCGGGTGTCTCTTCCTTCATACACTCTAAGGGTTCGTGCACACTGTGGAATGGCGACTGATAACCCTTTGTGCATTACGCAGCTGGCGGACTGATGTAGGCGTGCGTCTCCGCTCGTGTCACATTCCATTCTATGCACGGGCGGATTCCGCTCTCTGTCCAAAGTAGGGCTGGGCGATTAATCGAATTAATTCGCCCAGAATTTGAGAATCGATTTGACTTTTTTGGAAAATCGAAAATCGATTTTCCAAAAAAATCATTGGATTTGGGCGCGCGGGCGGGCTGCTCGCATCCTCCAGCTACTGAAACAGCGTGAGGAGCGAGAGCGCCCAGCAGCGTCCTATGTCCCCGCCTCTGACCCGCCCCCATAGCCGGACGTGTACGCGCGCTTCCTCCCGGCCGCACATGGAGGTCCCCGGAGGAGGCTGCAGATACTGAAGCATCGGGTGATCGCTGCGGGTGCTGGAGCTGTACAGCAGCGACACTATCACCCGATGCTTCAGTATCTGCAGCCTCCTCCGGGGACCTCCATGTGCGGCCGGGAGGAAGCGCGCGAATATGTCTGGCTATGGGGGCGGGTCCGCTGCGGGGAGTAGTGCGGGCGGGAGGAGAGCGCAAGTGCCGGTGGTGTGCGCCCGCGCAGAGCGGGTACACCAGGTATGTTCCCTCCTGCCCCGGTCTGCTCCATGCCCCTGCCGATCTGCCCTATTCTCCCCCCGATCTGCCCCATGCTCCCCCCAGTGTGCCCCATGCATGTCCCCCAGTGTACCCCATGCCTTTCCCCCCTAGTCTGCCCCTTGCTCCCCCCAGTGTGCCCCATATTTGCCCCCCCAGTGTACCCCATGCTCTCCAGCCCAGTGTACCCCATGCCCTTCCCCCCCAGTCTGCCCCATGCTCTTAGCTATGTCCCTGACCCTCATCTTTACCTGTACTACTACTACACCCCTCATCTTTACCTGTACTACTACTAAACTCCTCATCTGTACCTGTACTACTACTACACCAGGCTCATCTGTACCTGTACTACTACTACACCCCTCATCTTTACCTGCACTACTACTACTGCACCCCTCATCTGTACCTGTACTACTACTACACCCCTCATCTTTACCTGTACTACTACTACACCCCTCATCTGTACCTGTACTACTACACCCCTCATCTATACCTGTACTACTACTACACCCCTCATCTATTCCTGTACTACTACTACTACATCCCTCATCTATTCCTGTACTACTACACTCCTCATCTGTACCTGTACTACTACTACTACACCCCTCATCTTTACCTGTACTACTACTACACCCCTCATCTTTACCTGTACTACTACTACACCCCTCATCTTTACCTGCAACCCTACTACTACACCCCTCATCTGTACCTGTACTACTACTACACCCCTCATCTGTACCTGTACTACTACTACACCCCTCATCTGTACCTGTACTACTACTACACCCCTCATCTTTACCTGTACTACTACTACACCCCTCATCTGTACCTGTACTACTACTACACCCCTCATCTTTACCTGCACTACTACTACTGCACCCCTCATCTGTTCCTGTACTACTACTACTACACCCCTCATCTGTACCACTACTACACCCCTCATCTTTACCTGTACTGCTAATCCTCTCATCTGTACTACTACTAATACACTAGTACATAGGGCACATATTTGGGAAAACTACTTATATGGGGCACACAATGGGCTTGTCTACTACATAGGGGCACTGGAGGAGCACTGTTACACTGGGAAGCAATATGGTTGTTGTCTCAAACGTCTATAAAATAGTTTCTGATGCTGCAGGGAGAAAAATGTCCTGTTTGTTTAGCAAAAAGAGAAAATATCGAGATTTAAATCGAGAATCGTCCAAAATTTTAAAAAAATCGAGATTTTATTTTTTGGCCATATCGCCCAGCCCTAGTCCAAAGAATGAACGTGTTCATTCCTTGGACGGATGACGGAATCCACATGTGCATAGGATGGAGTCTATGACATGGGTGGAGACACGCGCCTCCATCAGTCCGCCGGCTGGTGCCAGCTGCTGAATGCACGAAGGGTTATCCTTCGCCATTCCACAGTGTGCACGTACCCGGGGGCTCGGTTCACACGTTGTAAGAGTGCGGCTGTAATTGTGCGGCGGTATTTTTGATGGTTCGTGTGTATGCTGGGAAGTATAGGATATGCGGCTGCACAGTGCACACTATCTCTGAATCTACGGCCCTATCGTAAACGGACCCGTAAAAAATGAACAAGACCATTGTTTGTGGCTGGACATGCGGCCGTGGATTGACAGGCGGTCCGTACGGAGTACTTCAAAAATAGCCGGCAATGATGCCGAATGCCGATGCCTCTAATAGTTAATATATTAAATTAATCAAAGACATTTTATTTGTAATCAAGACACTTTCGTTGATCAATAATTTATTTCTAACGAATCCATCATTTTGCAATTAAATATACTGTTAAAAAAAATAGATATATAAATAAATGTATATTTATCTATATATTTATTTTTTGACAGTATATTGAATTGCACAATGATGGATTCGTTAGAATTAAATTATTGACCAACGAAACTGAATTTATTTTCAAGAAAATGTGTTTTATTCATTAAATATTAATTAGTACAGGAAGCTCTATAAGCCGTGAATTCATATTGCCGGCAATAGAGCATTCTGTACTAATCATCACTTTACTTTAATGAAAACATCAAATGTTTCTTCTAATTATGTTATGACAATAACATTGTTAGAAGAAACATTTAGAATTATATGTGCGCTCAGCTGATTGGCTGTTCGGCTAAGCGCACATATAATAAGCCGGTCCGCAGTATAGTCACTTCATTGTGCTGCGGACCAGCGAAGAGGACACATCGGGGTGAGTATAGAGCTCTCCCCACCCCCTCCCCGGCACTGCACCCCTCCCAGCAAGGAAGGGGGGGTCAGTTAACCCCTTCCTTGCTGGGATGGGTGCAGTCTGACATCAGTCTGGCCCCCCGGGGGTTAAGGGGGATGCAATACATCCTCCCTTAACCCCTTGGGGGTCAGACTGTAAGCAGCGATCTGTAAAGATGCTGCATACTGTAAGGAGCACAACACCGCTCACAATGATGGGTGTTGTGCTCCTGTTTGTGTTTTTTTTGTGTGTTTCTCCCTTTTTGTTTTTCAGATATCGGTATCCTGGGGATTACGTCGGATTCCATGGACTACGTCGATGACCAGCGGTTGTTCTTTGAATTTTTAAAATAAAATGGTCAATGAGGGGTGTGGGGGTGTTTTTATTTGAATAAAAAAAAATTTAAACTTGTGTCTTGTCTTTATTTCTTTACTTTTTAGACTTAGTAGTGGAAGCCGTCTAATAGACGGAATCCATTACTAAGTTGGGGCCTAGTGTTAGCCGGTATAAAATGGCTAACACTAACCCCCCATTATTACCCCAGTACCCAATGCCACCAGGGGTACTGGGAAGAGCCGGGTGCCAGTGGTCCCGGAGCGTCAAAATTGGCGCTCCTGGACTGGGCGGCAGCAGGCTGGTAATATTTAGGCTGGGAAGGGCCTAAAACAATGGCTCTTCCCACCCTGGTGTTACCAGGCTGCTGTCGTTTGGTTTTTAACCCGGCTGGTTATAAAAATAGGGGGGACCCTATGCGTTTTTTTTTTTTAAATAAATAATTTAAAAAAACGCATAGGGTCCCCCCTATTTTTATAACCAGCCGGGTTAAAAACCAAACGACAGCAGCCTGGTAACACCAGGGTGGGAAGAGCCATTGGTTTAGGCCCTCCCCAGCCTAAATCTTACCAGCCTGCTGCCGCCCGGTCCAGGAGCGCCAATTTTGACGCTCCGGGACCACTGGCACCCGGCTCTTCCCAGTACCCCTGGTGGCATTGGGTACTGGGGTAATAATGGGGGGTTAGTGTTAGCCATTTTATACCGGCTAACACTAGGCCCCAACTTAGTAATGGATTCCGTCTATTAGACGGCTTCCACTACTAAGTCTAAAAAGTAAAGAAATAAAGACAAGACACAAGTTTAAAAAATTTTTTATTCAAATAAAAACACCCCCACACCCCTCATTGACCATTTTATTTAAAAAATTCAAAGAACAACCGCTGGTCATCGACGTAGTCCATGGAATCCGACGTAATCCCCAGGATACCGATATCTGAAAAACAAAAAGGGAGAAACACACAAAAAAAACACAAACAGGAGCACAACACCCATCATTGTGAGCGGTGTTGTGCTCCTTACAGTATGCAGCATCTTTACAGATCGCTGCTTACAGTCTGACCCCCAAGGGGTTAAGGGAGGATGTATTGCATCCCCCTTAACCCCCGGGGGGCCAGACTGATGTCAGACTGCACCCATCCCAGCAAGGAAGGGGTTAACTGACCCCCCCTTCCTTGCTGGGAGGGGTGCAGTGCCGGGGAGGGGGTGGGGAGAGCTCTATACTCACCCCGATGTGTCCTCTTCGCTGGTCCGCAGCACAATGAAGTGACTGTACTGCGGACCGGCTCATTATATGTGCGCTCAGCCGAACAGCCAATCAGCTGAGCGCACATATAATTCTAAATGTTTCTTCTAATAATGCTATTGTGATAACATAATTAGAAGAAACATTTGATGTTTTGAGTAAAGTAAAGTGATGATTAGTACAGAATGCTCTATTGCCGGGAATATGAATTACCGGCTTATAGAGCTTCCTGTACTAATTAATATTTAATTAAGAAAACACATTTTCGTTTAAATAAATACAGTTTCTTTGTTCAATAATTTAATTCTAACGAATCCATCATTGTGCAATTCAATATACTGTCAAAAAATAAATATATATATAAATATACATTTATTTATATATATATTTATTTTACCAGTATATTTAATTGCAAAATGATGGAATCGTTTACATTTAATTATTGAACAATAAAAGGGACTTTATTAGACAGAAAATGTGTTTTATTAATTCAATATATTAACCATGAGAGACATCGGCTATAGTGCAGAGGATCGCAAACCCCGGTAATAGCGATTCATGTAAACTGTGTTCCCTGCTTTCCCAGATGCATCCAGAGGTGTTTGCATCACTTTCTTAACATTTTATTTGTTATTTTTAGTTGAACCAGATTTCCAAGTAAATGACCGTATGTTTTGAGCCGCATGTCTATTTTTTCCCACGGCCGGAGTTTCACCCGCACATTTACAGCCGCATAAAAAATACAGCCGCACAGTTACAGCGTGTGAACCCAGCCTAAATCTGTAAGTGTACCCGTGATCTCTTATTGAGAAGGTACTGGCGGAAAAGACGTGTCTGGGGGGCAGCATGCGCTACGCTACCCCCAGACACGTCACGGAATGATGATAATAAGGATGAATGGAGGAAAAAAGGATCCCCCCCATTCATCCTCACTGGCTGTTTCGGTGTTGGAGGCAGTAATAGCTTATGCCTCCGCCGCTGAAAAACACCCTGGGGGCCATCTTAATATGGAGATGTTAGGAACCGGACAGCAGGACAAGACAAACAGTGAGCCCTAAGCTCAGCCCCGCCCACTGTCCTCTACCTATTTGCCACAATCCGCCCTAAAATGGCGGCGAGCAACTGGGCGGCAGTCCCTGCGCTGGCTAGGTGGGACACAAGGACAAGACAGACAGACAAAACACAATAACGAATGGTCAACAGTCCGGGTCACAACAAACGGGCAGCAAAAGTACAAAATCACAATCCGAAGGCAAAGTCAATATACAGGCAGTATGGTCAGGGGCAGGCAGCAAACAAGAATAATCAGAAAGGCAAAGCAGGGTCAGAATCAACAGAGCAAGAATAGAAACACAGAACCAGGCAGAGACAAGCTCAATATCTGGCAAAGATATCCCAGACTGAGGTAGTTATATAGGAGGCCAGGGTTCTGATCCAGAACATAATTGGACCATCCCCCTGAACTCCAAGCACAGACAGCTGAGAACAAAACAGATCCACTGGCAGGAAGACCTGTCAGTCACAGCAGAACCAAAACACAGATTAATCCTGACCTGGCCAGACAGAACTCAGCAGGTAAAGTCGGGTGTGTCTCTCAAGGTGAGCAAATAACCAGTGTTCACACACTACAAAACAAAACACAGAAACAGAATGCAAGAAAATCAGCACCTTCTCGGCCGCACAGCATGAGCAGAGGGACGCATGACGCTCCGCAAAGATACCATCCTGACAGGAGATTAGTATATGGGGTATGTAAATGTGTAATGTAGTGTAGAACTTTATTTCATGTAGTGTGGTGTAATGTAGTGTTTTTAAGTTTTTTTTTACAGTAAGAAAAAATATACCTACACCAAGAAAGGAATTGCTGATAAATGCCGCACTTATGTGCGGTACTTATCAGCAGACAGTGGCGGTAGGATATAGGGGGGAAAAAAGACCCTAAGCCAAAAAGGAGGAGTTGTTGATCAACGGCGCACTTACGTGCGATGCTGATCAGTACTCAGCGGCGTTAGGGCGCATAAAAAGAAAAAAAAATTGTAAAAAAAAAATAAAAAACTTTTTTTTAACCTAAAGCAACTGATCAGTGTATAATATACACTGATCAGCCGCTAGGGGGCAGTAGAGCGAAGCTGCCGAAGAATTCCGAAGATAGACGACGGAAGAGCCCAAAGAGCCGATTTCCGGAGTTAGACGACGCAGACCGGACGGGAACCAAAGTTAGACGACGCAGAGAAGAGGACGCCACGGGACTGCCGATCTTCGCTCCGGACGCCCAGATCAGGTGAGTATAGTGCACCTACACTATACACACCTGTTCTGCACCCCTCAGCTACCTAGCGGAGCGGTGCAGAACTCGGTGACACACTTTTTTAACTCTTTGATCCCTGTAATCGGCCAGCCGGTACTGGCTATACATTATAGCAGGCCATCTTCCCAGATCGCTGTGTGTGTGTGTGTGTGTACCTACAGCGATCGGGGAAACATCGGGCGTTAATGTATGCCCGTTTGCGTTAAAGCCCACCCTGCGGGGGCGTACATTTACACCCAATGTCGTTAAGGGGTTAAACACACTTAGGCTGCATTAACACGTTCCTTGTTCCACATGGAACACAGACGTGGAATGCATGTAACTGATTCTCCCCCCGCCCAGGCAGTATCTGTGATAAGATGCTGGGAGCAGGGGAACAGATATGCGCCGCAATGTAATGAATCAGCCGCGCGGCTCTGTCATTACAGCATGGCGCATATCTGGCAGACATTTACAGGCATTCCACGTCCGTGTTCCGTACAGAACGTGTGAATGCAGCCTTACATTGTTCCCTATGGAAACACACAGCTTGGATCTGGAACTGCTCGGTTCTGGAACAGCCTTCTGGAGCCAATTGTGTTCTGGGACAGAGGTATGACTACTGATATTGATGAGGCCATAGTAAAAATCTTTGTTGCCCATAGCAATCAATCAGAGTTCAACTTTCAAATAATTAAATAAAAGCTGAGCTCTGATAGGTTGTTTCAGGATTTTTTTCTAAAATAGGTTGAGCTGCAGTTTTAGGCTATGTTCACACTACGTATATTTGAGGCTGTATAGCAACAAAAACAAGGAGTGGATTGAAAACACAGAAAGGCTCACATAATGTTGTAATTGAGTGGATGGCCGTCATTTAATGGCAAATATTTGCTGTTATTTTAAAACAACGGCTGTTGTATTGAAATAATGGAAGTTATTTACTGTTATATGGCGGCCATCCACTCAATTTCACCATTGTGTGAACAGAGCCTTTCTGTGTTTTCAATCCACTCCTGGTTTTGGTTGCTATGAGGACCTGACATGAGGACCAAATACAGCCTCAAATATACATAGTGTGAACCCAGCCTTAACTACTTATCAAGGATACCTTTTATCCTACATGTGGGTAGTGCCAGTGCTGGGCTGAGCTATGGGTCAGTCACTTTAGTCACTGTTGGTGCTTCCTTATTCTGGGAGTATGTGGGAGGACCCAGCACTCAGACCATCATGTGCTTTATGCTCTGCCTGTGATTAAATATAGTGTAATTCTTAGTTCTACCACTAGATGTCCCAATAACCAAAAGAATGATCAAAGCCTGTATTATTCTATTTGTATGAGGTTCCTCGGACTGACTTTATATGTCTGCAGCTCCTGTTCATTTCCATAGACCATGTTACAGTTCCAATGTGACCTCTAAAGGTTCCCATACACTTTATAATTATGTATTGCAGCAGGTTCAGTTGTCAGTATAAAGTATATAGGTGTATAAGTGTAAGTGTAAAGTCTTCCGAGACAGACAGAGGGATGGTTGTCAGACGTGATGAAATTTCAATGCCCAATCCCTTTGTTCCTGGAGAGATAAGCCGCCACCAGAGCTGTCTGGTGCTGCTTACCCCTTCCCATAGAGGATACAGGAATGTCCAGCCATGTGAAACTTTTATGTGTATGGGGGGGAATCATTCAGCCATCAGATGGCTACTTTAAGATGATGGGCACTCACTTTTTTTTTTTTTGCCTTTTTTTTTTTTTTTTTACTTTAAGGGTGCGTTCACACCTACAGGATCTGCAGCAGATCTGCAGCAGATTTGATGCTGTGTTCAGTTATTTAAATGAAATCTGCTGCAGAAAATCAGCTGCAGATCCTGTAGGTGTGAACGTACCATAAAATGGTAATTTTACATCTCAAAAAAGTGTCAAACAAAAACATTTTCCCAATAAAAATGTTACCCCATTTCTCTTCAGCACAGTAAGCTGCTCTCACCTGTTCAGAACGAAATCTGTCAGATGGGCGGTTTGATGGCTCAGTCTCCAGCCTTTATATCTCCTCTGCTGAACGATTTTCTAAGCTTATTTATGACCAAATCAAAGTAGGCTTCTTTTATACAGGCCAATCATCATCAGGCAGGAGATTTGTTTAACTCAAAATACTCATTTAAAAGCAAATCATTTTTTAAATGAAAAGAATAAAATTCCCAGCTGCCTCTGCTCTGTTGGTTCCCACTAGTCCTGCAGCAATGAAATCGTGTACATCATTACATGAATGCTGCAGCCTGTCACAGTACCAATATGGCACAGGAGCAGATCCAGCAACATTTCCAGCATGTCTTCGCTGTGTTACACAGATAACACCCACCTGCAGTAGCTGGGGCGAACATTACCTTGATCTGGAGATCTGGACCATTAAATTTCTCAGATACTTCAGTCAATAGAACTGTGGTGGTGCAGCGGTGCTCCCCTCCTGCCAGCAGAGAGACTGACAGGGCTGCATTTAATTGTTTGCAATCCTGATTAGAGCATGTACAGTTAAAAAGCCAGCGTCTGATGGCCCAGGCTGACAAGCAATGCTTCCAGAATTCTGGGCAGTTTCCGGATGCACATCCAAACCTATCCTGAATTATGGATGCCCCCAGAGGGTTCTATGGGACTTCCATGCCAGAATTCTGGACATTTTCAGGACATGTGTCATAATTTCCAGGCCCATTTTCAGGCACAGTCCCCCTTCAGGAAAAATCCTGAAGGGTGTCTGTGCCCAATAGAACCCTATGGGTCTGGAATTGTTCCTGATATGTGAAGGGGCCTAATAAAGCTATTTCTTGGTAAAGTTGACTTCAGTGGAGCACATTATTATATGATTATATGATTATTCCATCAGATGAAAATTCCTAACAGAAGAGGCCACATTACATAAATCATTTAGCAGATGAGTCAAGCAGGATATGGATATTTTGGGCACTTCCTCGCTTACCCTATGAGTTCCTCTTTTTAGTGTCAGAGAAATGAAGTGCGGGTGCAAAATGCTGAGCCCTCTGCTAAGAAACATTTACCAGTAAGGGTAGCTTCACACGTACCGGATTGGCAGTGGATTTCACGCTGTGAGTTTGCAGCGAAATCCGCTGCGAATCCTGGTAGTGTGAAGATCAATGGGTTACATACCCGCAGCGGAATTTTCATTCCACTGCAAGTATGTAACCCAGCCCATTTTACCCCTCGCCGCCCGCAGCATACATTACCTGCTAAGCGTTGTGGCAAGTGAGGCTCCCGGCTCTTGTTGGTCCCGCTCAGCCAATTGGTGCACAGCTGCAATCCGTCCTGTGTGAAGCCACCCTAAGGGAAAAGGGGGGTGATTTGGACTTTTATTAGGGGAGGGGATTTTTTATTAATAAAAACACTTTTTTACTTTTTTTTTTTTACATGGACTAGAAGCCCCCCTGGGGGACTTGTATATAAACAGCACTGATCTCTCATAGAGATCAATGCTGTGTATATACACAGCAAAGATCCATTAGATCGCTCATAGATTGCTATGGCCTGCTGCAGGCCATAGCAATCTATTGCCGAGCCGGGATCAGCGTCATTCCGACGCTGAGGCCCGGCACGGGCAGAAGAACGGATCTCCCCCCCCCCGCGATCACATCTGCAGCTGCATTGAAGTGCTTACACGTGCAGCCAGGCAGTGCCTCTGTTAGCCGGCGCCGGGATCAGCGCCGTACAGAGCGGGGTCCCGGCGGGACCCCGCTCTGAACACCCCCCGCGGCACCATGATGTATCAGATACGTCATGGGTCGCTAAGGGGTTAAAATGTTATTACATAAGCAAAGTTAGACAAATTCCTAATATACACTAATTATGGGCAATGCACTTATAGTTCTAGTTCCCTCAATTTAGTGAATCAGGCAGGCTTCAATTTCTCAAAACAAAACGTGACGTCACAAACCCTCGGTATACCTGAAGGGTCCAGCAGGGGGCGCAGTATATGTAGTGCAATCCATCCACCCCCACCCCCCATGCTGCCCAATGCCTGTGCATCTCCCTCCCCGTGCCCTCATCTCCCTCCCCGTGCCCTCATCTCACTCCCCATGCTGCTGGTGCTTGTGCATCTCCCTCTCCGTGCCCTCATCTCCCTCCCCGTGCCCTCATCTCACTCCCCATGCTGCTGGTGCTTGTGCATCTCCCTCTCCGTGCCCTCATCTCCCTCCCCGTGCCCTCATCTCACTCCCCATGCTGCTGGTGCTTGTGCATCTCCCTCCCCGTGCACTCATCTCACTCCCCATGCTGCTGGTGCCCGTGCATCTCCCTCCCTGTGCCCTCATCTCACTCCCCATGCTGCTGGTGCCTGTGCATCTCCCTCCCGCCCTGCTCTGCCCGGTGCCCTGGGTGAGCAGCAGACAACAAGCACGACAACGGGCAGCCCGAGGAGGGAGAGTGATGCATGGGCATTGAGCAGCATGGGGAGGGGGGGCGGGGATGATTCTACTACATATACTTTCAACATAGACTTCTACTTCTATACTTTTTGAGAAATGCCTGCCTGATCTACTAAATTGAGGGAACTAGAACTATATGTGCATTTTCCATAATTAGTGTACATAAGGGTCCATTTACACAGAAAGATTATCTGACAGATTATCTGCCAAAGATTTGAAGCCAAAGCCAGAAACAGACTATAAACAGAGATCAGGCCATAAAAGAAAGCCTTCCTGTTTTCAAATCCATTCCTTGGTTTGGCTTCAAATCTTTTTGTGTAAATGGACCCTAAGGAATTTTTTCTAACTTTTCTTGTGAAATTACATATTAAAAAATAGATTTTGCCTGGAGTTCCCATTTAAGGAAATTAAGTAGAGATGAGCGAACCAGGTTCATCCGAACCCGAACAATCGGTACTTGATTAGCGGTGGCTGCTGAAGTTGGACAAAGCTCTAAGGTTGTCTGGAAAACATGGATACAGCCAATGACTATATCCATGTTTTCCACATAGCCTTAGGGCTTTATCCAACTTCAGCAGCCCTCGCTAATCAAATGCCGAATGTCCGGGTTCGGATGGACTCGAGCATGCTCGAGGTTCGCTCATCTCTAAAATTAAGGCATTTTGGGGCAAAATGTGCTGCCCAGTGTCAGAAAGTTTGATCTTAGCCCCTAGATGACCCAGGGCCCGTATGTCACGGCATTGCTAGGGAAGTTCAGAGGGGGGTCACACGGCGGCTCTGCTCTGAACCGCCGCAATCCAGGGTGCTTTATGCAGCCCGGGACCGCGGCTATTAGCGGGCACGGTCCGATCGCCGTGCCTGCTACTTACCTTTCTGAATGCAGCTGTAAAAGTTACCTGGTCAGAAGCAGTGCATTCTTACCAATCTATAAATTTCTGTGCAGTAAGTTTCCAGAGCTGTAGGAATGATACAAGGATCGTTGGTGCAGCCATGTAAAGGCACTGAAGACAAGCGCCAATTCTACTGATTATTTGCAGCCAACAAGGCGCACTAGCTGTAAATATGGCAGCTGTTGCCTGGCACTGGTCACTAGTGGTAAGTTCACTGTCTGCCGATACCGCTAAGTTCTTCCTGGGAGCAGTTTTATTACTTTGCACATAGTTGTACATTGTTGCTGGCCTCCATATACAACAATCTAAAACTGGGCAAAGTGGAATAGCATCTGTAATGTGAGAAGCATGCATCCCCCTCCTACCTATATGCCATGTGTAGGATACTGTACTGTTATGTATACCGTTAGTCCGTCACTTTCCCAGGCTCCTGAAAGACAAATGGACCTCTGATGTGTGACTGGGTAGAGAGGCTTAGGCTGGCAGCCGGACGCATCGTGTGTGTGTGGGACCCGGGAGCGGAGCTGCAGCAGCCTGCGGGTTGTGCACAGGATGTGGGCTCCGGCAGTGCAGGGGTTAAGGCTGCTAACTTTCACACATGTTGCACTTTTTCTCTTGCACGTTTCCGCGTTGTCACAGTTTCCGCTCCCCCTTTTTCTTCCCAAAAACACAAGTCTCCTGCCCCGCACACAGCATGGATGACCCGGAGAGCGGCGAGCAGCCCCCGGCCACCAGGTCCGTCCTCAGCGCCCTCATCCCGGGCAGGGGGTTCCTGGCATCAAGGAAGGGACAGCTGCTGCTGGCTGAATGGGTGAGTGCCGCGGCATCCTCCTCCTCACCATGCATCCATAGGACTAGTACCCCTACCATGCATCCATAGTACTACTACCCCTACCATGCATCCATAGGACTAGTACCCCTACCATGCATCCATAGTACTACTACCCCTACCATGCATCCATAGGACTACTACCCCTACCATGCATCCATAGGAATAGTGCCCCTACCATGCATCCACAGGACTACTACCCCTACCATGCATCCATAGGAATAGTGCCCCTACCATGCATCCACAGGACTACTACCCGTACCATGCATCCATAGGAATAGTGCCCCTACCATGCATCCATAGGACTACTACCCCTACCATGCATCCATAGGAATAGTACCCCTACCATGCATCCATAGGACTAGTGCCCCTACCATGCATCCATAGGACTACTACCCCCTACCATGCATCCATAGTAATACTACCCCCTACCATGCATCCATAGGACTACTACCCCTACCATGCATCCATAGGAATAGTGCCCCTACCATGCATCCATAGGACTACTACCCCTACCATGCATCCATAGGAATAGTACCCCTACCATGCATCCATAGGACTAGTGCCCCTACCATGCATCCATAGGACTACTACCCCCTACCATGCATCCATAGTAATACTACCCCCTACCATGCATCCATAGGACTACTACCCCTACCATGCATCCATAGGAATAGTGCCCCTACCATGCATCCATAGGAATAGTGCTCCTACCATGCATCCACAGGACTAGTGCCCCTACCATGCATCCATAGGACTACTACCCCCTACCATGCATCCATAGTAATACTACCCCCGACCATGCATCCATAGGACTAGTACCCCTACCATGCATCCATAGGACTAGTGCCCCTACCATGCATCCATAGGACTACTACCCCCTACCATGCATCCATAGGACTAGTACCCCTACCATGCATCCATAGTACTACTACCCCTACCATGCATCCATAGGACTAGTGCCCCTACCATGCATCCATAGGACTACTACCCCCTACCATGCATCCATAGTACTACTACCCCCTACCATGCATCCATAGGACTAGTACCCCTACCATGCATCCATAGTACTACTACCCCCTACCATGCATCCATAGGACTACTACCCCCTACCATGCATCCATAGGACTACTACCCCCTACCATGCATCCATAGGACTACTACCCCCTACCATGCATCCATAGGACTACTACCCCCTACCATGCATCCATAGGACTACTACCCCCTACCATGCATTCATAGGACTACTACCCCTACCATGCATCCATAGGACTAGTGCCCCTACCATGCATCCATAGGACTACTACCCCCTACCATGCATCCATAGTACTACTACCCCCTACCATGCATCCATAGGACTAGTGCCCCTACCATGCATCCATAGTACTACTACCCCCTACCATGCATCCATAGGACTACTACCCCTACCATGCATCCATAGGAATAGTGCCCCTACCATGCATCCACAGGACTACTACCCCTACCATGCATCCATAGGAATAGTGCCCCTACCATGCATCCATAGGAATAGTGCCCCTACCATGCATCCATAGTACTACTGCCCCTACCATGCATCCATAGTACTACTGCCCCTACCATGCATCCATAGTACTACTGCCCCTACCATGCATCCATAGTACTACTGCCCCTACCATGCATCCATAGTACTACTGCCCCTACCATGCATCCATAGTACTACTGCCCCTACCATGCATCCATAGTACTACTGCCCCTACCATGCATCCATAGTACTACTGCCCCTACCATGCATCCATAGTACTACTGCCCCTACCATGCATCCATAGTACTACTGCCCCTACCATGCATCCATAGTACTACTGCCCCTACCATGCATCCATAGTACTACTGCCCCTACCATGCATCCATAGTACTACTGCCCCTACCATGCATCCATAGTACTACTGCCCCTACCATGCATCCGTAGTACTACTACCCCCTACCATGCATCCGTAGTACTACTACCCCTACCATGCATCCATAGGACTAGTGCCCCTACCATGCATCCATAGGACTACTACCCCTACCATGCATCCATAGGACTACTACCCCCTACCATGCGTCCATAGTACTACTACCCCCTACCATGGTCCCCTACACAGCTGGTACCCAGCAGGTTATCTATACCAATCAGTATACGGCACCCATCAGTATACATGCCCTAGCTGTATATCTGTATCGAGTAGTATATCTGTATCCATCAGATAACTGTCCCCATTAGTATATTTCTACCTATAACTATATCTGTACCCATCGGTATACTGTACATGCCCTAGCTGTATATCTGTACCCATCGGTATACTGTACATGCCCTAGCTGTATATCTGTACCCATCAGTATACTGTACATGCCCTAGCTGTATATCTGTACCCATCAGTATACTGTACATGCCCTAGCTGCATATTAGGTTCTGGTTGCAAAATACTGTGTGACAACATAGCCTTAGGGTGTTAGCCACTCTATGTACATATGTCTGGAAGCTGCTTTTCTGGTATCTGAGCAACTAAATCCACCACATGACTACACTCTTTTTACCACTAAATCCTTCCCTGTCCTGGGGAGGGGGTGGTCTCACTCTGTCTAGTTTGCCCTAGACTAATCAGGATCCCATCCTAGTAGGTTTTGACTTTTTCACATGTGGGAGTTGTCCGGTCAGAATAAACTATGTATTGGGAAGTTGGTTTACTAGGGCAGCTCTGTGATACCTAGTGGGTATGATGCATGGGTCCCAATAATTAGAACTAGACCCCTGCATTATACTTACTGGGTGCACATTGTTGCCTCAGAGACCTAGATCCAGGCCGCAATTGTGTCTCTCCATCACTGAAGTCAGATCGGCTGGGAGAGTGCCCAGACAACCTCTACCACATTCACTTTTCGTCTTTATAATCTATATAGCAGATAATTCTACGGACACTTTCATCACAACAGACTCCTAGCCTAGTCTATGGGGGGGTATAACAAGCTAATGATCTCTGATGTGACGTCAGAGACAATTCTACAATATCTCTCGATGTTTGTCACTATCTGCCTCTCCTCCTGTGTGGGCCCAGCTCTGGGCTGTGACCCAGTATTATGTATAGACATAAAAACATATCTATACTGTGCAACTATCGTTACATACCACACAGTGCAAAAGATTGATCAAGGTTGAAGCAAGGGGAACAGCATTGTAGTTGCCCATGTGACCAGTCAGAATTAAGATCTTAAAGGGGTACTCCGGCCATAACCTAAAAATACCCCCGGGCCGGGGTACCCCTTTAAAGGAGAAGTCCAGCGAAAATGTTTATTAAAGTATTGTATTGCCCCCCAAAAGTTACACAAATCACCAATATACAACAGCCACAGCCCGCACAGCTCTGGGAGTCGGGTCGTGACATCACCATTTTATCCAGGAAGTGAAGCCTTAATGCAGTAGTAAGTGCAGGGGAAAAAGCACTTTATAAGCATTTACCATAATAAGTGTATATAGGTGATTTGTATAACTTTTGGGGGGCAATACAATAGTTTAATTAAAAAATTTGCTGGACTTCTCCTTTAATTTTACAGTCCTTTTGTGGCTTATATAAGAGGCCTCTGTGGCTTCTCTCTGCTGCATCTCTGATCTGTAGCTTTCCCTTGTCTTGGCTGCTGAACCTCATCAAACCTCCTTATTATCCTGAGTAATAATGCAGACAACATGTGTCCCAAGGAGGGGAGCATGCAGGAGTTCACTCCTTCCAGATGGAAAATGCATCCTCTCGTACACATTCTCGGTGGACCTGAGGGCATTAGGGGCTGGGGGATTAGACAATGAGTGACCACACCCAGCCCAGCTGTGGCTTACCACAACCCTGTAGTGACTGCTGGTTACATTTGTTCTTGAAAAAGCTGGGTGACAGCTAGACAGAAGAATTGTAGTTGCTAGGGATTTCTAGGATATGGTGAGCGGCCATCCAAGCTGAGGGTTAAAAGCTGCAGAAATCGAATGGGATGACTTTACTGATATTTGACTGTGGTTATTGCTTCAAAGAACATGGGAGGGCCAGTCTGATGGAGTCCTTCCACTGGAGCGCTGCCAGTTGTGATATAATGCAGTTCATCTTGTGTGTCTCATGCTGTGCAGATGACTTCATATGTAAGCCATTGAGAGCAGTCTTTTGTGTTGCTGAGATGAGTGTATTCTTCTAGAATCAAAGTACACACAATATGTGCTGCATCTCACTTTATTTTTTTAATGTGTGTACATAAAATAATACATGTGTTATGGTGCAAGTTTAATCTTTAAACTGAGCAGACTTAATTTTTGAGTTGGGTTAGTTTTATATCCTCATGATGTTATTCACATTGAGTTGTGGGATACTGGGATACCTTGATATTTTTAGTCCCTGCTTTGGGTGAATAATGGCATAATCTGTGCACCTGCAAAGTGGTGAACCCCTTCTATTGCAGCAAATAGAGAGATCGGGCACTCACCAATTCGGCCTCAAGGATTAATTTTCGAGTATTGCATATCTATCTACAAGTTATGCAGGACGCGTTTCGGCGCTAGACTTTTTCAAATCCTGCATGATTTATGAATATGAATACTATTCTTGAAGCAGAATTGGTGAGTGACGGATCTCTCTATTTGCATGACCTAGGTACTAACAGGGATTTTATAATGCAAAAAACACTTGTAAGACTAGTGAGCAGCCTAGAGTTAACCACAAACGGTAAAAAGTATAGATGGTGTTGTCAGCATTAAAGAGGTTATCCAGCAAAAATCTTTTTCTTTCAAATCAACTGGTTTCAGAAAGTTATATAGATTTGTAACTTACTTCTACTTAAAAATCCCAAGTCTTCCCATACTTATCAGCTGCTGTATGTCCTGCAGGAAATGTTGTTTTCTTTCCAGTCTGATACAGTGCTCTCTGCTGCCACCTCTGTCCGAGACAGGAACTATCCAGAGCAGTAGCAAATATCCATAGAAAAATTCTCCTGCTCTGGACAGAGGTGTCAGCAGAGAGCACTGTGTCAGACTGCAAAGAAAACAACCTTTCCTGTAAGACATACAGCAGCTAATAAGTATAAGAAGACTTGAGATTTTTAAATAGAAGTAAATCACAAATCTATATGACTTTCTGAAATCAGTTGATTTGAAAGAAAAAGATTTACACTGGATATACCCTTTAAACTCAGTAGTGTAACTTGCTTAGTAGCTCCAGACAGAAGCCTCACTGAATGGATATCCTAAATGCTGATTTCAAACATTGCCCTGATGGCGTGTCCAGGGTTAACATGTCTTGTGTCCTATATGTTATGTCCCTGAGGGTCTGGAAGCTGTATAACAGTATACCATGAATATTCAAGCAGTGTGCCAGGAATCCTTCCTCCAGGGTGAGCCAGGTCACCAGCTGTCCTACATCTGTGGTGGTCCCAAGTGTTGGACATAATGTGCTGCATGGTTCTTCCACCTCTCCTCTTTTTCTGTGAATTCAGTGGCTTCACCCCGCTCGAGAAATTCACTGTCAAATATTACCTTTTCTTGTCTGCTCATCACATCATCTTCATGATTTTTCCCTTCTTTGCCCTGGAACTCACTACTCCTATAGCTGTATCCATGATTTTAAAATTCCCTTGGGCGGCATCCAACTTCTGCAGGCTTGGGGAATCAAACACTGAACATTCAGGTTGGAAGAACGTTACTGAACCTGAACATTTTGACAGGTCTGCATAACACTACCTGCTGCCATATGCACAGCTTCTTTCCTCCCTTCCCTCCCTATCCTTCTCTACTGTTTCCTACCCCCTACCCTTGTACATGGTCAGCCATTGAGGACAGGATCCTCTCTCCCCTGTATCAGTCTGTCACTTGTGTTTATTACAATAGCTTTTTTTATCTTTTATATACGCTATACATTTAATCCTTAGACTAGGGAGAGATCCCTACCCTGTCCAAGAGGCACAATTTATACACAGAAAAGTGGAGACAAGCTCCAGATGCCTATATTAACCTTGGGGGTTTTAAAACTTAACTTTTATTGATTTTAATATATACAAAAGATAGTGCTCAATTATACATTACACCAGTGAAAAAGTGTTTTAAAATATGTGTGAGTCGACATACATTTAATCCTTTGGTATTTCATTTGTAGGTGGTGTCATTGATCACATTCATCTGTTATGTGGCATCGACTGCTGTGGGTCTCATGACTGTTCCTCTCATAGAGTTCCTCTGGGCTCTCTTCACATTTTTTGCTTACTCTACAAAACTAAATGAACAGCTCAAGGGAATTTTCTGGCCATTGCTGGTAAGTGTCCTGACATCTGGGCGTTCCCATTCTACAGTTTTGCTTCCCCTCCAAGTCTGGGAAAGATTAGTGTACTCTGAATGTTAAGAAGTTGCATTTACTTTCATGGTAGGGTACATGGTGACATTAAGTGATACGATACAGTCTCACATAATGTTGTCACTTTTCCAGCCTCACAGACTGCATTTATTCCCCCAATCCCTGTACAGAACAATGTAGAGTTCTTTTCTATGAAAAATGACTATGTAGCTGTAGCCTAAAGGCTCAGGCACACATACAGGAACCCTGTACAGCAGCAGACAGAGTCCTTATGGTCATGGGTTCTCCATGTGCCGCCCTATGGTGCCTCTGTGGACTTTATATCCGCCCTAAATGTAATGTTGTTGGTGACTAGAAACATCTATATTACATCCAGTAATACAGTACTACGAACGTAAGGCTATTTTCACAGTGCGTTAACTGTGTCCATGTGCTTAGTTAGGGTATATGCACACTGCAGAAATCACGTAGATAACTTGCCAGGATTTCGCCGCTCCTCCCTGCACGCTCCCGCTTCACTCTCCGCCCTTCCCTTGGACTCTATGCTATGCAGATTCCGCCGTCCACCCAAAGAATGAACAGGTTTATTATTCGGGCGGACAGCAGAATCCGCCTGACCATGGAATGGTGCCTATGGGACCTGCGAAAATTCAAGTGGGAGCGCAGGGAGGTTGAGCGACGGAATCCGCGGCAAGTTATCCACCTGATTTCGGTAGTGTGCATATACCCTTTAGGGTAGTTTGCAGTGAAATCCGCAGTGAATCCTGGTAGTGTGAAGTTCAATGGGGTTACATACCCGCAGCGGAAGTTTCATTTCGTTAAGAGTATGTAACCTGGCCCCTTTAACCCCCCGCAGCCCAGAGCCTGCAGCATACATTACCTGCTCAACGCCGCGGCTGCCTGTGAGACTGCAGTGCACTGATTGGCACGAGCGGGACCGACACGTAAAGGCACCCTTAGGGTGCCTTCACACCTACCGAATCCGCAGCAGATCTCACTTCTGCGGATTTGCAGCGAGATCAGCTGCGGATCCAGTATCAATTCACCCCTATGATAGCACATACTCGCAGCGACGCAGATAGCACATACTTGACATCCCGCCGACGCATCCCCCGCCGCATCAGCCCATCCCCGGCCGCATCCCGCATCCCCGGAGGCATCCTGCAGCCGCGCCGCCGAGCAGGTACTGTATGCTCCCAGCGGCGGGCTGCAGGATGCGGCCGGGGATGGGGGGGATGCGGGCTGCTGATGCGGCCTGGGATGGGGGATGCGGCGGGGCTGCGGACAGCGAGGGTTAAAGGACATATTCACAGCGGGATGTCAATCCCGCTGCGAGTATGTGCTATCATAGGGGTGAATTGATAATGGATCCCCAGCTGATCTCGCTGTGAATCCGCAGAAGTGTGTCTGTATTATGCCCATTTCTTGTGGTCTGTAATACAGAGCTAATGTTATGGCTGTATAATATTTATTTTTAAAGCGTCCTTGATTCCAGAGCGCTATACAAGCAATAGGGGGTAACAAAAAGAACATTACAAAATCAAAACATGTTACATGAATAGGGTAACTGGTACATGGGGATGGAGGTCCCTGCCAGTGAGAGCTTACAACCTACAAGGTAAAGAGAGGGAGATAGAAAGTAAATGGCAGCCAGTCAAAATGTGGTGCAGAATTATTGTAGGTTTTAGGGTAGTATAAAGAGATGGATTTTCAGGTTGGTTTTGAAGGTCTGGACAGTGGATGAGAGAGATGTGTTGGGGTACTAAGTTTGAGACTATCGAGGAGGTTTGGGCAAAATCTTGGAGGTGGTTGTGTGAGGTACAAACAAGGGCAAAAGGAGGGGGTAAATACGAATACATCCGCATTTCATCAGTTTCATCTCGTTCTTTTTTTAGGATCCACAGGGACAGCCAAACAATATAGTCAGCTATCTCCAACAGCACCTATAAAGAATGAATGGAGTGGCAATGTGTATGGGCATCCTGTCACTCCATTCTGATTGGAGACTTTGGGTGGGTGTCCATGCAGTCCGACCCCCACATTTGGTTGACCAGCTGTTGCATAACTACAACTCCTATCATGTCTGGATAGTGAAAGTCATATCTTTAGTTGCCCATCCATGATGGGAATTGTATTTTTGCAACAGCTCATGTGCCGAATATTTCCTATTCCTGCCCTATCCTATAAAGATGGGAACAGTAATGCTTCTCAAAACTAAGTTTGTTAATTTCTATCTAATCTGGGAAACACTGTGTGAGCTAAGTACATCAGTAGTGGAAATGTCTCTCCTTTACTGAAGATTTGCCGCTGTCTTAGGCCAAACTATTATCGGCCTAAATGGGCAGTAATCGGCCAAGTATGGACGATAACTGTTTTGTGTAGTACGGCCTTAAGCCCTAGCAATAGCCTCTCACTGCTGCTTATCTCTCTCTGAACCAAAGGGAAAATCACGGCCGACCACAGCTGTGGGATATATTGGATTTGTTTGCTTTTACAGCCTCTAGATATGATCAAGAATTTCTGTTTTTTGACAGCAAGCATATATTAAAATGATGAGAATTTGGAACACAGGGAGGGGGGTATTAGGACATTTTATACATTGTCCTTAATTCATAAATGTTCTGTAGTAAGATACGCCAAACTTGTTAAGAGGTGACAGCCTATTAATAAATCTGACCTCCTTTGGCTGTGCCTGTGCAATATATACCAGGTACAAACACGTCTAGGTTTCCTCTATAATTAATGGACATTGTGAATTCTATTGCCTTTGTTGGCCACAGGACTACATGCCCTGCTCACATTGCTCTGTCACTTTAAAAATGGAGGTACAACACATCGCAGTTTTGTGCATGTAAAGATTGTGCAAAAATATGATGTTTGTATGAGAGAAAACTGAATGACATGATTTAATATATTCCCCCTAAAGTGTATTGGAGAACACTTTATTACATATTGACTATCATTTTACGTAAAAATTTTAAGCTCCGGTTACATAGCAACTATTACATGTTCCCCTGAGAAATCATGGAGGTGAAGGTGGTGCGGCACTGCCGGTGACTGATGGTAGTTTCCTGCAGTGCCTATTGTAAGTCAAAGGCCTAGCAAATAGAAAGAAAATAATTTTAGTGTTCCTTTGGCTAGGAATTAGCAGCTGAAATTAATAAAATAAATGTGTATGCCGCATTCTCCTGTATCTGGACCATATATGTAGGCCTAGATTGTCTTCTCTGCTCCCTGGGTTGGGGGTCCTTTAAGACTAAATATTACTGTTACCCTGTGACAGATTTTGGAGCTGGTGATTTATAACACCATTAAATGTTTGGATTATAGTGCATTAGCCTACCCTGTGCCCCACCACGTGTCTGTGCATTAACCCTCTCATGTGCTCTCTCCTAGGACTTCATCCGCTGTGTCTCTGCTGCCGTCATTTACTTTGTGATATCACTTGTGGCTGTATCAAAGTATTCCTGTGCAGGATCAAAAGCTGCTGCGGTGAGTTCTCAGGTCACATATTAGCTGCCATCACTTGTCAGTGTATTTTTTGGATTCAACTTTCAGGAAATGTAAACTCAATGTTGCTTGTCCATGAACAGAGGCTTGCTATTGTGTCTTCATTGCTTGCTGCTGTGGTGGTCAGGACCATAGTTACCATTTGGCACTGGAGGTCTAATGCCCATGGTGGCGCTCTGCAGTTGGAGGGGTGGAGTATGGGGCAACCTATAGTAATAAACATAACACATTTTTTATTTAACTCCCTCAATGCTACTGAATTTTTAATAGTAAAGGATGCTTGGTTAGTGCACTAATCTGCACAGACAACTACATCACTAGGGAAGCACTGGTGCTGTTCTGGCAGCTAAAGCAAGAGCCTATTTCCATTTGGAAATACATTGGAAGGGTATGGCCATGTATACCGTGGCATACCCAAGCTGGGTCATTTCGGTTAATGGACCAAATGGGAGCTACTAGTAATTATGTTTGGGGTGTTTCCTGAACTTAAACTCTTATACCGTTGGTATATATTTACAGAACCTTTTTGACAGGTTGCCAATATATACCACTTAATGTACAGACAGAAACGGCACCATGCCACTCCTCGCCACAATTAAACAAGGAACTGACTGACTCTTTTTATATGCTGAATAAGTAAGGGAGATTCTGAGCAAAAATCCTGAACAATAATCAATTTATCTGGAGCATAGGCCTCTGGATTTTATTGCCTATGGCTGCCACTTTATGATCTGCGGAGGTGTAACCACAGAGACTGGACAATCCTAATTCTGAAGGTGATGCAGCACTTATTTAGCGCTGTGCTCTCTAAGTTTTCCCTTCACAGCAGTTCCTGGTCAGAAATCAGTGATTTCTTAGATTGTGACCAATTGAGGAAACAGATGGCATCTTTTTCTAATAAGATCTATTACAAGGGTTCCTGGCTTACGGTAGTTTATACTACTGATATATTTAGAAATGTATTTATTATAAGAGAAGGCTTTTAATCTATATAATATGGGATCACATTAAGGGTGGTTTACACCAGTTGTGACATTGTTATAAGTCTTAAGTAATCTTAATGGAAACCTGAAGGTCAAAAAGATGTTTTAATCAATGTTCTGGTCCTCATGTGACATCATGTTATCCTCCACTTTTTTCATTTCCTAGGTACTTGGGTTTATTGCAACAATTGTTTATGCATTTGACTTCTACATCATCTTTAATGATCTGATCGAATTTCTCAAGAAGGGAGATTCTGCAGATGAGCAACCTCAGAGACAGAAGTCAGATGGTATGTACATTATCCTTTGAGGGCATCCCCAGCCTACAATATATTTATTTAGCATATAGCTTCTCAAATGTAAATTATTATTTTTTTGTGATAGCCTATCCATAGCTGGCCACAGTTATGGTTGTCACCTGCTTTCTTAGGATCCTGAAGGGCAGATCTGCCTGTTAAAGCACTGATGCCTGACCAACACCTGTATTACTATATACAGATTTACCATTCAAGAGTCTGGCAGAGCTGAATAACGCATTCCAGGATCTGCAGTGTCGTGTTGGGAGTCACTCTGCTTTTCAAGGAACTAGTATCAGTATGAAAGAAGTGAACTGGGTGAAAATTCCAATAGAAAAAGCAGCAAGAGGCAGCACTCCGATCAAATCCAAAAAGGCATGGTAGGGTTTATTCACTCATGTGAAAGCAACATTTCTCATTGAGGGTTAAGAAAGACTTCAATGAGAATCTGACTTTTCACTTTCACATATGGTAGAATTAACCCTACATTGCTTTTTCTCATTACGAGCACAGAGATTTCTTGTGTAAAAAAAGAATGTGACCTCCATTGCGACCCTCTCCGCAGAGGCTTAGGCTGTGGCCTGTCACATATTTCATTAGACACAGGATGTATAAGGCCGAAGAGGTCTGATCAGGAAATGAGGATACTGTGCTGAAGTCAAAGCAGATTGTACTAAGTAAAACAGGAAGTATTCAATTATAAGGAAAGCTTCTGCCAGTGGTCATTCTACTCTGAACAGTCAATAAGAAAAAGATTCTGTCAAAATGATCTTCTGGTCTGTCACAAGACACATGGAAATGTTGTGTGAGATCTTCACCCACCCCTGACATCTATAGTAAAAGGCCTCAACAGATGGATTAAAGGGGTAAAAATATTTTTCTTTCAAATTAACTGGTTTCAGAAAGTTTTATAGATTTGTAATTTACATCTATTTAAACATCCCCAGTCTTCCAGTACTTATAAGCTGATGTATGTACTGCGTGATATTATTTCCAGTCTGACACAGTGCTCTCTGCTGCCACCTCTGTCCATATCGGGTAGTGTCCAGAGCAGGAGAGGTTTTCTATGGGAAGTTGCTACTGCTCTGGACAGTTCCTGACATGGACAGAGGTGGCAGCAGAGCGCACTGTGTCAGACTGGAAGAAATACATCACTTCTTGCATGCCATACAGCAGCTGATAAGTACTGGATACGGCATACCCCTTTAAATGGCTTGTAGGAGAGTTCAACCCCAAAATGGAGCCAAACTGCAATATAAGCCTATAGTCCATAGACAAGTGTGGTGCCATTTTTGGAAGGAGTCAACCGTGTTTTATTTCCTAAAGTTACCTATCTTAAAGTCCTGAGGTGCGCACCCACTCACTCCTGCAGACATAACTGCATGACTTTACAGAACAGACAGTACTTGTCTCCATTGTATTAGCATTTATGTACAGGGCTACAATAAACTACTATACAAAAAGTCCTAATGATAGATGTCAATTAACCCTAAACAAACGGCCACTGTTGTGCTTTCTTCCCAGATGAAAATACAGACTCTGACTCTGACTGATGGGCCTAGTCGCTGTCCTCCCAATGAGAAGTGGAGATATTTTCTTTCCTGCCCCTGTGGATACTTGCGGTGAACACTGGTCTCCACACGTGATTATTGTCCCATCTCTGCATAAGAGTTCTGGACTAATTGTATAGAATATAGTGCGGACTAATGAAGAGGAGATGGCAACCAGCAAGATGATTGTGGATCTCATTTACTCCAATGGAAGTTACATATATGGACACCGGTTAGCTGAGGGGACACTGACACCGATATCGCCTGCACAGACAGTGAGAACGTTCGATTCCAGTGTGATTTTATTCTCAGTAATTTTATATTCCCAGAGCACTTTCACATTTCCCCCTTTTCTAGTTTAAGGGGATGGAACTAATGACAATCTATTTTATATAAAAGTGCATAACACCAAGGAAGATAAATGAATAGCAAGGGAAGTCATAGGATTCCTAGGATAGGATATAGTATTAAATCATCCTACATTTTTAGCTGAACCTCAGCGTGCTTTGCAAATACAGTATATGTTTAGATGGACGCACAAGTGCTGCTGCCAATGTGTGACACCATTCCTTGTCCATGGGAAGATCAATCGGCATATGGCAGACACATTGGAATGAATGTCACCAGCAGAAACCTAGTATTGTAATAGAAGGTCAATTACTATTTTAAGCTATGGCTTTATGAATTAAATGAACATTGAAAAGCTGTTTACTACAATGTACATTACTATAGCTGCCAAAAGTAAAACCAGACAGTGAATAATATACTTTAAGGAATTGTCCAGACATTCACTCAAGCCTGATTTGACGTCATGTTGTGGAGAGAACTGTCTACCAAGCAGAGTGTCTGAAGGCCTATTCTCAATAATAGGAATCATGAACAGCAACCTGTCCAGTCATTGTGCTATTGCATGTCTCCATTTCCAATGATCATGCAGGAAAGTATGACTGGATATCCCTTCAAGATCAGTCATTATGATACATTTGAGGATAGAGGTGCTTTTACACCCTTCACCAAGGTAGGTACAAAATTTACACCATTCTGGCCACTAATCTTCAAGTGTACCCAGTTGTAGGGAGCCAATAAAACAATGGTAGCAGTATGCACACATTCTCTACACTACAAGTGAAGCTGTGTTCAGACACAAGTATGTTAGCGTCTTTATTATACCTGGAGCCCTTGTGATCCAAATGTCCAGTCACCATGGGGTTTTATCCTGATTGCGGATGGTTTGTGCGTTTACAAAGACAGATTTATCTGACATCATTAAAGCCAAAGCCAGGAACAGACTCTAAACAGAGAACAGGTCATAAAGGAAAGACTGGGATTTCTCCTATTTTCAAATCTAATCCTGGCTTTGGCTTCAATAATCTGTCAAATAAATCTCTCTGTGTAAACACACCCTTAAACCCAGACTTTGATCGGATTGCTGGATATTCATTATCCAAGAAGGAATTGGACCCCAACATGTAAATGAAGAAAACCATAAAATCCCAGATTTACTAAAATTGTCAATCTTACAGATTAGGGTTTTAGTGTCTGATCCCGCAACATTTACCGTGTCTGATTGCTCTTAGTGTACTGCGGTGTTTGTTTGTTTTTTTACTTGTGACTACTTGTGCCATTCTGCATCAAGGGGTACTCCAGTGAAAATAAATTGGGTTCAAATCAACTGGTGCTGGATAGTTATACAGATTTGTAAATTACTTGTTTAAAAATGTTAAGCCTTCCAGTACTTGTCAGCTGCTGTATGTCCTATAGGAAGTGGAGTTTTCTGCTGCCACCTCAGTCCATGACAGGATCTGTCCAAAGCAGGAGAGGTTTTCTATAGGGATTTGCTACTGCTCTGGACAGTTCCTGACATGGATAGAGGTGGCAGCAGAGAGCACTGTGTCAGACTGGAGAGAATCCACCACTTCCTGCAGAGCAGACAACAACTGATAAGTACTGGAAGGAGATTTTTAATTAGCTTTTTGTTTTCATAAATCTAAATCTAAACCACTGAACCACTGATGGTAAGTTCCTTTAAACTTGCCAGGAATGACTTTTACCTGTGAAAAATTATACTGAAAAGCCTTGTACAGTGATCAAGGGAAACTGTCCAGTGAAGAATCAAATCTGTGAAGGAATGGGGTGCAGACATAAGATGTGGCATATGCAATAAGCCTTGTTACAGCTGACAGCTTATATTCCACTTGAAAAAATATATATTTTTGCACTTGAGCAATTTTGTACAATAAAATGCTTACAATTTTACTGTATCTGCGTATTTCTATGCTTCTACAAAGTAGACCATGATATCCATCTCCTGGGTCCCAGAAATCAGCTGTAAGGGTACCTGGCAGAAACTATTTAATCTCCCTACAATGGACTGTGTGGTGCTGCCTCTCTCTGTAAGTGTTCTCCTTTACACAAGTATCCTAAATGAGCGACTGTTCTATTTTCTATTTCTATTATCTCAGAATTCCCTAAGGCTGCGTCTTCACATATGCATTTAGAACACAGTGGAAATCCCATTCCCATTTCTCCCCCAATAGCCACATAATGTTGGAGAGCTATTGGGGGAGAAATGGTGGTATGGTCTCCACTGTATTCTGAATGTAAATGTGGAAAAAACTTCTATCAGAAACTTTCTAAACTAGACAATTCCTTTACATCGGCATTGAGAAAACAAAAAGTACACCCAACTGTATTTGATTCTTTATTACACGTTACAAAAAGTACTCTGGTCTCCAGATTGTACCAGCACACAAGGAGGAACACGCATCCAGTCTTAAAGGAGAACTCCAGGCAGCCTTGTTAAAAAAAAAAAAAAAAAAAAAAAAAAAAAGGCAAGGTTAAAACAATGCAAGGTTCTTACCCATGTTCCCCCCAACACTTTTCATGTGGTTGTACTGTAGTCTCGCTCCTCTGATGCAGTTTGTGTTTGCTCCGTATCTCTTGCTGTTCTTCTTTCCATGCACTGCTATCAGACTACATTACTCAGTAGTCTTTGCGGTGCACGTTAAAAAAAATAATCCTGTTTCTCCCAACCACGCCCCACTTCACATCTGCATCTTCAGTCTGTGCTCAGCAAACAAACTGAATGTGAGACAGTGATCACATGATTTGTCTCCTGAGGTGGGTGGGGAACAGAGACAGAGTGGATGGCAGGAAGGCCAGTTTTCTTCACTTCCACGATGTCAATCAATTACCAGAGCGGCAGAACTGTGCAGACACTAATACATAATATTGAGACATCTATATAATTTTCAATGTATTTTTTAATAGGAAAACATTTTCCCTATCCGGAGTTCCCCTTTAACTCTTTACAATAATAAACAAGTATCGGATGATTGACAAGTGCAGATCGATACAAAAGGCACACGAGGTGAGACAATTCCAAAAACTAGAAAATAGAAAAAACCAAGGCATACACAAAGCGCAATGATTACATCCAAGAGACATGTACCTTCATACAAAACATAGATTACAAAATATTATATATAAGCACCATGTAAAATGCTGTTATGTATCTGCTCCACACAGAGGGGCAGTATCGCTATTATACATGTGATGCTGGCTGGTAGGGGGCGCCGTTACTTTCCTCAGTGCTACAGGGAAAGCTAGGTCTCCAGCCATCTGAGAGGTTGATATGAATGTTTTGAATAAACCAGTCCACTGCAAATGAATGACAGATTTTACACCAATACTAGTATCACAACTTCAAGATGGCTTATCGTTACATACAACAAACTTTAAAGAGCATTTCTCTTACGTTATTACAATAGATTTCCTGAAAACACAAGTTCTGCTATTTCATTCTGTCTTTTCTAACTAACCTCGGTCTTCATTAAGGGTTGTGAAAGGATCTGAATGAAACGTACTGTGTGTGTGTGTGTGTATATATATTATTATTAATATATATATATATATATATATATATATATATATATATATATATATATAGGCAAGGACTGATAGACAGTCTGTACTAGCAAAAGTACAGCACCGCACTGTCTCTTAAGAGGAGGGTGGCACAGCTGGAAGCAAGAGATGCCTCTGCAGTTGACGTCATGGCACAGAACGGCAGCACTGGAATGCTGCTGTGCAGTAATGTCAGACTTCCAGTGGCTGAGGTCCGTTCTAAGTAAGCTTTGCCAGAGTACCTCTTTTAAGGCTATGTCCTACACAGTAATATGATGCCAAATAATACACTAGGATACCAAAATACTACCGTAATCTTGAGTAAAAAGCAAATCTGAACAGGTAAAAAAAAAAAGTTTCTCTCAAAAACAGGTCATGAGCATGATTATTTTGACAGTTCTAATTATGGCCATTAATCTATACAGTGTGTGCACTGCAATCCATTTCTTATTGACTTCAATCAAATGCACCATATTAAAAATATGGCTGTATTTTTACCTCAGAATTACGGCTTTATTTTGATATTAAAGTTTACTGTATGTGAACATGGCTTAAAAAGGGGTTGTCCAGCGAAAATTTTCGTTTCTTTCAAATCAACTGATATCAAAGTTATATAGATTTGTAATTTACTTCTATTAAAAAATACTCCAGTCTTCCCATACTTATCAGCTGCTGTTTATCATGCAGGAAGTGTTGCTTTATTTTCAGTCTGACACTGCTCTCTGCTGACATCTCTGGCCGAGACAGGAACTTTGTCTCGGTTTTCTATGAATCCCCATAGAAAACCTCTCCTGCTCTGGACAGTTCCTGTCTCGGCCAGAGATGTCAGCAGAGAGCACTGTGTCAGACTGAAAATAAAACATTTCCTGTAGGATATACAGTAGCTAATAAATATGGGAAGACTTGAGATTTTTTATTAGTAGTAAATTACAAATCTTTTTCTTTCAAATCAACTGATGTCAGAAAGTTATAACTATTTTTGCTGGACAACCCCTTTAAAGCTGTACACACAGACAATATAAAAAGGATATTGACACCACTGGGGATTTTACTGAAATGCAAGTAGTAACATTCTCTGTAACGGAGTTTTATAAAAAGAATAAATCCTATTGAGTGGAATCTGTCCAGACCTAGTCAGACTGCTTGAGCCCCAGAGCAAAGGTCTAAACGTCCCCTAACATTATCAAACTGCTCAGGAGAAGATGGCAGTGTCTGTAGGCCAAGACAAGGACAGATTGCATTTTAATGGGATTTTCCACCTTACCCCATACAGCAATAGATTGAGGCTGCAGCAGCTGTCCCACACTCTTAACAAAATCCATGTATTTCAGTAAAAAAAAAAAAATTATATTATAATATATATATATATATATATATATATATATATATATATTATATGTGTCCACAACCTTTAAAAAAAGGATTGCTCAAAGCTTTATTAAAGCAACCAATTTTCTGTCTAGGTCTTCCACCACCATAGTGTGCACCAATTCAAGCAAACATTTCTTAGTTTTTTTTCAACCAAAACCAGAAGTGGATTGAAAACACAAAACTATGCAAATCTATTATAATTTTAACCTGTCAGTTCCACTCCTGATTTTGGCTACAAGTACCGACCAAAATATGAGGTGTGAACATAGCCTAAGGCCCCGTTCCCACTGAGCAAAACTAGCGAAATTGTCCACCGCTGAATGCCGTTAGACTCCTGGGAGGCGCGCGCTCCTGCCCTGTCCGCGCCGAAGAAAAAACATGTTCATTCTTCAGCGCGGACAGAGCAGGAGTGCGCACCTCCCATAGACTCCCATTATGAGCGGGAGGCTAATGGCATTCCGCTAGTTTTGCTCAGTGGGAACAGGGCCTTAAACATATAAGAAGCTGGAAATATTTGGTCCTGTTTTTCAGACAACATCCTGAAACCATAATTGTGCACACACAAATAATGAGTAAAAGACACTGTATAAGCCAGCCTAAATATCCACTCCAAGTCCTGCAGGCCTAGGCCTTATTCATACCTCAAACAACTCTGTCTGCAATTACATACAAAAAATAGGATCAATGTATTTCAATGGCTCCATTCATCGTTGTGTACAGAGCTGTGATCCCTCAAAAAAAAGAAAAAAAAAAAAAAAAGGGACAGGCCCTAGTGAAGACTGAAATTCAATAGAACCCTATGGGATCCGTATTTTTGCGGATGCAATAAGAATCTGTTCTGTAAATTTTCAGCATGACTAAAATCCGTGGCATATTGTTTCCACAGAGTTAAAAAAAAAAATCTGTATTTTGTGTGCAGATTCTGTAATAAGTATGTGATGTGTAAATCCACCTTGAAAAAAAAAAACAATCCTAATGCGCTCTGAGCTAAAACAAAGGGGTCACTTTTCCCCAGAGAACACACACTTGGTACAGCGCAGCCCTCCAGCTGTTGCAAAACTACAATTCCCATCATGCCTGGACAGTCAGAGTCAAAGCTTTGGCTGTTCAGGCATGATGGGAATTGTAGATTTGCAACAGCTGGAGAGCTGAGAGTTTGACATCATTGGTATAGAGTATGTAACCAGTTTAAGACACTGGCATTTGGGTTTAATCATCATACCATCTTCTGACAGGTTATCCAAGACTATACGTTTAAATCTCATGAGAATTATGTGTTAACACTTAAAGTGCATGGAAGACTGTCAAACCACAAAGACTACGGGACGGGAAGCAATATGATCAGCGATGAATGTACGTATATGACTAAGTGACTAGAAAGATAAAAAATAATGAAATATAAAACTAAGACTGTAAAAAGTGTATAATCAATTCAGAACTGCCCCTATATCTTCAATACTATGCCTGCTGCCTGTTTTCTCTCTTAAAGAGGATGTCCCACCAGGTACATCCTCTTTAATCTGAACCGACGGATCGAAAGGCACAGTCACGGGGAAGCCGGTGCCGCGGTCCGTTCTTCGGACCGCGGCCCAGATCCCGTGCACAGTGCCGTTCTATGCACCGGAACCGGCCGGTGCTCAAGCACTAGAGGTAGGCCGGCCCGCCCCCAGTGGGAGGGAATTCCCTCCCCTGTATGACGCGGCTCCCTTAGAATGAATGGAGCCACGTCATACAGGGGAGGGAATTCACTCCCACTTGAGCACTGGCCGGTTGCGGTGCATAGAACGGCGCCATGCACGGGAACCGGGCCACGGTCCGAAAAACGGACAGTGGCACCAGCTTCCCTGTGACAGCGCCGTTCGATCCGTGGGTTCAGATTAAAGAGGATGTACCTAGTGGTACATCCTCTTTAAGGAGCCCCGCTTTTTGCTCAGTAATTAAACCAGTTAGAATCATAGAGGTCAATGAAGTTAAAAGGAATCTGTCTGTGGCAATTCACTTTCCAAACTGCTGACACTGTAAGATAGATATTTGGACCAGGAGACACATGGTACCTTTCATATATCTGTGTGTGCTTTCATAACCTAGAAAAATGCTTTTATTCTATAGTACAAAGAGCCAAAGAGGCTTTCCTGAGCTCCTGAAGAGCAGTAAGCTGTAATACTTCCTTACTCCCCCCCTATACCTGACCCTGCTTGGGACTCAGCTTCCAGGTGTCAATCAAGCAGGAAGGGAGAGGAAAGGATGCATTCCAGCTTGCTATGTATCAGGAGCCTTGTACCAGACAATAAAAGCATTTTTCTACATCCTGAAAGCACAGATAGATATATGAAAGGTAGCATGTGTTTCCTTGACTTAACAGCTAACAGTGTCAACAGTTAGAAACATGAATAGCAGCTGACAGATTCCCTTTAAAGCAAACGCACCAGCAGTAAATTCGCTTTAAGATTTTCACATGGATAGAAGTGCGCTGGTGCGGGGAAGCCGATGCCGTGGTCCTTCTTTTGAATTGTGGCCCGGTTCCTGTGTAAGGCGCCGTTCTATTTCCGGGCACAGGGCCAGGGGTGAAGCACTGGAGGCTGGCTGGCCTGCCCCCAGTGGGAGGAAACCCCCGCCCCTCTATGATGTGGCTCCATTGATTCTCATGAAGCCGTGTCATGGAGGAGCGGGGGTGTCCTCCTACTGGGGGCCCTGTCCCCAGGAATAGAACGGCGCCTTATACGGGAACCATTCCGCGATTCAAAAAAAGGACCGTGGCACTGGCTTCTCCACACCAGCGCTGTTTTATACATGTGAAAATCTTTAAAGCGAATGTACTGCTGCTACATTCGCTTTAAAGAGTCATGAAAGTCATAGTCATGTGCATTTCATTCTTGCCCCATTGATGTCAATAAAAAAAACACATAGCATCGATAAGTATGAATTTTCCTTCAACTGCTACGGAGTGCTGGTCATGTGTAGGGTTTAATCTGTAGTGCTATGAAAAAGGGAATGTCGCTGATCCCTGCAGATCCGACCTCTGTAACCCATGGCTGCTGCTGAGGAAAGCTATGTCTAGCCATACATGTAGTATTATGTTCTAAGAAATCCAAAAAGGAAGGCCAGGTAGTGTGGACCTATTTACACAATGAAAATTTGCTTTTCTTATCTAAAATGTGACTTTTTTTTTTGCACAACTACAGTTAAATAAACCGTAAAAATAATAATAAGTTACATCTCCTTCACAAAACCAAATTGTCTATTAATAGTGACATACTTCATTTTTAACAAACCAGGTATAGTTTATCTTTGTTTCTCCAGCTTTTTTTCCCCCCCTCTCCTTTTAGGACAGGGGTGATGACTAATCCTTCAAATTAAGAGCAGATTATAGTAATGATAAATTCCCTTTAAGCTGATGAACAGTGTTAAAATATTGCTTAAACTGTAACTCTCATTCCATAGTGTATTGCATATGTATAGTGGTATCATATTGCTATGATCGCTGTGGTATAGAAAAGCAGTGAGGGGCAATTCAGTTGTACAGATCAAAATGTACAGATCTTGTAAATAAAGAAACAGCGTACTTATTTAAAATCAAATCCCCTATTATGTGATCATAAAATGTTAAAACTGATACCTGATCCTTGTTAATCTACCAGGGGGATAAAAGCGAAAATGAACATTTCTGCATGATGTCTCCTCCTGCCCAGTACTCTGGAAGCTCATTGTTATCACAGGGATTTCATTTATAGTCTGTGACACAAACAGCTGAATTCTGATTCGGATTGGGCCAATCTAAATCCAGCCGACAAGTCATTTTATGTCCTTATGTGGGGACATATACGGAATAGCTTCTCTAACTAAAGGACTTGTACCCTTAGCCTTCAGTAACATATGATGGGATTAAGATTTTTTTCAATCAACTTGTGATTTTCAGAATATTTAAATTAAGTTAAATATTAACAAAAAAATTAAAAACCGTCATTTTTTTCTTTACTACTATCCTGAAGCTTCAGACTTCTTTTCTGCCACCTCATCCATCACTCCTGCATTAGTCCAAGTGTTCTAATAATGATCAGCGGAAAACCTAATTAAATAACAGGATTAGAAGGGATCTAGTTAAAAGATAAGGACAGAAAAATCTCATCATCTGTCAGAGGGAAGGAATAGTAACATGCTGGGACTGAGGTCACTGGAGAGCTGCTGGTCCCAGGTTTTGGTCCATTATCCATATAAGAACAATCCATGGCAGGATCTAAGACATTCACTACTCGCACAGCGGCCCATCTACCCTTATAAACATTAAGACGGGAATGTGGTCATGCCATTTGGAATCTTCTGAAATTCTGTCTTTGTTCCCAAAAAACTCCTTTGTAAGGTACACCTGCTTCCAGGCACTCCCACATCAACAAAAGAACCATTCACATGGATGGAACCCTCCCACAAGGTCCCAAAAGATCAGGCATCCAAGCGCTGGATCTCAGGACGGCAGTCTACGTCTCGTGACTCGCTGCGTGCCCTCATGTAGTCGCTGGATTGACGCATGTTCTGGGAACTACTGCCAAATTTCCATTTTCTGAATGCCAAGTAGGTGTTCACAGAATAGGAGATAGTGGCCAAAAAGCCAAAAACCTATAAATTTAAGGGAAAAAAAAAAAAAAAAAAGTTGAGAATGCTGAAGTTAGTAACATTACCTCATTGCACTGGACCAGATGTTTGTCCCACAGGTTGTTCATTTTAGACAATCCTTTCAATAAGATTAGATGGGCCTATCAATGGCTAGTTCACAGGGTATACCACTGCCCCCCCCCCCCCCATATCTACTGTGATCTGCTCATTTTCTCTGCAGCGTCACTGCTGGTGAAATCAGACCATTTCTATGTAATTCTATGGGCTGTCTGGGTCAATCGAGGACATGCTGAGATTTCCAGACTGACACACTCTTTGTAGCAGTTTTCCTCTCCGAGTCCCTCTGAACAAGCAGTCTGATCTGCAGACATGTTATAAAGCTGGATGAGCTAAGCAGATGGATACAGTATTACAAGAGGAGATTCATTGTAACTCATTGAAATCCCTGCTTATTCTGAGCTTAGGAGCCCAGTAGGTGGTCCTAACTAATGACTGGAAGCTATACATTTGTACGCCTGTTCATACAGAGTAAGATCGCCTACAGGACCCCTAAGTCCAGCATAAGCAGGGAATTCAAAGAATACATTAGTTACAAGAAATCTTTTCCTTCCCACAAACTATGGAGCAGATTTAATATTAAAAATGCAGCAGAACTCTGGCACTGTTCGTTCACACTGACGTACATGTATTTAACCACATTATGTGCTGTAGAAACTTCCACTGCGTCTAAAGTGGTGTGGGCTTGTGAGCTCTGGTGCCATTTAAAGGGAACCAATCAGCACAAAGATCTATATGACGCTTAAAGTGACACTGTCACCTCCTTTTTGCGAGTGGGCGGGGCCTTGCGGCATTAGTGCCACTTAGCCCCGCCCACTGCGCCATCGTTGGCTCCGCCCCCTCGTCAGCCATTGGAACAGGCTGGCCTAAAGGTCTAGGCCGCACCCCCTCTAGGGCGGCCCACCAATGGGTGTCAAGGGGGCGGAGCCAACGGTGTTGCGGTGGACGGGGTTAAGTGGCGCTATTGCAGTGAGGCCCCACCCACTTAACACAGTCTGCAGTTGATAAAAGATCACTTTTTTCTTGAACAAGCGCCATGACGTATGATATAAAATAAGGTATAAAAAACACTAAATTTACCCTTTACACCTGTGTAGAGATGTCAGAATGCACAAAAGGGGTGACAGTGTGACTTTAAGAATGTTGCTAATATTGCTAATCATACACTGCACAAACATCTCACTATTCCCTGTATCCCTGCCATCTTACTTTTATTAGCTCTAGTGCTATATGTGAATCGGTCTGCACTGGGCGTCTCAGAGAGGTGATAACGTAGTTGGACAGACCCAGGACCATGACTAGTTAGGGACCACCCTGAAGCCTAGTTCAGACCGATTTGCATACAGCGCAGGATTTCGTAAAAGTAAGATTGCAGGACACAGCGGGCAGGGATACAGGGAATGGTAAGATGTTTCTGCAGTGTATGATTAGCAGCATTTTCAAGCTTTATATTGATTTTTGTTGATTGTTTCCCTTTAAGCCAACTAATAGGTGTTGGAAACTTTGACAAGACAGTGTGGCGATGCACCAGAATTAGCAATCATTTGAGCCACTACAATAAATCTGGCACATTCAGACACTGTTCAGCTCCTCCTGCTCTAGAATATGCCTGCATGATTGGACTGAATTTACACGGCAGCACGTTCCCTCATTTAAAAATGTCATACGGACTCACATTGCAGGAGCTCATCTATACTTAGAAACAAGCGGTGGTCTCAGCACTAAGACCTTTAGCTTTTTTTTTTTTTTTTTTTTAAATGAGTGTAACTTTTAACTAGGAATTTCCTAGTACAGTACTAAAACCAGAAAACCTCTTTGAATTTATAACAGGAGATATAACTTTCTCAGACTCCTGAACAGCAAACCACTGCAATCTAGTAAGAAGTCAATGAAAGCAGAGTCACAATGCCTGTGAATGGACCATGTTGTCATCACCTAACGTTCTGAGAAGGGCAGATGTCACCGCATTATGAGAACTTGGTACTAAGAGTCAAAATCATATCAGAGACAAAAAGGCACATAGCTATATATTTAATAGTATCCTTAACTTCAACTATTGAGTGCAGCTCACTTGCTATTTGTAGATGTTTCTAAAGAAATGATTACAGGTGAATACCTACACAGCCACCAGGTGGCAGCAGAGACCGCTGTGTACGGCACATTAGGGGACATCTGTTATACTGGATAAGCGCTCAGCATCTGTTGCCAAGTAACAGAATACTTCCAGAGTGTAGTTAACTATTAATGCACCAAACTCCTCAGTGATAAGTTCTTTCACGTTTCAGGAGTTGCCTGTTGCTGACTACTTTTAATATCTTTATATCTTAATATAAAGATTCCACTGCTATCCAACAACTATAAAATGCAGTAGAAAAGCAATGAAATGCCCTGTGCTGACAGTGTTGCTATTGCACAGACATTAATAGGTTGACTGACTAGTCCTACCCATACCGCCATATAGATGAGCAGACGGGTTGCAGGAAGGGTTAAAGCACATTCCTTTTTGTCTTTTCACTGGAAAAACTTCAGAAAGTGATTTTCTTACCGCTGCTGAAATTTCCGCCCCAGATTTGTGGTTTAGAGATGCCAAAATTACAGAGGCAATGAAGAAAAACAGAGTGCTCAGCCCAGTGTTCACCAAATCCTAAAAAACAAAAAGACATAGGAGACAATGAAAGAATGCAGTGTTTATACCCGAGAAGCATTGTCCAACACAGAAGACAGCAATACGTGGGCAGACGTGGCAGAACAGGGTGCCAGCGCGCTCACATTTCATGCCAGAATTTGTCCTCCCGGTGGTCAGCACAATGTGACAACGCAGAAAAGAAATCCAGAGGTAAACGGGAGAAGAGACCACTGAAGGTCTGAGCTTGGATCATCACTTTTCAGAATGCAGTTTAGAGAAATCTATAGGTAGTGACACATGGGAAAGCGCTCTATAGCTGTGTGTGTGATCCAAGATCAGTCTCAAGCAATGTTATATGATGCTGCAGATCCACGTGAGAAGATCACATCGGTGGAGTCTTGTTTCCTGCATCAATTCCAGAACCGTTTTATATAGAGAATTCACCACTCTTTGGCACTACCCAACTCTACCAATGTGATCAAATATAAAAGCCTTGAATCCTGCCTCAATTGTCGAGCAATAGGGTTCTGCAGAGACCTTTGGCACAGAGATTTCTATGACAACATTCATAGCACTGATGTGAATGGACCCCCTGACAAACCTTCTAACCAATATAAAAAGAAAGGAATTTGTGGTGTTATATGTCAGCCATTGAATTTTAGGAACGTAGATAATAATGGGTGTTTCTGCTGTAGACTCCATTCTGGTGCTCGCTTTCCAACATGTGTAGCTATGATGGATTGCAGCAGGCATTACTGTGTGGGGTGATTCATACTAGACAGAACTGTCATGTAGAGATCCACAGGTTCCACAGCCTCCAATAGGGAGAACATGGCTAGGATACAGCATGCTGCTTGTTGTATATTACAACCATAAAAACCTATTGCACAATCATATCTTTTTTGCACATCATTAAACGCCCACTGCTGGTTGCTGCCACTTCTGTGAGCTCCTGGCTTAAGTTATCTTCAGCATGGGGCCCCAACGGGAAGCAGACACATGCCTTCCATTATATTCATTAACAGGCTGGGGCAATGAATCCCTGAGAGCTCATCATCAGTTTATGAGGAGCACAACCAGATACAATGACATGCATTAGCTCATCCACAGAACATTACTATAAAAATGTGGGGACAAAAACAAAGAAATGAAAGCAGAGTGCTGTATACTGAGAACGCCATGCCCTTCCACAGGCGACAGAAATATTACACACATGCCTAAGTGCAGTCCTCTGAATGCTGCCCACATCACAGGCACCGACCATGACGTGTTCAGCGGACATGAGAATAAAAGACAAGTCAGCAGAAATCCTAAGACCGCCAGCCTGCTCCTCACCACTCTCTGCAAAACAGAACCCAATGTACTGCAGAGCCGAGACTTCCTGCTCAACATCTGGGCTCACAGCACAGAGGGATTCAGGATGGAGCTCTGCGTAAACAAACTAGTGGGATCATGTCAATGGGCCGTGCAAACAAAGTTTCAGCACAGCATAGAGAGACATTCTATAACATATTAGCGGCCATACTGCCCGTTAAAGAGAGTCTTTAATTTTCATGATTTCTACAGCGGATTAGGTCCAGGGGAAAAAAAAAAAAAGTTTTTAAGTGTCATCCATGAATGGCAGAACAGGGGAAAGGCAAGATCCTATCCAGTGACTGGTCTGATCTGCAGGAAGGATAGAGAACATAATGGAAGCCTTCTGGGACAAAAATTTTATTTACTCTGGATTGTAGAAAAAGTCATCAACAAAAAGGAGGAGGATCTATCCATATACTGTATGTGTGTACATATATACGAGGGGGGACATAACTAGTTATATTGGGGAACCAGATCTAAGGTAATGCAGCAAAAAGTGGTCGACCTTTGTGTTAATACTGGTGAAATGTTAGTGGCACTCGCATTTACTCAGAACCCTAAAATATTTTATTTGTTAGCCCTAAAATATTTTATTTATATAAAATATTTTATTAATTATTCTAAAGAGTTGGACATTTTCCTTAGTTCTTTGGGTTGTTTAATGCAATGCTTAGAGCTGAAAATGTATCAGCCAAAATTGATCTATGGATTATTAGAGATGACATATACAAATCTGTGAGGTAATGTTGAATGAAGAAAATACATGTAAAAAAATAATTTTTTAGTTTACCACAAAAAACCTCTGGGTACCTGGGGCCAACCTGGGGTACAGTCTGGGCAGATCAGTACAAAAGTGTAAAGATGTAAAGAGGTAAACTCCCCCTTTTAGTTTCAGCAAAGTGAAGCCCCTTCTCATTATACTTAAGTAGAGGATAATTTTATTAATTACCAAAATACCCAATAGGTGGATGGATCCAACTGAATGACCTACATGATCACTAGATTGAGGTTTTTGGTGTTTTATTTGGGGGGGGGGGGGGGAGACCATGCAAAACTATGAACTGGACACCCAAAATGCAGCACATTGGAGAGATAGAATGGATACAGCAAAACGGGTTGTCCAGCAGAAATTTTAAAAGGGGCAGACTTGGCGGAAAAAATAAATTAGCAGTCAAGGATGAGACACAGGAAATGGAAGTTGGGGTTAAGACAGGAATGGAAAGTGGAGATCAGTGAAGACCTGTTGAGCATCAGAACAGAAGGGGGATCATTCTTTCCCAGAGTGATGCATCTTGACCACACACACTAGAATGTATAAGGGACAGAAGAAAACCATGTAGACTTTTATATATAGTATAGTGAATGTGAGAAGGGCTTTCCAATGACTTACCGTCAGGATCCAGTTGATGTGAGGGACACGCTCGTGCAGAGACAAGCTAAACATGAGCAGCAGCACACCGGTCACCACAAAGGCGCTACAGCTGACAAACTCAAAGAAATACAGGCCTTCACATGGCGAGCACTCCATGATAGTCTCAATGCAGATGAAAGAGAGGAGAGACAAGACCTAAAGAGCAAAAGAAACAAAATAGGTCTGTTAAAGACTCTTTATTTTATTTTTTTTTTTTGGGGGGGAAACCCCTTTTTTTTTTTTTTAAAACTGTTTATTTAATTTTTTAAATTTTTTCTTATCAAAAAGCAACATAACAAGGATCAATCACAGAGAAATGCTTAGACATCTATAAGAAGCACATATCAATGTAGAAGGAGTACCAATTTTTCAATATTGACAATATGGTAACGGACGGACAAGAGCGGCCTAGTAAATGGGTACATATTACTGCTTCTCCTCTCAGTACTCAGGAGAGAGCACCTGTTCGCCAAAGGTGAAATGGCATAGCAAATCTCTGTAGTCAGACTATGTATTTTGAAACAGAAACACTGAAAAAACTGAACCAAACATACATACAAACATACAAACAAACAAACCCACAGACAGGGGGGAGACAGGGAAGAAACATTAGGAAGAGGTTAGGATGCCCAGGGTCGTGTCCCATGGTTCCCATATTTTCTCAAACTTTTCTACCCTATTGTCGTTCAGTGCAGTCAAGTACTCCATCCGCCTGATATCCCTAATCCTCTGGACTAGCATATCTCGGGATGGGGCCTGTGTATTCTTCCACATGGCAGGTATCGCGCATTTGGCCGCTGTAAGGATGTGCAGGAGGAGTCTGGCTTCAGGTTTTCTCAACCGTTTAGGTGGGACATTGAGTAGGTATGTCAGGATATCTAGTGGAAGTCGTGTGCGCAAGACCGAGTGTAATAAGTCTCTAACTACTCCCCAGTATTGTTGTATTAGCGGACACTCCCAGAATATATGTATCAGCGTGCCTGGCACTTGGGAGCATCTCCAACATAGGGGAGACGTAGCCGGGAACAAGCGGTTCAGTAAATCAGGAGTATGATACCAATGCATGAGGAGTTTGTATTGGTTCTCCTTGTAACTGACGCATGCCGAGGCCTTCGCCGCTTGGGACCATATAATTTGCCATAGTGTGAAAGGGATGCTTCTCCCCAGGTACGTCTCCCATTTGGACATGTAGCTCCAGCCTCGGGAAGGGTCATTAGGAGGGAAAGCTAGCAAGTTGTGTATACTGGTGATCAGTCCACTAGTAGACGTGTTTAGTTTGCACAACCACTCAAAGGGGGAAGGCTTGGAGAAAGGCCTGTCTCCGCACAGGGATGTTGCATATTGGCAGAGGTCGTCATAAAAGTGACAAGCCCTCGGGGGCAAGTCATATCTATCCTGAAGCTTAGAAAAAGGTAAGATAGTCCGCTTTAGAGGGTCTATGATGTCAGCAAAGTGGAAGGTTTTTGCACGTAGCCATGGGTCGACTGCTTCTGCCACCATACTGTTAGGAATGGCGGGGGTGTACAGGAAGGAGGTCAGGGGGGAGAATCGAGACTGTAATGCAAATTTATCCTTAGCCTCCACCCATATTTGTCTAGTCAGTCGCATGGGGCCTAGCATATCTCTATCTGGGATGTCTAGGAGGGGGTTCCAGATTAAGACCCCTGGATGAATGGGCGCCAGCCACAGCTTCTCAATCTGCGTCCATTTCGTGTACGCCCAAAGAGACGTCCACGCTGGGACTCTGCGGAGGTGAGTTGCTAAGTAATACCTATGGACATCTGGGAGTCCCAGACCACCATGTTCTGTTTTTGCTGTGACAATCTGAGCTGAAATTCTATGACGCCCATTCCTCCAGATGAATTTTAGGAGTACCTTCTGAAAAGAGGACATGAAGTTTTTGGAGATTGGGACAGGTAGGGTTTCGTACAAATAAAGAAGCTTCGGGAGGATGGACATTTTTACGGCCGCTATCCTTCCCAGGAGGGATAAGGGGAGAGAGTTCCATTTAGAGAGAAGCGCCGTCACTTCTTGCAGGAGTGGCGGGAAGTTAATTTTGAATAAGGTGGAGAAGGAGGAGGTTATGTTGGTTCCCAAGTACCGAAGGGCACTGTTTTTCCATTTGTAAGGGAAGGAGTATTGTAACGTCTCAGTCAGGGAAGGTGGAAGATTAATTGGCAAGGCTTCCGTTTTTGTCTTGTTGATTTTATAGCCCGATAACCTCCCATACTCGTCTAGGATGTTGTGTAAGTTAGGGAGGGAAGTATGGGGGTCACGTAGGGTCAACAGGATGTCATCCGCAAATAAAGATAATTTAAATTCTTTCTCATGGATCAGTATCCCTTTAACATCAGGGCTTAGTCGTATGCGAGCTGCCAGTGGCTCTATACAGAGGACAAACAGCAGGGGTGATAGGGGGCACCCCTGTCTGGTCCCATTATGTATGGATATGCGAGGGGACATGGCATGGGGGAGGCGCACTTCGGCAGTCGGGGAAGAATACAGGGAGCTTATTGCGGAAAGGAAGGGCCCGGAAAATCCAAAGGTTTTCAGTGTGGCCATCAGAAAGGGCCAGCCCAGCCTGTCAAAGGCTTTTTCCGCGTCTAGGCTCAGGAGGAGCCCTCCAGTCCTGGTTTTATTAAGGACGTCAATTAGGTCTATGGTTCTCCGTGTGTTATCCCCCGCCTGACGATTAAGCACGAAACCCACCTGGTCCTTATCAATGAGTTTCGGAAGGAGCGCTCCTAGTCTATTCGCCAGTAGTTTTGTGAAAATTTTAAGATCCGAGTTTAACAAGGAGATGGGTCGGTAACTGGCACAGTCTGTAGGATCTTTATTTGGTTTGGGCACGACCGTTATGTAGGAGTCAAGCATTCGTTGTGGAACAGGGGAATCGGAGAGGAAAGAGTTAAATAGGGGCAGGAGGTGCGGGGATAACTCAGTCGTGAAGGTCTTATAGTACGAGTATGGGAGGCCGTCAGGGCCTGGGGATTTCCCATTAGGGAGTTCCTTAAGTACCTCCGCAAGTTCCTCATGGGTGATCGGGCTGTTCAGGGTTGTCAGGTCCTCTGGTAAGAGGGTTGGCAACTGACAGGAGAGCAGGTAGTCCTGAAGGGCCCTCGCTCTGTCGTCCGGGCCGAGTGGTAGTTGGGAAGGCAGAGAGTATAGATTAGAATAGTAGTCAGCGAACAATGATGCCATACGTACTGGGTCGTATGTCAAACCCCCAGTGGGATCCTTAATGGCAAATGGCGAATTCATACATCTATTATCCCGGAGCTGGGCTGCTAATAGAGAGTGCGCTTTATTGGCTTTTTCGTAGTATTTATGTCTCGTGTAGGTCAGTAACTTTTCTACCTTCAGTATCGCCAAATCTTTCAGTTTTGCACGAGTTTCCACTAGCTGCCGGAGGATACGAACCGATGGGGAGGAGATCATTTGGGTCTCCAGTGTTCTGACCCTTGAAGCTAGGTTCTGCGCCTGAAAGTTTGCATCCTTCTTCAGCTTAGCGGAGAGTGCTATACAGTGCCCTCTAAGAACCGACTTATGGGCCTCCCACAGGGTTGCCTGTGAGGGCACACTGCCTACGTTTAATTGAAAGTAGTCATTGATACATTTTCTCAAGGAATCTCTATGGGCTGATTGTTTCACCAGGAGCTCGTTAAGGCGCCAATGGCAAACCCGACGAGGGGAATGTATATCCTTGAGATCTAGGACCACCGGGGAATGGTCTGACCAGGTAATCCCCGGGATGTCAACATGATCAGTCAGTCTCAGGCCCAAGATATTGCCAAAGAAAAAGTCAATGCGGGTATGGGTTAAGTGTGGGTGGGAGAAGAAGGTGAACGTCTTCTCGTTAGGGTGCGTCACCCTCCACAGGTCAAACAGGTCATGTCTCCTAATCAACTGTCGGAATTTCTGAGACGTGAGGCTTACTGTCTGCGGGGTGGGGCCAGGGGTCTGAGGGTGGCGGTCTGTCGAAGGCGAGAACGGGACGTTAAAATCTCCTCCCACCAGGAGGGTTGGAGAGGAGAGTGTGTTTGCCAGGGCGCTGACTTTATTAAATACTGTCGCTAGAAATTTCACCTGACCCGTGTTAGGGCTATACACATTACAGAGGATCACCGGGGAACCCTGTAGGGTACCAGCCAAAATAATGTAGCGGCCTCCTGTGTCTACATCTGAATGTGTGACCAGGAATGGGCATGATTTGGAAATCAGGATCGCTACCCCTGCCCTCTTTCTGTCTAATGTTGCTGAGTAGGTTGTCGGAAATTGATAATGGGCAAATTTGAATGTGCATGACCTATCATGGTGCGTCTCCTGGAGGAATACTATGTCCGCTTTTAGAGCTCTCAGCTCCCGAAGAAGAAGACGCCTCTTAACGTTTGAGTTGAGGCCCTTTACATTAAACGTAATCAGACGCACCATGACAGGGCACGAACAGATAGGATATCTCGCATACCTTGTGGACTACCAAGTGCGGGGGCCCGATAGGGGTAGGGCCGGTCCCATCTCCAGGCATAGGGAACAGCTGGGACTCGGAGGAAGGATACCTCAGTTCTAATAGAGAGGGGGGGAGGAAGGACAAAACATGAATACCACATAACAACATAAAAACACCACAGCCAGCAAAACAACAACAACATTTCTATTGTTTATGTGACCGTCAACTCAGTCGGACAGTCCCTATCCAGACAACCGTAGCAAATGTATTATATTAAAGGCCCTCTGAGACCCTATAAGGCCACCCAGGGGCTAGGAGGTCTGAGATAGGAAGGGGGGAAACGAGGCAGATGCCCCAGCTAACAGACACTTTACTGACTAAAGATTTGTATATACGAAAAAGTAAAAGGAAACACTCTTTCTACATCCAGCTCAGAGCTAACCCGCAATAAACAATAAAATTAAAACAGAATTAAGGCAGTTAAATGACAACTTGGAGAAAGTAAGGGGGGGACCCCTTTATGGTTAGGGAACATCCGCCATCAGACCTATCGATATCCAGTTCAGCGGGGGTTGGACCTCGGGGGGGATCGGAGGTCCGGGGGGGAGCGCAGCTGAGAACCCCGCTTTTTTCTTTGGCGAGTTGAGGACCACACTGGTCTGGGGGGAGGTGGTGGGGGGATCAGCTCCCAATCCGGTAAGTCTGGCATCGGAACATCCAGGGCAGAGCAGAACTGTTCCAAGTCCTCTGCAGAGCGCAGGGTCAGGGTCGCTCCATTTCGCCGGACGTTGAGGCTGAAGGGGAACCCCCAACGATAGGGGATATTCCGATCCCTAAGACATTGTAGCAATGGACGTAGTAATCTGCGTTTCTGGAGCGTCACCCACGACAGGTCAGGAAGGAGCTGAATGTAGGTTCCACGGAAGCTAATATCATTCAACTCTCTGGATTTTTGCATAATGGCTTCTTTAAGCATGAAATCAGTCACACAGCAAATTATGTCCCTTGCTTGGGAGTTTCCAGCTCTAGGTCTGAGGGCTCTGTGAGCCCGGTCTAGCTTTATCTCGTGGTCCCGTGGTGTACCCAGGATTTGATTAAACAAAGCCGAAAGAATTTCTCTCAGGTCTTCAGCATGTGGGGATTCAGGGAGGCCCCTAACGCGTATGTTGTGCCTGCGCCCCCTATTATCAAGGTCTTCTAGGTGGCGTTGGTAGTCCCCCAAAGCATTATGTTGTGCCAGAACGGTGGACTGTAGGTCCATTATGTAGGATCTGGTATCATCATGTTCAGTCTCTAGGGAATCCACCCTGTTTCCCACCTGCTGCAGGTCATGGCGCAATGCTGCTATTTCCCCTCGGCATGCTGCTTTAACTTCTTGTATTAGGGCCTTAAAGTCCTCTTTGGTGGGTATATTATTAAGGTATTTACTCAGGGGGTGGTCAGGGGCCATAATGTCCTCATCAGACTCTGACTGCCGCGACCCCCATGTCCCTACAGTTCCTGCATGGGGGGACTCAGTGTGCTCCAGTGCCTGTGTGCTGTCCTCAGAGCCCGTAGAGAACCAGTCTGGGGGGGAGGAGGACGGTGTAGGCGGGGGGGTCACTCTAGGGCCCTTGGTCTTATGTGGGGGCCTGGGCGGCAGTGGAGGTTGCTGCGGCGGGGCAGGAGGGACCGGGTCCTTTAAAGAGGCGGCCGGTTCCTCGGCTGTAATGGCGGCCGCCACGTGTGGGGCCGGGTTACCTCGGTCCTCGCCGCCGTCACCAGATGCCAGGCTGCCGTGGTCGGAGGCAAGATGGGGTGAGTCCAGGGCTCTCTCGGACGTCTCCACTGCCTCCGAGTGCCGGGTTGGAGAGGGAGGATGTTCCGCAAGCCGCTGCAGCGCCTGGCGCCCTGCCGGCGCCATCTTGGAGTGTGCGGCGGCCTGGTCCGAGACCAGGAAGGTGTCCAGGGGACCTGAGATGACGGCTCCCGGAGCCGGAGGCTTGGTGGCCGTCTTCTGGGAGCCTCTTCTGGTCATGGTCAGAGTGTGTGGGGTCCCGATAACTGCGGGTAAACTGCCTGGCGGGTCAGCTCTGAGCGGAGCTCTGAAACGTGCGTCCGCTCACTCCGGCATCTAGACACGCCCCCCGTTAAAGACTCTTTATACCTCTGATAAATGCAACTGTATAGACATAGGGTAACAGCTGTCATCCATAGAATGCCCTATCTGAGGGGAATATCTGGATATCTTGTTATATAACTGCAGATACCAGATGTTAACCATTCTTATAACTATTTTTAATTTTAGGTAGAACTTGAGGTGGCAGAGACAGAAGTTTTATGTCTGGAGTTACGGGTCCTTGTGAAGTTTTTGTTTCTCTAGGGAATGTCTGGAAAGGACATTCACTGATACGTCACACACACACACACACACTAGGGGAGAAGTGTCAATCCTACAGAACTGTCACAGCCTGGGTTTATCATTTCAAGATAGCACATTTCACCATTGAAGATGAATCCCATCGTGGGCGCCCTACAACCTCGACAGACCCAGCAACAAGCTTATGTCCCTGCCATCTCCACTTCTACCAGAAATTAATTAAAGTTATAAAAATGGTAAACATCTGATATTTCCAGAATCACAGTATTTGCACATAAGATATCAAACCATAAAAAGAAGTGGCGAATATATATATATATATATATATATATATATATATACACACACATATATACACACACAGCCCAACAGATGCCAACAATTTCCCCCTTTCCCCTAAAAGTGTTTTTTTAGTTTTGTTGTAAATGCTGCAAATTTTCGGCATGTCATTTCTACTGCTGAGAATATGCAGTATTTCCAACAAGGTGAAATAGTAGCCTAAAGTGGCTACCAAACTTGTCATTTTGATCATCTGCCAACAATTACACAACCTTGAAATGTAAAAAAAACAAAAAACACGAATGCCAATTTTGCCAATGTACATAGGCCTCTCGTATGTCTAACCATTACAGAACAAAGATGGGATTTCTCAACATTTGCGTTTAGCACACTATCCCATTCTATATCATAATAGAAAAAGATATATGTCTTTGCAAGGAATAAAAAAAAAACTGGTTTCACACTCCTTATAAATAATATATGGTCTGCCTTTCAGAAAGACCTCCCGAAGGAGTCTCCATCACAAAGAATTAAGGTTCCCTGACGAAGGAAGCAAAAAGTCAATATTTCCCTTCTGGAGTGTCAGAAAGAATACATCACATCAGCGAGAGACTGACTACCCGCCTGTCATCTATAGACACAGCCACTAACCTGGAAGCTATCTGAGGTGCCACAGCAAAGGTCTGAACACTTCATATACAGGCGGCGGGAAGTCAATGTAACATTTATTGGGCTACTTGAGAGTGCAAACTTAACACGTTCGTTTCTCACAAGGAGAAGTTCCTGTGAAACGCTCATCAAAGTGTTATGGGAAATAGTAGCAACATTTACCATAGAGGTGTATTAAGCAGTGCTCACCAGCACAATGTAGCCTCCTAACAGCTGGAGGGTCCCAAGCTGCAGACCTGGACTGGAGAAGTAATCTCTCCATACTTCACCTTGTAAAGGGGGCTAGTTTAGATTAGGGTAGCTTCACACGTACCGGATTCTCAGCGGATTTGACAATGCAAGTTTGCAGCGAAATCTGCTGCGAATCCTGGTACCATAAACTTCAATATGGTTACAGCACAGCAGCACTGATTGGCTCATGGGGACAGACGGGAGGCGGGAGCCTTACATGCAGCCACAGCACCGAGCAGGTAATGTATGATGTGGGTGGCAGGGGGTTAAAGGGGCCGGGTTACATACTCACAGTGGAACGAAAACTTCACAGTACAAGGATTGGCAGCGGATTTCACTGCAAACTTGCAGCGTGAAATCCCCTGTGAATCTGGTACATGTGAAGCTACCCTTTAAGGGGTAGTGCGGTGCTACATATTTATTCACTAAATAACACACATTACAAAGTTATACAACTTTGTAATGTGTGTTATTTAAGTGAATGGCCCCCTTTCCGATGTTGCGTCACAGATGTGGAGACAAGTGTTCTTGACTTGTAACTTCCTGACACTTCTTACATAGTCTGTGGATATGCCATAAATGTTACTGAGATGGAATACCATTTCACAGGTCCGGCCACTGTCTGGGATAAGCATTTATAGCTACACTAAACATTTCTAATGCAAACTGCAAATGTTGCAAGGAAATACACAAAGTTGTAACATAAACATGTGGATCAAACATGACGGGGAAACTACTGTCACTTCAGGTGACTGAATCACAAAACTAAAATCAGTGGGGAAAATGTGAACCCTTATAATTGGCTAATTCTCAGAGAGACTCAAGCAGGCGCGTGATGAGGGAGCGTGGACAGGTAAGCATTTATTGCTGGCACGGCACCTAATTAGTTAAATGTGGTTGTCACTACATTCTGGCAATGAAATGAAAATCTGCTGTGAGAATGCAGAGCCATAGACTATAATGGTACAGAGAATTGCAGTGGATTTCACTGTAAAACTTGCAGCATGAAATCCGCTGTGAAATTGTTACATATGGGGGTGCTCTAAGGGTACGTTCAGACTGAGTAAATCAGTGTGAACATACCATAAAAGGGTGAAAAAAAAAAAAGTTTGGAAATTATTCACTGTATCATAATCTGCCATCTAATGAAAAGTAAGTACTTTGTATATGGAGTAGACATTTTTCCCCCAGCTAAACCTCTTTAGTGTTATAAGTGCAAATCCCCTGCATTTCAGCACCCCATATGAGTTTACATTGGCTCTTTATTTCACCTTCCACATCTAAAAAGACAACAGACTAGGTAGGAAACTCTCACTATGGATCACGTTACCAGAGCATGAAAAGAAAAAAAGTCCTGCCAACATGACAAGCATTGTAGAGATTCGGGTGGACAGTCCTACACAGGGGGGTATAACATGAGCCATAGTTGATGGGACTTATGTAAGGTGTGATGTAAATGATTCAGCCCACACCATCTTGTTGTATTCTAATGTCGATGGCCTAAGGCACTCTACAAAAGAGGATAAGTGAACGCCCTATGGAAGGAGAGCATGCCGATAAACTTGGTTATCCGGCTCTACTGCTGGATTTCATGTAGCATCTTCCTCTGGTAAATTCTGTGAAAACTCTATATTTTAGCAGATTTACAAAGGCTGTATCCAACCTTGGCACTATTCTGTTCAGTTTAAATATCCAACCATTTTTTTTTAATATGTTGAAATGATTGTGTGACCTTAAAGGGGCATTTATTCACATTAATGCAGATACATAGAAGTGGACGGGCGACAGCCTGTTTCGCATGCGTTCCTGCACGCTTCCTCTCGGCATTGATGTAAATAAATGCTTTACTGCTTTTATGAAGTACAAGTGGTGAGTGCCTCATCTTTCTGCCACCTGTTCTATGCATACTTTGTTATATGGACTATACTGGATGATAGAACACCACCAGCAGTACAAGGGTCCTAGGAATAGTACAGGTGGTCCAGCTCCTCTGCAGTAGTGCCGAGAAATATGCCCATGGTGAGAAAATAACAGACTATTCTTACCTTTCCACAATCCCCCATCCTCCTACAGAATGTTCGGGTCCCTGGCTGAGCGATACACTTCAGAGACTGACTAGTCTGGAGGTGACAGCCCACTTAGCAGAAATGAATGCCCTTGTTGCGATCGAAAGAGAGCACAGTATGGATCTTCTCTCTCTCTCTCATGTATATTAGTCACAACTCAACAATACTCAGCGCAGGCCTATTAAAAATGAATAAATTAAACTACCCCTTATACCGTAACTTCCCCTAGTATGAGCTACTCCCAAGTGTTGGCACCTAGCTAAACCAGAGTTGTTCCTACTCTACTTCAAATCTCCAAAAGAGGACCTATTTAAACCTTTACTGCTGGAAAATTGACACAGCATCTATAAAGTATCAGAAGTCCTTCCAAGACCCAGAATCCCTTTCTGCTCCAGTGATCAGAGCAGGGAGTTGTGCAGGCATAATCCATGTACAGCAGATGGGTTATAAATATTCTCTCTGGATGTTTACAGCGTATGGTCTATTGATTCTCTGAGGAGGAAGGAAACCTGTTATTATGTTCTCAGAAGTTCCTTGAGAACAGCTCTCCTGTGTACCCGTCACTGCTGGCTTCATATACTGGTAATGGTTGTGGCTCTGCACAGATTCACTTTATTTCCCTGAAGATATATATTCCCATATTATAAGGAAACTGACTGTTCAGAATCACTAGTATTGCCCAGACACATAAATACAGTAGAATGGTGCCTATGTTTTTTCTGTCCAGGTCCATATTATATGTAAAAATTATTTTTGTTCTCCATTCAGTGTCCACGAGGAATGTCTGACTGATGGTGCCACCATGCCGTGCCCGCCCTGCTAAGTCCCAATGCCCCCTGGGTTTTCTTGCAGTAGGATTGACAAGTGGCATGCCTTCTGTAGCCAAATATATACCACTCCCTGAGTCTGTGTTCACACATTGCAGGTGCATGTACCATTGTTGTACATCATAAATACAGCTGCAGTACTGTGACAGTACTGCAAAGAAACTACAACATGTCAACACCGCCCAGCAGGTGCCATTGTAACAAGATTCCCAATATTACACCCTTCACTGTCAGTGGCTTTGGGGCGTATTCACATGTTTAGGTTTTTAGTTGCAAATACTGAATAGAAAGCCAATAACAGATCATAAATGTATAAGGCTTAGTTCACACTGTTTTTGTTGTGTTTTTAAAACCAGCTTGTTTGGTTTGATTGGTGTGCTCATTGAAAAGACTTGGAAGTACATCAACTAAAATAAGAAAAATACTTAATGTTTATCCTTCAATCATCCGCACGCAATGATCAGGAAATGTGCCCATCCCTCCACATCTCAGGAGGCTTATTTAGAAGAAGTGGAAAAGCTTGAAGTGAGCACCGAGGAGCAGACGGGTTCACTCCCTGGACAACACCCTCAATAGACTGTATAAAGTGGTATATATCCTAATCAAGATCATCTCTGATTCTTATGTCCCTTTTAGATATGAGCAAACCGGGTTGGGGTTCGAGTCGATCTGAACCTGAACGTTCGGTATTTGATTAGCGGGGGCTGCTGAACTTGGATAAAGCTCTAAGGCATGTTTTCCAGACAACCTTAGAGTTTTATCCAAGTTCAGCAGCCACCGCTAATCAAATGCCGAACGTCCGGGTTCGGATCGACTCGAGCATGCTCATCTCTAGTCCCTTTACAAAAGTTGGTGGGTATGACTAGAGCAGCATGCTATTATTTCACCACCGCTGCAGAATACGTTGTCCTCTTATGCGGTCAAGTGAGCGGTCGAGTTCCGTTGCCTGCTTGCTTCCATTGAAATAATAGGTACACTTAAAACGCTGCCACCATTGTTCTAGAAACCACAATGTAAGTGGCAGATTTGCCAGCCCAACAGTTTTACAGACCCCACTGACTACAGTCACGTTTCCACAAATGCGTTCAGAATGTGATCTGAATGCTATGAAAACCGCTAATACAAGAAACATTTTGGAGCTTTTGGGGGATGGGGTAGATTCTGGCAGACTTAAAGGAGAAGTCTGGTGAAAATGTTTTATTAGTGTATTGTATTGCCCCCTAAAAGTTATACAAATCCCCAATATACACTTATTACGGGAAATGCTTATAAAGTGCTTTTTTCCTTGCACTTACTACTGCATCAAGGCTTCACTTTCTGGATAAAATGGTGATGTCACGACCTGACTTTCAGAGCTGTGCGGGCTGTGGCTGCTGGAGAGGACGATTGCAATGGGATGCTCAGTGTCCCTCCAGTACCCTGTGTCCCTCAGTGTCCCCCTGCCATCATCCTCTCCAGCAGCCACAGCCCGCACAGCTCTGGGAGTCGGGTCGTGACATCACCATTTTATCTAGGAAGTGAAGCCTTGATGTAGTAGTAAGTGCAGAGGAAAAAGCACCTTATGTGCATTTCCCATAATAAGTGTATATTGGTGATTTGTATAACTTTTTGGAGGGCAATACAATACTTTAATAATCAGTGGTACCTTGGATTAAGAGAAACTTGGATTGAGACTGTTTTGCAAGAAGAGCTCACAGTTTTTCAAAATTGAGACTTGGTTTAAGTGCATCGCTTTGTTTTAAGAGCTCCCTGTACTAGGATGCACAGTTCAGGTACCAGAACATCAAATGCTGATTGCTAAATTATTACTTATAGCACAGGTGATTCTTATTAAACATTGGTTGATATAGAAGAACCCCCTATATACGAATGGTTACATTTGGTAGATAAGATCAGAGGTTACGAAAAGATGTATTTCTTAAATAGTGTTAAGGGAAAGAGAAGATTTGGAAAAATTTTGAATATTTGGTTAGATTCGTAGGTAACTGTTAAATTGTTTATTTTTTTTTCTTTTTCTTCGCCTCGCTCTACTCCCCTTGGATTCACCACAAGGGATAGGGTGGGAAGGTGGGGTTTGTCGGGAGGTAAATAGTTTTTTGTTTGTATTTGTATACAAGTCAATCTGGCTTATAGAGAATATGATCTGTTTATGTATTAGTAGGGTTTTCACATTGTTTAGAAACCCTATTTTGTTCTGCATGTTCCTTGTAACTGAATTTTTTTCTATGGAAAACTTAAAGCGACTCTGTACCCACAATCTGTCCCCCCCAAACCACTTGTACCTTCGGATAGCTGCTTTTAATCCAAGATCGGTCCTGGGGTCCGTTTGGCAGGGAATGCAGTTATTGTGCTAAAAACAACTTTTAATCCAGCAGCACTGTTTCTAACGGCCGGGGCTTACATTTGTATATGGATTAGGCTGGCACACCCTCTCAGTCCTTCCTCCCCACCCTCCTCATTATTAGGAATGATCCAGGAACATTAACTGCTGTTTGAGCTTTGCACAGGTGTATTAACGATCCAGCCCATGTTCATTATACACACAGGTGGGGAATAGGAAGCAATCTGCCTGAAGCATTCCTAATGATGAGGAGGGTGGGGAGGAAGGACAGAGAGGGTGTGCCAGCCTAATGCATATACGAATGTAAGCCCTGGCCATTAGACACAGTGCTGCATGATTAAAAGTTGTTTTTATGACAATAACTGCATCCCCTGCCGAACGGACCCCAGGACAGATCTTGGGTTAAAAGCAGCTATCCAAAGGTACAAGTTGTTTGGGGGGGGGGGGGTCATATTGTGGGTACAGAGTCGCTTTAATAAAGAAGTATTTTAACAAGTATTTAACTGGGTGGGAGGGGGAGTGGAAGTGGGGTAGGGGCATGGTCTGCATAGCGTTGTCCACAGCACGATACTCTGACACAGAAAGTCTCCCTCACCTTAGCAGATCCACTTTAGGTTGGGGCTTGCATCAGGGGACAGGACTGTGGAGGTAATCTCTCCATAGCTGTAACCCCTCTCTCCCCGGACAGAGAGTGCTGAAATACTGTGTCCACATCTGTCCTGCTCATTCCTTCATGCTCCCTGCAGTCTCTGTCCGCCCTTGTGTTTCCCATCCTCTCCATTCCTGCTATAATTTGCCTGCACTTACACTCAGCTATACGCACTGCTGCTATAATGTGCCTGCACTTACACACACCCCTTCCCCATTGCTGTCATGTGACCACACAGACCTCTGACAGCAGCCCTGCTTCTCTATTGTAGCCTGTTGTACTACGCTACTGCATTATGGGGATCTGCAGTACCATCCTGTATCTACAAACTGCTGCAGTATTTTTCAGGTTAATGCAGTTTTACCTGTTATTCAGAATTTGAAAAAAAAAAAAAAAAACATTTTTGGGGTGTGGAACCAATTTTCTGCATTGCAATTATTTCTTATGGAAAAATTTGCTTTGGTTTAAGAGCGATTCGGATTACAAGTGTGGTCCTGGAACGAATTATGCTCGTAATCCAAGGCACCACTGTGTGTATGTGTGTAATTATATATGTGTGATATTATAAGTTACTGTACAGTAATAAAGAGGATGGGAAACACAAGGGCTAACAGAGACTGCAGGGAGCATGAAGGAATGAGCAGGGTATATGTGGGCACATACATGCAGCGCTCTCTGTCCGGGGAGAGAGGGGTTACAGCTATGGAGAGATTACCAACACAGTCCTGTCCCCTGATGTAAGCCCCAGCCTGAAGTGGATCTGCTATGATTTGGAAGATGAGGGAGACTTCCTGGGTCAGAGTACAGAGCTGTAGACCATGCTATGCAGACCTTGCCCCTCCCCCACTCGCCCTCCCACCCATCATAGGGAGCTCTTAAACCAAAACAATGCTCTTAAACCAAGTCACAATTTAAAAAAACTGAACTCTTAAACCAAAACGCTCTTAAACCAAGTTACTCTTAAACCAAGGTACCACTGTATATAGAAGTAGATTAACATATATCAGATCAAGAATGTAAAAGCAAAGTTTTGATATTTTTAGGCGGCAATTGCACTTTTTATTTCGGTCAGGGTTAACCTGCAGTTCAGCATTTCCAGATCAGATTTCCTGCTTCAAGAAAGGTAAAGATTGTGTTTAATTTATGATGTAACTAAGATAAATCTAGCATTAGCATTGCTCATGCTGCGTTTACACAAAACGATTATCGTGCAAATTCGCACGATAACGATCAAATCTGAACGATAATCGTACGTGTAAACGATGCAATCAAACGACGAACGAGAAATCGTTCATTTTGATCTTACAACATGTTCCAAAATAGTCGTTCGCAAAAAATTTGCAGATCGTTCCGTGTAAACAGTCGTTTGCCGATTTAACCAATGTGTGAGATAGGCTTAAGCGATCGCAAAACGATCCAGAGCGAATTTCCGTACGATATATTGTACCGTCTAAACGCTGACCGTTGTGAAAAAAAATCGTTACTCCGACATCGTTAATCGTACGATCGGGCCAATTATAGTTTTGTGTAAACGCAGCATTAGATTTGCTAATTGGGGGGGAGGAAACTGGTGCAGGTGAGCATAGTCTATTACTTTTAACATCAACACTATATCAAAGTGACTATATTTTTGCAGCAGAATGGATCACAGTCAGAAAGTTGTGCCATAGACTTTAGGAGTAATCAGTATTGAAGCAGATTTTAATGCGATATGGTACATGTCAATGGACCCTTAAAGTGACACTGTCACCCCCTTTGAGCATTCTGACATCTCTACACAGGTGTAAAGGGTAAATTTAGCGGTTTTCATACCTTATTTCATATCATATGTCATGGTGCTTGTTCAAGTAAAAAATGGTTGGCCCGACATAAAGGGGGTGGGGTCTAGACCTTTTGGCCAGCCTGTTCCAATGACCGGCGAGGAGGCGGGTCCAACTGTGGCATTGTGGGCAGGGCCAAGTGGTGCTAATGCCACGCCCACTTAACACAATCTGCAGTTGATAAAAGATGACTTTTTACATGAACAAGCACCATGACGTATGATATAAAATAAGGTATGAAAACCGCTAAATTTACCCTTTACACCTGTGTAGAGATGTCAGAATGCAAAAAGGAGGTGACAGTGTCACTTTAAAGCATACCTGTCATTAAGTGTGCAGTTGTTCCTGTTTATGGAAGACCGTGCAGGAGTCCTAATCTGATTCAATAGGGCTTGTGCACGGAACTCATCCTACATGGTTGTACCCAAGGCCGGCCTTAGGGGTGTGTGAGCAGGGCGCTGTGCACTCCCAGCAGGAAGAGGGCGCCAACTGCAGCCTCCTGAGCCGCCTCCGCACAGCAAGAGACAGCAAGGAGAAATCTCCTCCCCTCGGAACATGTGACTGCAGCCTGGCCCCATCCCTCGCTCCCACAGAGTCTTCCAGCCAACAGATGCCCATAACCCCTCCCCCCTCCGGATTGAGAGAGATCAGCAGTGTGATCCTCCACTCTATCTCCTCTTCATGGCAGAGACATCCTCCACTGCTACTTCTGTGTGAGTATATGTATCTGTCTGTGTGTTAGTGGAGTATGTGTGTGTGTGTTAGTGCTTATGTGTGCCTGAGTAAAACTACTAGTCCCAGCATGCCCTGACAGCCTGTGTAGAATAGGGATGTCACGATACCAAAATTTTGAGTTCGATACCGATACCAGCTTTCGGATTTCGATACTCAATACCAATTCGATACTAAATAAAAAGTTTGAGAAAAAAACACGTAAAAATACAAATATAATTTCCCTTTTCCCTGACTACAGATATGTTCCCCCCATGCACAACATTTTTATTTATGTGACTTCTTGATCACTTTGTTACATTTTATAGTTCGGACAATTCACATGTAATGGATACATGTATGTTCTTTTTTTTTTTTTTTTTTTACTTTTTTTTTTGAAAAAAAAGGGAAAAGGGGGGATTATTAGAACCTTTATTTTTTGTTTTATTTTAAAACACTTTTTTTTACATTTTTTATTCCCCTCTAACCTCAAGCATACCTCCCTGTGCACAACAACTCCCAGAATACCTTCTTGTGGGGAGTTGTAGTGCACAGGGAGGAATGCTAGGAGTTGTAGTGCATAAGAAGGTATGCTGGGATGTTTTGAAAGGCTGCTGCCGCGCAACTGCAACTCCCAGCATACCTCCTTGTGCACTACACCTCCCAGCATAACTCCTGGTGAACAACAACTTCCAGCATAATTCCTTGTGCTTTGCAACTCCCCACAAGAAGGTATGCTGGGAGTTGTAGTGCACAAGGAGGTATGCTGGGAATTGCAGTTGTGCAGCTCCTGACACAACTCTGTGCAGCATACATTCTTGTGCACTACAACTCCCAGCATGCCTCCTCGTGCACAAAGAGGTATGCTGGGGGATGTAGTGCATAAGGAGGTATGCTGCTGGGAGTTGTAATGCATTAGCAGCCTCCTGGCACAACAACTCCCAGCATGCCTCCTTGTGAACAACAACTCCCCACAAGAAGGTATTCTGGGAGTTGTTGTGCCACTGTATCGGTGGGCCTCGCGGGAATGGAGGGGCGGCGACAGGATTGTGGACCCGGAGGTTGGGGAACTGGCTGGTGTAAGGGACCGCTGCCGCAGCACCGGCGGGTCCCGTATTTGGAATGGTTGAATGACTGCTGCCCGCGGGATTGCGGGCCGCAGTCATTAGCAGTGAGGGGCCGATCCATATGCAGCAGACTCGTGCTGCATATGGAGCGGCTCTGCAGGGGTTAAATGCCGCTGTCGGTTATGACAGCGGCATCTACCCTTTAGGGCAGGGGTACTCAACAACTTTTAGTGAAGGTCCACTTACCGGGGTCTATTGTCAGGTGAAGGTCCGAGCTGAACATCAGTAGGAAACGTGTTTTGTTACTTTGTCACAAACGTTCAACTATTTATATACAAAATTGCTGCTTATTAGCGGGAAAATTGGCATTTTTTTCTCTCTCACCAGGCCTTTGATATTAGGTACAAAGGGGGTGACTGCCCTGGTAGTATATAGCCCCCCTGTTGCTCCCCCAGTAGTGTATAGCCCCCCCCTGTGCGCTCTCCTTCAGTAGTATATAGCCCCCTGTTGCTCCCCCAGTAGTATATAGCCCCCCTGTGCGCTCTCCCCCTATAGTATATAGCCCCCTGTGAGCTCCCCCCAGTAGTATATAGCCTCCCCGTGTGCTCTCCCCCTGTAGAATATAGCCCCCTGTGAGCTCCCCCCAGTAGTATATAGCCCCCCTGTAGTATATAGCCCCCTGTGCGCTGTCCCCCAGTAGTATATAGCCCCCTGTGAGCTCCCCCCAGTAGTATATAGCCCCCCTGTGCTCTCCCCCTGTAGTATATAGCCCCCTGTGAGCTCCCCCCAGTAGTATATAGCCCCCGTGAGCTCCCCCCAAGTAGTATATAGCCCCCCTGTGAGCTCCCTCCTGTAGTATATAGCCCCCTGAGAGCTCCCCCTGTAGTATATAGCCCCCTGAGAGCTCCCCCTGTAGTATATAGCCCCCCCATGCGCTGTCCCCCTGTAGTATATAGCCCCCTGTGAGCTCCCCCCAGTAGTATATAGCGCCCCTGTGCTCTCGCCCCAGTAGTATATAGCCCCCCTTGTGCTTTCCCCCTGTAGTATATAGCCCCTGTGAGGTCCCCCCTGTAGTATATAACCCCCTGTGCGCTCCCCCCAGTAGTATATAGCCCCCTCAGTAGTATATATCCCCCTGTGAGGTCCCCCCTGTAGTATATAGCCCCCTGTGCGCTCCCCCCAGTAGTATATAGCCCCCTCAGTAGTATATAGCCCCCTGTGAGGTCCCCCCTGTAGTATACAGTCCACCTGTGCGCTCTCCCCTTGTAGATGCCCCCCAGACAGAAAAAAAAAATAACAAAAACAACTCACCTAGCACCTCGTTCCCCGCTGTGGCTGTCCTCGTCTCTTCCCGTCGGTCCGGGCCCCGGCTGATACGCGCTCTGTAGGGATGTCCCGGGGATTCCCCAGCAGAGCGCGCATCAGTGACCTCAGCGTACGCCGCCGGCCTGCACTTCCGGGAAGGACAGGCCGCCAGCGTACACTGAGGTCTGTGGTGCGCGCTCTGCTGGGGAATCCCTGCGACGTCCCCAGAGAGCGCGTATCAGCCGGGGGCCGGACCGACACTGCCCCCAGCCCCACAGGCGTACTGACATCTAAGGACAGTACGCCTATGGGGCGGGAGGCAGTGCGGTGGGGAGCGGGACCTCCTAACCGCCCCGGGACGGACCGGATCCGGGGCGGTTAGGAGGTCTGACCAGGGGTCCGGACAGCTGGCCTCCGCAGTCCGGGTTCGGACCGCGGTCCGCCAGTTGAGGACCCCTGCAAATAGCCGGCACTAGTGATCGCTGTGTGCCGGCTATTTAAATTTGGCGCCGCCGGGAGCGGAGAGCTCGCGGGCGGAGGAGGGGACACCAGGGGGCAGGGGGCGGCACATAGAGAACACGGCCGGCGCTCAGGTAGCTGCCGGCCGTGTTCTCTGCACCATACTTCATGTTAATCTGCACTATTATGCAGATTAACATGAAGTATCGATACCAGGAAATCCTGGTATCGAACCGTTTTTCTGACCGAAATATCGATAGTAGTATCGATATTTCGGTGCATCGTGCATCACTAGTGTAGAACTACTAGTCCCAGCATGCCCTGACAGCCTGTGTAGAACTACTAGTCCCAGCATGCCCTGACAGCCTGTGTAGAACTACTAGTCCCAGCATGCCCTGACAGCCTGTGTAGAACTACAGCTCCCAGAATGCCCAGACAGCCTTGTGTAACTACAGCTCCCAGCATGCCCTGGCAGCCTGTGTATAACTACTACTACTCCCAGCATGCCTGTGTAGAACTACTACTCCCAGCATGCCCTGGCAGTCTGTGTAGAACTACAGCTCCCAACATGCCGTGACAGCCTGTGTAGAACTACAGCTTCCAGCATGCCCAGGCAGCATGTGTAGAACTACTACTCCCAGCATGTCCTAACAGCCTGTATGTGTATAACTACTACCCCAGCCTGCATGTTTATAACTACTACTCCTAGCATGCCCTGACATCCAGTCACCCCCAGCAGCCCCAGTTCCCCTCAGTCACACCCAGTCTGCCCCAGTCACAGGGGGAGCACTGTTAAACTGGGAAGCAATACTGTTGTCTCAAACGTCATTAAAATAGTATCTGCCACTGTGAGAAAAAAAAAATTCTGTTTAATTAGCAAAAAAATATTTTTAAAAAATTGAGATTTAAAATCGAGAATTGTCCAAATAAAATTTTTATTTTTTGGCCATATCGCCCAGCCCTACTAGCAGTATGCCCCTGTGTGGCTGTGGTAGAACAACAACAATTCCCAGCATGCCCCTGTGTGGCTGTGGTAGAACTACAACAACTCCCAGCAGGCCCCTGTGTGGCTGTGGTAGAACTACAACTCCCAGCATGCCCCTGTGTGGCTGTGGTAGAACTACAACAAACCCCAGCATGCCCCTGTGTGGCTGTGGTAGAACTACAACAAACCCCAGCATGCCCCTGTGTGGCTGTGGTCACAGTGTGTGTATAAACAGTGTGTGCCCGTGTAAGCAGTATATACAGTGTATGTATAAGTGTCTGTATTTATGTGTATATGTGCCTGAATGTTTGTCTGTGCTTGGGTGTATGTATGTGTTTGTACATATGTGACTGGATGTATGTGTGTGTGTGTGTGTGTGTGTGTGTGTGTATATATATGTCTGTAAGGCCTCTTCAGCTTCCTCCCAGCCCGTCCCCAGCTTAGCTCTTGGAGTCCATGTGCCATGAGATGCGATGGTGGCACACATGTAAAGTTCATAGCTTTTCTGGTGACTTCTCTAGCGATCTGTCATGTCCTCTCTCCGCAGTTCTACTGTACATCAGTAATACCGTAATAAAATATTATTGGGGAAGCTGGGGACATCTGTGGGATGTGACCATAGTAGTAGTAAGTGGCTGCAGTCTGAGAGTTTAGGATCCTATAAATGAGGCTGCCGGCTGCCCAGTAGAATTGTCAGTGCTGAGAGAAGAGATGACAGATCCTGTGCGGTGAGACACAGAAGTAGCTGGATAAAGTGTGAAGGTTACCATACTATCACCACCGCATCTCACAGTACATGGGCTCCAAGACATAGGCTGGGGATGGGATAGGCAATCAGCCTGGGGGGGGGCCTGTAAAGTGAAGCTGGCTCAGCTGCCCCTAGGGACCAATCAGATCCCACCTCTCATTCCTCACAGACTCTTTGGAGAATGAAAGGTGGAATCTGATTGGTTGCTAGGGGCAACTGAGCCAGGTTCACTTTACACCAGTTTGATAAATCTCCCCCATTGTCTCAGTAACGTACAGCTAATAAATAATCCATATGCCACCACTTGTGTATCCCACTTACAAGTATAAGATAACACAGAGAAATTGGTGAGAAAAGATGCCACATGAGAATAGGGAGTTTACTTGTTGAGGGACTGGTATGGCTGCCCATGTATCGCCCACTGCCACATGCACATGCCAGAAGATGCAGTTACTTGTTTCTGGCAGCGTCACTTTATAGAAAAACTTCACCGTTGTACGTGGGAGTCTTCTCCTGCATTGGACAGACGGATAAAGCCAGAGACACATCAGGGGATCCTCAGAGGAGAGAAGGTGCTGGACGAGACAACAATCTATGTTTAGCTGTAGAATGAGGCTAGGGACCACTGTTGCAAAACTACCACTTATCAAGCTTTAGCCTTGGCCATCTTGGCATGATGGGAGTTGTAGTTTTGCAACAGCTGGAGAGCCAAGGCTCCCGATCCCTGCACTAGAAGGTAAACACTTGCATGTTGCATGCGGTCCAGTGCTTGGCTGATGCTGACAGGCTGGAGCTTCTGCCCATGACACATGCAGACACAGGAATTCAGCACAAGATGAATGTGTTCCTGAGTGTAAAGGAGCAGGGCATGGGCTCAGATGGATCCAACTACACATTCCTCGTCTGGGCCACTCTTCCCTTTGTTCAACCACAAGCCATTTATTTCTGGAACACAAGAGGTTTTCCTCCTCCAGCTGCTGGAGAGTTTAGCGCTGACTTGTCAATGTCTTAAATGCACAGACAGCAACTTCCTGTCACAAACATTACGGACAGCGGCTGGGTGACAGGCAGGCTTCTGCTCTAACATGATAGTGATAAAAAACCTAATGCAGAAAGAGCATCTAGAACACTGGACTCTACTCAGCACAACACCTACATAGGTTAGTTTTCTATTACAGGTGTGTAGGCTAATTTTCTATTACAGCCAAGTGTCCTAACCTGGCCACAGGTGACCCAAACTGACAGCCAAAAGAGGGATCTATGATGAGAGTTCAGGTCCGTAAACCCACAAGCTGGGATACTTGGACATAATGCACTTGGGTGAATGCACTTGGGTGAAAACTGGTCCTAAAGGGGTTATCCATACATGACTGCTTTCCTCCAAAAACAGCACCACTCTTGTCCTCAGTTTGGGTGTGGTGTAGCAGATTACTTCCATTGAAGTGAATAAAGCTGATTTGTAATAACACATACAACCTGGGGACAGGAAAGGCACTGTTTTTGAAAGAAAAAAAATTACAGTACTTTTGCATTTTTTAATCCTGGAAAACACCTTCACTCAAACTGGGTTCCTTGAAAAGAAAAAGCCCTCCAAAAGCAGGATCTACAAGACCCCAATTATATCTTAATGATTTCAGACCAACTCTTCGACTTGGGACAAAGATGATAAATTCTATGGAGGAAACTTACCACATACTAGGGGGCTCCTTTCTTGTATATTTTGAGAATGAAGGGTCCTGGGAGAGGGGGATATCCTTGAGTTTATGAAGTTTCAAATGGGAGCTCAGAATTATGCACCTCAAAGTTTATTTGGCTTGTGATGAAATTCCTGTTAATGTTGTCACCAAGTTTTTACAGACTTCTACTTTCTCTGCTGAAAAGCACATTTCACTTTCATTTTAAAGGGTTTTTCCTGTTTTTTTTGTTTTGTTTTTTTTTTGTTTTTTTACAAAATCCCCAGCGTGAGGGAAGAGAAAAGAAAAAAGAAAAACAGAGAAAAATCCAGCATCGCCAGCATTTCAGAGTACCCCACTAGCTTCAGTGGTGAAGTGCAAGAGGAACTGTACATGACCTTTGTGGCTAGTCACTAGCTGTACAGTGACTAGGAAGGGGGAGTGTATGGTTGTTGGTTTGTTTTTCAGAGAGCCATCAAAAAAGCACAAGAATGTCTTTCAGAGGACCTGTGGCCTCTGTGAGAAATGAGCACCATCAACATCCATCTAGAAACACTGCTCCACAGATCTAAGGGCTTTTTATTTAGACCCCACAATTACTGGCTATTAGAGCCTATAGGCTGTGCACCCAATATGTATATTAAGGCCCTATTACACACACAGATTATCCGACAGGTTTTTTTAAGCCAAAACCAGGAATGGATTTGAAAAGAGGAGAAATCCAGTCTTTCCTTTATGACCTGTTCTCTGTATATAGTCTGTTCCTGGCTTTGGCTTCAATGATCTGTCAGATAAATCTGTGTGTAATATGGCCCTAAGAGCCCAGCGTCAGCTGGGTGGTCAACACTGCTCCGTTCTTGTATGTTCTGCATTTATGGATGATCTTGGGCTGGGGGAAGGATACATCACTACAATATGCACATGTATTAAGTAGGCAGCCCAGTAGAAACCGGTGAGTAGGCTGGGGAACATCCCAAGGGCAACAAAGCACCCAATTTACATGCTTTTAAATAAATAAATTATACAAAAATGGTGGGACAGGTAAGCTGAGAACCATGTATACAGGCAAGTAGATGGCTCTCTGCTAGTTTGTTTTTTTCCTTTATAAAACTAGCTAATACCATTCCACACAGTATTTTTGATAAAACTTTGCTAGTACTTTGTAGGGAGGGTAGATGTTGTTCACACAGCATGAAACAAATTCGCCTCAGTTGGGGCCAAAACCTTTAGGACCTATTCTTATCACCATGATGAAGAGGCAGCAGCACAGCAACACTAGTGCTGGAGTTCCCCTTTAATAAGTAATGCTGAGGGGCATTATTTTAGTTCACTGACCCCAGATTTACATTTTGCTTTGCTGACAGGTCAGAATGCTGACTGTAAAGGGACCCCTTGAACACGGCTTTCCAAACAATCCCTGATACGAGGAGGAATTTGCTTTCAACATAAGCTGTAATTGTTGCATTTTTGTAGCCTGGGAGTTAATCTAGAGCATATTCATCATCAGACATAGGAATGCTGCCCCATGACTTTACATTCTGACCCCTAAAAAGGGCACAGAGTTCACAAGTGCTATCTAACTCCAAGCAGGCGGCAATAACACTGTGCCCCATAAGGAGACAAGAAGAAGAAATCCACAATGAGACCAAGGCTAGAGCTATATACTGCACACCATGCCGTAGTGACACCCAGCCTATGAGGCTAGCTCTAGTGTCCCAAGTAACCATAGGTGGCCCATCTTACTGCTGCTGTCAGCACTGCAGGAAGCCAAAGTCACTATGCGGCTAGAACATGAAATCCAGACCAATTATCCATCAGGAGAAACTCTAAATAAAAAAAAGATGTCATTCATTACCATGCAGCATTACGTATGTGTTGGTTGATCAAGAGTTACGAGCCTCCACTACAGTATGATACCATATACTCTGGCAAACTTGGTGGGCTGCTGCACTTCCATCCCTCTCATACAAAAGCTGTAGCAGGGAGACTGCAGCAGCATCCCCTTCAGCTAGAGATCTTTAGGGCCCTATTACTGGACGATGATCATTTGAAAAATTGTTATATCGTTTAAATTTAAACGATAATTATTCTGTTTGTATACATCGCTTGTGTCATTGATCACATCTTTTAAGCGGACCATAAAATCGTTAAATCGTTCGCTAATCTTTCTGTGGATATGTGCTCTTAATATTCACTACATTTACACATCGTTCGTTCTTTGGCTGGGATGAAAAAAGTAAACGATTGTAGTAGAGATGGTAAGTAACGACCATGGTTCTGTATGTTACGGGGAATGATTTCAGGTCGTTCCCAATCGCTTATCAGTAATTGTTAAAAACAGTTTTGTCTAATAGGCCCCTTACATGTACTACTGATTAGTGGAAAATATATCCCCATAGACACAACCAGCGTCAGTGCTACACATGAAGGGCTGCTAGATGCATCCGTCTGTCCCACCGCTGTTAGGTAAAGATGTCAATGTCTCCTCTCCTTAGGCTTTTCATCTTCGTTCCTGTACTTCATCGCTCATGAGCAGCTTTTATTGGCTAGCCAAAATAAAGTATAACTCTTTAAATCTTTGTTGACACTAAAGTATTTACTGCATGTATCTCCATTCTCTATGGTATCCGGGAAAGAGTTGTGACCCAAGATTCCAGAGCTGCCCTGTTACCCGTACATGTGGCATCCCTGACTAGTTCTGCTGCCCCCAGCTTTCAGGAAGGTGCCACTCAACTTTCCCAGAGGCAAAAGGAACTTGAAGAATTTATACACCTCTTAAACGGGGGAATGCTCTTTAAACCTGTTATGCCTGGTGCTGTCTTCCTTTATCCACCATCTAACCTGCAGTGAAACTTCACCATTCCATCGTAACATTCCATGTTTTGCCAACACAAAGTTGTAAATAAATGGTGGAGGTGTGCGGGACAAGGTCTGGGAAGGACAGCACCTGATCACACGCTTCCAGGGTCACCCTGTACCAGAGTCAATGACCTCAATGACAAATACAGCAGAAACAGGCGGGAAGCAGGAGTGGTTGGCACTGCCTCCTATCATAGATCAGGGCAGGTGCAGCACGCCCAGACATTATTACCTGTTCATAAACAAAGCATTGCCAATACGAATTGCCTGAGACCATCCCTAAATGTAATACACTGTGTGCCACCCTGTGACTATGCCAAGTACTAACAAGTCTATGCAGCCATTTGTTACATATGTGGGAGAAGGCAAATGACAGATAAGAGGGCTGATCACTTATGGGGGGGGGGGGGGGGGAAGGGGTGAAGCTCTGGGCAGTGGGGACCCCACACACCACCATCCATCTAGTAACCTGGTATGGGGGGGGGGGGTGAGCCCTGGGCAGTGGGGACCCCACACACCACCATCCATCTAGTAACCTGATATGGGGGGGGGGGGGGTGAGCCCTGGGCAGTGGGGACCCCACACAACACCATCCATCTAGTAACTTGGTATGGGGGGTGATCCCTGGGCAGTGGGGACCCCACACACCATCCATCTAGTAACCTGGTATGGGGGTGGGGCCCTGGGCAGTGGAGACCCCACACACCACCATCCATATAGTAACCTGGTATGGGGGGTGAGCCCTGGGGACCCCACACACCACCATCCATCTAGTAACCTGGTATGGGGGGGTGAGCCCTGGGCAGTGGGGACCCCACACACCACCATCCATCTAGTAACCTGATATGGGGGGGGGGGTGAGCCCTGGGCAGTGGGGACCCAACACACCATCCATCTAGTAACCTGATTAGGGGGGGGGGAGCCCTGGGGACCCCACACACCACCATCTATCTAGTAACCTGGTATGGGGGGTGAGCCCTGGGGACCCCACACACCACCATCCATCTAGTAACCTGGTATGGGGGGTGATCCCTGGGCAGTGGGGACCCCACACTACCATCCATAACCTGTTGCACATGTAGTGGGCTGTGCATGCCCCCTCCTCCAGCCCAGCCCCCCACACTCACCACTTGGCTGCATTTCAGGACCCCAAAGAGTGAGCGGATGTAGTCCACATCGCAGTGGATGCCCCTCCAGCCCCGGTTCTGGCGCACAGGCTCGGTGGTGGGCTGGTAAGGGCTGCTGGCCCCGGACACCATAGAGGCTGTAGATGCCTCCGCCTCGAAGCCATCCATGTCCTCGGCCACTCTCATGCCTGGGGCTCCAAGAGCGGATCAGTGCAGGGGGCCACACTTCCCACAATGCATAGCGATGGGCAGTTGGCAGACCACGTCACTGCAGTCCCAGGAGTAGGTTAGGAGCCCCTCCGTGATGCCCACATGTCAATCATCCACGCATCTGCAGCAACCTGTAGCGCGGCGACAACCATAAAGCAGCGGCCAGCAGTGCAGAGCGCAGTCGCAGAGCAGCGGCCGCTCCGGCTACAGCACCACACCCCCCTCCGCCGGGCTCCGGACGAGCTTTGCCCCAGCTCCGCGCTACCCTGGGCCCCGGTTCTCTCCGCGGTGACGCGCAAGTCGCAGCGCGATCCCGATACTGACGCGCTCTGCAGGTAAACGGAGCCCCAACCAATCGCAAGCGAGGCTCTTTGTGACGTCACAGTAAGGCTGATCACAGTAGCTCCGCCCATACGCCCAGCGTGACTCCTTCTTGCCCTGTTGGTAGGCAGCTGGCACGCCTGGAGGTTGGCATGTTCCAACCACGGGATCAGTAGTGATGGTGACAACAGGTTAATGGCAGTGGAGCTGCACTGGTTTCTCTCCACAGAAATTCATGGATTAAAGTTTTCGCAGATTTCTATGGACTTTAATGGGATTTTCCTCTATTACCAAGCTTAAACCTGTCGGTGTAATATTCTTCTCATAGGCGGTGTATGTCCAGCTATCCTTTATGTGTAGCGTGTGCATCAGTTATAAAATGTCGCACACCACATAAGAAATATGCACAAATCCACACTCGGAAAACTTGCAGCTAAGACTGCCCATAGCTTGTGAAAAAAGTCAGACATAATAAAGGAAGCTAGCCATGATCTGTCAGCAGGGGCGGCCTTGGCATTTCTGGGGACCCTCCCCCGGTAGTTCTATTATAACCCTTATACCACCATACAGTGATAACATTACCTCAAAACTGCTCTGAACAAAACAGAAAGATATCCCCAATGATACCGTTACATAATACCGACACACCATGACCATTATCAGTGCAGATCCTATAACACAGTGCAGTTACATCCAGTCACTCACAGAAGGCGTCTTCTCTGATCAGCGTCTTTTACTTTTTTTGTTTGTCCATCCAGCGTGGGCCACCCTGTAGTCTTCCCCTGGCTGTGAATGCTTTCTCCAGAATCTGCCAGAGAAACATTCTAGGCTCCAACACATACAGTAGTTAGGTCACCTGTACCCCTATACAGTAGTTACACCCCTTTGTGCCCCCACAGATTTAAGGTGTCCCTGTACCCCCATTTAATTAGGTATGCTCTGTGCCCCAGTATAGTAGTAAGGTATATAGGCACCTCTGTGCAGCCCCAATGTAATATAGACCCCTGTGTGCTGACCCCAGTAGTATATACCCCTTGTGTGCTGTCCCCAGTAGTATATAGACCCCTGTCTGGTCCCCCAGTATACTATATAGACCCCCTGTGTGCTGCCCCAGTTGTATATAGACCCTGTGTTTTGCCCCCAGTTATATATAGACCCCCTGTGTGCTGCCCCCAGTTGTATATACCCCCTGTGTGCTCCCCCACTTGTATATAGCCCCCCCTGTGTGCTCCCCCAGTGGTATATAGACCCCCTGTGTGCTGCCCCCAGTAGTATATAGCCCCCTGTGTGCTCCCCCATTTGTATATAGACCTCTGTGTGCTCCACCAGTAGTATATAGACCCCTGTGTGCTCCACCTAGGGCTGGGCGATATGGCCAAAAAATAAAATCTTGATTTTTTTAGAAATCTGGACGATTCTCGATTTAAATCTCGATTCTATTATTTTGCTGAATAAACAAAATTTTTCTCACAGTGTCAGATACTATTTTAATGATGGTTGATACAACTGTATTGCTTCCCAGTGTAACAGTGCTCCCCTGTGACTGAGGGGGACTGACAGGGACTGGGAGCAGCTGGGGATGACTGACGGGGACTGGGGCAGCTGGGGATGACTGACGGGGGCTGGAGCAGCTGGGGATGACTGACGGGGACTGGGGCAGCTGGGGGTGACTGACGGGTACTGGAGATGACTGAGGGGGACTGGAGATGACTGGGGGGACAGGGGCAGCTGGGGGTAACTGTGGGGTACTGGAAATGACTGAGGGAGAGCTGGGGGTGACAGAGGGTGGACTGGAGATGACTGGAGGGGGACTGGGGAAGCTGGGGGTGACTGGAAAGGGACCGAGGGGGGGCTGGGGGTGACTGGAGCAGGAGTGCACATAGCCCTCCTTCTCTCACCCCGACACACAGCGTCCCGCTCCCCTATCAGCCACAGTTAGAGCTCCCTGGTCTCTGGAGGAGGCAGCAGGGACTGCAGCATAGTGTGATTCCTGGAGCTGTACCGCGGGATCTGACCCCACTGTACAGCTCCAGGACCCTCAGCGACACTATCACCCTGCAGTCCCTGCTGTCTCCTCCAGACACTGGGGAGCTCTAACTGTGGCTGACAGGGGAGCGGGACGCTGTGCCGGAGGACGCCCGCGTCGCATAACTCCTTACTGCCCGCCCCTCACCTCACAGCAGCGCTCGCCAGCCCCATACTGCCCCACTCCGGACTGTCCACCTGCCTGCGTACCGCATCGTCCGGCCCGCCCGCAATGATTTTTTGTGAAAATCGAATTTACGATTTTCTCAAAAAATCTAATCTTTTCAAACACTCTGGGCGAATTATTCGAATTAATTTGATTAATCGCCCAGCCCTAGCTCCACCATTAGTATATAGACCCCTGTGTGATCCACCAGTAGTATATAGACCCCTGTGTGCTCCACCAGTAGTATATAGACCCCCTGTATGCTCCATCAGTAGTATATAGACCCCCTGTGTGGTCACCCAGTTGTATATAGACCCTCTGTGTGCTGCCCCCAGTAGTATATAGACCCCCTGTGTGCTCACCCAGTTGTATATAGACCCCTGTGTGCTCCCCCAGTAGTATATAGACCCCCTGTGTGCTCCATCAGTAGTATATAGACCCCCTGTGTGGTCACCCAGTTGTATATAGACCCTCTGTGGGCTGCCCCCAGTAGTATATAGACCCCCTGTGTGCTCACCCAGTTGTATATAGACCCCTGTGTGCTCTCCCAGTAGTATATAGACCCCCTGTGTGCTCACCCAGTTGTATATAGACCCTCTTTGTGCTGCCCCCAGTAGTATATAGACTCCCCCCATTATATACAGCCTCTTATACTCACCTGGGTCCCACGTCTCCTCTTTTCACACTTGTGGCCCAAGGCAGTGTCTTGCCTGTGGTCACAAGAGGCAGCTCTCCCTTTGCGGTGCTGGTGCTCCATTGACGTCACTTGTGTGCCAGCACCACAAAGAGAGACCAGCCTCTTGTTACCACAGGCAAGACACTGCCTGCGGCCACAAGAGTGACTAACAGGGAGGGAGCACCTGTCAGTGGTGCTGCTGCATGTTACTATGAGGGCTCGTTAAAAGCGCTTGTAGTTACAGTTCAGAGTGCAGCAGTGGCCGGTCTTGGGCACCAGAGGGGGGTGTGGGGGCCCACCTGGACGTCGGGGGCCCTACGCAATTGCATTGGGTGCTTGGTGCCCAAGACCACTACTGTCTGTCAGCTGTAATTCACATTTCAAACTGCTGACACTGTTAGATGCTGTTAGGGCAGTCACATGGTGCCTTTCATATATCCAGCTGTGCTTCCAGGATGTAGAGAAATGCTCTGGTAGAAAAAGTCAAAGCGGCTTCTCCAAGCTCCTGAATAACTGCAAGCTGTAATAGCTCCAATCCTCCCCCTTGACTGACACCTGGAAGCTGAGTCCCAAGCAGGGTCAGGTATGGGAGAGGGGAGTAAGGAGGTGTTACAGCTTGCTGCAGATCAGGAGCCTAGGAAAGCCTCTTTGACCGTTCTTCCTATAGAAGGATAGTATTTTTCTATGTTCCAGAATCACAGTCAGGTATATAAAAGGTACTAGGTGTCTGCCTGACCTAACAGATATCTAACAGCAGTTTGGGATGTGAATTACAACTGACAGATTCCCTTTAAGATTAAATGCTGCTGCAAATATATTTTTCACTAGGCAGGCTGGGGACAGGCTTGATTCTGAAGACGGCGGACCACTGAAGGGAGGAGATATCAGTGCACTATGGTACCTGGGCCAAATACTTGGATACAGTGTATCATATACTAATTTTCCCCACTGTATTTATGACGAATGCCACTTTCCAATTGTCTCCCCTTTATTTATTGGAAACTCCTTTTATATGAAAATGAGTAAGATGTTAACCATGTATGCATGATGATGGTTTGCTGAATTGCCCCAGTGCGCTCTCTCCTTGCAAGGTTGATGTACTAGTATGGTCCGTATTGTTACCACTGTATCTGCTGGCTGTGATGAGTAATTAAGGACCTCCCTCTTCCAGCACAGTAAGTGTTCCCACTCAGTACCCATACATAAACTACATGATTTATTAGCTACTATATGTCATGCAGGAAATGTTGTTTTCTTATCAGTCTGACACAGTGCTCTCTGCTGACCGAGACAGGAACTCTCAAGAAGAGGAGAGGTTTTCTATGGGAATCCCCATAGAAAACCTCTCCTGCTTTAGACAGTTCCTGTCTAGGACAGAGGTGGCAGCAGAGAGCACTGTGTCAGACTGATAAGAAAACAACATTTCCTGCATGACATACAGCAGCTGATAAGTATTGGAAAAAGGGGAAATTTTGGCAGCACATCTATGACTGTTCACACTGCAGGTTGCACGCTGATTGTGGCTTAAAGTCACACTGTCACCCCCTTTGTGCATTCTGACATCTCTACACAGGTGTAAAGGGTAAATTTAGCGTTTTTCATACCTTATTTTATATCATACGCCATGGTGCTTGTTCAAGTAAAAAGTTATCTTTTATCAACTGCAGATTGTGTTAAGTGGGCGGGGCCTTGCAGCATTACCGCCACTTAGCTCCGCCCATAACGTCACAGTTGGTCCCGCCCCCTCGCCGGCCATTGGAACAGGCTGGCCGAAAGGTGTAGACCCCACCCCCTTTACGTTGGCCAACCAATGGGCGTCAAGGGGGCGGGGCCAACGGTGCCGTTGTGGGCAGGGCTTAGTGGCGATAATGCACTTGATAAAAGGACACTTTTTACTTGAACAAACACCATGACGTATGATATGAAATAAGGTATGAAAAACGCTAAATTTACCCTTTACACCTGTGTAGAGATGTCAGAATGCACAAAGGGGGTGACAGTGTCACTTTCAGTACAGACAAAAAACAAAAGGTGCAACAGCAACCCACAGGTGAAAGGGACTATCGTATATACTCCTCCCAGCGTACACACGGTAAACACCTGCTCTGTAGATTTTAAAAATTAAAATATAAAACATTTTTTTTTAGAAAAGTGAGGATCTTAGCAAACTATTTGACCAAACAGAGATCATTTGGTTCCTATCTGCCCAGTTGTAGGCTTATTCAGCCCAGGAGAGGCCATTGCTAGTGTGAAAATGCTAGAGTAGGGTCCATGTCTTGAGGACGCCTTAACGTGGTGACATGGTACACTTTGTTAGATCAAATAGTTTGCTAAGATGCTTACTTTTCTAAAAAAAATGTTTTATATTTAAATTTTTAATATCTACAGAGCAAGTGTTTACCGTGTGTACGCTGGGAGGAATATATACGGTAGGCCCTTGCACCTGTGGGTTGCTGTTGCACCTTTTGTTTTTTTGAAAAGTATGGGAAGACTTAAGATTTTTTAAAAGAAGTAAATTAGAAACTATATAACTTTCTGACACTAGTTGATTTGAAAGAAAAAGGTTTTCAACTGACAAAGCATCTTAAAGCATCTTTTATTTTCCCACATGTAGAAACCATTATTAGGTTACAAACCCACTTGGCAGGTCTGCAGCGAGTCTCCATGCTGCGTTTTTGCAGCGAGACTTGCTGCAGATCCCGGCCCTATACTTTTAATGGCAGACAAACACGCAGCAGGGATGTACATCCCTGCTGCGAGTTTGTCTGCAGCCCACCCCATTAACCCCCCGGCCGCCGGAGCTGATACTTCACCTGATCCCGGCTCCGGCGGTTCCCGATGTCTTCAGCAAGCCGGAGCGGGGACCAGGTGAAGTATATGCTCCAGCCAGCCGCCCGCAGCCCCGGCCGCCCGATCGCCCCCCCGCAGCCCCGGCCGCCCGATCGCCCCCCCGCAGCCCCGGCCGCCCGATCGCCCCCCCGCAGCCCCGGCCGCCCGATCGCCCCCCCGCAGCACCGATCGCACGCCCCCCCCGCAGCACTGATCGTTGCTGCGGTGGGGCGTGCGATCGGTGCTACGGGGGGGCGATCGGGCGGCCGGGGGGGCGATCGGGCGGCCGGGGCTGCGGGGGGGGGGGCAATCAAGGCCGGGGCTGCGGGGGGGCGATCGGGCGGCCGGGGCTGCGGGGGGGCGATTGGGCGGCCGGGGCTGCGGGGGGCGATCGGGCGGCCAGGGCTGCAGGGGGGCGATCGGGCGGCCGGGGCTGCGGGCGGCTGGCTGGAGCATATACTTCACCTGGTCCCCGCTCCGGCTTGCTGAAGACATCGGGAACCGCCGAAGCCGAGATCAGATGAAGTATCAGCTCCGGCGGCCGGGGGGTTAATGGGGTGGGCTGCAGACAAACTCGCAGCAGGGATGTACATCCCTGCTGCGTGTTTGTCTGCCATTAAAAGTATAGGGCCGGGATCTGCAGCGAGTCTCGCTGCAAAAACGCAGCATGGAGACTCGCTGCAGACCCACCAAGTGGGTTTGTAACCTTAAAGTGTAACTGTGATTTAACTGTCAATTTGTAGAAATTGTAGTACAAGCGATTTTAAGAAACTCTGTAATAGGTTTTTGTAACGCCTGGAGTAGTGGATCCACTGGGCCGTCACCAGCGATGGCACTAACCTCACCAGGGAGCGGAGTCTAAGGGGCCGCTGGTTTTCACCAGAGCCCGCCGCAAGGCGGGATGGACTTGCTGCGGCAGGCGACCCCCAGGTCGCTACCCCTGGCTTGGTTGCTAGTGACGGCAGGCGAGGCGTGGCAGGAGCAGAAGGCAGGAGAGAGTGCAGGCAGAGGATAGTAGACGTGCTCGCAGGTGGCGGACAGGACTCAGGAACAATGGGAAGGCAGCGGGCAAGGACTAGGGACAAGGACTGAAGACAGGAACAAGGGACAAGGACTAAGGTCAGGAACAACAGGGAGCTGGGCCAAACGCTATGGGAAGCATATAGAGGCTCCAACACCTGTAGTAGGGCAGGGTAGGAATTTATAGGGAGTGGTTGAGTGCAACACCAATTAGGGGCGGACTGGCCCTTTAAATCTGAGACAGCCGGCGCGTGTGCGCCCTAGGAGGCGGGGACGCGCGCGCCGGCCGGCACAGACGGAGACAGGAGCAGGACCAGGTAAGGCGCCCCCCGGGGCCGAACATGTAGCAGCGCCGGGTCCCTGCACAAGGACCCCGGCAGCTGCATGGGACAGAGGGAGGTCGCGGCGGCGGCCCGGAGCACGGGACGCCGCCGCGGCCGTGACAGTACCCCCCCCCTTTGGCCTCCCCCTCTTTCTAGCCTGCAGGAACCTCTTGATGAGATCTTGGTCCAGGATGTTAGCCTCGGGTTCCCAGGACCTCTCCTCAGGACCAAATCCTTTCCAGTCCACCAGGAAGAACCTTCTCCCTCTGACAGTTTTCATGCCCAGAATGTCTTTAACAGCGTAGACGTCGTCAGAGACGGCTTGTGGAGCAGAGAACGAAGACTTATCGGAGAACCGGTTCAGGACCACTGGTTTTAAGAGGGAAACATGGAAGGCGTTCGGAATCCGCATAGTAGGGGTAGGCGGAGTTTGTAGGTGACAGGGTTGATGCGTCTTAGCACCGAGAAAGGACCGAGGAATCGAGGGCCCAACTTGTAGCTGGGAATCTTGAGTCGGACATATTTGGCCGAGAGCCAGACTTTGTCACCTGGGAGAAAATTCGTGGCAGGTTTCATCTTCTTATCAGTATGGTCCTTTATGCGTTCAGAGGCTTTGAGTCAGGTCAGATAACAACTCCTCCACGGCTGGGACCTCAGAGGATGGAGAGAGAGGCAGAGGAGGATGAGGATGATGCCCGTAGACCACATAGAAAGGAGACTTGCCTGTGGAAGTCGAGTCCAGATGGTTATATGAGAACTCCGCCCATGGAAGTAGATCGGACCAGTTGTCTTGGCGGCTGGAAACAAAATGACGTAGGTAGTTACCCAGAATCTGATTGACTCTCTCCACTTGCCCGTTTGTCTGAGGATGATAGGCCGATGAGAAGTCCAGCTTCACTTGGAGTTGCGAGCAGAGGGCACGCCAAAACTTAGAGACAAATTGAGAGCCTCGGTCAGACACAATGTGAAGAGGAAGTCCATGCAGGCGGAAGATGTGTCGGAAGAACAACTGAGCCAGACGAGGAGCAGAGGGTAGACCAGGAAGGGCCACGAAGTGAGCCATTTTAGAGAAGCGGTCCGTCACCACCCAAATAACTGTATTGCCCGCAGATGGAGGTAGGTCTGTGATGAAATCCATCCCAATGTGGTGCCAGGGATGGTCCGGGACTAGCAAGGGCAAAAGTAGGCCGGCAGGTCTTTGACGGGGAGACTTATTCCTGGCACAGACTGCACAGGAAGCCACAAAGTCCTTGACATCCTGGAGGAGATTGGGCCACCAGTAGTGACGGGAGATCAATTGCCCGGTCTTTTGAGCTCCTGGATGCCCGGGCACCAAAGAGGAATGCCCCCACTTCAAGATGCGTTTACGGAGTGCGGGGCGCACATACGTCTTCCCGGGAGGCAGTCTCTGCAGAGCAGAAGTGGCAACTGGTACTAGGCGGTCGGGAGGTATTATGTGACGAGGAGATTCCTCTTGCCCCATGACATCGGATGCTCGGGATAATGCATCGGCCTTTAAATTCTTCTCGGCTGGACGGAAATGGATGGTAAAGTTGAACCGAGAGAAGAAGAGGGACCACCTGGCCTGCCGGGGATTGAGGCGTTGAGCCGATTGGAGGTAGAGGAGGTTCTTGTGGTCCGTGTAGATGTTAACGGGATGTTTAGCCCCCTCTAGTAGATGACGCCACTCCTCCAGTGCCAACTTAATAGCCAGGAGTTCACGGTCCCCAATCGTATAGTTCCTCTCGGCCGGGGAGAAAGTCTTAGAAAAGAACCCGCAGGTTCTGGTCTTGCCTGACGTGTCCCTTTGCGAGAGAACGGCTCCTGCGCCCACAGAAGATGCATCGACTTGGAGAGAAAACGGCCTGGAGACATCCGGGCGGACTAGAGCAGGAGCAGAGGCAAAGGCAGACTTAAGGCTATTGAAGGCTTGTTCGGCCTCTGGAGGCCAACGTCTGGGGTTCGCCTTCTTCTTAGTGAGAGCCACTATGGGTGCGACCAGGGTGGAGAAGTGAGGGATGAATTGCCGATAATAGTTGGCGAATCCAAGGAAACGTTGGATAGCTCTAAGTCCCACAGGGCGTGGCCATTGGAGGACAGCTGAGAGCTTGGCCGGATCCATTTGTAGACCCTGGTCGGAGACGATATAGCCAAGAAATGGAAGACTGCGCTGATGGAAAACGCACTTCTCTAGCTTGGCGTATAGATGATTGGCCCATAGTCTTCGTAGGACCTGACGCACTTGTGCCACATGAGTCTGCTGGTCCGGGGAGAAGACCAAAATGTCGTCCAAATAGACAATGACGCAGACATAGAGGAGGTCTCGGAAGATATCGTTCACGAATTCCTGGAAGACCGCTGGGGCATTGCATAGGCCGAATGGCATGACCAGATATTCGTAGTGCCCATCTCTGGTGTTGAAAGCGGTCTCCCATTCGTCTCCTTTACGAATACGGATCAAGTTATACGCTCCCCTGAGATCCAGCTTGAAGAAGATCCTAGCTCCACGAAGACGGTCAAATAGTTCGGGAATTAGCGAAAGAGGATAGCGGTTCTTAACAGTCACCTTATTCAAGCCCCGGTAGTCTATGCATGGGCGGAGGGAACCGTCCTTCTTCTGAACAAAGAAAAATCCATCGCCAGCGGGAGACGTGGATTTACGGATGAAGCCCTTCTGTAAGTTCTCCCGGATGTAGGAGGACATGGCTTCAGTCTCGGGCACAGAGAGAGGGTATACTCGACCACGTGGAGGAGAAGCCCCTGGAAGAAGGTCTATAGGGCAATCATAGGCCCGATGAGGTGGTAGAGAGTTCGCCTCCTTGGCCTAGAAGACATCAACAAAGTCTTGGTAGTCCTCCGGTAGTCCAGATAGAGGCTTGGCATAAGCAAGTGACCTCGTAGAGCACTTGGGTTGAGGAGACCTCAGATACAGATTATGACAGTCCTGGCCCCAGCTGAGAACCTCCCCAGTTCTCCAGTCCAGCTTAGGGGTATGTAATTGCAGCCAAGGAAGACCCAGCAGGATGTTGGAAGAGGAATGGCGCAAGACATAGAAGGAGATCCTCTCCTGATGTAAGGCGCCCACCTGGAGGACTAGGGGTGCCGTCTGGCAGTGCACAGCTTCGGTAAGAATCTCCCCCGTAACCGAAGAGATAGACCGGGGTTGGGCTAGCTGGATCACGGGTAGCCGCCATCTTTGGACCAACGAAGCAGAAATGAAACTGCCAGCAGCGCCAGAGTCGATGAGGGCAGTAGTCTGGAGAACTTGCCCTGAGGGTGTCTGGATGGAGACTGGCATAGTCAACCTTGGAGAGGTGGCATTCACACCTAGGGAGGCCTCTCCCACCGGACCTAGGTGCGAGCGTTTCCCGGACGCTGAGGACGTTGGGGACATCTCTGCCGATAGTGATCAGCGCCACTGCAATAGAGGCAGAGATTCAGGTCCAGTCGACGGGTCCTCTCATCAGTCGTCAGGCGAGCTCGTTCCACCTGCATAGGAACTTCTGGAGACGACTGGGACATAGGAGCAACGGGATTCTGGAACACCGGTGCCAGCCGAGGATGGCGACGGGGCAGACTCAGACGCCGTTCTTGCCGGACCTCCTCCTCTCTCTCGGAAAACCTGGTGTAGACTCTGGTAGCCAGTAGGATGAGTTCGTTCAAAGAGGTAGGCAGGTCTTGGGCAGCGAGCACATCTTTCACTCGGCTGGACAGGCCCTTTTTAAAGGTGGCAATTAGAGCGGACTCATTCCAGTCTAGTTCTGCCGCCAGGGTGCGGAACTGGATGGCATAATCACCAACGGAGGAAGTTCCTTGGGATAGGTTGAGGAGAGCAGTCTCAGCCGAAGACGCACGGGCAGGTTCCTCAAAGACAGAGCGGAACTCGGCCAGGAAGGTTCGGAGATTGGCGGCAACAGGGTCTTCACGGTCCCACAGTGGTGTGGCCCAGGCCAGAGCTCTACCTTCCAATAGGCTGATGATGAAAGCCACTTTAGAGCGCTCGGTGGCAAATTGACTGCTTAGAAGTTCGATATGCATGGTGCATTGGGTCAGGAATCCTCTGCACAACTTGGGGTCACCTCCATATTAACTTGGGAGAGCCAGTCGGAGCTTAGCAGAGGCTGCAGGAGGTGATGACTGCTGAGCGGTGGTATGCTGCTGTACGGCTGCAGTCAGTTGTTGGATCAGCTGTGACTGTTGTTGGATTTGTTGAGCCTGTAGGGCGACCACTCGGGCGACTTCACGGATATCAGGCACCTCGCCGGGATCCATGGTTGGAGCCTACTGTAACGCCTGGAGTAGTGGATCCACTGGGCCGTCACCAGCGATGGCACTAACCTCACCAGGGAGCGGAGTCTAAGGGGCCGCTGGTTTTCACCAGAGCCCGCCGCAAGGCGGGATGGACTTGCTGCGGCAGGCGACCCCCAGGTCGCTACCCCTGGCTTGGTTGCTAGTGACGGCAGGCGAGGCGTGGCAGGAGCAGAAGGCAGGAGATAGTGCAGGCAGAGGATAGTAGACGTGCTCGCAGGTGGCGGACAGGACTCAGGAACAATGGGAAGGCAGCGGGCAAGGACTAGGGACAAGGACTGAAGACAGGAACAAGGGACAAGGACTAAGGTCAGGAACAACAGGGAGCTGGGCCAAACGCTATGGGAAGCATATAGAGGCTCCAACACCTGTAGTGGGGCAGGGTAGGAATTTATAGGGAGTGGTTGAGTGCAACACCAATTAGGGGCGGACTGGCCCTTTAAATCTGAGACAGCCGGCGTGCGTGCGCCCTAGGAGGCGGGGACGCGCTCCGGCCGGCACAGACGGAGACAGGAGCGGGACCAGGTAAGGCGCCCCCCGGGGCCGAACATGTAGCAGCGCCGGGTCCCTGCACAAGGACCCCGGCAGCTGCATGGGACAGAGGGAGGTCGCGGCTGCGGCCCGGAGCACGGAACGCCGCCGCGGCCGTGACAGTTTTATTAGGCAAAAGAGTTTCCTTCTGTACTCAAAAGCTGTGTTTGGCAGCCACCACCACCCCACCCCCACTTTAGAAGAAGCAGGATTTCTGTGTCCATTATGGTCTATGGAGGGGGGAGGGTCTGAGGGGGATAAGTGAGCATGAAGAGGAGAAAAGGCAGCCCTGCAAAACACCACATCCTGCAATCTTCGCTCACCAAGTTTCCAGATCAGCACCGAGCTTTCGGACCTTTGAATCCAGGCTTTTATGTGGCCAGAGAGTCTTTAAACTGCAGGTGTATTTGTCTTCTCTTCCTGCTCACTCATCCCCCTCGACCCCTCCCCCCTCCATAGGTTATACTGGACACAGCAAAACTTGTCTTCACTTTGCTCCTCTGTAATAAAGATAGCTTTGCCTGATAATGCACAGATAAGTAGTAAGGCAAGGAGGCTGCAAAACAGCTTTTTTTTAGTACAGAAAGAGGCTTTTTACCTATTAGCAGCCACATTAGGTTCCTGGTTTCATCCTAGTTGGGATTTTTGAGACTGCTGGGATCGCTGTCACTTGCATCACAAAGGAACTCATTCACTGGTATCAGCGAGTCGTGGGTCACTGTGTAGCCATAGTCTTAGGCCCCGTTCCCACTGAGCAAAACTAGCGGAATTCTGCGGCGGACAATGCCGTTAGCCTCCCGCTCATAATGGGAGTCTATGGGAGGTGCGCACTCCTGCCCTGTCCGCGCTGAAGAATGAACATGTTCCGCTAGTTTTGCTCAGTGGGGACGGGGCCTAAAACATATACCCAATCTTCGGGCCAAATGATTGTTATATTGTTCGTGCAGCCACTAACATTGTTATTGAGCGCACATCTCCTGTTTACACGGAGAGATGTGCAGCGGATAATAATACATTTTACCACCACAGAAAAGAAGTGATTAGCTGCCGAGCAGGCATGTTTCCACTCATTGGCACTTTTACACTGACTGACTATTGGCCGAATGTGCCTTTCTAGGTACACTTGTTGCCGATCACCGGCCAGTGCAAAAGGGACTTTAGACACAGTCCACTCATAACAGACAGCAATGAAGCAGCCGCCCAAGATAAAATGCAAATAATAATTGCTCAGCTCCTGGAGCCACTTCCGGCTTTGGCACAATAACTGCAGTGGGAGTTTAAAAAAAAAAAAAAAAAACAGCCATGTGTGAAACCAGCATGAATTTACCTTGAAGTGTCTTCAAAGTCTCGCCAATGAAAGTGCTTGCATATCCAAAGAGTGCCACTAACTCTAGACAAAGGGATCTTTCCTCAAACTCCATTTTTTGGTGTAATGTCCCATCTACAAAGAAAACTAGAGAAATAATATTGCCACAATGGAGAAATATACAAATTGTCATGAAGAAAACAATTTCATGTTAAAAATTTTGTCCTCTAAATTCTGTAAATATTTAAAATAGCCCAGTTCAGACACAAGGGGGCGCCATGTTATAAAAAATGTATGTCTCCAAGTCATGTACAAAGAAAGATGAAGATGTGTCAATACGTTCTGATGTTTATTAAAGTGTGAGATGGTGCGCATAACTCTTAAAAAAAGAGAGAGTGCGCGTAACTTCATGTACCTTGCATAATGCAGGACATAACATTAGCCTGCTATCTAGTGAAAAGAGAAAGGTCATACTGTATGAGCAGTTTCCTGCCAACTATTCATCTGTTCAAATCGTCTGCCATCAGAATATTGCTCATGACATGCATGCTGCCGCACAACGCACTGTCCACAGCCTCTCCTGTCCCTCTCTCTACCAGGTATGGAGCTGCCTATTGCGGTGGACAGGTGCTGGGGAATAAAATTATCATACGTTTATTTATTTATTTTTTTCCCCACAATATTTTTATTGGATTTTTCAAATGTTATCAATAACAATACAGTTACATATCAAAGGGAGATATAAATAGGATACAATATAGTATGTTTGAAAACAATTTTTCTATAAAGAACAATAGAATCTAAAGAACAAAAATGAATGCTCTAGATATGTAGATAAAGAATCTATCTTTAATATAATTAAAGGAGAAGTCCGGACAAAATTATTTTTTTTATATGTTATTACTTATGGAAAGTTATACAAATTTTTCTATAAAGAACAATAGAATCTAAAGAACAAAAATGAATGCTCTAGAAATGTAGATAAAGAATCTATCTTTAATATAATTAATGGAGAAGTCCGGCCAAAATTATTTTTTTATATGTTATTACTTATGGAAAGTTATACAAATTTTCTAATGTACATTAATTATGGGAAATGCTTATATACTGCTATTTCCCTTAATTTAGTGTATCAGGAAGTGTTAGAATTCTCTCAGAAGCAGTGACGTCACGACGAAAGGTGTAATTCCTATGGAGTGTCCAGCAGGGAGCGCTCTATACTGTATATAGAAGTCAATGAGTACCATTGACTTCTATATATAGTGCGCCCCTGCTGGACACTATTGAATCATTTGATGTGTATGTAATGTAATGTTATGTACTGTACTTTGTGATTGAATACATGTATGGAATACTTTGGGGAGCAAGTGTCCTTGCTCCCCAAAGTATCCCATAAATGTATTTAATGAATACATTTGCAGGGCACCGAGCAGGGAGGGAGAGAAGTGCCATCTACCTCCCCCCTCCCTCCCTGCTCGGTGCTGGGAACATATACACAGTACTACTCCCCCATTATCTGCAGGTAATGGAGGAGGAGTACCTGTGCTATCTATGCCCATCATATCGCCGCCACTCACACAAAGGCCGCTCTTCCTCCTCCTGGCTTCAAACTAACTATCGCGCCGCTGACTCACCGCCGCCCGCGACGCTGACTCCCACCCGCCCGCTCCTCACACTATCCCGCCGCCAGCCACCGCTCTCTGCTCCTGCATGCCGGCCGCGTCAGGGTGGGGGAGGGCTGATGCGGCCCTTGTGTGAGCGGTGGCAATATGATGGGCATAGATAGCACAGGTACTACTCCTCCATTATCTGCAGATAATGGGGGAGTAGTACTGTGTATATGTTCCCAGCACCGAGCAGGGAGGGAGGGGGGAGGTAGATGGCACTTCTCTCCCTCCCTGCTCGGTGCCCTGCAAATGTATTCATTGAATACATTCTTGGGATACTTTGGGGAGCAAGGACACTTGCTCCCCAAAGTATTCCATAAATGTATTCAATCACAAAGTACAGTACATAACATTACATACACATCAAATGATTTAATAGAGTGTCAGAAACGGGCACACTATATATAGAAGTCAATGGTACTCATTGACTTCTATATATAGAGCGCCCCCTGCTGGACACACCCATAGGAATTACACCATTTGTCGTAACGTCACTGCTTCTGAGAGAATTCTAACACTTCCTGATACACTAAATTAAGGGAAATAGCAGTATATGAGCATTTCCCATAATTAATATACATTAGAAAATTGTATAACTTTCCATAAGTAATAACATGTAAAAAAAATTATTTTAGCCGGACTTCTCCTTTAAGGAACTCTGAGTACTCCTAGGGTGCCCTTTGCTGCCGCCGTCTGATACCAAACAGTATTACAAAAGTGTTTCATAACAGCTTCCCTCTCCTCCTGCGACATAACCTTTATGAGATAAAATTTCCATTTTTTTAATGAAATTTCTTGTGGAAACATCTTTGTTGCGGATTGCATCCAGCATTTCATACGTTTATTTTAATCCCTCCACCACCTATCCGATCCATACCTTGCAGTTCACATCTACATCAGAGGTTTGGCTTACTACAGAAATATAGAGCTGGAGGGATCCCATCGAATCTAATAGGTCCATTTGATTTCAGTCTGGTGTCTGTTTATGTAGCAGGATTTGAGTGGTCCCTTTGTAAAACGGATTTTGAAGCACTCCAAATGAAGTCACACTGCAGATGTGAACAGATCGAGAGTCGCAGTTAAAGGGGAACTCCAGATAAGAAAGACTTGTTTTCTATTAAAAGTACATTAAAAGGTAAATATATGTATCTATATAATGTATTACTGTATCTCTGCGGTTCTGCCACACTGGTAGCTTATAGAAATCCAGGAAGTGAAGAATAATGGCCTCTGTGCAAATCCACATTGTCTCCTGCTCCTTCTGCTCTCCCCCCTTAGGAGACAAATATTCCATGCCTCGGTCTCACATTGTGTGTGTTTTGCCGAGATCAGACTCATGATGTAGACGGGGCAGGGCATGATTTCACAGGAGGCACGGCTGGATCCCACAATCCCCTGAGTGATTCACCATCTCTGACCGGCCAGAAGCAGGTGTTCCACTGATTTCGCTGATTGTGCAGAAGTGTGCAGTGAAATTAAGGCTGTGTTCACACATGTTGGAGTGTCATTGCAGTACTGCAGCGTATTCACAAAAATTATGCAGTAACACAAGTAAATGCTGCTTAACGGCAGAGAGGATCAGAGCCTTATTGTGGGGCTCAACTTCAAAGATAAAAGATGCTTGATCATAATATGTGCGTGGAAATGAAAAGAAAAAAAAAATCAAAAAGTTCTTTACTTTATTCCAATATCAGAATAATCCAATATCAGAGTGCTGTGTGGTGTTACAGGTAGAGAATACAGCTTGCTGTGTGGTGTTACAGGTAGAGAATACAGTGTGCTGTGTGGTTTTACAGGTAGAGAATACAGCGTGCTGTGTGGTGTTACAGGTAGAGAATACAGCGTGCTGTGTGGTGTTACAGGTAGAGAATACAGCGTGCTGTGTGGTGTTACAGGTAGAGAATACAGTGTGCTGTGTGGTGTTATAGGTAGAGAATACAGCGTGCTGTGTGGTATTACAGGTAGAGAATACAGCGTGCTGTGTGGTGTTACAGGTAGAGAATACAGCGTGCTGTGTGGTGTTACAGGTAGAGAATACAGTGTGCTGTGTGGTGTTATAGGTAGAGAATACAGCGTGCTGTGTGGTGTTACAGGTAGAGAATACAGAGTGGTGTGTGGTGTTACAGGTAGAGAATACAACATGCTGTGTGGTTTTACAGGTAGAGAATACAGCGTGCTGTGTGGTGTTACAGGTAGAGAATACAGCGTGCTGTGTGGTGTTACAGGTAGAGAATACAGCGTGCTGTGTGGTGTTACAGGTAGAGAATACAGTGTGCTGTGTGGTGTTATAGGTAGTAACTGTGCTGTGTGGTGTTACAGGTAGAGAATACAGCGTGCTGTGTGGTGTTACAGGTAGAGAATACAGGATGCTGTGTGGTGTTATAGGTAGAGAATACAGCGTGCTGTGTGGTGTTACAGGTAGAGAATACAGGGTGCTGTGTGGTGTTACAGGTAGAGAATACAGCGTGCTGTGTAGTGTTACAGGTAGAGAATACAGCGTTCTGTGTGGTGTTACAGGTAGAGAATATAGTGTGCTGTGTGGTGTTACAGGTAGAGAATACAGCGTTCTGTGTGGTGTTACAGGTAGAGAATACAGCATGCTGTGTGGTGTTACAGGTAGAGAATACAGCGTGCTGTGTGGTGTTACAGGTTGAGAATACAGCGTGCTGTGTGGTGTTACAGGTAGAGAATACAATGTGCTGTATTGTGTTACAGGTAGAGAATAGAGCGTGCTGTGTGGGTGGGACCACAATTAAATCATAAATTACTGCAAATGATTCAGTAACACAATGAAACTGCAATGTGTGAACACAGCCTAGATGTTCTGCAATAGATTTGGGCGGGGAATAGCCAGGGAGGGGGGACTGTGATCAGGGGCGGTCTTGGCATTTCTGGGGCCCCAAGCAAAGTTATGTCTGGGCCCCCCCCCGACACGCGTTCCAAAACAATAGACCGCTGTGTGTTGCCCCCAGTAGTATATGCCCCTTGTGCGCTACTGCCAGTAATATATACTCCTTGTGTGCTGCCCCCAATAGTATATACCCCTTCTGTCCTGCCTCCAGTAGTATATACCCCTTGTTTGCTTCCCCCAGTAATATATAGACCCCTGTGTGTTCCCCCAGTTATATAAAGCCCCCCGTGTGCTCCCCCAGAAGTATATAGACCTCCTGTGTGCTACCCCAGTTGTATATAGACCCCCTGTGTGCTGTCCCCAGTTGTATATACCCCCTGTGTGCTCCCCCACTGTATATAGGCCCCCTGTGTGCTCCCTCAGGTGTATTTAGCCCCTCTTTGTGCTCCCCCACCTGGATATAGACCCCTGTGTGCTCCTCCAGTAGTATATAGACCCCCTGTGTGCTGCCCCCAGTAGTATATAGATCCCTCTGTGAAGCCTCAGTAGTCTATAGCCCCTCTGTGTGCCCCCCCTGTTATATATCCCCCGTGTGCTCCCCCATTTATACAGATCCCTGATGTGCGCTCCCCCAGTTAAACAGACCCCTGTGTGCTCCCCTCCCATATAGTATATAACACAATAAAACAAACACTTATACTCACCTGGGTCCGGGCGTCTCCTCTTCTCTTCACTCTTGTGGCCGCAGGAAGGGTTTTCCCTGTGATCACAAGAGACCGCACTCCCCTTGTCCTGGCGCCGATGTCACTGGAGCGCCAGCACCACAAGGACAAAGCTGCCACTTGTGACCGCAGGGAAAACCCTTCCTGCGGCCACAAGAGTGACTGACAGGAAGGGAGCCAATGTCTCCCGCCCTGTCAGTGCTGCTGCATGTAACTATGAGCGCTCATTACGAGTGCTCATAGTTACAGTTCAGATGGCAGCAGCGAGCTGGGCAGCGGCCCTGTCCAGCTGTCTTGAGCACAAGAGCGGGGCGTGGGGGCCCCCCTGGATGTTGAGGGCCCCAAGCGATCGCTTGGGGTGCTTGGTGCCAAAGACCGCCACTGACTGTGATGAACAGCTGAGGGAAAGCATTGCATTCTGGAACCTGTAGTACTGTGTACAACTGATAAACCAGGAAGCGCAGAAACACAAAACAGAACAAAACCCCCCAAAACAAATGGATTTTTGGTAGTTTCAAAACTGGAATAGATAGGTAAGTAATGCTTTAGGCTTCTGCAGAAGTTTCATTTTTTTGTTAACCTCTTCCCTTTTAAGGGTATGTTCACATCTCGTTTTTGGCAATATGGTTTGATCAAATTATATACCAACATCCTGACGTTGGTTTCTAAATGTAGTTAGTGTCAGCCATAGGTGTGAGGTGCAGCGCTCTTTTCTCTTCATGTCCGTAAGGAAATAAGTCTATTTTCAGTAGCAAAAATCCTTGTGTATGTGTAAGCCATGTACTATGGTGGGCTTCCCAGGATACAGCGAAGTTACGAACAAGGAAAGCGACTCCAACACCAGTTTAACCCTTTGAGGACCTGGCCTAAAATGACCCAGTGGACCACGTCATTTTTTTATTTTTGCGTTTTTCCTCCTCCCCCTCTAAGAGCTCTAGCACTTTCAGTTTTCTATCTACAGGGCCACGTGGGGGCTTGTTTTTTACAGGAATAGTTGTACTTTGTAATGGCGTCTTTCATTCCACCGTAACATGTATGATGGAATTCTAAATATATTATTTATGAAGATATAAATAGGTGAAATCGTAAAAAAGAATGCAATATGGTAACTTTTGGGGGGTTCCTGTGTCTACGTAATGCACTATATGGTAACAGCGACATGATACTATTATTCTATAGGTCAGTCCGAACACAACCATATGCAGGTTACACAGATTCTCTAATGTTATATATTTATTTTTATAAAATACTTTTTTTGCAATTATTAATAAAATGGCCCTATTGTGGCATATAACAGTTTTAGTTTTTCACTCAGGGGGCTGTATGGGGCGTCATTTTTTTGCACCATGATCTATAGTTATTTATTAATACCATATTTGTGTAGAGCGGACATTTTAATTTTTTTTTTTTATCTCTGAACAGGACCCAGTCACAAACTAGTATAGGTGCTCTTTACAGCAGTTGCGGGGTCCCAGCAGATACATGCCTCACATAGATGGTGTCAGGCCTCTCAGTCTTCATCTACTACAGTCAGCCCTCTCAAAGTGGCTGCTCCAGACTTCCCTCAGTGCCTCCTCCTTCTTCTTTCCTCAGGTCACATCTTCCAACTGTCAGGTTTGTCTCCCTTGACAACACAGCCTGTTTACTGCAAAACTGTGACATCTTGTGGCCAAATGCAGAAAGTCAGTTTAAAACTATACACAGTTACATCAGTTTTCACCCTCTCACGTTTATTGAACAAATGCAGCCGCAGACCGTATATATTTTTAAGAGCTTGATGTTTCTGAAAATAGCGGTTCGTGTTGGAGTAAATAAGTTGCACAGTTCTTTACATAAGATATTTAATCTAAAAGAGATTACCAAAGGTGAACATAAGGGGTGTGGGGGAGCTAACATTTTAAAGGGGCATTCCCATCTAAACTAACTGCTTATTAGTAGAGAGGAGTGTTTGATTTCTCTTCACAAAAGTACATGGATTTAAAGCAAGTCTGGCAGCTGTAATTCATGCTCCAAACACTGTTAGGACAATGAGACACATGGTATCTTTGATAAATCCTGCAATGCCTCCTAGATGTAAAGAAATGCTTTTATTTTCCGGTATAAGGAGTCATAGAGGCCTTTCCAAGCTCTTGAATAGCTGCAAGCTGGAATACCTCCTGTCTCCCTCCTCCATGCTTGATTGACAGCTGGAAGCCGAGTCTCAAGCAGGGTCCAGTATGGGAGGGGGGAGTAAGGAGATGTTACAGCTTGGTGCACCTCAGGAGCGCAGGAAAGCTATATGCTATACGTTACAAACATTTTTCTATATCCTGGAATCACAGACAGATACAATAAAAGGATCAGGTGTCTCCTGGGCCTAAGAGCTATCTAACAGTGTCAGCAGCTTGGAATTTGAATAGCATCTGACAGATTCCCTTTTGAGGGAATCTGTCAGCTCCCAAGCCCTATCTAAGGTGCTTACAGTGTGCTGTAGCTGGCAGTCCCCTGATGAGCATGGTACTTTTTGTTAATTTTCCGTGCTGAGGATTTTGCACAATTTCATATCTCCTACTGTACTGAAGAGACAAAGAGAAGTTGTTTGTGCCACACTCTGACATTGAATAATCAATGCTGCCCGGCCTCCTGCTCGCTCAGCTGTCAGACAGTGTCTCTGATTACAGATCAGTCCTCTGTAGGCAGTTTATGTCTGAAAGAAACACTCAGATATAGTTGAAGCTGTGGTCTAGAGGTAACTCTCCTTTCTAGTGACCTGCCAGCAGTTCTTTTTCTGGTTCAATTCCCCTGATGGAAATCAAATATATTTATTTATTTTTGTTATAATCATTATTGTATCATTTTAAAGGCTATGTTCAGACACAGTATTTTTGCTCAGTATTTTCCAACCAAAACCAGAAGTGGATTGAAAACACAGAAAGGCTGTGTTCACACACTGTTGAAATTGAGTGGATGTTGCCATTTAATGGCAAATAATTACTGTTATTTTAAAACGTCCGATATTTGCCATTAAATGCTGGCCATCCGCTCAATTTCAACAGTGTGAGAACAGAGCCTTTCTGTGTTCTTAATTCACTCCTGGTTTTGGTGCAAAATACTGACCAAAATGCTGTGTGTGAACAATGTCTTAAAATTGATACAATAATGAGAAAAAAGACATCTATTTAATTTCCATCTGGGGATTCAAACCAGAGGATGAACTGCTGGCAGGTCCCTAGACAGGTGAGTTACCTCTACACCACAGCTTTATTTCACACAAACTGCTTACAGAGGACTGATCTGCAATCTGACAGCTGAGCGAGCAGGAGGCCAGGCAGCATTGATTATTCATGAAGAGGGAGGAGTGGTGAGGCGAGCCAGAGTGTGGCACAAGCAACTTCTCTTTGACTCTTCAGTACAGTAGGAAAAGTGAGACTGTACATAATCCGCTGCATGGAAAATTACTAAAAAGGCACCATGCTCACTAGCGGACTGCCAGCTACAGCACACTGTCAGCACCTCAGGTAGGGCCCAGGAGCTGACAGATTCCCTTTAAGTCCTGCCAGGCATCCACTTTCTTAGGTCACTCATGCGCAGTGTTCAATTTCAGTCACATGATCTGTTCCATTAGTAATGGCAGTTGGTTTTCACTTTACGTGCAGCAAAGAGTATTGTGGGAAAGTGCAAAGGTAGTATTGCTGCTACAACTCTGTGTGTGCTGTGAAATGTATCAGTACCTGGGCTGAAGAACTTTGAAGGACATGGATACAGGTGCAGGGAATCGTCCAGAGACCACCCACAGCCAAATGTAGCAAAGAAAACTTGATTCAGCACCAAATCCATAACATTCTTCTCTTTATTCTGATATAATCAAGTTTTCTTTGCTATATTATAGGAAGTGTCCGCACTGTTAGGGTGGGTTCACAATATGGAATCCGTGCGAATAAGTTCGGCGGATTCTGTCGCTAGTACCCGTTCACGTCAGTGCGCATATCCGCTGGCTCCATAAACACCATTCTAGGGCTGGGCCGATTCCGCTGTCCTCCGAAAGAACTGACATGTCTATCCTTTTGGCGGACAGGAAAATCGGTCATAGAATCGGTATTTATGGCATGGGCAGATAAGAACGCCTCCGTGAACGGTTAGCCACAGAATCCGCAGGAACTTATCCTCGCGGATTCCATAGTGTGAACCTACCCTTGCATGGTAGCAGTGTCACAGTTCAGAGAGGAAACCAGGAAGAAATCAGATGCATAGGGAAATAAATGGTACAGCTATGAAAGCTACTAAAAATGGCATATTGTTCCCCTTTACACATATGTATGTGGTACACATCTGATTATACCTTCTTTGCTTCGTGACTCCACCCCCCCTAAGGCTACAGTATGTTCACACATTGTTTTTCGGCCAAAATTAGCCGTAATTTTGCCTGAAAATGGCAGCCGTTCAAAAATATGGCCAAAAAAGAACATTGTTTAAATAAAGGTGTACTCCGTTCTCAACTGAGAAATTAGTTAAGTTAGGGTGCCTTTACACAGAGAGATCCATTTCTGGCTTTGGCTTAAAAAAAATCTGGCAGATAAATCTGTTTGTGTAAACGCACCCTTGGTTATATTTAGTTACATTAATTTAGGAAACTTGTTTCCTTCTCCTAATATGCTGCTCCTTTCCTCCTACTGTTGACAGCTTGTTGTCTAGGTTACTGGCCACCACTCTGCGCTAAAAGCAGTGGTCTGGCTGGTGCTTATGGTATAAGCATATTTTCCAGTATATATAAGATTCATCTGTTTACATTTACACACATATATATATATATATATATATATATATATATATATATACACATACATACAGTGGTGCCTTGGATTACGAGCATAATCCGTTCCGGGACCGTGCTTGTAATCCAAATCCACTCTTAAACCAAAGCAAATTTTCCCATAAGAAATCCCTGAAATGCAGAAAATTGGTTCCACACCCCCAAAATGATTTTTTATACTTAATAACATGTAGAACAGATGAAACAAAGAATGAGAAACATCTGAATATGTGATGATATAAGTAACTGTACAGGATAGCAATCAGCATGTGGAGTATAATGTATAGTAACTGCATAAACCTGATAACACAGCAGCAGTTTATAGATACAGGGTGAAACTGCAGATCCCCATAATGCAGTAGCGTAGTACAACAGGCTAGAATAGAGAAGCAGGGCTGCTGTCAGCAGTCTGTGTGGTCACATGACAGCAATGGGGAAGAGGTGTGTGTTCAGCCTGGACCAATCAGGAGGACAGTGACAGAAACTTGTTTATACAGCAGTGTAAATGGCTGAGTGTAAGTGCAGGCACACTATAGCAGCAGTGTGTATAGCTGAGTGTAAGTGCAGGCACATTATAGCAGGAATGGAGAGGATGGGAAACACAAAGGCTGAAGAGAGCATGAAGGAATGAGCGGGGAATATGTGGGCACATAAATGAAGCACTTTCTGTCCGTGAAGAGAGAGGTTACAGCTATGAAGAGATTACCTCCACAGTCCTGCCCCCTGATGTGAGCCCCAGCCTGAAGTGGATCTGCAATGATTTGGAAGGTGAGGGAGACTTCCTGGGTCAAAGTACAGTGCTGTAGACCCTGCTATGCAGACCATGCCCCTCACCCACTCCCCCTCCCACCCAGTGCAGGGAGCTCTTAAACCAAAACAATGCTCTTAAACCAAGTCACAATTTTGAAAAACTGTGAGCTCTTAAACCAAAACGCTCTTAAACCAAGTTACTCTTAAACCAAGGTACCACTATATATATATATATATATATATATATATATATACATATATATAATGTATGTTTGACCACTGCTTTTGAGCAGAGAGGCAGACGGTCAGCTAGACAACGAGCTGTCAACAATGAGAGGCAAGGAGCAGTATATCAGGAGGAGACAAGTTTGCTGAATGACTGTATTTACCAAAAAAAATTAACTTGACGAATCCTTCAAGTTGAACTATGTTAGCTGAGATAGGAATATCCCTTTAAGCTGTAGAAAAACAAAGTCATGAGATATCAATCTACAGATAAATATTTCAGTTTGACATCCAACACACTAGTATTTCCGCACAAACTACACATGAAGATAAGACCTGTCTGTAATATTGTTAATGTAATTATTGTATTGTAGTGCATATTATAAAACAGAACCACACAGTAGAGGCTCCTGTGTGACTAGCTGGGGGTCACTGTAATAAGGGTAAGGGGTCCTATTACAAAGCCCAATGCCTACTTGTAAGTGAGCACCGATCCGATAGATAGGCACTCACTTACTAAGCCTATTACACTGCTCAAAAATCGTGCAGGACATCATTACTGTTGTTCATGCAGCCTTTCCCCCTAAACTGTATACATACCTCTCCAGGGTCTCTGGGGATTCCTCCCACTGGGGGCGGGCCGGCTTCACCCCTGTCTCTGGAACTGGGCCACAGTTCACAAAAAAGGAACGTTGAACTGGCTTCCCTGTGCTGACACCGTTCAAATCATGTGTGATTTTAAAGAGAGTGTACCTGATGGTACATCCTCTTTAACACTTTGTGGCACGTGAAGAATCATTTATTTTAACCTTTAGGCTATGTTCACACACAGTATTTCTGCCAGTCTTTTGGTCTGTATTTTTTTTTAAACAAAAACTATGAGTGGAACTGACAGGGCAAAATTATAATGAAAAGATTTGCACAGTTTCTGTGTTTTCAACCCATGCCTTCGTTTGGTTAAAAAAAAGACTGACAGAAATGCTATGTGTGAACATATCCTTATAATAAGTTATTGCCATGTATTTGGGGTACAGCTTCTTACCAAACAAAAGTTGAAAGCCAAACCACTGTTACAGTCATGTTGTTTACTAGTAATATTACTAACTTTAAACCCTCACTTTACAGATTACATACAGATTATCTACTGGTTTCCAAGGTTAGATCAGTCCCTGCTGGTTCAGTGTCTATACAGAGCCAGCTCTGTCATATCACTCAGTGAGTGTAGTTTTTACATAAAACAGCAATGTGACATAGAAAACTTTCTCAGAATGTATCACAGGGATTTAGCAATGTGTTCGCTATGATTTAGTGTTAGCTATGTGCTAGCCATGACTAAAGGGCTTACTGCATTAGTATGTTGTTTAGGTTATGCAGTATGCTCCTCTGTTGGTAGCTGCAGGTAGTCTTAAAGGAAATGTCCCATACATTGTTCATTAAAAGACAGACTTAAAATCCGGGATCAAAAAAAACTCTACTTCCTTCAAAGATATTGTTAGATGAGGCAGAAGATAATTTCTCCAGTGAAAAAAAAAAAAAAAAGTATATAGAAGAGGAATGATATTGGTAAGGAAATTGGTAAGGATATTGATAAGGAAAGATATTGTTAGATGAGGCAGAAGATAATTTCTCCAGTACAAAAAAAGTATATAGAAGTGGAAGGAACAGTTAGCTAATATTGCTAGTTATAAAAAAGTAAACCATATGAAGTCAGTTAAGGGAAGACTACTAACAGATGAGGCAGATATCAATTGCCATCTATCACATAGGAACAAAAATGAACAAAGAATTAAATTCATAAAATGTCAGGAATAAATGGTTTTTCAATTGAATGGTGTAAAGAATATAAAAAGGAGATTCTGTCTACTCTGGTAGCAGTTGTAGGTTATCTAAATCAATGCAGGAAGCTGCAATGGTTCTCTTCTCTCCACCCAATATCTCTGCCATCCAAAGATATTAAGTTACTAGTGAAAGTTTTGACTAGAAGGTTGGCAAAAATAAGATAAGGAAGATACATGGCAAGAGTGATGAGTAAGGACCAATTAATTTGTATCTGATATTGTTTGTAGACTATAAGAGGGGGGGTATCAATTGTTGTGCTGTATGTGTATAAAATGAAAAATAAATAAACAAACAAGGGCACACTATAACTTTCAGTGGTGAATGCAGGTATCCTCCTGCTATACATAATTATGCTGCATAGACTAAAGCGCAGTATACTTGAAGATCCAAGCACATGAATATTGTTTTCAGGCTTTATAACCTAAGAAAAGTGCCAGTTAAAAGACCATACATAAAATTCAATTTACAGTAGCAATACATGAGATTGAAACATTGATAAATGTAGCAACACACAGGAATTACCCCAGAACACAGCACAAGGGTTCCTTATGGTACATTGAGACACATAAAATACTCAATTGGTTGTTACCATTTATTGAAACTGCAAGTAATTGGTTTAATGGCCTGCCAACGTAGATGTTAAAATAAATAAATTAATATAAAATTCTTATGGGGTGGTGTAAGGCAAGACAAGGCGCCAAAAGTGGTTTTGTCTTAAGAAAACCTGCAGCAATGTTTTCCCGTAGTGCTTTGCATTGCAGATCAGTAAAGCAGGAGCTCTTTCTGCCTCTGGTAAGGAAAAGGCGAGCATTCCCTGTACAACAACCTGCAATAGAACATGCAGAAATGCTTGCCCTGCATTTCTCTACTATATTAAAAATAAAAGTCCATGACGAACAAAAGAAAAAATAAATCTTAAAAATAAAAATTGGGCCGGAAACAGACCCACTTTATTTATCTTGAGGCCTCAAGAGTATGCGCAGTGGGAATCTGGACCTTAGGACAGATAACATAGAGGTTTGCTGCTAGAGCAATTGCAAATAATATAATATATATATTTTATGTATATAAAAGTGACTGTTAATACAGTGCATAAATCCTCCAAGCGCCTCCTAGTGGCACATCCTGAACCGCTCTAGGCACTTGGAACTGACCAAACATGCTTTGTTTGCCCCATGTGATCGCCACCATACCCAACCCCCCAAGAACTTTTACACTGGCAGCAAATTTCTAAACTTAATTCCATTGCTGTAGCCTAAAGGAAGTAAAAGCAAGGGATTCCCAAAAACCGTTGGAAAGCCAGATATTAATGAACCTATCCGCAAAAGCATCCCGCAGGAAAGGAAGGGGTTAAACGTATAAGAGGTCAGTCACTCTGCTAGTTGTTCATATCCAGGCTTACAAACTAAACTTTCTCTCACTACAGCCAGCAGCACTTTCTTGTTTCAGTTTCAGATCTAACTTGCAAGATCCCTTCTCCATCCACAGGGCCGGCAACATGGCGACAGCAGATTGTACAACTGAGATCTTACTATCTGACCCATATAGGATGGGCTACAGCCTGATCTAAGTGCTTATGGGTGCAGAAACAGGTGCGATTCAAGCGGCTTTCTGCACTACAGGGGTTAACCAGGTGGAATATTTCAAGGCAAGCTTCATGTAGGGGGCACATAACACTGGAGTCAGGCTAGCAGTGCCCACCTCGATCCATGACAAAACCTACAGTATCCGCTGTGTCAGAGCAGCCTTTGTATCATTAAGTCCAATATACATTGTTATTATTTGGTCATTTACATAAGTGTTGTGTAATCGTTTGCTTCATAAGCTCATCAAGCCTCATTCTCCGTAGCGGAAGAATTAGCTAACACAGTGTCCGGCTGGCGGCTCATTCTGTCCAGCTCCTCCTGGACGTTGGTCAGTACGGGCTTCTGTCCTGTACAAAAAAGAATCAGCATAGAGAAAAATCACTAAACAATACTTGTACCAAACTAATATTCCTATAATTTATGCCAACTGAGATGACCAGCCATATCAAGTGTGGTGCTGTCATAGGGGGGGGCTATGCGAGTTATGTAAATATTGTAGCTGGTGGTACTATGCAGGTTATGCAACTCCATGGGAGTTCAGCACATTGTGTAAAACAGCTACTATCCAACCACTTTGGCAGGAAAAATCAGCGAACCCTTTAAGCAAGATAGGAATAGCCTGTTTTAGGAATTATTCAGACTCTGAAAAATATGTCCTCAGTTTGGGTGTGGTTTTGCATATCAGTTTTATTAAAGTGAATTGAACTGTATACCACACACAACCTGAGGACAGAGGTGGCACCAATTTTGTAATAAAATCTGCTGTGTTTTTCTGGATCCTGGATAACCCCTCTAAAGGCTGGCCTATTCTCGGCCTGCGGTACAGAGGGGTTTTCCTTATTGACACATTGCAAGCTCTGCATGTGCTGGCAGAGCTTAATATTAATGTCTCAATTGAGGAGCTCAACTTTGCTTGTAACATTGGGTAAATAAATCTTTTATGTCTGGATGCTCCAAGAATCTTACCTGGTTTCTTGGCAGAGCTCGGGGCAGACCCTGGCCCACCAGGACTCCCGGGAGATCCTGTCTTTTTACTCAACAGACTATTAAAGAAACTGGCCAGGACTCCTTCACTGGCGGCAGCATCTGTAAAACAAACAATGGATTATGAAACTATTAGCGCTCTAATTTATGTATTACAATATTATTTTAAAGAATGCAGTGTCCTATATAAAAGCCCTGGCTCATGAACCATATCCACACTAATGGGGACACATTCGAAGGGTAATGATTAGGGATGGTCCGAACAGAGTTCGGTTCGGGTTCGTACGAACCTGAACTCTCGGGAAGGATTCCCGCTGTCTGTCCTCTCCATAGAGAGGGTGGATACAGCGGGAGGACTGCCTGGAAAAATGGGATACAGCCATAGCCATAGGCTGTATCCCAGTTTTCCAGGCGGTCCTCCCACTGTATCCACCCGCTGCACGGAGCGGGCAGACAGCGGGATCTGATGCAGAGCGTTCGGTTTCATACGAACCCGAACCTCGGCAGTTTCGGACCATCCCTAGTAATGATACATGGCTTTTCCGCAACATAATACAATGCTGTGGGATTAGAAAATCTGCAGCATGTTTCTTCTGTGCTGACTTTTACCTACATGCAAATGTGCTGGGAAAATCTCATGGGCGTGTATCATACTGTAAAGCAGTGACTTGCAACCTTTTTTGAGCCGCGGCACACTTTTTATACTTAAAAAATCCCGGGGCACACGACCAACCAAAATGGCACAAAATAACACTAAAACAGTACATATTATACATATAGTTAATAATATAGATTCTAAATGGATTTAAACTCACTCAATGTGAAACCTGGGCCTGTTTTCTTCTCCCCCCTGTGCTTCTCTCCACCATACTTCTCCCCCCTACTTCTCTCCTGTGCTTCTCTCCACCATACTTCTCCCCCCTGCGTCTCTCCTGTGCTTCTCTCCACCATACTTCTCTCCCCCCTGCTTCTCTCCGCTGTTTCTCTCCCCCATCCCCATGTTTCTCTCCCCCCTGCTTCTCTCCCCCATCCCAATGTTTCTCTCCCCCCTGCTTCTCTCCCCTGTTTCTCCCCCATCCCCAGGTTTCTCTCCCCCATTATTTTCTCCTGTTTCACAGGGGCACCATAGTTTGGGGAACTTTCCCCGTGGCACACCCGACCATGTGTCGCGGCACACTGGTTGAAAATCACTGCTGTAAAGTGCTTGGCCTTTGGTTACCCATCCACAATACAGGATTGTTTCTTATTCTGAACTGAGGATTGATCCTCTTTCTATGGACGCCATCAGACCTTCCTTGAGTTGGATCTGGAGGCAGCTGGCAGTTTTTGACCACGTTTACACATAGTATTTTAGTCATTATTTTTAAACAAAACCAGAAGTGTGTTGAAAATACAGAATAGATGCAAAGGTTTCCATTATAATTTTCCCATCAGTTCCTCCTATGTCCTACATAGAAGAGTATTTAGAGGAGTACCTTGTGTAAGGAGATTACATAAGCACTGTATTACATAGCTTCCAATAGAGACCTTCACCAATGAATTATAAAACTGTAGGGCTTTAGAGACTAAGTTTAGACCATTAAAACACTTCTACACAGCAGTAACACATGTTAACATCAATGAATCAATTATTCACAAGTCCTAAAAATACACACGGATCAGTAAGACATGAATGCATAATCATGGAAAGGAGGAAGCAGAGAGAACCTATCACTTAGCATTAATGACAACTATATGTAATACCCCATGGAAAATATATATAAAAAAAAGCCCCCAGCTGCTTCAATTCCCCAGGAGAGAATTGGAAGCATCTTCCAAGTTTGCATGTTAATGATGAAGTAGGGACGTTCTAAGGCTAAGGCAGGGACTTTCTTAAGGTTGCCATACACCTTCAAAAACTGCCAGCCAAACAATAGTTATCTCTCCTGGTTCCCCATACACAGTAACACTTAGCAGAGATAAGCATTGCTCTGTTTTCTATGGGGAGGGGAGGGTTAACCCACAGCAATACTGCTCTGGCTAAAGCTTTTCTCTCCAAAAACAAAGGAGTCAAGCAACGATTTTTCCATTACATCTGAACCCTATCTTCACCGTCATCTTTGACACAGTTGGGAGATCACATACACCTTATAATGGCAACTAAAATCATGGCAGGTAGGGCCGACAAGAGTATAAAGTGTAGGAGACCTTTACTCCTAGATTGCTCCTTCATCAACAGGGCAGACTGGTAGAGGTTGTGAAAATCTGCCAAGCTCAGAGTGCATAGAACATTGTAAAATGAAGAGATTAAAAAAAAAAGAAAGTACATGAAACTTACTCTTAATATTGGGGTCTGGTTTTTTGACAGCCGTCATGGGTGAGGAGCTGGGTACAGTGGTGGGTCCAGTTCGACCTGGAGTTCGAGGGGAACCTGTGGGAGCTCTGGCTGGAGACTCCTGAAAGGAAAAAATGGTAGATGTGATTCCGTTTCTTGTTGTAGTCATTTGTAAAAGTGTAATAAATGGCATATTGTATCATACATTAAACAAGCAGAATACAACAGCCATTATCTGCAGACATGAATAGTTAAAATAAATATCAAGAGTTAAGTATTGCAAACTCTAAAAAAAGGATTTTCTTGTTTAGTTGCATGTTCAGGACCCACACCCCAGACCTTGTGACCATCACGCAGCTCTTAACCTCAGGCATTTAACTATTGGGGCTACGCTGGCATTTAGTCATCAATACATGACTAGATGAGAGGTATGGACTGTTCCATTGCCTGGAGATTTTTTTTTTCAATAACTATTGTGCAGAAACTTGGCTGAAAAATCCTACTAATAAGTGAGACCAAATAACCATAAGGCAATGCATATTATTCATGAATAATGGCTGTATTGAACATTGTACCGTATATCTTAAATATAAAATTTCTTAAAAGAAACACTTCTGCAAAGAATGATAACACTGTATTATATCTAGTGGGAGCCTGATGGGGCTCTTTATCAATTCTGAATAGAGAGCTGCTTTAAGAGAGTAGTCTTTTAAAGTGACTCTGTACCCACAATCAGCCCCCCAAAACAACTTGTACAATCAGATAGCTGCTTTTAATCCATGATATTGTCCTTAAAAGCAACTTTTACCCCAACATTCCCTGACCGCATCACGGCATGCCCTAAATATCATAAAAATACCACTGATTTCTGGCATGGGATGGGTTCATGTGCACAGACGCAGAGTTACTTGGGGCAGGTGATACAATATGTTAATCGGTAATGGAAGGTTGACCTGCAGAAAATCCCACAAGAGCTTGTTTTCCATTATATAGATCCCACTGAAGGGGTAGTCGTGCCCGTGAAATCTGTTCCTCTGATTATACATGTCATATTACTGTCAGCTAATGTCTATACTCACCGAGGCTCTTGTTGGAGTAGCCGGTTGCTTGGCCAAATAGGACTGCAAATTAGACAGCACATGAGGAAACAGTTAATAGTTTCAAAGTATAATGTACTTAAGGTTGCATTCACATGTACAGGATCCACAGCAGATTGGATGGTGCAGATTTGATGCAGTGTTCAGTTGTTTAGATCAAATCTGCTGCAGAAAATCCGCTGCAATGCAATGTGTGTGTAGCTAACCTAAAGAGGGTTTTCTAGGCAGAATTGACTGATGAGCTATCTACAGGACAGCTCAGTCACCGATCATCAGGGTGACAACACCTAGCACCTAGGCCGATCAGCTGTTCTCCTTCATTCACTGTTGCAGTGGTGACCTGTAATTGCAGCTCCCATCGACATCAATAGAAGCTGATTTATAGTTACAGTTTGCCACCACTACACAGTGAACTAATGCTTGGTTTACACGGAGCGATAATTCATCCGATTGTACGATTAACAATTTCGAAGTAACAATTTTTTTTTTATAACGATCAGCGTTTAGAAGGAACAATATATCGTACGGAAAAATTGTTTTGCAATCGCTTAAGCCTATCTCGCACATAGGTAAAATCGGTAAACGACTGTTTTTACAGAACGATCTGCGAATTTTTTGCGAATGACAATTTAAAAACATGTTGTAAGATCAAAATGAACGATTTCTCGCTCGTTGCTTGATCGTTCGCTGCGTTTACACGTACGATTATCGTTCGAATTCGATCGTTATCGTGCAAATTTGCACGATAATCGTTCGTGTAAACGCAGCATTAGACAAAATTATTCTGAAGTGCAGGTGCAGAACAGGTGTTAGCCCCCTGACAGTGACTAATGAGCTTTTCTGTCGATGGATGCACAGTGGAAAACCCCATAACATTTTAAATTAAACCGTCCAGTCAGACATTTTTTCAGGTAGGACAATGTGGGAGTAGTTGAGCTGACACAGTGAAAAGCCAGATGACAGTATTAGCTCAAAAGAGAAATGAGGTTCGTTACTAGAGAGAGATATCCCCATCATAGACTGTCTGATGTTTAACTATTAAAGTCAACATATATCTGCAAATAAGAAATGACTGAAATGACTTGACAGAAGTAACACTTTTCATACCTGCTGTTTCATTAAGAAAACCTGCTCATCTTCAGCTGCCACCTCCTTGTCATGGACCAACTGTTGGGAGGAAAGAATAGTGCACTAAAAAAGCTTTGTTCATGATGGCTATGTATACATGGGTAAACATATAAAGGGTACCCCTTACCTTTCTAACGGGTGGCTTTACAATGAAGCTTTCAAAGGCATCTTCAGGTTTCACGCTAGTGAAATTTTCATGCAAAATTGCAATTTTCTTCTCGTTGTCCCAGCCAGCAGGACTAATGAATGAACCGCAATAAAAAGTGTCAGCAACCCACAGATGGCACCACAGAGCCTAGATGAAAACTGCTGCTTACACAAAGTGTTCATAAATTCTAGTTTCATCTCATCCACTAAGCTTAGCACGCATGGTATTTCAATAACATGGAAATAATCTACAGTACAGTTTGGACAAGCTTTGGTTATACTGTGTCAGTAAATGTTTATAGCATGTCATGCAAAGCATGAGTTCTTCTGGTATCCAACCTGTATATTTACCCATGTTGTAATATGTTTGATCTAGATATTACACTGACTGAACCTGCCCTGTCATGTACAATACCACAAAACTACAATTCACAGTATAGGCATTTTTTAGCAGGTATCATAGTGCCTAATAAATTAAAGAAACGCTAAGCAAGCATTTAGCCAAAGCCATCTAAACTTGATGAAGGCAGATGCCTGTTATGTATTACATACATAAAGGTGCCAATACACAATCATGCTATGTTCCCACACAGTATTTTTCAACAAAAACCAGGAGTGGATCGAAAACACAAAACGGTTATATTCACACACTGTCGTAATTTAGTGGATAGCCGCAAATATTTGCCGTTATTTTAAAACAATGGTCCTTATTTGCCATTGAATTACGGCCATCTAACTTTTTCTTAAAAATATTTTCCTTGACAGTGCCTCTAAGGACCTTTAACATGGGCAGAATATTGGCAATGAGTGTTCCTAGAAATGCTAGATAATCGGCCTGTGCAAAAGTGACAGCAATCAGCGTGAAAATGCCTGCTTGTTGGCGAATCTTTTGTGCAGCACTAAAATTTACTGCTATTGACCGCACATCCCTCTGTCTAAACAGGGAATCAGCAGCCAATAGTAATGTATTTAAATGGCTGCACAAACAACAAAATGATTGTTTGTGCATCCCCGACTGTGTGATTAATCGTGCCTTGTAAATGCATACTTCTTTTAATGTAAAAGGACCTTTATAGTAGGCACACAGAATTCTTACATAAACACTGCATCCTTCTCCACTACCAAGGCAGGCGTGTTAAAGTGGAATCCATAGGTTTTATGGACAATATATTTGTACAGCAGATCCAAGTTCTTCTCTTCTTTCACTGACGTATAAATTAAGGCAGCTCCATCTGTCAGCCTCAATTAAGGAACACAATGGGCAGCAGACCAAACAAAATGACATGTACCCAGTGGTTCAATGCAAAATGTATACAGGTTTAGGGCATAAACAATTGGCAAGGAACATCCAAAGGAGAATCAGGAGTATTTTGTAAGTTCGAATTTTAGCTTCTTGTAAACAATGTATTTCTCAGCCATTTTTGTAGTAATTACTGTAAATTTAACAGAAACATATTGAGTGATGTATTGCAGCCAGCATTCAGTCCTTATTTGCATAGAAAGGTGGAGAGCCTATAAATACATTACTTATACTGTACTGATCCAATGATACACCTTGCAATATACTACTAAGGTGGTATTCACATGTCTGCAAATTTACGGACGTTAGTAACAGGGAAGGAATGCCATGGATTCTTTGCCCATCCAGCATGATGTGTCAGTATCATGCCGGCAGTGGGCAAACTCTTTAAATCGCAGCGGCACTATTGTGACAGAGCCACAGTGATTCAAAAAGTTTCCCCGCTGCCAGCACGATACTGATCATGCCGGGCAGGGAACAAATCTATGACATTCCTTCCCCGTCCGCAATGTTCGCGGACAAGTGAATGCCCCCTTAAAGTGGCCAAATACCTTCAATAACTGTCAGCCAAACGATCCTTTATCTGACAGTTAACTCTCCCCTACAAGTTTACCTATATTAGTTGTGATGGGTATACACCTTTAAGGGAAACTTAGAACAAAAAAATGTTTTGCTTAAAAAAAAAAAAAAAAATGGTTATAGAATAAGAATCTGAGAGAGGGTTGTCTATAAGTTGAAGTGTTTTGACACATTGGGAGTGGTTTATAAGAGATGGCCTGAAGGTTGGTAGGAGTATCCAATGGGTGGCCCCATTGGTCTAAATAGCTAATGCATGTTACTAACTGGAGGCATGTCTCTGCACTGTCTGGCACTGGCAGGTTTGATTGAATTGTGTCACACTGTGAAGGAACATGCCCCGGCTGGTGACACCCAGTCATCCATTTCTAGTAAGAATAACATAGGCACAACACAGAGCTAAAGGCCCTATTACACAAAATGATTATCGTCCGTTACAGCCGATAATCATTTGTGTAATAGACGACAACAATCAGCCGACATGAACAATGTCAGCTGATCGTTGTCTGTTGTCTGTCAACATGTTGAAAAAAAATAACGACTAAGGCCTTATTCACACGTTCCGTAATTTACGGATCCGTATTTCCGTATCCGAGTTAGTGCACATTGAAGTCTATTGGGCTATTCACACGATCAGTAGCAGAAATGGATGAAAATCAATCCGTAAAAAAAAAAAGGACATGTCCTAGTGCGGACCATGATTTTTTTACGGATCCTCTCATTGAAATCAATTGCGTACGGATTGTTTACGGATTGAAACATGTTTGGCATCCGTATTTCCGTATTCCCGTGAAAAAATACGGATGACTCATGGGTCACATGGTTCTGTCTCCTAAGCAACCGCTGACAGGAAGGAGGAAGTGCAGAATCACATGCCGGTGGGAATTGAAAGTGAAAGCAGCAGCACATGTGGTGGGACCCAGAAACAGACAGAGAAAGTGAAAGAGAAGATTAAAAATGGATGTGGAGAAGCTCATTCACCTCATAGAAGAACGCCCCTACTTGTGGAACAAAAGAGATGCATTTTATGTGAACCGAACAAGAAGGGACAAGGGATGGTCTGAGATTGCTTTCGATCTGCTGCCCTCGCTCTGTGTAATAGCGCCAGCAGCGAGCGGGGAACGAGGAGCAAGCAAGCGCTGACATGGTCCAGAATTGTTATTTACTAAGACATATAAGAAGAGGCCACAAGTGCTCTTTAAAGTGACACTGTCACCTCCTTTTTGCATTCTGACATCTTTACACAGGTGTAAAGGGTAAATTTAGCATTTTTCATACCTTATTTCATATCATACATCATGGTGTTTGTTCAAGTAAAAAGTGTCCTTTTATCAACTGTAGATTGTATTAAGTGGACGTGGCCCCGCCCCCTTGGCGCCTATTGGTTAGCCAACGTAAAGGGGGTGGGGTCTAGACATTTCGGCCAGCCTGTTCCAATGTCCGGCGAGGGGGCGGGACCAACTGTGGCATTGTGGGCGGGGCTAAGTGGCACTAATGCCGCGAGGCCCCGCCCACTTAACACAATCTGCAGTTGATAAAAGATGACTTTTTACTTGAACAAGCACCATGACGTATGATATAAAATAATGTATGAAAACCACTAAATAAACCCTTTACACCTGTGTAGAGATGTCAGAATGCAAAAAGGAGGTGACAGTGTCACTTTAAGGGTTCAAGTTGACAGTTTGTAGTTATAAACAGCGAATGCAGCTCTGGAGCATAATGGTTTGTAACCAGGATTTGTACATACAAATTTCCTCAACTTTTTTCCCTGTTTCTTTTACTGTAAATGTGTTTGTCTTTTTATATCTTTATGTTAGGTTTTTTCTTATGTTTATGTCTTTTAGGTGTAAAAGAAGTTTAACTGTAAAGCTCCCCAGAGGTGAAGCTTTTCCTGAAATGTTCACACTAGAAATCCATACAATGCACAAGACAAGACTAGCCATGGTATTTGTAATATCTAGATAGATCAGCTTCCTGAACACAACAGCTGTATATAGGTGGGAAATAAAGTCTGAGGTTAGTGATAGGATACACTGTAGGCAGAACCTCCGGATGTGAGACTGGATGAAGTCAAAATACTCATCTCTGTAGTCATGTTCTTTTTCCAAGACACTCACTGCATCACACTGGAAAACAAGAACATTCACAAGATTCAGATATATTCAAAGCTATGGACACCTTTGCACTGAAATGTTAGACCACCACAATGCTGTCAGATGAGATGCTTGTGAGAAGCCAGTGTTAGAGACAACAGCACGGAGGGGGGAGGACGTTCAGAGTTAGGAGACTGAGGAAGGCATCTATACAGGCCAGAGCATACAGGCTGTAGACAGGCAGGAAAGCATACAAAGGGCAGTTTGCAGAAAGGATCTAAGGGGTAGGGTGTAAATGATGTAACATGGAGAGAAAAGAAGTACAGTCATAGCAACTGCACAGGAGTAGGGGCAGACACACACAATCCCTAGGCCACATTCCTAACTTTATTTTATGTCGGGTGCAAAGACCCCTTTGGCACTTGATTCAACACTAATAATAAATGCTACACAGCTGGAGATTGTGTATCTGGGACTAGAAGCATGAGCCGCCATCAATTACAACTAACCTTAGTGCAAACGACTAGCACAGGAATGCCAAGATTGTGTGTGAGAATATTATCACCGAGTGGCAAAATAATATTCTCATCCTCTGTGCCTGATGAAGTAGGAGCTCTTCTCTGAGGGGACCCTGAGGAGTCTTCTGGTTCCATATATTCTTGAAACTCTTTAATGACTGTAAAGAGAATTACAATAAAAGTTTTTAAAAAAAAATATTCCCATAAAACAGTTGTCACGCACCTTTCCTGACAATCTGAACAGCGACATAATAAACACTCATAGCAATTTAGGTCCTTCTCACAAAATACACACTGGCAGCATATTGTGATCAAAGCCATGTAGTGACTTCCAAAGGAAGAGATACAGTACTTCCCCTTTAAGCAATGCAAATAAGTAGTCAATGCATTTGGGAATTTGCATGATCTCACAATGAAGACATTCACAGTGCACTTGTGTGTTCTAGAAACCACCAGCAACGGACAAAAGATGAGCCGATACTTCACAGAGCACAAGACACGTCATTGTAAGGATGGAAAGGGCAGGTGTCCCCTGTTCCTTCACAAAGGCAATAAGACACAGCCATGGTCATTTCCGAAGCTCCCTTCATGTTCAGTGGTGCAGCCACCTTGCCATTTCCCAGGAACTAAAGTTGTTGTAGTAGTCCAGGAGCACAGTGTAGCATGAACCTAATAAAATGTATATGGCTTCTTCCTCAGATGCATAAGAAATTGTAGTGTATAGTGACCTTTTATACTCTCACTAAGCAAACATGACATAAGACTCTCTTATTAGCAGCCAAGGAACGCGGCTATTGGTTGTCACAAACCGATTGTTATACTCAGCCAATCGCGGCTGAGTAGCTGATGATGCGGCAGAGGGCTGTCCTAAGATGACATCATTGGCACAAGATGGCGGACGGGGGTCGGCAAGAGGCAGGTATGTATAGAGCACTACACTTCCGGGTCTGGTGTGGGTGGGGGGAAACACAGGGAAGGGGCGATTCAATAACATAAATTACAAAGTTGTATAACTTTGTAATGTGTGTTATTTAGTGAATAATTGTTAAGCGCCGCACTACCCCTTTAATGCCAGCTAATTAACCATGTAAAGGCCACTGTCAAATCTGACAGCGCTGTTTAAATGGCTTGTACAAGCCATTATACTTACAGCCCTGGTCTACTGGCTCCCAGTGCTGTGTGTGTGCCTCTGTGATAATTTCAGACTGTCTGCAGCAGCCTGAAACAATCAAGCGTAGAAAACATGAATAAATGTAGTACATATGTATTGAATTGATGCCTAAGAGCACTGATGATATTGCTAATAACAGTACAGTACAGTTTCTGTCATAGTTATAATGGATCTGATAAAGTTCAGCCTCTCTGACTGTACACTCAGTCTCTTAGCTTACTTAGAGATAAGGATTATGATCAACAACAGTGGGTGGGCACCACCAAAATACCTGTACAGGGACCACAGGTGCAGTTAGGGTGTACTGTAGTTTGAAAGTCAAGATGGATGCTGCTCAGAAGTCACATGATCCTTCTACAGTAATGAAATATAGGTATGCAGCAGAGCCAAGATAAAACAGATCAGACTGCAGGCAAAATAATGGTGTTTGTGCATTATACAGGCAGAATAAAAACATCTGTTCAGCATGCACTATTCATGGCAGATGTCAGACTGGGGAGGAGACCTTCAGGAGATATATGCTTTAAAGGGGTAGTGCGGCGGTAAAGAATTATTCACAGACTAACACACATTACAAAGTTATACAACTTTGTAATGTATGTGAATGGCCCCCTTCCCCGTGTCCCACCACCCCCACCCGTGTACCCGGAAGTGTGGTGCGCTATACTCACCTGTCACGTGCCGACACCAGCCTCCGATCTTCAGCGAGTGACGTCTTCTTCGGGCAGCCCGCGAACAGCTCCGACTGTCCCGAATGCCGCCCGCCCTCTGCAGCATCATCCGATGCTCAGCCGCGATTGGCTGAGCATAACTGTGCTCAGCCAATCGTGGCTGAGCACAGTTGTGACGCGGCGGAGGGGGGACGGGCGGCAGCGACTCGGCCGTCCATCCGAAGATGATGTTTGGCACAAGATGGCGGACGGCCCTCGACACGGATCAGGTAATGTATAATGCACCAACACTTCCGGGTACACGGGTGGGGGTGGTGGGACACGGGGAAGGGGGCTATTCGCAGACATAACATACATTACAAAGTTGTATAACTTTGTAATGTGTGCTATTCTGTGAATAATTTCTGAGCGCCGCACTACCCCTTTAAGCTTTATATAGCATTTTAGTACATTTTTTTTTTCCAGCCAACACATTAAAAGTCACACATCTTTCTGTTATGATTTTTGTCTATGTCAGTCCCTCTCCAGGTTTTAGCTGCAACTAATAACCAAAATATTAGGCTTGGCTTAGGGCCGTATTACACAGCCCGATACTCTGGATAAATCGGTGCTCGCTTTCTAAGCCTATTACATGGCTCGATAATTGTGAAGCAAAGGCAGCACAGACGTTATTAGTGATGCCCATGCAGCCCTTGCGGTACATAGTAAATAATAAAGTATATACATTACCTCAGTCTCCACGCTCCCCGGTGTTCTCACCTCTGCCTGCTCGTCATCGCCACTAGAACTTTAGAGCTGGCCACTCAGCAAATCACTGGCCGAGACGGGACAGCGCCATGGGCAGTGATTGGCTGAGCAGTCTATCACTTTAAAGACTGGTGTAGAAGCTTCAGTGGCGGCAAGCGGGCAGAAGCGAGAATACCGAGGAGCATGGACAGGTATGTATAAATTTTTCTTAATACACTCTTCAGCCATCGGCCACACATTGCTATTACACATAGTGATGCCACCAGGCAGCCGACGATTTTAGGCAGAATCTGCCAAATTGGCCTGATTCTGCAGTTTATCGCTCCATCTAATAGGGCCCTTAGGCTGGTCAAACAGAGATTATATAGCACTAAAGTTTTTTTGTTTTTTTTACCAATCAATTTCATTGCAGAATGCCAAAGCATTGAAAAGTGCTGGCAGAAACTGACAATTATGTAACACCACACAGTACTACCATTACTGCTCCACAGCTTTCCCAGATTCCTGAATGACAAACCTATAAAATTACACCACAATACGAAAGAGGAGGGCGGAATGATATGTACAGTCTGGGCATTATATGGCAAGTCTTCTTTGTAACATTTTGTATTGTAAATGTGGACTGGAAAAACACTGGGGGAATGAGGGAATGCATTAATTTATAAGGTACATTTCTTCCAGCCTAAAGCCGGGTCTAAATAAACTAGAGAGGGTGGGCTGCATCCACCAACGTCACGTCCTCAGGAGACAATATGTACATAAAACCAGTTTACCTTGGGAGAAGGAAACAACTTCAGTACATGAAACAGACAACACAACAAGTATTTGTACAGCACAGGCATGCGATGACAGCTCCTGGCGTATCAATATTTGCTGGGAAATCACTACCTATTTATCTTAATACCTGTACTAACATTTGTCACCTAAGAATGTCCTATGAATGTTATGCCCTATGAACGAATGGAGCAGTAGTACAGGCTCGCTCTCATATTAGACAAAGCAATTCTTCGTTTTCACCGATTAGCGATAATCAATTGCAAAGGAGCGTGTCTAAATACCTTAAGAGCTTGTTTAGTGAACGACAAGCGAGAATTTTTTCTTTTAAAACGACAGGCACTTAGAGGAAAAGATAAATTGCTAAGAAAAGTTGTTAATGCAAGCGTAAATAAGAGAGTAATTGTGTTCGTAATATTCTGTGAACGACAAGAGTTTACACTGAAAGACTTTCGATTTTCAGGTCAGCTCAAAAGATGCGATGAACAAATTTTCATTCATCGTTTGATTGTGGCCACGTTTACACCAGAAGATTATCGCTTAAATTCAAACAATTTATTGTGCAATAATTGGCCCATGTAAAAAGCCCTTCAGTTTTAGGTAGCCTGGACGCAGATTAGCCCAGCCAAATCTTATGCACTCCCACAATCCTGTAGCAAAGATAAGACAAAGGAAGGTAAGAGCCCAAGGGAGGAAGCTGTGGCTTCTGCCAGTTCCCAGGATACTGCTCTAATCTACAGAAGCCAGAACCTAATAAAGCAGTAATGGGTATTTCTACTTTGTACTTATAATTTTGATAAAATATTCCTATTTGATGAATTCTAAAACGAAAATCAGAACCATTATAAAAGCTAAAAAATCCAATGAAAGGACATGCCTCCAAAAGTAAAGACACTACCTATACACGAGCCCTTGGCCACTATTTTAATTGGCAGTGATCTCCAACCTGTGGCAGTTTTCAGCACTATACTATCATGAGGCTGGTGGCCATGCTGGGAGCTATAGTGTTGCGCCAGAAGGATAACCACAGCTGCCCTGAACAAATAGGCAGATTTTTATAATGCAATCGATAGTTGGCACTAGAGATGAGCGAACCTCGAGCATGCTTGAGTTCATCTGAACCTGATAGTTCGGCATTTGATTAGCGGGGGCTGCTGAACTTGGATAAAGCTCTAAGGTTTTCTGGAAAACATGGATACAGCCAATGACTATATCCATGTTTTCCACATAGCCTTAGGGCTTTATCCAACTTTAGCAGCTACCGCTAATCAAATGCAGAACGCTCGGGTTCGGATGAACTCGAGCATGCTCGAGGTTTGCTCATCTCTCGTTGGCACCAGTCTGGTAACATGTTACCTGACAGCTGTTAACTCTAATGTATACCGTAATAAGAATTCAGAAAGATATTTCTAAGCATTTAAAGATCATTCATCATTGATGGAATTGTTCACACGTGAATGGATTCTTGCAACCACAAGTTACAAGTTATATTAAACATATAAAGCTACTCTGCAGTTGCTTAGTGTAAATTGGCCTGCAGAATGAGAGAAGCCTCCAGACAATATTTCTATATCATGTGTTAAAAGCTTCTCACATGTTTCAAGATGAGAACCATCTGCATCACATGCTGCACATCTGCTGGAACGTTCTCTGCAACTGCCAAGTTACGTGCGGCTCAGTACAAGCATTTGTGAAAGATACACCCAGGGTGCGAGACCCCGGGAAGCCTCTGCCACTCCCAGACACATAGGCCCTCAGGAATACAATGCTGGCTCTACTGACATGGGCCATGGCTGTTTCAGTACTGCGATTCTACAAAAAACACTAATTCGATCATCAGAAAAATCTCTCGCCACATACAGCCAGAGAAAGGCTGCATCATACTCCACTGCACAGGCATTCAGTAGGATAGGTCTCCTTTAGACTTTGATTATTAAAAAACATATACAGTATATTCACTGTGTTCCTCTAGATAGGAAAGTTACTACAAATGACACTAACACTTTGCGGTCTCCTTCACAGATCAGCAATTGCGGACAGACTACGGACCCAATCATACACCCTAGGGTCACCATTCACCAATAAACGGGTCCATGCATTTCGGATGACTACGGATGCATACCTGTGGACATGTGATTGAGGCCTAAGGGTGAAATTTCCACTCCAACAGACAATGGCTGGAAATAGTTTAGCTTTGTTTAGGTCAAAAGAAAAAGATCACGTTCCACAGAAAAGGAAAGAGAAGGAATATTTACACCTGTAACTTTACCTCCTATTATAAATAGCCAAGACAATGTTGTCGCTAAGATGGAAAGCTGCCAATTCTAAGGTCTTTGTTCACTCCTCTATTCTAGACAAACAAAACCAATCAAGTATCGATGTACTGTACGCTCAATCAGTAATGACAATGGGGGAAATTTATGAATGCTCCAGAGCGTAAAATTATTTTTTTTTATTGCACCAAAAAACAAGACCTACAGAACAATAGCTATCTAATGTGTATGGCTATCTTACAGCTGAGCGTAAAGCTGCAAAGTGCAAGCCATTAAGTACTGTTTCCTCAAATAGGAATGTGACAGACAACCATTTGTCAGGGAACACTACTCTCAAGGCATAAGTGCAGAGCATAACCCCAGCAATGTGCTCATCTTAATGTAAATTAATGTTTCATAGATACCACATTTGGCAGGGAATATAGTCCCCTACTTTGTAGGACTGCTGTTATCCTTACATTAAATTGATGTCCACTGAGTTGAAAATGAGCATTTACCCTGCAGTTCTTTTGACAAGAACTAAACCAGGGAAATTTCCCTTTGGCAGGACACATCATGATCAGCCAGACATCAGGCTCCTCCTTCATGGGTATAACTATGTTGTCAGTAGTGCAGGAGTTTTGAAAACTTATTAAAGGGGTTATCCAGGATTAAAAAAAAAAAAATCACACCTACTTTCTTTTAAAAACAGCCGCACTGGTCCTCAGGTTGTGTGTGGTACTGAGTGGCAAAACCACATCCAAACTGAGGATAAGTGTGCTGCTGTTTCTGGAAAAAGCAGCCATGTCTGTTCAAGGGCCCTATTACATAAGACGATTATGTTGCAGAAAATTGTTATATCTTTCAAATTTAAACGATAATTAAACGAGGCCAACGAAGTCCACTTACTTCCCCGGTTCCAGCGCCGGGTCCTGGATTGCATTGCTCCAGTCCACGCTGCCCAGCCACTTCCTACCCGCTTACTGGTCTCGGAAGCAGGCTTCAAACCTCACGACTAAAGCCCGCGTCAGAGACCAGGAAGCAGCCGGGCAGCGCGGACCGAAGTAGCGCGATCCGGGACCTGGCGATGGAACCAGGGAGGTAAGGGGATGTCGTTGGCCTCATCCACCTCCTCCCCGACCATAGGCGAAAAAGCCTCCCAGACCAGAGTACCTCTTTAATTGTTCACTAATCGTTCAGAGTAATTCCTCATTGTTCATTCTTTTGCTGGATCAGATGGAGTAAACAATCGTATTAACAATCTTTATAAAAAAAACTATCATTCTGTGTACTATGGTAGCAATTTTAGGTTAGCAATAAACAATCTTGTTTGAAATTATTTATTGTTAAAGGGGTAGTGCGGCGTTTAATATTTATTCATTAAATAACACACATTACAAAGTTATACAACAAAGTTATACAACTCGCCACCAATCGTGGCTGATGACGCAGCAGAGGGGGGCCGGCATGAGGGACGGCTGGAGCAGTCAGGCCAGCCTCCCGAAGAGGACGTCGTCAACCCAAGATGGTGGCTGGGGTCGACAGCAAATACGTAAGTATAATGCACCACACTTCCACCATAACTTTTGGGGGGGAACACAGGTAAGGGGGCCATTCACTTAAATAACACACATTACAGTTGTATAATTTTGTAATGTGTGTTATTTAGTGAATAAATGTTAAATGCCGCACTACCCCTTTAATTGTTGAAAATCACTTTGTCTAATAGGACCCTGAGGGTGGTATTACACGGGCCGAGCAGGGCCCGATAATACCTGTAAACGAGCAGCGATCTGCTAGATCGTTGCTCGTTTACTGGACCTATTACACGGCCCGATAATCGTTTGACAAGAGCTGCAAGGACATCGTTACCGATGTCCTTGCAGCCCTTGCTAAACTGGCATACATTACCCATCCACGTTCCAGGGCTGCTCCTGCGTCCGCTTCTCCCGGGGGTCCCGCGCGCTCTCTAGCGTCACAGCAGCCTGTCAGCTGGTAGGCCGCTCAGCCAATCACAGGCCGGGACCACCGCGGCCTGTGATTGGCTGAGCGGCCTATCAGCTGACAGGCCTCTGTGACGCTAGAGCGCGCGCGGGACGCAGGGAGAAGCGGACGGCAGGAGCAGCCCTGGAACGTGGATGGGTAATGTATATCGTTAGTCGCCGGCCACGCACCGCTATTACACGCAGCGGTGCGCGGTCGGCGCCCGACGAAAATAGGTTCTAACCTATATCAACGATCAGCCGATGATCGTTGTCATCGGCTGATCGTTGCATTTATTACACGGAGCGATAATTATCGTTTCGTGTAATACCACCCTAAGGGTCCACTTACACAGAAAGATTATTTGACAGATTATCTGCCAAAGATTTGAAGCCAAAGCCAGAAACAGACTATAAACAGAGATCAGGTCATAAATGAAAGCCTGAGATTTCTCCACTTTTCAAAACCATTCCTGGATTTGGCTTCAAATCTTTGGCAGATAATCTTTCTGTGTAAATGGACCCTAAGCCTTGATAACTCCTTTAAAGGAATTGTCAAGTTTTTGCAAATACATTCATTCAGCAAACTTTCCTTCTCTTGATATGACTTGCCGCTTATTTGTAATATGATAATATGACAGCGTATTATATACACACGCGCATTTATATATATATATATATATATATATATATATATATATATATATATATATATTTATTTATACACACACACACCAGCCAGATCACTGCTTTTAGAGCAGAGTTGTGGTTGTAAACCTAACCTTGAGCTGTCATCAATAGAAGAAAAGGACCCAGCAAGGTTAACTAGACAGAAGACACTTCTCTCATAAATGTCTTGGCTGGCCAAACCTCCTAATCTAATACCTGAACCCTTCTTTTGACACTTACTCTTTTGTTCCAGATCTCTAACCTCCTCAGGGGGAATCTTCAGCTTGTCTAGGTGCTCCCGTAATACGCTGGACCACTTCAGTAGAGATTCCATTATCGTCCACGGCCTGGACATGTCTACCACAAACACAGCCATTGTGTCACGGATTGTGTCCGCAGACAAAGCAAATTTTAAAAGGCCTTTGTGGTACAAGTCTCCATCTAAAATCCACACATTGCAGCGTGTAAGATCTGAGGGTAAAACACACAAGACAGTCATTGCATTATTTCCAAGCATCAGGTACATAACAAACAAAACCATCAGAGAGCTTGCAATGTGGATCTAATGCTGCTGCACAGCACCACAGACACTAGATAATGTGGATGACAAGAACTCCTAAGCTATAAAGGTCACCACAGTGGTTGTCACTCAGCTTTCCCAGAGGATAAGGACAATGCTGCAGTCATGTAGGAAACAAAAAATAAATTTGTCTGTTTTATTCAAGCAGCAAGTTAAAAAGATGGAACCGGTAATTCCTCAATGTGGAACAGTGCCCCCAACCCAGTAATCTCCAATGGTAATGAATTCTCATAACCTGTTAGCAGTGGCTGATGTTTAAACTGGTCTAGATGTGTAGATGCGGGAATACTTGGATGTGTAAGAGACTGTATACTAAGATATCTAGATCACCATATTTGCCTTCTAGCACAATTAGCATTTTCTCAGCTTCCGACTGACAGAACATGTATATACTCTTGTGTTTACACAGATTAGCTCATGTGCCTGGCAGCCAAGCAATGAGCTGGATCCTACAGTAAAAGCACTCATTGTTTTTGGACAATATCAACCATAATTTGTCACGCAGCTGCTGCTTGGCACTGGTGGGTGCCGTAAATAGCTGGCAATGTGCTGCAGAGAGACGCAAGCCACGTACAGCAAGCTGCAAATAGTCTGGCTCACTAAAATAGAAGCTGATGTGTCTGTATTATGCAAATGAAGTCTGCCATACAAATAATAGAAATGTCTGCAGTGACTACTACAGCGCAGTAACAGAATCAACATTACTTACAGCTAGTAACCAAACAAACCTCAATAAAATGTATGGTGGAAGGAAAGCAAAGATCATCGTCCCCTCCCTTCTCCTTTCCCTGTCTCAGCTCATAAGACATAAATGCACTAGTTAATTTACCATGTAGCTGACTGGACACATGCAGGAGAGATGGGGGAGATTTATCAAACCTTAAGGAACAGTGTTGCAGCTACTCATAGCAACCAAGCAGATTCCAGCTTTCATTTACCGGAGGACTTCCAAAAATGAAAGCTGGAATATGGGTAGCTGCTCTGCACAAGCTGTAATAAATGTTCCCCTATATATTTTCTTAATGGGTCAGTTACCTTAACATTTACGCATATAGCCCCCCCCCACCACCACCACCACCACAGCAGCTCCCCATGGCCTCCCCCGCACTTACCCACTCGCCGGCGGTGCATGTAATAGTGCCTGCAGCGAGTGGGGAGTGAGGAGCAATCGAGCACTGACCTTGGCACTTGCTTGCTCCAGGAGATTACCCCGTGTATTAGGGGCTATAAACAAGCATGTTAAGCTAAGCATTTATGTATTCAAAATGGGGGGGGGGGTAGGACTGCCAGACCCCTTTGGTGGCAATTTCCATGTGAACAAATCGAATCAGACAGCTGAAGTTGAGCATACCCAAACCATCTCTCCCCCAACATCATCCATTGGGAAAGAGTTACAAGGTCAAGGTATACCAGAAAAACTTGCAAAACATTCAGTCAAAACATGTCAGTTGTGGTCATGCAGCAGTTGGACAGCTGCAGTCCTATGTAGCGCCATGGGTGACTCATATTGGTAGCGGATGGAAAGAATGGGGAAGCACTACTTCTGTCAGCAAAAACAAAGTTTGAGTATCTATGAAAACGAACCACTGTTTGACAGAAATGCATGCAACCTCCATTGGATCAAAATAGAGGTCGCGCACATTTACATCAATGTGTTTACCTCATTACAATTAAGCCTGACAACTGCTGAGGCCGCACATGTGTTCGAGGCCCCACCTTGGACATACAGGCGCATCATTGGGTACATACCTAAAAGGCATATAATTTGCACCTCGCTGATTACACCCAGAAGAGAATTCTGGGGCAAAGGCAGACTGCGTTTGCAGAGAGACACAAAAATGGGAGGGCTTTGGCCTTTTTGGTCTGAACAGAGTCACCAGACGGTAGTAGCTGCTTTATGTGTAGAAGATGGCTCCTTCATAACTGAACCAAAGGTCTGTGACCAGTTTGTCCGATATTACACATAGGTATATGCCTCATGTTCAGCTTTTATAGACCTCACTGTATCCCTGGATAGGATCTCCCTGCACTTTTCGTCCGTTTCAGATCGATTAGATCTTAATGCCCCAATTATAGAGGCGGAAATACAGAGAGCTATTACACAATTGGTTCCCCGCAAGGCTCCTGGCCCGGACGGCTTCCCAGCTGAATAGTACAAACTGTACAAGAAGCTGCACAGCTCTAGACTGCTAACCCTGTTTCAGTATGCTCTTTCTCTTACTGTCCTCATTTTATGTTGTGATCTATGAAGCTGGGAAGGCTTCAGACCTATCTCTTATTAATTTGATTATTAAAATCTTGGCAAAGGTACTGGAGCAGTGATCCTGTCAGTAGTGGTAACAGATCAGTCGGGTTTCATGCCAGGAAAATCGACAGACATTAACATTCAGCAACTATATACCAACCTCTAGTTGTGCCATGATAATGCACTAGACAAAATCTGTACTATACCCAGTTGATAATATTGACCCTGGTTCTGTTCCTCCTGCTCATCTCTTCTTTTTGTTGATAGATTTGTTTACTTGGGAATATACATAAAGATGTTCACCCTTTTCCTGCTCTAAACCTAGACCCTACGGTGCAGGAGTGGCCCGGAAGCTGAAGGCATGGAATACCCTTCCATTATCCCCGATCGGCCAAATCAATATTTTCAAAATGGTCTTGTTACCTAAATTATTGTATCTTTAAAGGGCGGCCCTAATGTCCCTACCAAAGACCCACTTTTTGGCTCTGGATAAACTCCTGACGCCAATACACAGGTATCTACCAGAACTGTGTAATCTCCTGAATTTTCTGGGTGCAACATGGTCTTAAAAATTTGATACAGCTGTACCCAGAAGGAGTTCCATCTACATTTGCAGACCTTAAACACTTTAATTTCCCTCAGTCACACACATGCAGGGTACAGTTCAGGGGAGAGAGCATTGACTTAGATTATGGCGATATTGAAAAGGTACTAAGTAGGGACCCACTAGAGAAACCTGTATCCTCCCTATATCTGACTATAATGTACAAGCAGGATTTCCCGGTGGCCAAGCCATTAGCTAAGTGGTAGGCTGATGTTCCCTCACTTGAAAAATCACCACATTAAAGAACTGATGAGTCCCTGGAAAAAAATAATAATAATAAAATCGGTAATTTGTGCTAGGGATCGGGGACAGGTTGGTTAAGATGGGTAAACTCTTCTCCGACATCTGCAGGGGATGTGGAAGAGATAAGGGAGTATAGATACACATGATATGGTCTTGCCCAATTATTCAGGATTACTGGTGCAAGGTGCACCACTTACTTGATCAGAAGGTAAATCTCCCTGGATTGTGTGCCCCTGAGAATAGTCTCTAAAAGAACCATCTCTAGGCTTATGCATATTCTCACTGTGTATGCTGTGGTTATCTATTTTGTAAACCTTAGTTGAAATGTGTGTCATTGTAAACCATTAATGTCACTCACGGTAGTGAATGCTCGGTTTCTTTCTTTTTTCCATATTTTGTATCTGTTTTTAAAATTAAAAAGCTATAAACAAACACTTATCATGGATATCTGCACTTCTGTAGTACAAGAGAAATTCACCACTGACCTGGCAGCGGCTGCAGTGATAGGTACACTTTTAGTTAGAATTCTGGCATGGTTTAAGCCGCCTAATAGTTGGTCTAAACTGAAGTTGGCCACACACTTTCAATAACATCAGTAATTTCTCCTGCCCTCCCCATACACATGAACGTTCAGCATGGTCCTGTGTTCTTTATGGGGATGGGAGCTGATGGTGTGTTTACACACACACACACAGATTTATCTGACAGATTTTTGAAGCCAAAGCCAGGAACAGACTATAAACTGGGAACAGGTTAGAAAGGAAACACTGAGATTTCTCCTCTTTTCAAATCCATTCCTGGTTTTGGCTTCTAAAATCTATCAGATAATCTGTCTGTATGCACCTGTATATGACCCAATGTATTATATGAAGGTCCCCATGCACATACTAAACCAAAAAAGAAAGGGGAACAACCCACAAACAAAAGTGCAGGACCAAATGTTTGAAAATGTATTGTCTTTCTTTTATTTGAATATATATAGAAGCAAAAATTTACAAAGATATAAAAATATTGTACAGGAGCTGACACTTATCCAGATCCCCAAAGGAACAGGTGGTGATAAATGGAGTTACACAGTAAACCTCAAAAACATAGGAAATATATAAGATCAATTTACATTATTGGAGCACTGGGCATTGGGCATATATCTAACCAAATAATGTCACTCAATAGAATACAATACAAAATATAAGACAGATGTCAGACCAATGATTTGCCCACAAATCTTGTCCTTAATGTACAAACCACCAAACCACTCACCTGACGCGCGTTTTGCATATTTGCTTTATAGAGGGTGATAAAGTAAATATGCGAAATGCCCATTGGGTGAGTGGTTTGGTGGTTGGTGAATTAAGGACAAGATTTGTGGGCAAATCATTGGTCTGACATCTGTCTTATACACATTTTGTATTGTATTCTATTGAGTGACAATATTTGGTTAGATATATGACCAATGCCCAGTGCTCCAATAATGTAAATTGATTTTATATATTTCATATGTTTTTGAGGTTTACTATGTAACTCCATTTATCACCACCTGTTCCTTTGGGGATCTGGATAAGTGTCAGCTCCTGTACAATATTTTTATATCTTTGTAAATTTTTGTTTCTATATATATATTCAAATAAAAGAAACAATACATTTTCAAACATTTGGTCATGCACTTTTGTTTGTGGGTTGTTCCCCTTTCTTTTTTGGTTTAGATAATCTGTCTGTGTAAACGCACTGTGATAAATGTGGTATACTCTAAAGGCCCTATTACACTGAACGAATATCGGCGTATTCAGACGATATTGGCCGATAATCGCTCTGTGTAATAGAAGGCAACGATCAGCTGACGATGTTGGCTCATACAGATACGATCTGCTGCTGTCATTCTGAGGAACAGGAGCAGCGGCAGCAGACCACCACTATCCCCTATGGGCTGCCCAGGCGATCTAGCGATCACCCGGGCAGCCCCCCCGCAGCTCCTTGTGCCCCTGTACTCAATGAGCACTGACAGCGCTCGTTTGCTCCTCTAGTCGCCCCGTGCAATAGGGGTTTAAGATTCTTTAGTCTAAATTTTAGAGTTTCTAATTACATGGCTTTAGAGACCATTCTGTTTATATTCAGAAACTGAAAATCTATCCTGATCATGCTTTTTAACACACATGCTTGATTCCTCCTGTATCTTGCAGTGAGCACAGTAACTGTGTGAGTAGGACATGATCAGGACAGGCCTTTAGCTTCATGCTGGCTGACAGCAGGCAGATAATTTGAAAGGGAAGAGATAAGAAAGCAGCTAATGTCAGCATTAGAAAATGATTTTGTGTCACTGCACTTTCAATGCATTAAATAAAAAAATAAAAAGTTGTAAATGCAGGGGAAGTTCTTTTAATACAGACTGTCCCTTTAAACATTTAAACTTCACAGTACATTGTGTAGTACTACTTACCATCTCGGTCCTCATCATGGATGCTAAGATACAAATATTCCAGACCTCGGCCTTTCTTGTTATGATCAGCTCCTTGCAGTTTTGCCATAAGAGTTGTCTTTCCTGATCCATCTTCTCCTGCACAAACCAAAGGAGTATAGTAGATAAAGGCCACAGAGAAGTGGGGGAGATTTACCAGGCAGCCTCACAGTAAGAATTTGCCTTGTTGCCCATACCATACTTGTTTTTGTTTTTATTATTATTATTATTATTACTATTATTGTTTTTATTTTAAATTTCTGCTTTAAAATCTTAATAAACCCTGATAAAATAAAAACTAAGCTGTCATAGGCTGCTATGAGCAACAAGGAATATTCATACTTAAAAGAGAGCCATCTGTCTATTCTATTTTCAACTGGATTTAACGACTGGTGGGATCCCTATCTGGAGATATGGGGGGCAGTGGACCCCAGTTCTCTCAATAGGTGCCGGGTGGTAGTGTCAGAGATGTATAGGACAAGTACAGCGTATATTATGTTTTTTGTAAACCAATTTAAATTTGAGGTGACAATACTATGAATATCCATCCAAACCCCATGCAATGGGACAGCCATTGCTCTGTGCATACAGTGCATCTCCCAATTGGCTCCTACAGTCCATAGTACTTATCATAGGATTTGTTGAGACACCTCCCTGCACATTGCCAAATTTACATCCATCATTACCCATACATCAAAACTACAATGGATGCACAAAAAGATAGGACCTCACTTACCAAATACCAGTATATTTTTCCCACAGGGTAGCTTATTCCGTGCCCTGGTAGAAACGTCACTGAGAATAGATGACCTACACAAAGAAAAAAGTTGGGTTATAAACGGTTATGATGAAATGGGCAAATGCATAAACAAAAAGAATAGATATATTTTAGTATAGCAGCCACTGAACCTTCTCAACTTGTCAAATATTTGCAGGACAGACCTTGTGGCATAATAAAGCTGAGGCTGCATCTCTTTAAATAAGGAGGGGGGTAATAGGTCATATTTTATTAATCAGCACATCCGCAGTGCACCTCACTGGCTTCATGCTAATGTATAACAATACATCCCCAAGCTTTAACATGGACATTAAAGGGCACTAGGAAACCCGAAGTGTCTACTATCTAAGGAATGGGGATACTACTGCACCAAGCAAATACAGTACATTACTAGCAGTACACGGAAAAATACAAGCTCTTCCATAATTAAAAAAAAAAAATCAGGTTGGAATCAAATAAATGATGACGACAACTATACTGGATCCCATCCACCTCTCTTAGAAAGAAAAAGCTGGAATGGCCTCACAGATGAAGACGATCCAACTTTCCCAGGGATGTTCTGGCTTACAGTGTTACTCACAGACGCCATAAAAAGCCTCATGACAGAAAGTGGCGCAGCTTGACAAACCAGGGTGTGGTATTCTCCCAGGCCATGGAGCATTATAGTTAAGAGCTTGGTATAGAGTGTGCAGAACCGGGAACTAATATTAACAAGGGCTGTAAAAGATGAAAAGGGCTGGAGAGCTACACGAGGAACAAGCATAGAGATGTACTGACCTGAAGTTCTATTAAAGAGGATCTGATCACTCCATTGTAGAGAATACCCAAATTCCCCAGAATATAACAATACAATAATATCTTTTCCTAGAAGTCTGTGTTGTGTGATCCCTGTAATTTCTCTGGGAAGTAAAAGAACAAAACTGACAACCAGGAATACAATCTCTGCCAACAGGCAGTGTCCATGTCCAGTCAGTGCTTATAGTAGTAGGTTATATAGGAGGGACACTCCATTATACAGATTTATTACCAGAAAGAAACGCAAATGTTTACTAAAGGAGAGCACACCAAGTAAATGCTATTACACCCATCTTTTTTCTTTAACCCTGATAAAACATAGAAGACTTCCCATTCAAGACTTCTAAAAGGCTGGGTGACAACATGATCTGCTGCACAGAATAAGCCTGAGATTCCCAGAAGCTCTGCTGCTGTTCCCCCCTGGCACTGGGCGCTGGTGATGACAGGATGATGCGAGAGATATAGACGGGCATGGCACTCTATTAGAGCTGGCATGACTAAGCTGACAGCTCTGCACCGTATACAGCTCCATTTCACCGGTGAGGATTTACTGCAGACAAGCCGGCTGAGTAGCAGTGGCATAGAAGAAGGACCGAGAAGTTTTTAATAAGCGTGGAATATGCAGTTCTGTGCTATGAGATCATAAATCATTTCAACAGAACACAAGCCATGCTAACTAAATCTTGTGTGTCATCTCAGAGCTAGTAGCTGGCACCAGGATACACTATTACCAAGCCCTAGAGTTTACAATGCACCAAGAACTTTCACACCACACTGAGGATGGGTTCACACGTAAAGCTGCAGCAATGATTTACACTGGCCCTACAATATATACCTTTAATCCACCATTGTAAATTTACCTCCGGATTACCTGTTTGAGGAAAAACACTGACCACAGGGAAACCATAAAAAAGCAGGCTATCTACTGTTTACTAATCTTACTATAGTTTTATGTGATAGCCCAGAAAAGCTCAGCTCATCACGCATGACCTCAGGACAGGGATGGACTGTTTCTACTGGTCAGACATAAAAACGGAGACATAAAAAAAACCTGGAACCAGAAAGGTGGCTTACATTGTTATACCATCTCCAACAGCTAGGATATATCGATTTGCCTTACCTTATGATGTGTTTTGGACCCACTCCAGGTTTGGGGTAAAAACGCTATAATACTGTCTTGCTTTCCATTTTCTTACCATAGCATCTATGTCATCTAGGCTTCCCATAACGCTTTGGTCAGGGGCAGTCTGGTAGCTGACTGACTTGCCATTGAATTGTATCAGAATGGGTTTATATTTAACATATATGTTGTATATAGAAGAATCCATTTTATCATGGACTTACATTATTTAAAAAAAAATGTTATAATACAACTACTATGTTTTTGCATACAGTAAAATCAACCCCTTAATGGTGACAACTCTAATATCTCTCTATTGAGCAGGAGACGCCGAGGATGAAGGTATGTCTCTTACCTTCATCCTTGGTGCCCTTCCTGTGCACTCAGTCGTTTATGCCTCAGTCCGGTAATACTGTTAGGAGCACTGCCCCACCCCCCCTAGTGACAATCCAGCCCACTTCATTGATTATCATTAGAAGAGGCGGGCCGAACGGCGATATGGAGGCAGGGGAGTGCTTCTAATGGTGCCCTAGTGCTCCAAACATTCTTACCGGACCGTAGAATGAATGCCACAAAAATGTACTGGTACGTCATGGTGCAGTTACGGGTGTATGGAGCATGCTTGGGAGACTGGCTAGCTGCAAACCACATGGCTCCCCACTTCATTTAGCTATGACAACATCATTTTAAGGCCATTGTCCCACATAATAAGAGACCAGCCAGGTCATAGAACAACCAGTGTCAGAAAAGATCATCTTTACTGCTGCTAAATGAGAATGCAGGTGCATCTGTGCACGCCCACATCCGAATTCCCTGCTGCACACAATGGAGCGTGCGGCCGGAGCCGCACGCTCCACTGTGTGAACGGACAGGGTTTTCTGCGGCCGCTATTTATTGAATAGCAACCGCAGAAAACTGACATGTCAATTTCTTGCGGCGCTGCTAGAGATCCCGGCCGGAGTGTATGCCATGTGTATACACTCCGGCCGGGATTCCATAGAAGGCAGCACTACGTAAGCTATGTAGTAATCAAGGCCGTTGTTGCAAATATGCAACAATGGCCATGATAACTACGTAGCTTACGTAGTCTGAACATGCCTGCACATTGGTGGTGGTATAGTTGCACAGACTGGCTTCTTATAACATGTACTAGGCCTCCATGGCCACTGAGACTTATCTACTGCTGCAGTAGTACTACATTGATCCCTAAAATCAGTCAAGCAGATGCTCACAGAAGTTCGGTACATAAACTGGATATACTTATATCCATACTGACCAGAGGAATTAAGATAACACATATATATTTGATTGAACAGCTTAACCACGCACCCTGGTTTCACCCAGCAGAGTTTGGCTCAGTATTTCACATCAGTATTTGTAATCCAAAAACAGGCGTGGGTCCAAAATGTGCCTTAACACACAACATATCTGCAGCGGATTTCTCTCTGCAAATTTGCAGCAAAATTCGCTGCGGAAACTTGGCCACTGCGAGTATGTCAGCCCATTGAAATGCATGGGTAAGTATCCACAGCGGTTTTGCTGCTAATTCACAGCGAGAAATCCGCTGCGGATACGTTTTGTGTGAAGGCACCCTTAAGGTCCAAATCTGTGCATTGTTTTTTCCCCCTATATGTTTCCTATCTTGAACCAATAGAGGGGGGAAAAAAAAAAACACACGATGCAAAGAACTGTACCTTTTTCAGGGCCTCGGGATGGAGGTCACAGGATTGGAGTCCTGGTCCTTTTATAGTAGTAATCAAAACTTAATACAAAGATGTAACTGACATAAAATAGAATGGTACAAAGAACTAGAACATGGAGCGAGAGGTCCCTAGTGTAGAACTGGTCACAAACAGAAAGACTTTGCTTGCATGACTCTCAGCATGGTTTTCCTTCAGGCTATGTTCACACTGTTCTCTGTAGTCAGTATTTTTAGCCATAATCACAAGTGGAATCTAGATAGAGAACTATGAAGATTCCATTAACTATATTGCAAAGATCTGCACCTTTTTTTCCCACTGAGCAAAATACTATGCGAGAAACACCCCCCTCCCCACACACACGCATGCATGCACCCCTTTACCCTTAGGCTACGTTCACACAATGTAATATAATGGCCGTTGGTCTGAGTGTTAAACGACGGCTGCTCTATTACATGTTCATCCAGTCAATAATGCATTATCAGCTGTAGGACCATACTTTTCCACCATAGAAGTAGGGCGACTCCTTTCCAGTCTAAACAACTGGAGAAAGTTCTACCGGTCCCCTTCCATGTTACAGACTTGTCAATGACTCCATAAATCCTGGTACAGTGCTGAGCCCTACAGCCATCAGTATACACATACAGTATATACACATGTACAGCCTATGAGAGGAGCTATAGGTATGGAACAATATCACCTTGCAGAAGCTGCAGCTTTGTGCCAATGGATGGCGCTATTTATATTACATTACAGACACAGCAATATAAGACTGACATATATATATATATATATATATATATATATATATAGTGTATGTGTGTATTCATTTCCCAAATACACAGGTGACTTCGCAGAAACATGACTCCCTCTATGGCTTTACAGCTGATGGTGAACTACAAGTCCAAGAATGACAAACTGGGACTGGAATCGCCATCCTCCCCGCTTAGCAGGGCCTGGCTGTGTGATGATGACAGCTGTCACCCATCTCTGCCCCCATCCCCACTGTAATGCCGGAGGATGGCAGCCCCAGTAGCAGAGCTCAGTGTATTCCCCCCATAGCACCATATAACAGCCCCCTGCCGCCCGGGCATCCTCCTCACCATAGACTCTGCCCCTCGTCTTCATCGCCCCCCACTCCAGGTGCCTCCCCCCGGTCAGCGCCCAGCAGCTTCCTTTCCGCCGCCATCTTGCCACTGCGGCCACCACAAAGAATGACATCACCCGGTACTCTTCGGAGGACCTAACTTTGAGGTGACCGATCAGATGCCTGATTAGACACATAAAGCTTTCTGCTGCAGTGATCTCAGAAGGTGACCCGGCGGGAAAAAAACATCACTAGGAAGAGCTTAAAGTGTGAGATTTTTAACATAGAGGACGCTCCGGCAGCGCTCGGTATCAGGCAATTACTAGGGCAGCTTCAGCGTCTAGGTCTTCAGGACACGGGTGAAGTCATGAGTGGAGGAGCCGCCCTGATTCACCTGCTGCCATCTGCTGGTAAGAAGGTGACATTACATGAGATGATGTCAAGGCGTTCATAGTTCTCATGATGTTGCATCACTGTGGCTGGGTTTCACACAGAATTTTTGCTCATTATTTCGGTCCTCATATTGCAACCAAAACTAGGAGTGGATTGAAAACACAGAAAGGCTATGTTCACACAATGTTGAAATTTAGTGGATGGCCATCATTTTATGACAAATAATGGCCGTTATTTCAAAACAACAGGGTTTTTTTTAAATAACGCCAATTACTTGCCACTAAATGATGGCCATCCACTAAATAACGGCGATCCACTAGCCTTTCTGTCTTTTCAATCCAGTCCTGGTTTTGGTTGCAATATGAGGACCAAAATACTGAGCTAAAATACTGTGTGAACAGCCTTAGGCTATGTTCACATTTGGTATGAGACCGGCCGTTCCGTGACCTGGCCAGGTTACGGAACGGACTGTCTCAGAAAAGATGATCCTAGCCGGTACTGCAGTACCAGCCGGTTGATCTGTAGCGCCGCTGAGTTTTGATGTGGGCGCATCCGTGTGTGCCCGTATCACAAATCCACACAGCACACAATGGAGCGTGCGGCCGGAGCTGCTCGCTCCACTGTGTGCACTGACAGGGTTTTCTGCGGCCGCTATTCACTGAATAGCGGCTGCAGAAAACTGACATGTCAGTTTTCTACTGTGCCGCTAGGGATCCGTCATATTTTACTCTGGGCTTACAAATGTCCCCGGAGCTCAGGGGATTTATGTAAAGGCACATTGCCTCTACATAAATCCCAAGCGCACAGAGCCCGTCCGTGTGAAATTTTGGAAACTTATGCCAGCTTAGAGCTGGCATAGGTTTCAGTATCATTTTTCCGCCGGAAAAATGACAAATGCGGCACACACAGAGGCTGCGCCCCCTCTGCGTGCTGCCGCACCCCCCATAACGCCCCCTCTCCGCCCCACTGGCGAAGGTGGCGCAGATGGGGCAGATATGAAAAAAATATTCACAAAATTACCCTTTGTGAATATTTTTACGCCAAACAGCCCCATCTGCGCCTAAAAACGTGTTTTCGCCTTTTCATACATGTCTCCCTATGTGTATACACTCCGGCCGGGATTCTCTCAACCTGTAGCACTATGTAAGTACCGCAGAAATCATGGCCGTTGTAACAATTTCTGCGGAACTTACGTAGTGTGAACATAGCTTTAGGGTGTGTTCTCACATACAGGATCTGCAGCAGATTTGATGGCGCAGATTTGTTTCTGCAGCAGATCCTGTACGTGGGAACTGTTGGTGTGGATATTAACCAACCCAGGCATTGGATACATTAAAAAAAAACAAAAGTATCCATCACAAATTAAAAAATCATTTTTGTTATTAACTGTTTAAAAGTCTAAAAACACCACATTACACATAACACCTATCGCCTATGATATTGGCTGGTATAATGGGGTCCAAAGATGAAAAAAATATAATTCTGGTCACATTGCATTGACCCTTTACAATCAAAATATACAATCTAATAAAGCAATAATCATATGCAGATCATATCCAAAGCGGATTATGGCCGACGTGTTTCCCTGTTCAAATCAGATACGGTTTACCAGCTTAATTGATCTAAAAAAAACTCTCTTAGTAGGCTATCAGTAAGTGCACACTCAGGCCCTCCAGTTGTTACAGAACTACAATTCCCATCATACCTGGACAGCTCGAGGTAAAGCTTTGGCTGTCCAGGCATGATAGGAATTGTAGTTTTGCAATAGCTGGAGGATCACAGTTTGACAAAGTGCTGAGTTATTGTCGTATGATGCAACAGAGTAGGCAGCCGCTTATTTCTGCTTACAAGAGTGGAGTGCAGACTGCTGTGGTGGTGTTGGCAGCTGCCTACTCTGTTGCACCATGTGGTTCAGTGTATTGACAATATTGCACTTTATATCCTGATAACTCAGCACTTTATGTATTTATAGTCTAGCAGCACCTTACTGATATCCTAGTAAGAGAGTTTTTGAGATCAATTAACCTGATAAACCGTATCTGATTTGAACTGGATATGGTCCACTTTGAATATTGTCATGAGCATATGATTATTGCTTTATTGGATTGTATATTTTGATTGCAAAGGGTCATTGCAGTGTGACCGGAATTATATAACAGCTATTGTTTTATAAGAACAGCAATTATTTGCCATTAAATGATGGCCATCCAGTCAATTACAACAATGTGTGAACATTTCTGTGTATACAATCCACTATTGGTTTTGGTTGCAAAATACTGACCAAAATACGGAGCAAAAATACTTATCCAGGGGTATCCAGGCTAAGAAAAACATGGACTCTTTCTTCCATAAATAGCACCAATTGTGTCCTCTGTTTGCATGTGGTTTTGCAGCTCAGTTCCACTGAAGTTAATGGAGTCGAACCTGACTAATGGGGAGACTACCTACAGGGGGTGTCTGTCTAATGGGGGATGTTACCTATAGGGGAAGGGCATGGCTTACGTCGCATTCACACGTTCCATGTTCTGCACAGAACACGGACGTAGAATGCATGTAACGGACTTCTCCCCTGCCCGGGCAGCATCTGTTATAAGATGCTGGGAGGGGGAAACTGTATGCATATGCGCCACGCTGTAATGAAGCAGCCGCACGGCGATGTCATTACAGCGTGGGGCATATGAATACAGTTCCCCCTCTCCCAGCATCTAATTACAGAGGTTGCCCGGACGGGGGAGAAGTCCGTTACATGCATTCTACGTCCGTGTTCTGTGCAGAACACGGAACGTATGAATGCGGCCTAAAGAAGAGACTACCTACAAGGGAAAAATTGGCTACAGGGGTAAAATACATATACGGCTCAGGGAAGAAAAAGCGCTGCACCTCACACCTATGGCTGATACTAGTGCCCCTAGGCTAAATAAAAAACACATCAGAATTTTGTGTATAAATTGATCAAGCCATACTGCCCCATGTACCATCGTGCAGGTATCTGATACACATGGGTCCCTGCACTAAGTCCACACCATGTCAGTCAGTGGCCACCAACCCCACAAGCGTGCACAGTCAGGGAACAGGGGCCATGGGACGGCCCTGCGACCCCCATGCCACAGGACCAGACCCAAAAACACCACACCAGAACCCGGCCAGCACCGCCGGCGGAGAAGGTCGCCCCCAAACAGCACAAGTCTGGATGAGGTATTGCGCTCACCATAGCTGCTGCAGACAGAATGGGAAAAGACAGGAGGGATTAAAAGCATGTGCACTCAGGTGTCTCCTGCTAATTGCGGTCATGTGGGTCTCACCAGGAGGAGTGCAAAACACGGAGAAAAGAGAGAAACAAAATGCGGTTCAGGGAAGAAAAAGCGCTGCACCTCACACCTATGGCTGATACTAGTGCCCCTAGGCTAAATAAAAAACACATCAGAATTTTGTGTATGAATTGATCAAGCCATACTGCCCCATGTACCATCGTGCAGGTATCTGATATACATGGGTCCCTGCACTAAGTCCACACCGTGCCAGTCAGTGGCCACCAAACCCATGGGGCAGTATGGCTTGATCAATTCATACACAAAATTCTGATGTGTTTTTTATTTAGCCTAGGGGCACTAGTATCAGCCATAGGTGTGAGGTGCAGCGCTCTTTTTTCTTCCCTGAACCGTAAAATACATATACGTTACATACAAACAAGCCCTGGCTAATGGGGAAAATTACATATGGGGCCACCAGCATCATGGGGGAAAGTAACTACAAGGGAACCTAACTTATGAAACTATATGGTTAAACTATATACAAGGGGGGCATGACTACTGATAAAAACTACCTACAGAAGAGAGCCACTTTATGGGGGATATTACCTTTAGGGGTAAATCTACCTACAGGGGTGACGTGGCCAATACGTAATATTACCAATATGGAGGACCTGGCTACTGGAAAAAAAATTTTTTAAATACATACTGGGGAGACCTGGGGGGCACTCTCATAGGGAAAACTACCTACAGGGGGCAACTGCTTAATGGGGAAGTCCATCTACTGGTCTCTTACTTGTCACCTATTCTGTAGATAGGGACAAGTTAGTTTTATCTTGGAATACCTCTATAAAGGGGTACTATTTTGGGATCTGGCCGAGGAGGTGTCTGGCGTGTTTGACGCGGGCTCGAGACGTGACGTCTCAAGTCCGCTTAGCCAGTCAGTGACAGAGGCGGGATCCGTTTCGAGTCCACTCAGATCCCGCCTCTGTCACTGACTGGCTGAGCAGACTTGAAACGTCACCCCTCGAGCCCGCGTCAGACACCAGGAAGCGGCCGGGCACCAGGGACCAGAGCGCAGTGATACGTGACCCGCCGCTGGAACCGGGGAGGTGGGTGGACGTCGTTTCCCTCAGCCACCTCCTCCCTGGCCAGATTCCAAAATACCCCCCCGGCACTGGAGTACCCCTTTAAGGAGGGTGCCAGAAATATACAAGCTTGAGATGTTTGTTAGGCAGTTACGGCTAGAAGAGAATATTGTGGTGGTCTGGGATGGATGGCGTAAAAAAGGAAAAGTGAAATACTTCGATTAGAGAAGGCGTCACCTGTTGGTCACTAGATGTAACTGCACTGTAATCCCTTATAGGTTCTATATGATCTGTAAAGGTAATGACAGCAGTCATGTTTAGCGTGTATGGGCTGTATGTTTATGATGTATACATATATGCATGTACAGTAAGTGTATGTATATATCGTATGTATGGATGTGCAGTATTTTGTGTTTATGATGTATGCATATATGTATGTACAGTATGTGTATATGATGTATGCATGTAAACAGTATAAGGGAAATTTATCAAGGGCTTTGCACCTATTTTTAGGTGAATAATTAGATTTTTCATCTATTTTTGGTCTAAGTTCTATTTACAAACAAGTATTCAACAGGCCAATATTTTTTAGATGCGACTTTTTTTTTAATCTGCCTGTTTTGAGTATTCACCCAAAAGTTTGCATAATCCGGAATTAGCGCTCAATTTATCATTTGCGACTTTTTTAAAAGTTACACAAGCAGGTGCAGGCTTACGTCTGGCCAGTATCAGGTGAATATGCTTGCGCAATTTTTGCGACTTTGTGTGATTTCTTTTGCAACTTTTTATTTAGATACAATCACCATGGCAGTGCTACATTTTAATAAATCAGTCACAAGATATTTCTAACAAAATATACACCAATCCTGATTAGAATAGTTGCACTCATTAGACTCCTTATTAAATGTCCTCATATGTGTTTGTATATGATCTATAAAAACTAAATTCAAAGGACAGTATCTTCTGCATGCAAAAAGGTTTTTTTCTGCCATGTTGCATGTAGAGTATTATATATATTTTGTATATGCAATATTGCACAATAAAAAGACATAATGTTTGCATGAAGCTTATCCAGTGTATAAGACAAAGCCTCCAGCACTGACCTCCCCCAGCCTCTATCTCAGCAGTCCTGGACAGCATTGCACCTAACACTTACTTATGCCATGCTGCTTGAAGGCGTCAGCTGTATGTGTAGATATCTTCTCCCAGACAGAGTAAGGGCAGCCCCAGAAACATGTGCTGCAAGAAATTGTGAAATATACATAATGGAAGGGATGGGGGGGGGGGGGGGGGAATAAATGCTACAGTATCTCCCTGCAGGTCCCAAGTATGGCAGCTTGTATTCTGTAAATGGTGTTTAAATGCTCCATATTTGCTGATGATGCAGTACAGATAGAACTCCACATCAGTGGCGTAGCTACCATAGAGGCAGGGTAGGCAGTTGCTATGGGGCCCATGCATGAGGGGGGCCCAGGGGAGAAGGTAAGAGAGTGTGTCCTTCTGCTTAACCCTTATGTACTGCAGTGTGTAAGTGACCCAATGTTTACTTACATGCTGCAACACAAAAAAAGGGTTTACAAGCATAAGACAGAGATCTCTGCTTCACTGCACTGATAACCTCTGGCCTCTGTTCTCCAGCTGCGCAATCAAGTAGGAAAGAAACATGTGCGTGCAGAGGTCAGGGGTTATCAGTGCACGAGCAGTAAAGCAGATATATATATATATATATATATATATATATTTATATATACACACACACACATGCAGTGCTTTGTGTTGTGCGTAGGGGAGGGGGGGCCCTAAAGATATTTGCTATGGGGCCCCGTGAATCCTAGCTACCCCCTGCTCCACATCTATAGGCTGTTTGCATACAAATGGGCTGCACAGTAAAACAGTACTGTGAATGAGATTTCTCACCTGATGAAGTTGAGGGAATCACCTTGAAACACATTTTGTTTTTCTTGTATTTTTATTGATTTTTAATAAAACTCAATGTAAGTTTTAATATTTTAAATTCATAAGCTTTTTTTTTTTTTTTTACTTCTTTGGTATTAAAGAACAAGTCCGGCCAAAAGTATTTTTTAATATGTTATTACATAAGGAAAGTTAGACAAATTCCTAATATACAGTTATTATGGGACAAGCCAAAAAGACAGAAATGGCTGCACATCGCACCCATGGCTAACATGAAAGCTTATTCAGCTACATTTAAAACCAACATCAGAAGTTAGTATATAATTTGGCCAAACCATATTGCCTCATGTGCCACGTGCAGGTCTTCTGATACACATGAGTCCCTAACCAAAAAACATCACTGTGCCGGTCAGCGACCACAATCCCCGCAAAACGTGCGCAAGCAGAGAAGGGGGGCCACGGAATGGCCCTGCAACCCCATTGTCACAGGAACAGACCCTAAAGGGCCCCCCCGAACCCCGCAGGCGCCACCAGCGGAAAAAGTGGACACCAAGCAACACAAGTGTGAACAAGCTCTTACCTCTCTCCATTCCTCTGCAGGTAGAATGGGAGAATACTAGGAGATCAGATGTATCAGAAGACCTGCACGTGGTACATGAGGCAATATGGTTTGGCCAAATTATATACTAACTTCTGATGTTGGTTTTAAATGTAGCTGAATAAGCTTTTGTGTCAGCCATGGGTGCGATGTGCAGCCATTTCCGTCTTTTTGGCTTGTACTTATTATGGGAAATGCACATATACTGCTTTTTTCCTCAATTTAGTAGATCATGCAGACTTCAATTTTTCTAAAAAAAAAAAAAATGTGACGTCACGAACCGAACCAGTGCAGGACTGGGAGTAATTCCTATGAAGCTACCAGCAGGGGGCGCAGTATATGGTGAATTTACATTGTAATTGGGTTACAGTCATCCATAGCAGCTTGTTCACTCACCGGGTAGCAGAAAGAGGCTCCCTGCTCTGGTTCGGTTTGTGGCGTCACATTTTTTTAGAGAAATTGAAGTCTGCATGATCTACTAAATTGAGGAAAAAAGCAGTATATGTGCATTTCCCATAATAAGTGTGTATTAGGAATTTGTCTAACTTTTTAATAACATATTGAAAAATACTTTTGGACGGACTTCTCCTTTAAAGGAGCAGCACCCATTGAAATCCTGATTTTCTGTGTTTGGTGTAGACATGGTAATAAGACTCTGGCTGTTTGGTCCAATAGGAATATACTGTATTTTGGGTTGGTGCAGCTTTTCCAGACATGTTGGGCCTTGATATGGAGTTGTGCCTAAAATCTTGCAGAACAGAAAAAGGTGAGTGACCTATTTATTGAATTGGTTGGTATGGACAAGAGGGGCAGTTATATTTTTTATTACATTAACACAAATGTTGCTATTATTATTGTCTTTTGGGTGGTTTGCCACTGGAGAAAGTTCTCCAAATTCTTGTTAGTAAATCTACCATCTCCGGTATAGACAGTATTTGCAGTTCAAATATCTAGAAATGAGGAGGGTACACCGGTGGCTAAAAAATTCCCTGGTGGATTCCCTGGTGGGTCAGTCCAAGCCTGGATGTGGGGAGGGTTGGGGCTGTAATAATTATCTTTTATAATAACCTGTTTTAGAGTAAAGATAACTATTACGATCTGTAGGTGGCAGTATTTCACAGTGATGCTGCCTCCTGATAGCTTTGAATCAGGACAGGAGGACTCTGATCCTAGGGGCCCCTGCAATGAAGCTGTTCCAGGAAGATGCAAAGGTTTTGAAGGAAGGGGAAAGAGATGGAGGAGAGGCTTCAGAAGTCCTTCATCCTGACCCTACAACCAGCAGAAGAAGCTGTGACAGGGAACTCCTGAAGCTGCAGCCTCTCTCTCTCTCTCTCTCTCTCTCTCTGTTCTGTACACATGGGGAATCATTCTTTATGTGCACAGAGTAACTGATACCCTCTGTGTCCCCTTTTACTTCCCCGGAGGTCCTGGTAAACATTGTATCCCACTGCCTCTTTCTGTTCCTTCCATCTTCTCTACCCTAAAGACGTAACCTTTTACACTAGACTGTGCACTGACCAGAGGCAGCTTTTACAGTAGACTGTGGAAAGGCCTGGGGAAACGTTTGTGTATATTCTGACTGGGGGCAACAGTGACTGGGGAAACATTTTCATTTTCAAGCTGTGGACTGACCAGGGGCAAAGTGTACACTAGATTGCACACTAAGCGTTTACACTAGACTGTGTACCAACCAGAGGCAGCATTTACACTAGTTTACACTAGAATGTAGACAGGTTAAGGGCAAAGTTTACACTAGACTGTGGACAGGCCAGGGACAAAGTTTACGCTAGAACGTGCACAGGCCATGAGTAAAGTTTACACTAGACGTTGCACTGACTGGGGGCTGCATTTACAGTAGAATGTGAATGGATCAGGGGCTTAGTTTACACTAAACTGGACCGGCCAAGGGCAATGCACTGACCAGGGCAGCGTACACATTAGACTGTGCATTGACCAGGGGAAGCATTTACACTAGACAGTGCACTGACATATTCCTTATTGCTAATTGCTAATCTCCTACTCTGGACATAAGACACAACCCTCTCTTACATGTCATCTGGAAGATGTGGACTGAGTAGACATATGCTGCCTTAGCCTCCACTAATCTATACTCTTGACATTGATCAAAAATCCTAACTTGCAACATGGTAAATCACCACCCATCTTTCACAGATGGCACTCGGGGGCATATCTTATCTGGAGACTATGGTGGACAAAAAGAAGAACCTTTTTCCTTTAATGAACTTCAAACACATGAAATCATAGACCCTCACCTCTTCCACTACCTGCAGACCTATAGCTGACTTACCTAAGTGCATTGTGCTGCCTCCTCCTCCTCCTTGAATTAGGCAATGCCCCTAATTCCTTTGGACAAACAGTTGTGACTAGACCAATATGAAGGTGGAATTTCCATTAAGATCCTGTATAGTTGGCATTCTGTGGCATGGATTTTTGAGCAACCCATGCCGCTATGTCATCATCCGTTCCTGCTGCTCTCATTTACAAGCTCATGGTTAGACTACCACCTTGTGTCACTACTTGTATTGAATTAACATCCTCAGCATGCTAAAATTAAAATTTTCCCAAGATTACTTCTTTAAAAAGGCAGACCCACAACAAAACTTGGAGGCTGCAAAGGGGTAGAGGCAGTTATATAATTGACGGACGCATTGAGCCATGACTTCATGTGTTTAGCCTCTTTTTTTAACCAGGACAAGACTAAAAATCTGCCTTCAAGAGACTGGACCTGGATACTTATAAGTACAGCTTTGTTTTTTTCCAGCATGATAACTAAAAAAATAATGACTGTAAATTGAAAACTTGCTTTATATCACATCTACTGTTGATTTAGATTTTGAAAGTTTTCACGACAGGTACACTTTAAGATTTCTGTTTATATCATATAACTTTTAATATCACAAATTTCCAAATTTTTGATCCTGCAAATCACATGCTTTACCACCCCAGCTGCTGTCTCCAAGACATTTGTCTCCTCTGTCCTCATTATAAGGGTCTCAGTGTGGAGCCATACTGTAGCTTCATTGTTTCCTCATAGCCATTGATGGATGCCTATTACTAAGGTGACCAAGTTGGAATGCCTGTTGCTTTTCAGGACATGATAGGTTTCCTCCTCTCCAGTGTTGCATCTGTCATACAGCTTAGCTTTCCTGCATTTTATCAGGAAAGAACAGTCTTTATCTAGTAAGGCTGGGTTCACACTATGTTTTTGCAATCCATTTTTTTCATCTGTTTTTACAAAAAAAATGGATTAAAAAATGGATGCATTTTGCAAAAACGAATAAAAAAAAATTGTTTGCAAAAGGTAGTGTGAACCCAGCATAACTTATAAAAGATTTAAGATTATATAGGAGGCATAAGCATAGCAGAGGACTCCAGTACTGGCAGATATCAGCACTGTCTCATCTAAGACCAGCAGCGTTGCAATAATGATCAACCTGTAACAAGGCCCCCATAGTATCAGGTGCCAAGGCAATGTGGCCATTGAGGACCTTCAGGGTATGGCACCACCTACCTCTCCTTTGGCTATACCTCTGACCATATTCCTATACAAGGCTAGGCACCATTGTAGGAAAAAGCAGCTTGACATTAAGGGTGCCTTCACACCTACCGTATCGCAGTAGAAAATCCGCTGCGGATCCGCAGCGGATTTAACTAAATGAATGAACACAGCACTAAATCCGCACTTACAAATCTGCTGCGGATCCGCAGCGGATTTGACAGTGCGTATTTAATGCTGTGTTCATTCATTTAGTTAAATCTGCTGTGGATCCGCAGCGGATTTTCTACTGCGATACGGTAGGTGTGAAGGCACCCTAAGAACAGATTTGCCCATCTGAAAAGGGTAACCTTGCAGTTTTAAATGTCATTAATATTACCCATCCAATATTTGTGGGGGGGATTGGAAGTTTCCCACTATTGTTTTTTGTCAATGTAACTGCTCAGAATAATGACTCCAACTCAACCCAAATTCTTATAACAGGAAAAATAGAGAATTTGAAAATAATTATATAAGCCAACATAAGTATATAAAAAATAATAATATAAACAACCATCAGTATATACAGTCCACAGAACTTGGTTCACATATAACCCGATTTATCTATGAGTCTTAAAAACAATAAGAAAAAGAAGGAGAAGAAGAAGAAGACTATATAACAAAAGTAAAAATTATTGGAGCTAAAAATTTGGTGGCATTCTCCCCAAACCAACAGTAAAGCTGGTTCAGTGACAAGTCAAGCATCTGGGGAGGGCATACCCATGATGTGCTCTTCCACCAGATGTAATCACAAGCTCTAAAGAGTTTGTATGATAAACTAAAACACTTTGAGTGCTAAGCAGAAGACTGCCAAACCATTCTTCCACCCATGTACTGCCTCAAGTACCAAAGAAATTAAAGAGGAGCTACCCAAAACATCCTGCCTACCTAAACCCTCTTGGCCCACTTGGCTAGTCAGTGAATGCATTAATCCCTTCCTCCTAGTTGGTACATAGAGTCCTTTCCTAACTGGGCCACGGCAATCAGACATCCTCTTAAATAATTCCCTCATAGTTTATAGAAGCTTCCAGTTCTCTTTCTTACCGTCATCTTCGTCCACACCAGTGCTGACTGTGTCTGATGCTAGACAAGAAACTATAGGATTTATCCTGGAATCCTTATTTGCAATAGAACTGCTCTAACTCCTACAGAAGATTCATCAAATTCATGGAAGAATGGCCTGGTGGGATCAAGCCTGTTTACTTAGGAAAAGACATGCTTTAATTTCTGGTAAGACATTCCTATCTCCCGATTCCCGCACCTGGGGTCAGCCCATTGTCTGCTAATCCAAGCTATTGTTGCCTCCAATGAAGAGTATAGGGAATAAACTCACTATAATAATAGTTAGAATAAACAATCAACTGAGAGCATGTAACGCCTGGAGTAGTGGATCCACTGGACCGTCACCAGCGATAGCACTGACCTCACCAGGGAGCGGAGTCTAAGGGGCCGCTGGTCTTCACCAGAGCCCGCCGCAAGGCGGGATGGACTTGCTGCGGCAGGCGACCCCCAGGTCGCTACCCCTGGCTTGGTTGCTAGTGACGGCAGGCGAGGCGTGGCAGGAGCAGTAGGCAGGAGATAGTGCAGGCAGAGGACTGTAGACGTGCTCGCAGGTGGCGGACAGGACTCAGGAACAATGGGAAGGCAGCGGGCAAGGACTAGGGACAAGGACTGAAGACAGGAACAAGGGACAAGGACTAAGGTCAGGAACAACAGGGAGCTGGGTCAAACGCTATGGGAAGCATATAGAGGCTCCCACACAAGGGACAGGGCATGCTGGGATTTATAGGGAGTGATTGGTGCAACTAACCAATTAAGGGCGGACTGGCCCTTTAAATCTGAGACAGCCGGCGCGCGCGCGCCCTAGGAGGCGGGGTCGCGCGCGCCGGCCGGCACAGACGGAGACAGGAGCGGAGGAGAGGTGAGACGCCCCCAGGGGCCGAACTAGCAGCAGCGCCGGGTCCCTGCACAAGGACCCCGGCGGCTGCATGGGGCAGGAGGAGGTCGCGGCGGCGGCCCGGAACACGGGACGCCGCCGCGGCCGTGACAGTACCCCCCCCCCTCTTTCTTGCCTGCAGAAGGAGGCATCAGGCAAATCTTGGTATTCCGCCGGTAGGCCGGACAAAGGCTTGGCGGGCTCGGGTGACAACATAGAGTGACAGGAACAGTCCTAACCCCAACTGAGAATCTTCCCGGTTCTCCAGTCCAGTTTAGGGGCATGTAATTGCAGCCAAGGGAGTCCCAGGAGGATGGTGGAAGAAGAATGGGGCAGGACGTAGAAGGAGATCTTTTCCAGATGTGAAGTGCCCACCTGGAGGACTAGAGGTGCGGTCTGGTAGTGCACATGGTCGGTAAGAATCTCGCCCGTGACCGAGGAGATAGTCAGGGGTCTGGCTAGTGGGGTCAAGGGTAGCCGCCATCTCTGGACCAATGTAGCTGCAATAAAATTGCCTGCTGACCCAGAATCGAGAAAGGCAGTAGTCTGGTGAGTTTGTCCTGAGGGTGTCTGGATGGAAACTGGCACAGACAAACTTGGAGAGGTGGCATTCACACTCAGGGAGACCTCTCCCACCGGACCTAGGTGCTGGAGTTTCCCGGACGCTTGAGGACGTTGGAGACATCTCAGCCAAAAGTGATCCGAACCACCGCAGTAGAGGCAGAGATTCAGCTCCAGACGAAGTCTTTCATCAGGCGTCAGGTGAGCCCGTTCCACCTGCATAGGAATCTCAGGAGTCGACTGGGACTCCGGAACGTCAGGATTCTGGAAGACCGGCACCAGCTGGTGATGGCGACGGGACAGGCCTAGTCGCCGTTCATGCCAGACCTCCTCCTCTCTCTCAGAAAAACGAGTATCGACCCTGGTGGCCAGTAGGATGAGTTCGTTCAGGGAGGTAGGTAGGTCTCGGGCGGAAAGAACGTCTCTCACCCGACTGGACAGGCCCCTCTTGAAGGTGGCTATTAGAGCGGCCTCATTCCAGTCTAATTCTGCCGCCAGGGTGCGGAACTGGATGGCGTAGTCACCAACAGAGGAGCTCCCTTGAGAGAGGTTGAGGAGAGCAGTTTCAGCTGAAGAGGCACGGGCAGGTTCCTCAAAGACGGAGCGAAACTCGACTAGGAAGGTTCGGAGATTGGCAGCAACAGGATCATCTCGGTCCCACAGCGGCGTGGCCCAGGCCAGAGCTCTACCCTCCAATAGGCTGATGATGAAAGCCACTTTAGAGCGCTCGGTGGGAAACTGACTACTTAAAAGTTCAATATGCATGGTGCATGAGTCAGGAATCCTCTGCACAACTTGGAGTCACCAGAGTATTTGCTTGGGAGAGCCAGTCGGAGTGTAGAAAAAGCAGCAGGAGGTGGTGTGCGCTGGGCTGTAGTATGCTGCTGTAAGGCGGCAGTGAGTTGCTGGATCTGCTGCGACTGTTGCTGGATTTGTTGCGCCTGTTGGGCGACCACTCGAGCTATGTCACGGATATCAGGCACCTCGCCGGGATCCATGGTTGGAGCCTACTGTAACGCCTGGAGTAATGGATCCACTGGACCGTCACCAGCGATAGCACTGACCTCACCAGGGAGCAGAGTCTAAGGGGCCGCTGGTTTTCACCAGAGCCCGCCGCAAGGCGGGATGGACTTGCTGCGGCAGGCGACCCCCAGGTCGCTACCCCTGGCTTGGTTGCTAGTGACGGCAGGCGAGGCGTGGCAGGAGCAGTAGGCAGGAGATAGTGCAGGCAGAGGACTGTAGACATGCTCGCAGGTGGCGGACAGGACTCAGGAACAATGGGAAGGCAGCGGGCAAGGACTGAAGACAGGAACAAGGGACAAGGACTAAGGTCAGGAACAACAGGGAGCTGGGCCAAATGCTATGGGAAGCATATAGAGGCTCCCACACAAGGGACAGGGCATGCTGGGATTTATAGGGAGTGATTGGTGCAACTAACCAATTAAGGGCGGACTGGCCCTTTAAATCTGAGACAGCCGGCGCGCGCGTGCGCCCTAGGAGGCGGGGACGCGCGCGCCGGCCGGCACAGACGGAGACAGGAGCGGAGGAGAGGTGAGGCGCCCCCAGGGGCCGAACTAGCAGCAGTGCCGGGTCCCTGCACAAGGACCCCGGCGGCTGCATGGGGCAGGAGGAGGTCGCGCCGGCGGCCCGGAACACGGGACGCCGCGGCGGCCGGCACAGAGCAGAATAATTGAAAAGTAGAACCATTTGAGAACCACAGCAACTGAGCCGCTAAAGTGGAAACCACATAAAGTTTTCATGGCCGAGCAGAGGTAAATAGTATATATGCACATATGCAGACTGGGGTCGCACTGGGACCAAGAACATGCTTTTCATTGCCATGTTATACTTTGCTTCACATGTTCACATGTTTTAATACTGTACAAATAAAGGCAGATAAAACAAATGTATAACTTCACAACCTGTTACAGTACAAAGTGGAAAATTACTAGAACTCCCTATAAGCTGTCTGTGCCTTGAGGCAATATGTTGGTCCCAGGCAGTAAGTACGAGAAGGATCTGAGTTTGACATGAATCTTTTGGTATAGTCGGTGGTATAAACAGAATTTACGCTATGGGATAAATATTTAGCTTGCAGAAGGTTGGGCACACATATAGAGATTTATAGAGCTGGGCTGTGGAATCCAGGCAGAGAGGCTACACAGCAGCCACAGCACTGCTCTGACCTTATTGATAGGACTTGTACATAAGAAGATGAATTAAAATGCTGTTCTTGTAGCATAGGGTCTGGATTACATAACTGTGACCCAGCCAGGAGTGTTGACTCTCATGAATATTGTCAGTTGACATTTCCTTCTGACCGCACATTGCCCTTAGAGACAAAGAAATACTGCAGCATGTGAAGGGGTCTAAAAAGCAACCTATGAAATCTATAGGATACCTTCACTGAGTTCTAGGAATTAAAGAGCAGAGACTATATGCCAATATTTTATCTTCTAGCTTGTGTATTAGGAAGGACAATTTCTCTTTTTAAAAGATGCCCTGAGAAAGCTTGTCACGTCTCTACCCATCATGCAAGGGGAACAAGTGGCATTTATTGGTTGCGTTCACAAATGCTACAGTACCATTATTTTAGTTTTAGATTGTAAAAATGTATGGGATGAAAAAAAATCCACAGTTAAATAAAATCCCCTTTCTGGAGAGTTGTCTGGCTTGGCTTACATTCCATTGGCTTTCATATCCTAAGTAGAGATGAGTGAACCTCGAGCATGCTTGGATTCGGCCGAAATCGAACGCTCTGCATTTAATTACAGGTGCTGAAGAAGACCATATTTCATTACAACACCGTTACAAACAGCTGTTATTTGACAACGGCCGCTGTTACGAAATATGGCCATTGTTTTTACATTGTGTGAACATAGCCTAAGTGTCGGTTCACATGTAACGGATCGCAGCAGATTCCACACTGTAAATTTTGTAACGAAATCCACTGCAATTCCTGGTACTGTCATTTTGTATGGATTTACATACTCACAGTGGTTTTTTCATTCTGTTGTGAGCGTGTAAAGCCCCATTCACTACCTGTTTAATACTTTACCCTTTCATGCTCCGGCCTGCTTCTGTGGCTCCCAGTCCCTGGAGTCCTGCTCAGCCAATCAGTGGCTGCATAGGGACAACACACTGATTGCCTGAGCAGGACATGAGGGAGCCGGGTCTGAAAGGTTCCAGGACCCCCACCAGAAGGCATTTTGCCCCATGTTCTGATGATGTCACGACTCAGGGGAAAGTGCCCGTCTCAGCTAATGTAAACAGATCACTGATCTCAGTGTTTTTTACCCATAACATGGGTAATGTTTTTTTTATAAAGCTACTGAGAACATATAGATGAGATCTTATTGACAGTATACTTCCAGCTAATTCTACCTAATTGGCTAGTTACATTGTGTCTGCCGCTTTTCTCTCTCATTGCGTATAAATGCATTATGGTTAAATGTTTCTGGACGAGGCATACACTTTCTATAATAGCATGTAACTGGCAGATAATATCAGCAAAAAGCAAATTCTTTTCAGAAATGATCAGCATGATACAGCAGGAATATGACAACTGAGTCTCGCTTCTTATTTTACACGTTTCTAGACACAAACATGGGAAATACGTAGTGCTGTATTTCTAGTTTTAGTAAAACACTAACAAACTGATAGAACTGTACAGTTTCTAGGCCTGAGCTTTACATGCTCAATTGTAACAGTAATAAGGGCAATAACTATCAAGACCATGAGTAGTACCAAAGGTGTGGCCGTTCTACTGGAAAACTCCAATGTAGGTCAAACCAGCCATACACAGGTAACTTGACATTTTTGGTCCCAATGCAAAATGTATAAATGGACTCTGCGCCTATGTACAATAATGGTGTCTTCTTATGTGGCTGAGAAATATTTGGGTCCCCACATGCACCAGGGTAAGGGTGCAGCTGCTATCACCTCATATGATAGGACAATGGTGCGACTGCACCCCATATACCTTCTATATATATTTTAGCTGACAGTCATTAAGTTCAATTGACAGACATCTTCTACGCTAAACACCTATGGTGAACATGAATGAATGGAAAGGTCCATACTCAACCCAAGCGTAAAGGGAATCTGTCCGCACCCGGGCCCTACCTAAGGTGCTGGCAGTCCCCTAGTAAGCATGGTGACTTTTGGTAATTTGTCCGTGCAGTGGATTATGCACAATCTCAGGTCTCCGACTGTAATTAAGTGTCAAAGAGGAGTTGTTTGTGCCACACTCTGGCACACCTCACCAATCCCTCTCCTTCAGGAATAATAAATGCTGCCCGGCCTCCTGCTTGCTCAGCTGTCAGCCAGTGTCTCTGATTGCAGATCAGTTCTCTGTAAGCAGTTTATGTCTGATAGAAACACTCAGATATAGTTGAATTTTAGAGCCCAAATGTGTTGGAGCTGTGGTCTGTCAGCAGGTCGTTCTTTGGTTCAAATCCCCTAATTTTAAAGGCTATGTTCCCACACAGTATTTTTGCTCAGTATTTTGGTCAGTGTTTTGGAACAAAAACCAGGAGTGGATTAAAAACGGAAGTTGTTTTAAAATAACGGCAATTTTTTTTACATTAAATTCAGCAATTCTATGTGTCACATGACAGAACGTTTTTTTTGTTCAGTTTTGGCTAAAATAGGGCAGCATATTAGGCCGACAGATTTGCTTTCACAACGGTTAACTCTCTTATAAGTTGGAGTTATTCAATAATAAAGCAGAGAGGCCAGAAAGAATTAAAATTCACTGCACTTTACTTAACTGCAGCTCCCTCTATGGTACTATTTCACAACAGTATATTGATTTGTATTGACATGTCAATTCTTTGGGCAGAGAGGCGCAGAGAGGGAAGGCGTACAAGCCCTCCTATTCAAACACATGGAAGGCAGGATTCAGTGCCGAGTCTGCGCGCGGTGGTGGTGGGGGGGCACACAGAATCTCGGCTGTGATTCTGTAGTGTGAACAGGGCCTTATAGTAAGTAGGCTGTTGTGGGTACTGTTGTGGGTTATCTGCAGTATATGGTTTGGCATTCACGGTTTTCCAATACATTCTTGTGAGATTTGATGATTTAGGGTTGAAGTATTCTTATAGGGAAAAAAATTAAATAAGATAACATAATGGTACATGGGATTTAAATAGAACCTATGAGGAAAAAAGTTGGATTTTTGTAATTTTGATATCACTCTATATGGTGATTAAAAGGGGTAGTGCAGAATGTATAGTTTCTTTAAAGAAAGGTTACATAGCTGTGCACCTACAAAGTCACAAGAATCTGTGCAATTGCCATGCCTGTTCTCATAGTGACACTGTCATCCTAAGGTCAATGAACGCTGTATCCACCTGCTATGCTAATATGATGGATAAACTAGCCAACACTCCGGTTTGAACTAGTCTGAGGATGGAATTTGAGCCTTTTGTAATTGTACATAGAAATGGCCAGGCTGCACACATTTAGATGAAGTATCCCTACCCTGCCCTCATCTTACCGCATAATTTAGGAATGTCAGTAGTATCAATATGATGGTGATATAATCATGTCTATCAATGTAACTTGCAAGGCTCCAATTGCACAAGGTTTAAATATTACATACTGGACCATTGAGCTTTTCCTGCAGCTGTGACATAGCCTTAGGGCCCTATTACACGGGACGATTATTGTGCGAAAAATCATTAAATTGTTCGAATTTAAATGATAATCATTCTGTGTAATTTCCGGCAACGATTGAAAAATCGTTCGCAGGTCGTTGATTGTTGATTTAGATCTAGACCTAAAATTATCGTTAATCGTTCGCTAATCATTCACTAATTTTACGCTGTAATTCCACATTTGTTCGCTCAAGTTCCGCATTTGTTCACCAATCGTTCAGTGTAATTGCACATTGTTCATTACTTTGCTGGGATCAGAAGGAGAAAACTATCATAGTAACGATCGTAGTAACGATTATCATTCTGTGTAATATGGTGAACGATTTTAGGTTAACGATGAAAAATCTCGTTTGCGATTGTTTATCTTTAGTCGTTAATCGTTAAAAATTGCTTTGTGTAATAGGACCCTTAGGAAATGTTCACATGGGGTGGATTTTCTGTAAAAGAAAAAAAAATCCACAGTGTAGAGTGATTTTTAACAAATCTCATTCAAGCACTGAGAAAGAAGTCTGTATAGTGTAAATGTGCTGGATGATAATAATCAGGAAGAATTCAAAATCCGCAAGAAACCTTTTGTTTTTTTCTTTTTTCTAGACCTCTGCGGATCAGAATGGTGACAAGATGATTTTAGTGGTCTAACTGCTGTTACTGAGCCTCTGAGAGTCCCTTCTATGGTGCACAGATATTTCCCTTTCTCTTATTTTCAGGGGACAGGATGAGCTGAGCCGTTTGCCAGCAGTACACAGAAAGGTTCTATATTTCCCTTACTTCTCTAGCCAATCACAGCACAACACCATGAGATAGTGCTGGTAAAATCAGCATGCTGATTATGTTGCAGATTTGTGCTGCAGATGTTACTAGTGTTAGGTCCCATTCATAGGTTATAACCTAACATGGAATAGATTTCACAATGAAATCCAATTCAGATCTCAGATCTGCATCCCCTGCATATTATTGAAAAATTTCCAAATGGTGATCACAATGGCGACCAGAGGACCAAGAGGAGAGGTGCAGGAGACAGGAGTTCAAGTGGGATATGGATCTAGCCGCGGACGTGGTGTAAATCACGGAGGCTAATCCAACCAAGTTCTGTAGGAATATTTATTATATGGATAGCAACGCGTTTCAGCCTGTGTATGCTAACAGGCCTTTCTAAATAAAACAGTTGGCTCACAAACGTTTAAAATACCCTCCCTAGAGGTTATCACCTCCGGGTTGGTTACAGCAAAAAGGTCATATACAGCAACATCAGCCACAAACTGTGCATTCATTATTTGTATAAGAGCATTCACTGCATATAATGATAGTATTATCCTATCATATGAGGTGATAGCAGCTGCACCCTTACCCTGGTGCATGTGGGGACCCAAATATTTCTCAGCCACATAAGAAGACACCATTATTGTACATAGTTGCAGAGTCCATTTATACATTTTGCATTGGGACCCAAAAATATCAAGTTACCTGTGTATGGCTGGTTTGACCTACATTGGAGTTTTCCAGTAGAACGGTCACACCTTTGGTACTACTCATGGTGCATATAATGATAGTACCTCATTTAGGACCGATTTCAGGACCGATACACTCAGTCTAGAACGCACTACAGGTCCCATCGCGTCTTCAGTGAACTCCCGTTCTCGCGGGAGGATATGAAGTCACGTGTGGGGCGTCATTCTCTATGAACATTTGCGCATACTAGATACGCAAAGTGCGTAGGATCTCCGATGAATGAATAGTGAGTAGTACAGGGGACACCCTCATATGTAAATTTTTAAATGATAGCGTCCCTAGTATAAAAGCGGTTAGCGCATGTATAGTGTTTTAAGGACAGTTGGCATATGTATTAATAAATGAAAAGTATGAGGAGAGGGGAGGGGGGGGGGAAACAAGTGAATCTGATTGATTAACAAGATGTATCGGACTACATATAAACACATGATATTCTGATTATAAAAATTATGTAGATTATGTAAATTTATATGAATAAACATTGCAGTATACTGTATATTATATTATAAATACATAAATAGAACTATATAGTATAAATAATTAAATAGTATGGTCGCCATTGTAATCACCATTTGGAAGTTTGTCTATGCCCCTGCCGTGGCAGTGGGCCCCCCGGAGGAGCTGCGTTGACATCCAGACCTCAGCGATCCATAGTGTTGTGCCTATATCATAGCACAACCACCTCAGGTGTGTGCGATAACCTCCCACACTGCTACACACACTACCGAAAACGTTATTAGAGATTATTGGGGTTTCCACAACTAAATTCACATTAAGGGTGCTTTCACATGTACAGGATCCACAGCAGATTTGATGGCGCAGATTTGATGCTGCAGATCTCAATGTAACTAAATGACTGAACACAGCATCAAATCTGCTGCAGATCTGCTGCGGATCCTGTCAGTGTGAACGCACCCTGAAGCTTTGTTCACACACAGTATTTTTCAACCAAAACCAGAAGTGGATTGAAAACACAGAAAGGCTATGTTCACACACTGTTGAAATTGGCCTGCAAATAATGGCCGTTATTTTAAAACAAAGACTTGTTTTGAAATGCCGACTGTTATTTACCATTAAATGACAGCCATCCACTCAATATTAACAGCCCTCCTATTCACACATTCCATTTTTTTTACGGATCCACAGTAAAAAAAGGGACATGTCATAACTCGGACAAGATGACCGCATGGATTCCCCCATAGAAGTCTATGAGATCCGTGTTTATCACGGATTGCACGGGTGTCACATCCATCAGATGTGATGTAATAAGTGTAATCTAAAAATCTAAAACAGATCCATGAAAAACACAGACACGGATGCAATCACGGATGTTTTTTCAGAGGTAGATAGCTGACTTCATCCATGGACCTTGAAGATCATTGAACGTGTGAATAAGGCCTTACAGCTTAGGCAATGTTCCCACATTTGCAATTAGAATGCAACTGATTTGCATTTCTTCACCAAAAGCCTCATGATGTTGTATGCGGCCTTAAAGATGCAGTTCACAAAAAAATATTATTGGCCCCCCGGTAGGCGCTGGCACGTATACTCACCGCAGCTGATCGGTGCGGCTTCGTTTTGGTTGCGCATCGCCGTTTAAATAAGGCGCGTGCTCACATCCGCCTCTTCTGTGACTCCTCTTCTCTGTCCTGTGATTATACGCCGGATCTCACGCACTTTAATGCATTCTCTATGGAAGTGCGTGACTTCCGGCCTTCAATTACAACACAGAGAAAAAGAGTCACTACAGAAGCTGAAGTGAGCGTGCTGCAGATTTGAATGGTGCCGCGGGGCGCCAATCAGCTGCGGTGAGTATACGTGCCAGTGCCTACCGGCGGGGCCCACTAAAATCTTTTTGTAATCTGCTTCTTTAAACAACACAGAGGAGATGAATTGTCAACCAAATAAATGCTGAGGGTTTTTACAGTCAGTAAATCATTAAATCATGTGTCCTACTGTTTGACATTACCTGAATGACTATGCAGCTAACATAGTATGAAAAAAAGTTCACATTGAGACATTGTAGGGTCACATGATGTAAAGGAAACTGGTAACGTGCTAAGTAACAATAAACCACACACAGTGCAGCTTGCTATTTAAGTGTCTGTGGTTGGGATAATGCAATAACTTTACCAGCAGTCCTATGTAAAGACCCAGACTACACACTCTAATAAGAGTTTTTGTAGAGTACAGAGTCAGCGCTGCTACATCTGTTCATAGAAAGAGATGGACATATTTTCTGTATTCCCTGGAGTTGTGACACATACAGGGTAGTTGCCTCTTTAAATGGACTAAAGGGGACTAGACTCTTTCTATGCTTTTGAGGTCTTCAATACAGCAGATGTAGGGAGGGGAGTGAGTGTAAAAGGCAAGGAGAGGAGGGGGGATGGTGAATACCAGATTGTACCTCTGAGAGGGGAGCATCTGTCACTCTCCATCTTGCTCTCAGTCCTAGCCCAACCACTCCTGGTTCTGCTGCATCTCACACTCCCAGGCTTGGATACATCTACCAGGTATGTAAGCAGTTTTGGATGCAAGTGTGACTGCTCCTGAGCAACTAGAAGCTGGTTGTGGGGTATGTAGTAAGCTGGCTTGTAGCATGTGTGCATATAGGAGGAGATGTGCAGATAGTGCTTATGGCTGGATCCTTTGTTCTGTAGACCCTACTGCAAAGCTTACTGCAGCAATACCACTGCTGTGGCCAAAAAGCTGCTCCTGTACATAATGCTCTAATACAACCTGCTTTTTATACATTTGTGTATCGTCTCAAGAATAGGATGCATCTTTATTCCTCATTTTATGTATCCAACGTGCAGAAAGTAGATCAGTATTCCTGTTACCTGTTGTAGAAATATTATTACTGTCACCCTGTTCTAGCCCACTGGTGCAACACTGGGAACGCTTCCTTTGCAATCTACTGCCTCTAATCATATGCTTCACCTACCACTAGAGTGTCAGCTCTGCAGCCAAAAGCAATAATGTTGTAGTAATTATGTGAATACGCCCCTACCCTGGCATGGTGGCATTGGGCACATTATTGGTTTGTAATTAAACTAGAGAGGGAATCTCAAGGGTTAACTCATTGCAGCTGTGGATTCAATAGGATCTCTGGCTGTCAACTGATTTTTGAGGAACTATGATTTCCCTTTCTTCTTACAAACTGTACAGCAGATGTGTTGCGTGATAATCTCAGCAATCCTACAATTAACTTCCCCATATCTAATAATTGTAATTAACTCAATTTACATCTGGTACATCCGATTTTTTTTTTTCCCCTCTCCATCTGCTTGTAACAATGAATCTTAACCTTTTAAGGCTCTACTGGGTCTCCACCCTGAAAGGACAATGAAAGGGTTAAACAATGCGTATGAAATGCACATGTGCCATGGGAATATCCCAATCTCTATTGTTCTGGGCTTTAACCCATGCTCTGCTGGAAGGGCTCCTTAATAGTGACCATTTAGTTTGTCTGGTTAACCCGGTGAGGCACTTGCATGGTTAATATCCCCTTAATTCAAGACCTTTTATCAGCTGTGTCCAGTGAGGCATTTCCAAAATGATCTGGAGACTGCAGCGGCATTGCTTGGGTGATCTGGACAAGGTATTGAAGAAGATAAGTGCTATAGTTAATATAGATAAAAAAATATATATATTCAAATAAAATATATTCCTCTGTGTAACAAAGACTATTGGTCCAACAGTTGTGTGGCTGGGTTATATATGCAGTTTTTGTTGCAGCTTTCTTGAGCTAAAGTCAGGAGTAGATCTAACAGGAAAAAATAAATAAAATTTTTATATATAGATATCTCCTTTATGCTTTCCTTTTCCATCCACTTCTGGCTCAAAGATACTGCATGTGTGATAACTGCATGTGTGATAACAGCCTATCTGCAGGGTATTGGCTTTTAGCTGAGTATCTCCCGGCTGCCTTATACTGGAAATGGGCATAGGGTGGGGGTGCTTCTTTATGAAGCATGGGCATTATAATAGACAATTTTTGTACCCAAATCTAGATATCTGATTTATATTGCAGTACTGCCCCCATATCTGGATGTATCCTGTGGTTTCATATAATCTTTATATTTTAGCAGGTATAACCAATAAATGACTATCCAAAATGGCAACACTGATCTGTATAGGGGAGGTTGGTGGTGGTTCATTAGCTCCCCTTCACTAAATAAATATATATATATATAAAAAAAATTTATATATATAAATTATTATTATTTTTTTTTTACCTAAAGTCTCTCTTGTAAGACCCCATGGGATGGATGTGCAGGATATTGGTATCACACGCCTTGTATGTGGTGACAATGCATTTTGCTGTGAGTGTGCACCCATAGACATGCATATTGCATGATACAATTTGGGGCTGTGTGATGATTTTAGTGTAGGCTGTGTTCACACATGGCAAATATTTTCCGTTATTGGTATGTCTTGTGGTGATTTTGACACTATTTTGCTGCGCATTGGACAGTTGTGGTAAAAGCGCCAGTTTTAACCAAATCACGGCAAAAATTCCGTTATTTTATCACATTTGCGCAATTTGCTGAGAAATAGTGCATACATTGCATCATTAACACAAAATGTTGTGTGTGAACACAGCCTTAAGCAGAACTAATCTGGTCTGTGATGAGCCACTTCCCGGCTCCTGCTTTCAGTCCATCTGATGTATGTGCATACAGGACACTGCCTAATGGCTATAGATGAACTCCATCTGTCTTGTCTTGAAAAGAATGGAGCTCAGATGTGTAGTAGATCACTATGGTGACTGCAGAGACCCGTCATGTGGCCAGTTAAAACAATGCAGGGTGATAATTGCCGGAATATAAACCAGGAAAGCAGAGCAGGTTAGTGGGACATACTTTGTATCGTTTTTACTAATATATGGCTCTACCCATATTCATACATTAAGCTCTATATTGTTTTGGCTTGCACCAGCAATTGGTTCAGCAATGCCCCATTCCCCACTCCTTTGTGGGGACTCACTCCACAGGCAAAAAACTTTTGCAGTGGTCATTTGACATGATTGTGTGTACTTATATTTGCGCCCATTGTGATCCATTACTATATGGAGTGACACATTTAGCATTATAAAGAACACTGACTCAAACCTGCAAATATTGAAGTAGTTCCTGAATTTCCACCATAGCCATCCAGACAATTTTGCTTCCATGCTGGGTTTCACAGCCTTCCTATTAAATCTCATGAGCAGTCCATTTTACTTATGCTTAGGTATGTTGATTTGCTACTTATTGGTTATATTTTCTAATTTGTATACATTAAAATTAACTACAGATCATGTTATTACATTACACAATGCAGTCTATACAGGTTAAAAAAAAACAAACAGCTTCACTTAAATCCATTGGCTGTTTCCTGTACAGCTTGGCCCCTAGGTGGCAATAGCAAACGCTACCAATTGATAAAAGTTGTATTTCTGGAAGAAAGCAGCCATATTTATATAGTGCCATATAAAGATTCATAGGGATCACTTATAGTTTCTCCAGTAATATACAACTGACCTAAAATCCATGTAAAAGCAAATTGTGTGTTGATGTGAATAATGAATACAGCAGCATGAGGATGCCACATTGTAGAGGAGACTATGGCATCTTTATGCAGTCTGTACAAATAGATGTATGCACCCCAGTAATTGGTGGGCCTAACAGATGCAATAGTCATAAGTACACTTGCATTTTCATGGGACTCCTACATGGCACATTTGAGTGGAGAAATTCCAAGAAAAAAAATTAATGAGCTGCTTCCAGACACTCCCCCTCCACCCCCCTACTCTCCTAACACAACCCCACCTCCTGATGACTAGGCCCTGTTCACACTGCCAGTAAGGATTGATGTGCTAATATATTTTTTTTTTTTTACTCAGGATGAGGAGAATATAGTATTGTGTGTGTGTGTGTGTGTGTGTAGTTCTCCCAAATCGTGCAATAACCCACATCCTTATGTAGATATGTAAAAATGTTAGAAACTCTGGCTAAAATAAGCAGCCACTGAATGTTACAGATATAGGAAAATGGTTACAAGCTAGACCACCAGTGGGGAACCTCATACCACTCAGCTGTTGAAAAACTAGACTTCCCATCATGCCTGGACAGCCAAAACCAAAACTTTGGCTGTCCAGACATAATGGGAATTATAGTCTTACAACACCTGGGGGGGATTCACTGTTTCCCTACCACTGAACTAGATTATTGTGAAGTGCTGGTGAATTTGCATTTACAATCTAATATATAATGGGTGCGGGTGCGGGTGCGGGTGTATGTATAAAAAAAAAAAACAAAAAAAAAAAAAAAAACTTTGCAAACAGTGCCACACTCTCCACAGGTTGGCTGTGGTGCTGCAGCTCTATTTGCTTCTATGCAGTTACAATACTGTATGACCTATGTGGCAATGTTACTGGAAGAAAGCTTTTTGTCTTTTTCTTATCTGAGACAACCCTATACAAATAGACGTCTTTGATGACAAATGTGAAAAGAAAAGGCTATAGCCAGTCTGACAAACCATTAGGAAGAATCCAAGAAGCATAGTCCCAGTTCATCTCTCTCTCTCTCTCTGCATAAGGGAGAAAACCTGGCCCATCTGTCAAAATTTATGGCTCATTAAGGAAAGTAAGGAGTGGGGGTGTGGGTTACTGTAATGCTTCCATCTCTGGGACTTGCACACTTGTCCTCTGTGACACCTTGAGGCATTCATTTGGCTATTGACCAATTGTATTTCTGCATTCTGAGACTGCACTGGCTGCAAATTATGTAATGTTTTATGTTGTGAGGAGCTTGATAAGAATACTTCTGTCGTAATCTACTAACATTCTGATATCTTCTTTGCTTGTCTTTGCAGTTATAACAATGGGGGCAAAATTGAGTAAGAAGAAGAAGGGATATTGCCTTGGTGCTGGAAAAGATGGAGAGTCTACAGAAACAACAGAGGTTGAACAAAAAGAAACAGAGACTCAGGTGGGACAAAAAGATGCAGCAGAACCAAATGGAGAAAATCCCACAACTGACCTAACTCTGAGCAATGGTTCAAGTGAAGAAAAGAAGGCCCCTGCAGAGAAAAATGGCATTGAGGTTCCATCTGGTGAAACTACCAAAGACGATCTAAATAAAGACCAAAAGTCTGAAAGCAAACCTAGTGCTGAGCAAAAGAAGGTAGAAGAGCCTAACCAAGAGCAAGACAAGCACGAACCTGCCAAAAGTTCAATTGTATCTGAGCAATCTGCAGAAGACAGTGGAAAAGCTATGGAGAGTGAACCTGAGGAGAAATTAAAATCTGATGACAAGGAAAAAGAGTCTTTGGCTAAAGATGAACATACTCAGGAATGCAAGTCGGTAACAGAACAAAAAAGTTCAGACCCACACAAGTTGGTTACTGAAACCTCGGCTGCTTTACCAGACCAAAAAGAGGTGTCAAAACCAGTACCTGATCCAGAGACTAAGGTGACAGTAGAAAAGATGGAGAAAGACCTTTCAGAACAAACAACAAAAGAACCAACAGATGTTATGAAAGAGCCACAAAATCTAAATGAAAAAGTGGAACAAATTGTTGTTGAAACTGTGTTGCTGGAGGCAGTTCCTGCACCAGTAGTGGAGGTAGCAAAACCAGAGCCTGGTAACAAGGTGGTAGAACCAGAGCCAGCTGAAGTCTCCTTGCCTGAAACTCAGCTGGTCACGGAACTGATAAAGCCTGAACCAGATATTGCACCAGAACCAGTGACTGAGTCTTTGGAGTCCAAGGTTTCTGAAGAGCCTATAGCGCCTGTTCCAGAGGTTGTGTGTGTAGAGCCTATGGCAAATTCTGAAATGGTGCCTTGTCCTGAGCCTGAACAGTTAAGTGAAACTAAGCAAGATGTAGAGTCTTCACTGAAACCACTGCCATCGAATGAAGTGCCTGATCAAACTAATCAAGATGAAGATGTCAAGAATGATGAAACTTTAGGTAATGATGACCTGGTCACAAATTTAGTAGAAACCCATGTAGCTACTACTGAATCTGAACTAGCAGAGCAGCCATCTGCTGAGAAAATGCCTGATCAGGATGCTACTGTGGTTAAAAATGGCCCCTCTGAACAAGCTGCAGAAGAAATGCAGGAAAATAAAGTCCAGGACACCATCTCCACAGAGCAGGAAGTACTTAAGGAAATGCAAAATGAAGTTAAGGGAGACGAAAGTATCACTGATAAACCAACAGATCTTGAAAGTCTACAGAAAGATTGTAAAGATACAGAAGTTGCCTTGGACACATCAAAGAATGTGAATGACCAAGTCGCCTCCGAAGATACTACAGTCCATGACGCAACTCAAGATAAACATTCTGAAGATAAAATAGAAAATCACGAAATACCTGCTGAAGAATTATCACATGAACCATCTGCACCACTTATTGTTGAAAAGCATGGCGTTGGTAATGGCTTACCCCTGAAAGAAGACGTGAAGGAGCATCTAGAGAATGGATGTGACACAGACCTTCATGAGCTTAATGGGCAAGTTGAAGGTCATGAAATTGTTTGCAGTGAATAAAAAGCATGGGTTTTCTAGCTGTTCCAAGGTGTTGCAAAACATCCACAATCTGATGAACTGTATACATTGTCTGTGACCAAATCCTTCATGAAAAAAAATTAGCATATGGGAGCAAAATAAGATAAACACCCCGACCAAAATCTTTTATTAGTGACTCAAATTGTACGATTCTGCCAAATTTATTATCACTTAACTTATTCATTGGATCTCCTAAAAGAAATAGGAGTGGTATTTATATTAATGTTTTCTATTTGATGTTCCAAAAGGCCAAATGTAAAACAAAAAGTGCCCAATGCCCATGAAAAATATTTCTTGTGAGCTTAACCTGATGTTCAGATTGTCTTAACGCATGAACTTCACAATGTTTTCCACAAATAAAATGTCAAATTTAAAAAGTTTATGGTGTGCAGCTGTTTATTTTCTGAGTGTAAGTGTGAGTATTGATATCTGGGCTGAGAACATAATACTGTGATATTATAATGGGCTTGAATTTTGGGTTATTAATAGTTGTAGTGAGAGCAATATTTTCGGATGAGAAAATGGAGAATATGAAATGTACTAAAATATCCTTCGGCTGGTTGCATACATCAATTTTTGGAAAACTGCCAATTCAGTTTTTGATGCAGTGGTTTTTTTTATTTTTTGAGGCAAAGCTCTATTTGTCATTCCTTTCAAATTAAATTAACTTCTGTCTTTGACTAAAAAAAAAAAATACAAAACCTGCAGCATCCCCTCCCACAATTAAACACTCTTTAAAAAAAAACAAAAAACCTCCTTACATATGACATTCTTAGTTTAAATACATTAGAAAAGAACTACAGTGGTGCCTTGGATTTTGAGCATAATTTTGTTCTGGGACCACGCTTGTAATCCAAATCCACTCTTAAACCAAAGCAGACTTTCCCATAACAAATCATAGAAATGCAGACAATTTGTTCCACACCCTAAAAAGGATTTATTATTTTGAATAACATGTAAAACAAATAAAACAAACATTCAGAAACAGCAGAATGTGATATTATAAGTTACTGTAAAGTAATGGAGAGAATAGGAAACACAAGGGCGGACAGAGACTGCAGGGAGAATGAAGGAATGAGCAGGGATATGTGGACACATGCAATCAGCACTCTCTGTCCGGGGAGAGAGAGGTTACAGCTATGAAGAGATTACCCCCACATTCCTGTCCCCTGATGTAAGCCCCAGCCTGAAGTGGATCTGCTAGGATTTGGAAGGTGAGGGAGACTTCCTTGGTCAGAGTACAGTGCTGTAGACCCTGCTATGCAGATCATGCCCCTCCTCCATTCGCATTCCCACCCAGTACAGGAAGCTCTTAAACCAAAGCAATGCTCTTAAAGAGGACCTGTCACCCCCCCGTGCCGGGGTGACAGGCTCCCGACCCCCCGCTAGAGCACCTTATACTTACCTGATAGCGCCGGGTCCCGCTTCTTGAGACGGTCTGGTGACAGAGATTTCAGCGTTTGAAGCCCGTGACTGGTGAGTCCGATGCTCCGTCATTCTCAATGAGAGTTGGACTCATCTCAGGAGCACGTGCACCGGGCTTTGGGCGCTGAAATCTCCGTCACCGGACTGTCTCAAGAAGCTGGACCCGGCGCTATCAGGTACGTATAGGGTGCTCTAACGGAGGCGACAGGTTCCCTTTAAACGAAGTCACAATTTTGAAAAACTGTGAGCTCTTAAACCAAAACACTCTTAAACTAAGGTACCACTGTAATCTTTTTTTAGTAACAAAAAAAAATGCTGCAGCTAGATGTTAGGTGGCAGTCAATAGGGAAATATAGAATGCTACTCTGTTTTAGAGATACAACACCACAAAATCCCCCTGCATAAACACAACAATTAACACCAATAAAAAGAATTGTCTGGAGAAATTTTCTCAGTATTGGGGGTGGGTGTGTGTGGGGGGTGATCATGGGGGTATACTTTTAGTCAAGTTGGGAGAGGCCACGTCAGCTCAGTTGTCATCCTTTTCTTCCTCCTTGTGTATGATCACTGTAGAAGAGGAAAGACTTCGCATAATGCAGTCAGGCATAAAACTGTTCCATACATATCCATGATCTCAAGTTAACCAATAATGCTGGTTAAAGGGGTTATCGAGGATTAAAAACACCACAGCTACTTTCTTGAAAAAAACAAAGAAGAAAAAATAAACAGCGCTACTGTGTGTGGTAATACAATTTAGTTCCATTCAATTCAGTGCAAGGAAGCTGCAAAACTGCACCCAAATTGAGAACGAGGACTGTGTTTTTTAGGCCTGTTCAACCATTTTAAAATGTACCTGTTACAAAGTCTACTGACCCGATCAGTGGGGAATTTCTATCTGCGGACAGAAGTTTGGGTATGCTTTGATACGAACATGCTGAGACCGCAGTGCGTGCAACCCCATTTTAATCCAATGAGGGTTGCACACATTTCAGTCTTGACATGATCTTATCCGTGGATTCCCGAACCTCCGGCCACAGAGGTATTCTCCACCTACTGGTTCAGTGGCCTTTGTGACCGGTACGCTGTATCATCCATTTGACTAACCAAGTCTGTGTAGGTATTTTGATACCTTGATGGTGACATAACCTTTTGGATTTTTTTTTTTTTTTTTTTTTAAAAGGGAACCTGCCATTTTGTATGTCTAAACTACAAGTCATGAGGGTGGTCAACTGCAGCAGCTTCTCCCTGCCCTACCAGCCTTTACTTATAGCAGTCTCCCCTGTTTGGTCATAGGGAGAGGCTACTGGGGCCTGCCTTGATGACATCATAAAAATGATGACATTCACTTTTATTTATAGTAAGTTGAATTGTCATGGTTTTTCTTTTGCCTTGTGTTTTTTTTTTTTTTGGGGGGGGGGGGGGGGGGGGGGGGGTGCATGTGTAAAGAAGGCCTGATGCTGGTGTAAAGTTCAGCCTGATAGCAGGTCATATACGCTGTGGCAGTATAGCAGTTTGTCTAAATATGACCTTCATAGGTATTGCCTGGTTTTGATTTCCTCTTCTAGTTTTGTGACTTCCCCCTCTAAAGTTGAGCTTCTCACTTTTAGGCTGGGTTCACACTACGTATATTTCAGTCAGTATTGTGGTCCTCATATTGCAACCAAAACCAGGAGTGGATTAAAAACACAGGCTCTGTTCACACAATGTTGAAATTGAGTGGATGGCCGCCATATAACGGTAAATAACTGCCATTATTTCAATACAACAGCCGTTGTTTTAAAATAACAGCAAATATTTGCCATTAAATGGCGGCTATCCTCTCAATTTTTTTAATCCTACCAAGAACTTAAAGGGAATCCGTCAGCTCCCGGGCACTACCTGAGGTGGTGACAGTGTGCTGTAGCTGGCGGCCCCAACTAAGCATGGTGCCTTTTTGGTAATTTTCCATGCAGTGGATTATGTACAATCTTATGTCTCCTACTGTCACAGAGCAGTTGTTCGTGCCACACTTGTCATGCATCCTCCTCCCTCTTCATGAATAAACAAGGCTGCCCAGCTCAGCTGTCAGATTGCAGATCAGTCCTCTGTAGGCAGTTTATCTCTGGAAGAATCTCTCCTCCCTAATGCGTTGGAGCTGTGGTCTAGGGGTAACTCACCTGTCTAGAGACCTGTGCTGCCAGCAGTTCATTATCTGGTTCGAATCCCCTGATTGAAATTATATAGATGTCCTTTTTTTCTCATTATTGTATCATTTTTAAGGCTATGTTCACACACAGTATTTTTGCTCAGTATTTTGCAACCAAAACCAGGAGTGGATTGAGAACACAGAAAGGCTCTGTTCCCACACTGTTGAAATTGAGCAGATTGCCATCATTTAATGGCAAATATCGGCCGCTGTTTTAAAAAAAACTGTAATTATTTGCCAATTACGGCCATCCACTCAATTTCAACAGTGTGTCTACACAGCCTTTCAGTGTTTTTAATCCACTTCTGGTTTTGGTTGCAAAATACTGAGCAAAAATTCTGTGTGTGTGAACATAGCCTTAAAAATGATACAATAATGAGGAAAAAAAAATCTATTTAATTTCCATCAGGGGATCTGAACCAGAAAATGAACTGCTGGAAGGTCTCTAGACAGGTGAGTTACCCCTAGACCACAGCTCCAACACATTAGGGAGGAGAGATTCTTTCAGACATAACCTGCCTACAGAGGACTGATCTGCAATCTAACAGCTGAGTGAGCAGGAGGCCGGGCAGCATTGATTATTCATGAAGAGGGAGAAGGATGCATGAACAACAGCTCTGTGACAGTAGGAGACATAAGATTGTACATAATCCACTGCACGGAAATTACCAAAAAGGCACCATGCTCACTAGGGGACTGCCAGCTACAACACACTGTCAGCACCTTAGGTAGTGCCCGGGAGCTGATTCCCTTTAACGACTGTTGTGTTGGGAATGCTTGATTTAAACTGCTGTATTTGTTACTTTAAGGCCACACAGGATGGAAATGCTGTGGAAAATCTGCAACATGCGCTTTTTTTCCAGAATTGCTGTGGTGGATTTGGGATAGGTTTTTTTTTAAATACGGTAGAATGGTGCAGATTTTCCATTTGTGAAGAAGCATCAGAAAACTTTAGTATACCCACCATATATAAATAGTGCCCAAATGGGCACAGTAAGAATAAGACTTTTGACACAGGGACATAACAAACAAAAAAAGAAAAAAGTCCAACAGCACTGGAGGACATAACCAAGGTATCCCAGTTTAAAAGGAGGATGCGTGCTGATGTTACCTGCAATGCCAGTGCAGGTGTTACAACATGAAGAGAAGAGATCCGTGGTATTTAAAGAAGGCTTAAAACTATTTTTGCACATTCAAGAACAGACAAAGCAGCTCGAAATGAGCAAAGCAAATTTTTGCTAAATTCACTAACAATTTGCCATCTCTGTGTCATTTCAGTCAGTGATTGGCTGAGCAGAGAGTGAAAGCCCACTCAGCTAATCACTGACTTCCTGACAAGGGACAGAGACACGGACAGCGATTGGCTGAGCGGGCTGTCACCCTTTTATTTTGAGAGAGAACGAGCCAGTAGCGTGTGCAGTGTCCCAGAACAGGTCCTCTTATCCTCACACTTTTATTGTGACCAGTCCTGTTCTGGAAAGCTATGGTTCACTGCAAACTGTGTGTATGGTGTCACCCCTCTCAGTGTTCAGGTCTGCTATTCCATGCATTTCTTGTATGCATATTCAGGTATCAGTGCCTAAGGGTATTATGTCGCCCCCCAGTGTTTAAGTATGGTACTTCTCATGTATATTTCACTGTATATGCCTAATGGTGTGATGATGCAATGGCTGGATGTCACGTGACTGCCCCTGCTTCCATGGTAACTCCAACGGCCATCGAGCTTTGGCTGGGGAATACCATGTGACTTCCTGTTCTACCTCAGTCTATTCCCTACCACAGAGGGGATAGGGTGGGTGTTCTCTCTCCCCTGTCAGGAGAGAGATACATGTGCTTTGCTTCTCCAGTTCCACCAGAAGTGTTCCTGGCTATGTTCTATTCTCAAGTCCTCAAGATTCTCATCTATTCTCACGATCTGGGTGCCGTTCTTCAGTCATTCCTCTCATCATCATCTCTGATTATCAACAGCAAGTATTCATCTCAGTCTCATTCCCCCCAGCATCTTATCCTCAGTATCACCGGATACATCCGGATTGCATCCGGAGAGACTGTTGCTACTAGCTACCACCGTTACAATAAATATACAACTACCGTTGTCTCTGAACCTTGGCATTGATGTAATTATTGGTGCTCTGACTAAGGACAACGAAGAATCGCATGCCCAGCCTCTGCATGGTCAGGAGCCCAGTTCTCAGCTGTGTTACCCTCGTGCCGAAACCGTGACAATCCTCTGCTCAGCAGCTACTCCGGCTCCGGCCAGTAACTATACCTATCAGCAGAGAGGCCCCTAGGGGCTTGGGCATCGCACGTGTGGCAGCACATTTTATTTCCTGTGTTACATTAATCACGTCCGTCCCATAACTACTTTTATTATCCCCAGTTCTAAAAACATTTATATAGATTAGCCAGCATATGGCTTGATAGTTAGGATTGTTCCTCTAGTTTGACCCTAACCAAGGGCAACATCTGCCTGGAGTGTGCCTGTTTACCCAAACTCCACAAACATGCTGAAAGCTGTCTTTTTATGAGAACTGATTATTGTGTGTGTCTGAAATAAGAATTAGATTGTAGACCCCATTGGAGCCAAATGTGTGTACTGTGCTTATGTCAGCAATAATTACTGTGAGTGTCCCATTTATGTGAATTAATTTATGCTGTAGACTCATTTTTTTCTTGAAACTATAGGATGTTTTTTTTTTTTTTTTTTTTTTTTTTAATTGATCTAGAATGTAGCTAAAGTAATACTTCAAAACACCCCTCCACCCTACTGCATCTTGAATGGGTTATTGCATACAGCCATTGTACTGTAAGAGCAATTTCATAATTCTAAAAGACTGAGCAAGACATCTGAGGGAAGAGACCCTGGAGAGAGCAAAAGAATCAAAGGAAGCTTAACCCGATGGTCTGTTCAAGGGCCAGACTAAAACATGTCTTCATAGGAGCTAGGCCAAAATTCTATAATGGGGATATGTTTATCCAGATAACCCAAAATATTTACATAGTGCAGACAACGGAACAAGAAGAAAAATAAGGTTAGGTTCCTGTTTAATAAATGAATGCGAAAATAGGTGGGATTTTGAAGTCTCATTCCCCCCAGCATCTTATCCTCAGTATCACCGGATACATCCGGATTGCATCCGGAGAGACTGTTGCTACTAGCTACCACCGTTACAATAAATATACAACTACCGTTGTCTCTGAACCTTGGCATTGATGTAATTATTGGTGCTCTGACTAAGGACAACGAAGAATCGCATGCCCAGCCTCTGCATGGTCAGGAGCCCAGTTCTCAGCTGTGTTACCCTCGTGCCGAAACCGTGACAATCCTCTGCTCAGCAGCTACTCCGGCTCCGGCCAGTAACTATACCTATCAGCAGAGAGGCCCCTAGGGGCTTGGGCATCGCACGTGTGGCAGCACATTTTATTTCCTGTGTTACATTAATCACGTCCGTCCCATAACTACTTTTATTATCCCCAGTTCTAAAAACATTTATATAGATTAGCCAGCATATGGCTTGATAGTTAGGATTGTTCCTCTAGTTTGACCCTAACCAAGGGCAACATCTGCCTGGAGTGTGCCTGTTTACCCAAACTCCACAAACATGCTGAAAGCTGTCTTTTTATGAGAACTGATTATTGTGTGTGTCTGAAATAAGAATTAGATTGTAGACCCCATTGGAGCCAAATGTGTGTACTGTGCTTATGTCAGCAATAATTACTGTGAGTGTCCCATTTATGTGAATTAATTTATGCTGTAGACTCATTTTTTTCTTGAAACTATAGGATGTTTTTTTTTTTTTTTTTTTTTTTTTTTAATTGATCTAGAATGTAGCTAAAGTAATACTTCAAAACACCCCTCCACCCTACTGCATCTTGAATGGGTTATTGCATACAGCCATTGTACTGTAAGAGCAATTTCATAATTCTAAAAGACTGAGCAAGACATCTGAGGGAAGAGACCCTGGAGAGAGCAAAAGAATCAAAGGAAGCTTAACCCGATGGTCTGTTCAAGGGCCAGACTAAAACATGTCTTCATAGGAGCTAGGCCAAAATTCTATAATGGGGATATGTTTATCCAGATAACCCAAAATATTTACATAGTGCAGACAACGGAACAAGAAGAAAAATAAGGTTAGGTTCCTGTTTAATAAATGAATGCGAAAATAGGTGGGATTTTGAAGTTCTAAACCCCTTCTGCCTATAGGGAATTTTCTAAATCTATGTTTTGTCTAGCTTTAAAGGAGTACTCCCAGAAAAAAATTCTTTCAAATCAGCTGGTGTCGAAAAGTGCCAGAGATATGTAATTTACTTCAATTAAAAAAAAAATCTCTAGTCTTCCAGCACTTATCTGCTATTGTATTTCCTGCAGGAAGTAGTTTATTCTTTCCAGTCTTACACAATCTGCTGCCACTTCTGTCTGTGACAGGAACTGCCTAAGAGCAGTACCAAATCCTGATGGAAAACCTCTCCTGCTCTCCAGACTGGAAATAATACACCACCTTCAGATATTCAGCAGCTGATAAATTCTGGACGACTGGAGGTTTTTTAATAGAAGTAAACTACAATTTTCTGGTACTAGTTGATCTGAACGAATCTTTTTTGCTGAAGTACCCCTTAGAGGCTAGGTTCACACTACGTATATTTCAGTCAGTATTGTGGTCCTCATATTGCAACCAAAACCAGGAGTGGATTGAAAACACAGAAATGCTATGTTCACACATTGTTGAAATTGAGTGGATGGCAAATATTTGCTGTTATTTTAAAACAACGGCTGTTATATTGAAATAATGGCAGTTATTTACTGATATATGGCGGCCATCCACTCAATTTCAACATTGTGTGGACAGATCCTTTCTGTGTTTTTAATCCACTCCTGGTTTTGGTTGCAATATGAGGACCACAATACTGACTGAAATATACGTAGTGTGAACCCAGCCTTTAAAAGCTGTATTTAATGGCAAAGTTCTGCTTGGACAACTCCTGCTTGTAAAAGATATGAGTCGGTTCATAGTGCATACTTCACGTTTGGAAAAATACACAACAAAATTCAACAGTAGAAATCCATGGCATAACAGATTTTAATTTTCCTCACTTATTTTTCATCCACATAAAAAATGTAAATCGCAGTTTACTGAATATACCTACAGAAAACTGTTGGTCTTGTATTACACGTGTATTCCAACGTAAAATATGCATGAAAAATAGACTGCCCTATAGCAGACTTATTAGAAATAATAAGCAGATCAGACATGCTCTTTATGGCTGCAGTGCTTGGTCTTCTGGCGTAGAACACAGAGCTCAGCATTAGACCTTACAACACTTTGTTCTGCGCAGTCATTGCTTTTTACAGTAAGTGACTTCACTGATAAAATATAGGTGGTGACTGGCCTTTAACCTGCAAGCAATGATTTATATGAAAACCATTAATGGTCTATTACTCAGTGTACTCTGCAGCAGCCCGTCTAGACAAAATCACTGCTATATAAATTATTTTACTAAAATCTAGAAAAATGAAAGGTCACATAGAGGAAATATATTGCAGACATCTTTTATACAGCAGAAAAACAAATAATTGTACCATCCTGAGGGCTTAGTTCGATTTATGCGGCTGCTATATCTAATCTCACATATGATATATGCATGGATAATACATGAGTCAGTGCTGCTCCTTTAACTGTTTGTATTTTTTCGCTAAGTCAACATTTTTTCGGCCCTTCTGAAAAGGATATGACCACAAAATAGCATTCCAGTGGTGGCCAAACTTTTCCACCCCGTCCAGAAGATTTGCAATTTCTCTTTGGGTGAAATCTTTACGTGTTGCCCTCTGAGGTTGGTTTTGGTCAGGAGTCTTCTGAGGCTGCAAGATATGGAGATTTTTAAAGAGAATGTACCATCAGTACATTCGTATTAAGTTTTGCACATGGTTCAAAAAGAGGACCACAGTAACGGCTTCCCTGTGCTGGCCCCATTCTATTCATGTGCAAAACTTACTGATGGTATATTCACTTTAGTTCTTAGATTTATCTGACAGATTTTTCAAGCCAAAGCCAGGAACATAAACAGAAAACAGGTCATAAAGGAAAGACTGAGAATTACTCTCTTCTCAAATCCATTCCTAGCTCTGACTTCAAAAATCTGCCAGATAAATCTCTCTGTGTAAACACACCATTAGCAGTGATCTGCAACCTGTACTCCTCCAGTTGCCAGTAAACTACAACTCCCAGCATGAACTGACAGCTGGAAAGGCATAGACTGCAGTCCAGTGAGCTACAGCTCTCATACTAAAAAAAGCTAGAAATGCATGGCGATAACCAGGTAGACAGTGGGATGTTATATGAGTCACAAGTGAGGTCTGAAAAAACTAGTGTCTTCAGCAGGGTGCACAATTATTTAGGTTCCATCAGATGTAAATAATTGTAAAACCTGTTCAGACTAAAAGTAACCTGTCCTATCCTCTGCAGGTTACATGATAAAAAGAACAGTTTAGGACAATGCACATAGATCCTCAATATGTCTGACAATAGTGGTACTTCATGCCACTCAGACTGACCACATACTTCCCTGTATCTAGTTTATCCTGTATGAAGGAACAGGAACACACTGTTTTAGTAAATATCTGTGTCCTGTGATCTGAAGAGGTAGCTACAGGTATACAGGCGGAACCATTATAGTAAATGAGATATCTGGAATCTGTGTAGAAATTGAGCAGTCTCTATCACCACCCTAAGCTTTTAAATAGGGAGGAATACTGGATTGTAGTACTAGGTATATGAGTAGTGCCCCAGCACAGGTGTGCCACTAAGTTTTATTGCCCCTGGGCAAAGTAACTCACTCAGGTTTTCACAGTGGGATAAGTCAAGATGTATTATGTGTTTTCCCCACTAGGTGTCGCTGTTGTACTTATTGTATGTATGGTATTGAGCACGAGTGAAGAAAGCATTGGGTTAACTGTTGGTCGTCACATGTTTGTTTCCCCCCTATCATAGGACCAGACCTGTTTCCCTCCTTTTCTTTCCTATCTCCTTTGTTTTCCCTTATGCACACACAGCCCCACCAATCACTAGGAGGGTTAGTTTGGCCATATAAAAGGGAGGTTAGTTCTTGGTGGGGGGAGGGAGGTTGTCTTTTGTCAGGAGTGTTGGGGAGGGACAGAGAGAGAATTTTACTAAGCTATTAACCACTGCTAGCATGCAGTGCTAGACCCCTCAGGAGGAAAGGAAGTCCTTTTAGGATCACCTTGTCCACACCAGAGATACTCTCAACAAGACACAGGGCAGCATGCCTGAGCTAGGTACTGACCCCAGTAGGACAAAGCTGCAACTTGCCTAGGTATCCTACTGTAACGCATGGCTATTCTGGGAAATCCTGGGAGGTCTGCTGAACCCAGCGCAGGGACCTGGGACTTTGTACTACCCTAGAAGGACAGGTATCCTGACACTACAGGGCGTAAAGCGATCAGATCAAGTAAAAGATCTATACATGAGTACGAGTATCTTCTCCTTCTTTCATTCTTCACTACGCTATCCCAGCAGAGTACACAGCTACATTGGACAGGGCCCTCAAGACGCTCCTCTACTCTCACTTCTACAGTTACTAGTACTTCTACCTAGTACTTGCCTCCTTTTGCAGTTACTGAAGCCTTATTGTTGTATTGCATTGAAGATTTTAAAAAACTGATGTTTTCTGGACTTTGCCTACCATTCTACACCTACACACCAGGTTACACTCAAGCTATCTAAACCTGCGGAAGCCGTGCCTGTCTGACCAGAGGTGGGAACCAACGCCACTCCAGGCTACCGTGACAAGTGCCCAAGTGACCCCACACCCACAGAGCTGACACAACACCGCCAGTGCTACCTGGCATACAGCCCTTAGACTGGGATACCACCCTGGCACGCCCGCCTATGCCACAAGGTGTAAACAAACAATAGGATGGTATTTTTGTCAGTTCATATTTATGTGTGACTACATAATTGTAATGTTTTTCCTACACTTTGGGATAAAAACGAAGGTGGTTTCTTTATGTCGCTTGGTTAATCCCATATGGTATCTATCCACCCTGTGCGACTTGCATTACCAGATGAAGTCTTTTTCACCCTTGATATTAATGGGGAAGAACAAAACTGCAATAAGTTCAGTGTTGCACATTCTACAGTAAAAACACAGTTGCAGATTTTTGTTTTCACATTTAAATAATTTGCAGAATTATATGTGGGAGTGCTGTAGAATGCTACATTGGAAATTGGTGTATCCGACTTGCATGCAGGTAGATACAATGCTACTCTTGTCCATGGGCTGTGTGTTGAATTGTGATGGGGTTCCCCTGGAGGATGAATATCACTTGAGGAATAGGATACTAGGTTATTTACAGTTTTATGTAGAAATACAATTCTATACAGCCTTTAGATTCACATCTGGGCATTTAGGGATGTATAACTTTCTATAAGCATATATGTACTGTACCTGAGCTCCCACAGCAGGAGGCTGGTGAGTTATCTCTTGTCTTTTAGGAGGTGAGTCTCTATCGCATTCTGTTTCTAAACCTGATTATATTATTGAAAGAAGAAATCCAATTAAAACAGCAATAAATCTTCCTGGTGTTTATCCAGTGGATATTGACTGAAGAGAGTCAAGTGTTGGCAGCATGACAGCAAACTGTTAAATTATTTGTACTGCTTGGCTTATGTTTTTCTGATATAAGCAAAAGTAAGTTTAGTCATTGATACACAGTGGTGGAGTGATAGTGTTAGTCACCAATGCTGAACAGGGCATAACTTAATTTTTTGACATTTTACGGGAAAAGTATCAAATGTTGTTTTTATTGTAAAGCTAGCTATACGCATTGGAGAACCCCCCCCCCCCCCCCCCCCGTTCTATGTATGGTGACAACTAGGGGTGAGCGAAATTACATTAGGAATGAAGCACTTCCCTTTGTTAGGATTGGCCAGCAGCTTGTCAAGCTGTTCCAGTTTCCCAGGACTGGATCCAGCTTTTCCCAGCACCTGAGGCAAAGCGGCACAGGTTTCAAAGCTAGCAGCCTGACAAGCTGCTAGCCGGTCCTAAAGAAGCACTTTGCTTTGTTCTTTCTGTAAATTCGCTCATCCCTAGTGACCACCCAACTAACGGTATCTGCCATCAGCAGATGTCAAAATAGAAGGGTTGGAATTTTGGATACAACATGTGATAAGGTTATAGACATGTCCAATCCTTTTGTTCTCAGAGAGTCTTCAATGGCGTTTTCCCTTCTCCCCATCCTGAATACATGCATGATCAAGCATGCACATGTATATGCTTATCGGGACAGAAAGCATACCGGTTGTTAGTTCAGAACAACCAGGAGACAAGCCACAACCAAAGAGCTGAAACTAACGGTAACATTGGGCAGCTTTTATCCGCAACATGCTCCCGGCCCCCTTCTCGTGTGCAGAAGTATCAGCACGGATGGGCAGATAGAGGAAGTGCAACACCAGAGAGCCAAAAAGGTAGGACCTTACCTGCTCTCTAGATATCACCTTTAACCATCTTGAAATTAGTGTTCTGAATAAGGGGCTACATATTGACCTCGAAATCAGGTGGACTGGTTTCAGACAGATTGGTTCTCAGACAAACAACTGTCTAGGAGAGAGGGCTTGTTAAAGGGTTTGTCCTATTTCCCTCTTTTCAGATCAGCCCCCTGTGTCCCGCCATCACTTCCTGGTTTAGCACAGCGGGAGTGAGGATGCAGTGGTGCTGAGTAGAGATGACGAATGAACAAACAAACTCAAGCATGCTCGTGTTGTGCTCATTTCTAGTGCTGAGCTGAATGAACTCGGCACTGCTGTGTCTCCATCTACCACTATATATGCCTCCAGGGACAATCCAAGCCCTGAAGACATGTAGGATGTCAGAGGAAGACCTAGTAAAAGTAAAAACATACCAGCTACCGACCACCCGATACCCATGACTGCCTGACCACCGCTCTTATAGCTGAGAGCAGTGGTCAGGAGTAATTTCTGTCCGATTGTAAAAGAACCAGATGTCACTACATTCATGTCTATTGTAAAGCGCTATAATAATTTTTTCATATAGGAACACGCAGCAGTGAATGTTCTTGTGTCTGTAACAATCATGCCGGCTGACAAGGACAGGGTGGTGGTCGTCATGGACACTTACAAATATCTTGCAGAAATCAATAGCCATAGAAATCAATACCTTTACACGCTGACCCTAAGTTCAGTATTAAACATAGGATTGATGACCTATTGGCAGACACAGGGCCAATTCTAGCTTTTGTGCTAGGCATAAACAGAAAATCATTCATCTCTGCAGTGTGTTGGACAGACATAGTCTTCTCTACTCCATCCTTGGGGTAATGCCATCCTTGGGGTTTAAACAGTACACATTTTTGGACTCACTGTATAGGCCCTGGTATGATGGCCCTGTTGGCATTGTACATACACTGATTTGCTGATTTTCTTCTAGTACCACCCTTCCTTGATAGAAAAGTGAAATCCAGTGGTTTTATGAGACTCTCCATAATGGAAAAGAAACTCATGCCCTAACATTGAGCTTTGTGTCATTATTCATAGTACTCACCTTGCAGACAACATGCCGGTTTTGTTAACCTACTGCTTTTTTGATTTGCTTTTCTTATAGGGGTCAGCAGGATGCCTGTAATACATAATTGACTTATGTCAACACTAGAAGCACCACATGAAGCTACTTTAAAGTTGGAGGGGGTGGGGGAGCAGTTCAGGACTCATTTACAAAAAGTTTTTCTCCCTTTGGAGGACCTGGCATGTCCATGTCTATTTTATGCACTGGTTTATGGAAATTCTTTTCCTCTGTGAAGGTGTTGCAGGAAAATTAAACTAGGTGATAGTCCCAGCAGAGGATGCCTCTAACAAAACTGGGTGGTCATTTTGTGCCAACCTGTATTCACACAATAGCGTGAATATGGGTTAGAAAAGTTCTCTTGCCAATTTATAGTCATTAGTCTCCAATTTAATATTTAATATATTTATTGTGGATTTGTTCCCTAAAACCAATCTACTGGACTTGGCTGCTGGGAGGACGCAATGCTATGTCCGATGTGCCCAGCAGTGGACGGGTAACTGACCAGGCTCACTCGGGTAATTGTAAAAAAAAAAAAACATGCCAGATCCCTGAGTGAGTGCTGCTTTTAATTGTAACACAGTTAAATAGTATGACAAAGCAGAGAACCGTTTGCAGGGTCGGTCCTATGAAGAATATTTTTCTGTGGTGGGCCCACAGTACTCCAGTCTGACAGTCATCCATTAAAAAAGTGGTATATACATAGCAAATACAACTCATTACGAATCTGATATTTTATGACAATCTTAAAAAGCTGATAAGTAGTTATTGTTATTGATATGTACACTAGATCCTATACTTCCTAAAGTTAAGTAGGACAATAATAAAGTCTACAGAATACACTGGATGACCTCCTCTGAGACAAAAGGAATGAGCACCATCAGTAATGGACACAGCAGTTTTAGAAAGCAGTATACAGAAGATATTTCAGTCAAATACTGCCACCTACTGGATTTTAAAGAGTTACATGAACTTTTTCTTCATAAGCACATAGTAATAAAGGGGTATTCCTCAGAACAGGGACATGACTCTCTCGGCTGAAAGGCGTGACAGGTCAGCACATGCACCATTAATTCTTTATGGAGACACCAGAGATAGCGAAGGGTTGTACTCAGGTATCTCCAGTTGATTCATAATAAATAAATGGTCAGCCGCTCCATTCCGCTGTAAGAGTAAGGCCCCCATTCTAAGGATTTGCAGGAGGCCCTAGCGCTCAGACAACCCACTAACAGAAAATAGGTTATTTGCTGGGATACCCCTTTAAATGTTAGACAAATATTTAAAAATAAACATAATTGCCAAAACTGTGCTATAGCTAAAACAAACAGATGATATCAAGTTAGGACATTAAAAGGGGCCATGCACCTGAGATAGCATAGACAGGAGTTTGTGTGTGTTCTCAATAGGGAGAGGGAAATAAGCCAGGTTAAACAGTTAGACACTGCTGGCAACATCCTATTTCCTTTTGAGAGCAAATAATCGGGCGTGTTGAAATGTAGCTGCCCAATCCTTATCACACAGCATCTGCAGTTAAAGGGTAGTTGAGACAGCCGCGTGGCATATTGATCCATGATGTCAGGCGGGGATAGAGTCCACTACATTGCTTTCCTGTCCATAGGTTCCGTGTTACACGGAATGTGAGAATAAGCCCTTATTCTCAGTCAATTGAGGGTGCCCCAGACACAGCTTTTTTTTTTTTGGGGGGGGGGGGCGTTTTTGTGACTTCGGAAAAAAAAAGCCTACAATACTGCTAAAATTATCTTGGCATTTTTGACTTGTGATTGTGCAACTGTTTTGGTTTTTTTTTGGTTTGGTCAATTTTGACCCCCAAGTGTATATCATATTGTTTTCGTAAATGATTAATTCATAATCCAAAACTAAGTTGTATCTATAGGCAGCTCACTGTTGGGTTTATTTATATTCTGAACGGTCGCTCCTCCTCTTCTTAGTGGCCTCAACAGCATATCTGTAAAAACATAATATGCATTTATTAACATTAAATGTCCAGAATACTTTTTGTTGTTATTATGTAAGATATGTAAAATTATAGTTATTATAGAAAAATGTACTGTATATATTTTTGTATTCCTTTACTACGATTAATGTTACAAGGTGTCTGTAGTGGGCCTTTAGGGACATCTCAGAGTTGGGTCCCCTATAAATATAGAATTGATTTAGGGATCTTGAGATATATATAGATATTATATATGTTTCTATTTTTAGGTCTCATTCTTACAGGCCCTAATGGCCCGCATTCCAATTAAAATGTAGTGATGTTCACCCGGCCAATTGGCGAGGGTGAATATCACAGACAGCGGCTGTTCTGTGACATAGCCGTGTCACACAATGGCCGCTGTTTTTTACATATGTAAACATGGCCTCAGATCGATTTGTCAGTTTATGAGAACCCACAATGGTGCAATATTTAAGGGAAAAAAAGTCTATAAAATTGGCCATGTGTCAGACAAGGATTGAATAAGTCTGCCTTCCAGTGTAGAGTTTAACAGCTTCTACCATGACAAAGAGATGGATGGATTGTGAAAACATTCTTGACAAATGCTGTACACTGTACTTTTAGAGTATATAAGCGCTAGCTCTCAAACATCATTCATCACCGTATGTCTGCACAGAAGAGATTAAATATTTTGCTTAAGGTGTAGAAGTATTAATCACTTCTGTGACATCTACTCTCATTCAAACACCTTTATCTAGTCTTCTACAACTACAACACCTGTGGGATCAAATACAGTTAGGCCTACTGGTGCATCACTACAATTCTGTGAATATTTAAACACTTTTTGCTCTCCCGGCCTCATATTGATACATGATGCTGGGAGATGCCCTGTGCGGCCTCGCACTCTGTAGGGTCTGTGGATGACAGAGCGTGATAATAAGGCCTAAGCATGGGTTCACAGGCTGTGTTTCTTCTGTGTTTTCACTATACTTCAATACTATACAGTATATATATAGATATAGATTAAATCTGTTAAATTGAATGGTCCAAAAGATGTATAATATAATGTTATCATAGTGTAACGTAAATTACAATCTTCTATATTATGCATATTATTGTGTGTGTATGTATGAACACCCAGGCTATGTTCCCACATGTTGGAGTTTCATTGCAGTAACACAATAAAGGACAACTGGATGGCAATGCAATGATTAATTACTGCAATCATTGCACTGAAATCATTCACTGCAAGTTATGCACTGAAAATGCATATGCAAACACTGCCCCATTGGGATTACAATTGTGGCTCAGTTTACAATGCTGCTAAATCGTATGCCATGTGCACTTATTAGTGGCAAGGAATGATCTAATTTATTTAATGCCAATAATTATAGTGAATGATGTAAACATAAAGCAGGAACTAGCAGTGTCTGGTAATCCAATTGGAACATTGCAGTATGTTGCACTTCACTTGTTTGCGATACTAACACTAGCTAGTCGTTCCCCCTATGGGGACATAACGTATAGTAGATATAAAAAAAAATCATGTTATGATGCTATTCCATCTGGCTATATTTGCTGTTAAGTGAAAATAATCATAGTTTCCTAGTATATTCATAGCATACTTGTCATTCAGCATTTGTAATCACTGCACTAGACATCAGGCAGGCCAAAATGGGATGAAACCTAATGTGACGTACAGCAAAGATCAAAAATCAGGTCAATTACCAAACATGTGGCTGTCCACACAACAAGTTCCAGTGCATGTCTGTCCGGGAAGGACGTATTACAAGTGAGCTGCCCCTGCTGGGGTGTCTAGACATATTCCTTACAGTATAGATAAGCAACCATGGTAACTGACGACAATGACTTATAATAGCAGGTGGATATTTACAGAGTGTAGTATGACTGACTACTATTCATTGCCGGGCTAGGAAATAACCCCTAGGACATGTCTGGATATATCCACTGATATATTAAAAGCATCAGCTCAAACAGAACATGCTTTGTTTTAATAGCATAATCACATTTTGACTTTACCCATTAGAGATATGATTAAAGAAGGAGGCTGGCTTTCTAATATTCATATTAAAGAAACTATCAGATACCCTAAGGCCCAATTCACTGTTTCTGTATTACAGACAGTTTATAAGCAATAAATATAGTGCTTTCATGAGACTCCTCCTCCCTATTTTAGGTTAAAAAAAATTCAAAACCTGTATAGGGCACCCCCTTAGGTAGTTAGATAAGAAGGTCACTAAACAGGGCTCACACTCCAAAAGAGTTGTATGTGGGTGGTATTTGTTGGCATATTGTCAGAAAGGTATGCCAATGTTCACTGAAGTATACCTGCACCAGGCCCATTGTGCTCAGTGGACTGAATATAGCCTCCTGCTCTTTTAAAGGGAAACGAACAACAGGTTAGAAGACTGTAACATCCTGTTATGTTCCCATAGCACATGGGACACTGAGACTAAGACTAAAGGTAATTACTTTCATTCTCAGCTTTGTTTTACCAAACTGTTTACCTTAATCAATATGTAAATTAGGCGGTTTGGTGCACTGGGGGTAGGACAATTACCTTCATTGCACCAATCCACCTCGCCGATCCACCCTACCTCACTGATATTCATCCATCACTCTACAATGACATCACTATTCTCCTTCGATAATAGTTATAACATTAAAGTATTTTTGTCAAGCTCATGTTTTTTTTCCCCCTATTTTATTACTCTTTACAACTGTGTTAAATAACATTATCCCTACTTTTGTGCACTGTTGTATGTCCACTGCCAAACAGTAATTTCCTATATTCTGTTCTATAATGTTCTTCTGCTTGTAGAATAACTCTGTGACGAAAACACAAAGTTGGGCATCCCATCAAGATCTTGCTGCAATTCCTGCTATTCATGACATGCTCTGTCTCGAGACAGCCTGGAAAACAGATGGGAGACAAACAAATAAGTAACATTCACATGGGACATAATGTACCATGCTGTATTACAGAATTGCCTTCCCACTGAGCTATACAAAGGAGTACTAAAATGCACTGTAATAATCCTAATGTAGCTGTAGCTTCCAAGATATTAGGCCCTATTCACATGTCTGTGTTTATGTCCACAGTTGTGGACCTGCAACTGCGAGCGGAACACGGCCAATAGATTCACATGTTCATGAATATGAATGGGGCTGTGATCTGTGAATAAAAAAAAAGCACAGGACCTAGTGCAGACTCAAATTTGCAGCATGGATCGCAATTTTCTATGTAGTGGTCGGTGACCCATGGAGCACTACTAGTGCAGTCTGTGGTTGCGGGTTGCACTACAGACATGTGAATGAGGCCTTACACTTAAAGCGACTCTGTACCCACAATCAGGGCCGGTTTTAGACAAAATGTGGCCCTGGGCAAAACTAAAGTGGGGCCCCAAAAATACATATATACATCCAGCAGGTACTGTGCATAGTGTGCAGCAGCATATCCCCAGGCGCAAGTTTTTATGCAAAAAATTGCACGTTAAATTAGGTTTGCCTGCCTTATGGAGTTTTCACTCAAAAGGCGAAAGAAAAAACTAAATTTGCTCATTCCTGTGCAATTAAGTGAGTGCATGCAACTTATTAAGACAATGACCCATTGCCCCCCCCCCCACCCACATGTATATATGGATAGATAAGCCACAAGAAGACAGAGCAGGGACTACGGCTTCCTGGGCTCCTTAAACAAAGCGTACCGTGTGCAAGGTACTCGCTCACGTGTTGCTCGTTGAGACAGCTGTAAGTCCAGCAATCATAATAATATCCAGTAGAAATACAACGGCACTCACCAGTGTCAGCGAAATCGATGCTTTATTACAGGAAGAGATATACAACAATAGCGGGAGCGTTCCACAGAAAGGAGGTGTGGAGCGCTATTGTTGTATATCTCTTCCTGTAATAAAGCATCGATTTCACTGACACCGGTGAGTGCCGTTGTATTTCTACTGGATATTATTACATATATATGGATAGACTGACAGATAGGAGATAGATAGATAGATAGGAGATAGATAGATGATTGATAGTCAGTCAGATAAATAGTCAGACATATGCTCCTACACATATATAAACACAGTATTACAGCACACAGTATGCACATCACCCATACATAGAACAATACAGATAGACAATATCACCAATACATAACACATCACACATAGCACTGCACAATGTACGCATAAACACAGCATACTTATCCAAGCTGGGTGCAGTCTACAAGGGGTTAATCAGCAGGCTGATGTAAGGTGGCTGAGGGCTGTCTGTCTCACTTATGTGCAGAGGTTTGCACAATATTGTCCCTCCCTTCTTCCTGTCGTTCCGACTGCTGTTGATAACTTAGCAGGAAGCTGCAGAGCATCACATGAGGGGAGAGGAGGTGGGTCAGATGTTTTTTAAGGTGGCGCTGGCAGCACAGACTGTGTGTAGTAAAACACCCCCCTCCCCCTAGGGACAAACAGCACAGAGCTTCTCCAGGACCACAGCACACTTTGCCGATCGGCATGTGACAGGACTAGCATCAGGAGCCACCGATCATTAGCAGGCAGGCTCAGGGGGTCGCAGCATCATCCGAGGATCCCTGTCACAGCCTGAACATAGCGATCGGCAGGTGACAGGGAGATGCTGTGTTGTGAGAGGGGGGCAGCGCGATCGGGGCAATGCGATGCTGTGTGTGTGCCCCTGTAGGTCCGATGTCTGATTGATCAGAGGGGAAGCTGCGCGTCTCCTCATGCTGCTGGCTGGCTCGAGCTGGCTACTCTCACTCTGCGTGTGGGGCCCCCCTGGGACTGGGGCCCTGGGCATTTGCCCTGTTTGCCCCCCCTAACGCCGGCCCTGCCCACAATCTGTCCCCCCAAAACCACTTGTACCTTCGGATAGCTGCTTTTAATACAAAATCTGTCCTGGGGTCCGTTTGGCAGGTGATGCAGTTATTGTCCTAATAAACTACTTTTATGGTGCGTTCACACCTACAGGATCTGCAGCTGATTTTCTGCAGCAGATTTCATTTAAATAACTGAACACAGCATCAAATCTGCTGCAGATCTGCTGCAGATCCTGTAGGTTTGAACGCACCCTTAGGGTAGCTTCACACGTACCGTATCGCAGCGGATTTTCTGCTGTGGATCCGCAGCAGATTTGACTAAATGAATGAACACAGCATCAAATCTGCTGCGGATCCACACCAGATTTGACAGTGCGGATTTAATGCTGTGTTCATTCATTTAGTCAAATCTGCTGCAGATCTGCAGCAGAAAATCCACTGCGATATGGTATGTGTGAAGCTACTCTTAAACTTGCAGCCCTGTGTCAAATTGGGTGGCCTAGAGTGTCTGTGCCCTAGGATTGCAAAACCCCCTGTCCCTCCTCATTACTAGGAACACCCCCCGGGCAGGATTTTTCCTATTCATCACCTGTCTGAACACTGCACAGGTGCCTTAACGATCCAGCACATGTGCTCACACAGGTGATAATTAGAGATGAGCGAACTTTTCAAAAGTTCGGTCCGATCGGACTTTCGGATTTTTTCAGAAAGGTCCGACCGAATTTCGAATTTCTTCGGATTTCATAGTTTAAAGCATCTATATGATACGGGGGTAGTGTATTTAGTTGAATTTAGGGCTCTACATGTCAGTAACATGATTATCTTTTCGATATCTCAAAGTCAATTTTTTTTTTAGACTTCAATATTCACCATTACATGGTCTATGCAGGAAACTCACCATTACAGGGTCTATGCAGGAAACTCACCATTACAGGGTCTATGCAGGAAATTCACCATTACAGGGTCTATGCAGGAAACTCACCATTACAGGGTCTATGTAGGAAATTCACCATTACAGGGTCTATGCAGGAAATTCACCATTACAGGGTCTATGCAGGAAATTCACCATTACAGGGTCTATGCAGGAAATTCACCATTACAGGGTCTATGCAGGAAAAAGGTCACAAATGCAGTGAAGGAGCAGCAGTAGTCATTGGAGGCCAGTGGAGGTCCAGCAATAGTCATTTGAGGCCAGTACAGGAGCAGCAGTAGCCAACATGGAGGCCAGGCAGGATCAGCAGTAGCCAACATGGAGGACAGGCAGGATCAGCAGTAGCCAACATGGAGGCCAGGCAGGATCAGCAGTAGCCAACATGGAGGCAAGACAGGGGCAACAGTAGTCAACATGGAGGACAGGCAGGATCAGCAGTAGCCAACATGGAGGCCAGGCAAGATCAGCAGTAGCCAACATGGAGGCCAGGCAGAAGCAGCAGTAGCCAACATGGAGGCCAGGCAGGAGCAGCAGTAGCCAACATGGAGGCCAGGCAGGAGCAACAGTAGTCAACATGGAGGCCAGGCAGGAGCAGCAGTAGCCAACATGGAGGCCAGGCAGGAGCAGCAGCAGCCAACATGGAGGCCAGGCAGGAGCAACAGTAGCCAACATGGAGGCCAGGCAGGATCAGCAGCAGCTAACATGGAGGCCAGGCAGGATCAGCAGTAGCCAACATGGAGGGCAGGCAGGATCAGCAGTAGCCAACATGGAGGCCAGGCAAGATCAGCAGTAGCCAACATGGAGGCCAGGCAGGAGCAGCAGTAGCCAACATGGAGGGCAGGCAGGATCAGCAGTAGCCAACATAGAGGCCAGGCAGGAGCAACAGTAGCCAACATGGAGGCCAGGCAGGAGCAGCAGTAGCCAACATGGAGGGCAGGCAGGATCAGCAGTAGCCAACATGGAGGGCAGGCAGGATCAGCAGTAGCCAACATGGAGGCCAGGCAGAAGCAACAGTAGTCAACATGGAGGCCAGGCAGGGGCAGCAGTAGCCAACATGGAGGGCAGGCAGGATCAGCAGTATTTAACATGGAGACCAGGCAGGATCAGCAGTATTTAACATGGAGGCCAGGCAGGATCAGCAGTAGCCAACAGGGAGGCCAGGGAAGGAGCGGCAGTAGCCAACATGTAGGCCAGGGCAGGAGCAGAAGTAGTCAACATGGAGCCCAGTAAAGGCACAGCAGTAGCCAACATGGAGGCCAGGGCAGGAGAAGCAGTTGTAAGGGGGTGACATGGATGAGGTCCATGGACAGGCGAGAGGTAGCAGGGCGGCAGCAGCAGCAGCAGGGATGGTGGAATGACCAGTACGGTCTAGTTCACATATAGGCCATAATAGAAGCAGAAAAGGTCCTTCATCTTGGTGACAACACGACCAAATCCTACTCTGTGGTATCAGGAGCAGGTGTAACAAAGTCCTTATCTATCCATGTGGCATTCATTTTGATGAAAGTCAGACGCTCCACACTATCACAGGACAATCTGGTTCTCCTGGGACTGACAATATGACCTGCTGTGCTGAAAACTTGCTCGGATAACACACTGCTGGCCGGACAGGAGAGTATGTCCAAAGCAAATTCAGCGAGTTGTGGCCAGACATCTAATTTTCCCACCCAGTAGTCCAGGGGTTCGAGGACGTTAGGTGGCAACGTAGAGTCCAAAAACACCTGGACTTGCTGTTTGAGGTGTGCCGCCATGTCCTGCTGCTGTGCGGGCGCCCCTGTTACCCCGGCCTGTGGCTGCATGAAAGCGTGCATCATGGACATCAGGCTCAGACTGGTGCCGCTGCTCATGCCACCCAAGCTGCTGGAGGAGGATGCGTAGGAGGCAGCGCTGCTGGTGTGGCCCTGGTGGGAATGGCGTGAATGAGAGTGTCGTGTTCCAAAGGCTGCCACTAACTGTGCACCCAGCTCCTCTCTATAATAATTCATTTTTTCCTCCCGTTGGGAAGGGTGAATGAATTCACACAGCAATAGGAATAAAAATGTCAGCTTACCCTTCCTTGGCCGTGATAATTGCAGGTGTGTGTGGACCTCTTTAGTGTGAAGCTCATGATGGCAGTATTGCGGGCCGCAACCCGAAGATTCCAATCACATGAATAGGTTCCATCCACGGCTTGGTTAAAACGTAGAAAATTTATTTGAACATCACAAAAAACAAAACAAATAAATAAAAAACACGCCACAGCATGTTTTTTATTTATTTGTTTTGTTTTGTTTTTTTGTGATGTTCAAATAAATTTTCTACGTTTTAACCAAGCCGTGGATGGAACCTATTCATGTGAATAAATTCACACAGCTTGTTGCGATACCATGGGTCCAGTAGTGTGGCCAGCCAGAACTCGTCCCGTTGATGAATCCTTTGCAAGCGTAGGTCGGCCCGAAAGCATATCAACATGCGCTTAGCCATGCCTCCGTCTCCACAGCATACTGCCAATGGGTACTGCCTCCATGCTCCTCATTCTCCTCATAGCCCTGCATATCCTCCTCTGGCCCCCCTCTGGTCTGGCAGGAAGGCTCATCTCCTCCTCCACCCGTCTCCCCTAAGAGTTCCTGTGCGTTCAGGTCCTTCTCAACTTCCTCTCCCTCCTCTTCCGCCAAGCCTTCCTCCAGCGACCCAGGCTGTGACAGTGGCAAGACCTCTTCCCCCTCGCCACTGAGTCGCATCAGCATCAGCTCCAGTACATGAAGCATGGGTATGATGGCGCTCAGTCCTGTGTCTTGCCCACTGACCAGAAAGGTGGCCTCCTCAAAGGGTCGTAGCAAGCGGCAGGTGTCACGCATGAGCTGCCACTGGCCGAGCTCCAGGTTACACAGGGGAGTCGCTGTGTCCGCCTTCATTAAGAGGAAATCAGTCAAAGCCTTCCTCTGCTCATAGAGCCGGTCCAGCATGTGGAGGGTGGAGTTCCACCGCGTGGCTACATCGCAAATGAGACGATGGTTGGGAAGACCATTCCTCCGCTGCAGGTCGAGGAGGATGTGGTGAGAGCGACTTGAAAGGCTGAAATGGTTACACAGCTTTCGAGCCATTGACAGCACAGTCTGTAAATGGGATGAAGACTTTAGAAAGTGTGTAACTATTAGGTTTAAAACATGTGCTATACACGGGACGTGTCTCATACCTCTTCGACGCAGCGCTGAGAGAATGTTGCTCCCATTGTCACTCACCACCGTCCCAACTTTAAGATGGCGTGGAGTCAGCCCCGAGAGGATTTCCGTTTCGAGCAGGCGGTGCAGCTCTTCCCCTGTGTGTCTTCTTTCACCCAGGCAGGCAAGGTGCAGCACAGCGTGTCCCTCCGTGCTACACCCAAGTGGTACAAGGGAGAAACACTGGCGGTTGAGGAGGTTTTGGACGTAATAGAGGAGGTGGAGGAGGACCGCGATACAGGAACCCAGCTGTGACAATGGGGTGGTGTCATCGCCCTTCCCTGGCCAAGTTGCTAGGGGTCCGCTGGCCATATTACATTTACCCACTGAGCAGTAATGGACATATACTGCCCTTGCCCGTAATTACAGCTCCAGATGTCTGTGGTTAAATGTACATGTCTGCTCACTGAATGGCTCAGCGAGTCAGCAACCTTTTCGCGAACATAGCTATACATGGCCGGGATAGCTGTGTTGGAAAAGTAGTGTCGACAACTTTAAATGGCAGAGCCTGGAGCACCAGCAACTTGGCCAGGTGGGTGTTCAGCTTGACGGCTGCGGGATTGCTGGATGCATATGTCTGCCTCCGGTGTAGGGACTCCATGATGACAGGCTGCCTACTGCTAGCAACACAGGGGCCACCAGCCGAAGAAGGGAGTGAAGACACACTCCCTTCCACAGAGGAGGTCTGACTCCCCTGACTACTGCTGCTTCCTGCTGCTGTTGACCTGCAGCCATGGCGCTGGTGCCAGGATGGCAACTCTTGCCTCTATTAATGCGCCTGTCGCACAGGCGACAGATGACGACATAGGTATCCTCCGGGCACTTTTTAAAAAACTGCCACACAGGCGAGGTGTAGAGTCTAGTACCGACAGACTGCGAGGATGGGCGGGCGCTGCCGATACTAGGACCTGCAGTGGAGGAGGTTTCCCCAGTGGTCATCTGCTTGTCCCGGCTACGCTTCCGACTTGTTAGTTGACTACTGCTGCCTGTCTTTTTAATTGTGGCGGGCCTGCTGGTGGATGGATTCCCGGTTGACGAATCCGTCGAATAAGCCAAATCCTGCCGTGGATCCCATGTAACATCCAATGTAGCATCATCCTGTTCCAGAATGATGCTATCATCCTCATCAGGCTCCTGCCCATCCCTCTCTCGTCTACTGCCTACTGCTCTCCTGACAGGCCTAACATGGGCCTGCTCTGATACTGCCTCCGACACAGCTATTCCCTGCAATTGATTGTCCCCTGTCTCTTCGTCCACGTGCTCATCATCATCAAAGAGCAGTTGGCTGCTCATAGACGCCAACAGTGGTGGGTCAAAAAATAGCGGGATATTGCTGAGGATGTCAGATGGAGGACGTGGGGGAATTGCTGCGTGCCCGTGCCAAGTCAGGGTCGTGTCCGAAGTACCCACAGATACCTGGCTAGCTGTCTCACTACTCATCCTTGTGGATCTCGAAGTGTGAGCCAGCCACTCCAGGACTGTGGAATTAGACGTGTGGACACGACCCTGGTGTGACAAAGGAAGCTCAGGCCTGCCACTGGACCCTCTTCCTGCACTACTTCCTCTTATGCCCCTTGAGCCAGACTCTCTGCCCTGCCCTCTGCCTGAAGCGCTTTGTGAGGTTTCCTGCTGCCGCTGTGCCATGCCTTTATATTCAAATTATGATTTCTACACTTGGTAGATGAGAACAGTATTTTCTGTAATATATAGGACTTGTGTGTATATATATATATATATATATATATATATATATAGGACTTGTAATATATAGGACAACTGTAGAAATTGTCTATACAGTATATATAGCAATTTTTTAAGATATAATGCTATACACCTGAACCAGGTATTTTAGTCTCTTAGGATAAGACGGATGTGATATACACACTTTCAATCAGAAGGGTCCAAGTATGGAAATTGGGTATATAGCCCCTTTTTAAGCTACAATGCTATACACCTGAACCAGGTATTTTAGTCTCTCAGTATAAGACGGATGTGATATACACACTTTCAATCAGAAGGGTCCAAGTATGGAAATTGGGTGTATATATATATATATATATATTGTGGCATGGTGGGGCTGTAAGAGGCAGTTCTATGCCTCTGGAGTGGGAATTGGAGTTCAGGTGGAGCTCCTGGTCCAGGTACTCCACTCCAGTCCAAGAGCTAATGAGGCTCTGAAACCACCTGGTGGAGCTCTATTAGAGACTCCAGAGCTTTCCAGGTGATGGCTCCCAGGTGAAGACTCCCAGTGTGGGAGAACACAGGCAGTGCTAGGCCTGTGGGAGCTGCAGACAAGAAGTCTGGGTAAGACTAGTGGAGCTGGTGATATTGAGCATTAGGCTCATAAGTGACAGCTAGGGAAGCTGTGGTGTTAGTCAGTGGCTAGACGGCCTAGGTTTTATTTTATTGGCAGTGTTGCCTATGTCTTGTGTTTTTTGAACGGATAAATAAAGCTGACTGAGGTCCGTATAAAGCATACAGCACTGACTGGACTGCAATTTGTGATGTGCCAACCGTCTCAGGCCCAGGAGATGGCGATCCCAGCGAGTGAGTAACCCCCAGATTGTCACAATATATATATATATATATATATATATAGTAGTACACAACAGCAGCTTGCTTCCTCTCTCTCTCTCTCCCTCTACACACTGCGTGGTGCGGTCATGCGGTACGCTCCTCTTAAAGCAATACCGATGTCACACAGGGGGTGGGCTAGTTCAAGATCCCTGCTGATTGGATGTGTCCCGGACATCATGGGAAAGCACTTTTCCTGCCCGGAACACTTCCTGCTTTCTAGAATGGCGGCTCAGATCGGACTCAGATTTTTGGGAAAATCCGAACCGGATCCCATACCGGGCGAACCAGTTCACTCATCTCTAGTGATAATTAGGGGAAATTGTTCTAGGGGCATTCCTAATAATGGAGAGGGTAGGAAGGAGGGACGGAGGGGTGTGGCAATCCTAGGGCATGGGTACTCTAGGCCACGCCAATTTGACACAGGGCTTGTATAAAAGTTGTCTTTTAGGACAATAACTGCATCACCTGCTGAACAGACCCCAGGACAGATCTTGGATTAAAAGCAGCTATCCAGCAGGTACAAGTAGTTTTGGGGGGGGGGGGTCAGAGTGTGGGTACAGAGTGTGGGTACAGAGTCGCTTTAAGTGTAAGAGCAATGCAATTCTGCTAATATAAGGCTAGGGCTACATGGTAAATCTGACTGCGTCAGGGAGCGTGTGTCCAAAAAATGCCATGTTGCAGTGGATACTGTCGCATTTCACAAGTGTTCACAACCTCAACCAGTTTCAAGAAGTCCATCTTGGCTTTTGAATGTAGTGCCTAGTCACTTATGGTTTTCAACGCAACCCCATTTACTATGTAGGAACATATCCTTATTCCTACCCGCTCTGTTTACACACTTATTGACCAACTTTCAGTGCCTCCACCTCTCTTTGTTTCTAATGTGGAGACATAAATGTGAGCACGGTGGCTCAGTGGTTAGCACTGTTGTCTTGCAGTGCTGAAGTCCTGGGTTCAAATCCCACCAAGGGCAATATCTAAAGAGTTTGTATGTTCTCTCTGTGTTTGCGTGGGTTTCCTCCCACACCCAAAAACATACAGATAGGTGAAGTGCTGCGTAATCTGTGTGCGCTATACAAATAAAAACATTTAAAAAAAAAAAACTTTAAAATGTCTTAAAATTACCTGAACAATGCATTTCTTCTAATGGACGCTGAGTATCCAGAACACTGCTAATCTCCCTATCAATTACATCAGCACATATCATCATGGGGTCTAAGAAAAGGTAGAAAAAATTATATATCAATGATCATCTAATTTTCAGTCAATCCATGCTGTTAGTTTCCCTGTTAGGGCCAGTTCACACTAAGCAAAAGTGGAGGAAGGTCAAGCAAAGCCTGCGCCGAAGATGCCGCTTGAAATTCTGTCTGTCACATTGTTTCAATGGGATTTCTTGTGTGTCTCCACTCTCCGTGCCCTGTAGGGAGCTATCAGCAGGTTAGATACTTTTAAACTGCTGATCATTTCCCTTTAAAAACTAAAGTAGTAGTAAGAAACTGATGCATGTTATTCAGGACTCTTGGAAAGGTGGAAGACTCTGAGAGTTGTAGTCACTGTGAGAACAGTAAAAGAAGCCTTGCATTAAATACATTTTTTTTCAGCTTGACAGTGAAAGACACTGGGTCAATAGCCCTATTTTATATTAGAAAGAAATCATGTTTAATAACAAAGCAAAATAATGGGTAGATACTATTGTAACATACATGTCATTCCTATATACCTGCGCCTGGCAGAACAATGCTCACTTTGTCCATGGCAATCACCTGTTTCCAAATCTTAGCTAATTCCAATGCTAAGACTCCACAGTACACAGCCCCCCTCTGCTTAAAACCTGCCAATGCAGGTGTGACTGCCGTTAACCCAAATATCCCATTCCTGTGAGGGTTATCTGTGAGAAGTGAGGTATTGAGGTATTTTCAAGAGTTTATTTCCATGCACCTTGCAGGCCCATAATAAGGGATACGAAAATTTACAGTAATAACAAGGCACTTCATTATCTCTGCAATCTGCCCATCAGCCGGCTGCCTTTTAACTCATTGTCGCTCTGTGCCACTCCTCCCTGGATACTGGGAAAAACTGGGTCCAGCTTTTCCCAGCACCCGAAGTGGAGCAGCACAGAGTTAAAGTGACTGTACCCCCAGGCCCAGGCTGAAGCACTGAAGGCGGGCCGACCCACCCATAGTGGGAGGAAACCCTAGCCCCTCTATGATTCTAATGGAGTCACGTCATGGAGGGCTGGAGTTTCTTTCCACTAAGGGTGGGTTGGCCCGCCTCCAGTGCTTTAGCCTGGGCCTGGTGGTACAGTCACTTTAACGGCAGTCGGCTGATGAGTGGATTGCAGAGATAATGTGCCTTGCTTAATTATTACTGTAAATTTGCTCATCTCTACCCATAACTGTAATATGTCTTATCTATTACCAAGTGGCAATTTGACCATAGGGTGCTCGTAATTTATAACAAGATTCAATTGTCACTACAGGATGAGCTAGGCAATGACTCCAGTTCAGCCACTATTGGGTGACTCTAGAGTGGCACAATAGTTATGCAACATAAGCCTTCATTGGAATGTACTGAGATACACATTTGCCATGTTGGACTATGAATTTCTTTACCTAGAAGCTTGTGGAGTCTGGCTAAAGTTGAATGTTTGGATGTGTTTAACCTGTAATAAATAAAAACAATATAAGGATTGGTAAATCCAGCTCTTAGTGGACTCATATGCTGCTGAATTATCAGAATTTTCTGGTTTCTGAAGCACATTTCTCTCTCTCCTAAATGTATTGTATGTGTTTATTGCAGTTTTAGGGTATAAACCCACACACCGTATACGCAGCAGATATGCAACAAATACGCAGATTTGTTGGTACAGATTTGATGCTGTGTTTAGTTATTTAGATCTAATCTGCTGCGAGTTTGCTGCGAGTTTGCTGCGTATCGCAGCAGTAAATACGCTACATATACAGTGTGTGGGTTTATACCGTTAAGACTGAAACATTTGGGCTAAGGATGTGTTCACACATGAAGATTCAATATGACTGCATTATTTAATTGCAGTAAATGATCATTTCATTGCATTGCACTGGATCATTGTATTGCAGTAATTAATTATTTAGTTGCCGCCCTTCAGTGCATTAATGTAATGAAACTCCAATGTGTGTGTGAACATATCCTAAAGGCCCATTCTAAGATGAGATGTGTGGCTGATGAAAGATGGATGCAAAGAATCATCTAGTGTTTATTTATCATCTAGTGTTTATTTAAGGGTGGTCAAGCCTTGTAAAAGGCCCTTAATGGTGCGTTCACACCTACAGGATCTGCAGCTGATTTTCTGCAGCAGATTTCATTTAAATAACTGAACACAGCATCAAATCTGCTGCAGATCTGCTGCAGATCCTGTAGGTGTGAACGCACCCGGGGGCTGGGTTCACACTATGTATATTTGAGGCTGTATTTGGTCCTCATGTCAGGTCCTCATAGCAACCAAAACCAGGAGTGGATTGAAAACACAGAAAGGATCTGTTCACACAATGTTGAAATTGAGTGGATGGCCGCCATATAACAGTAAATAATGGCCATTATTTCAATACCACAGCCGTTGTTTTAAAATAACAGCAAATATTTGCCATTAAATGATGGCCATCCACTCAATTACAACATTATGTGAACAGAGCCTTTCTGTGTTTTCAATCCACTCCTGGTTTTGGTTGCTATACAGCCTCACAAATACAGCCTCAAATATACATAGTGTGAACCCAGCCTTATAAGGGTATAAACACACACACCGTATACGCAGCATATTTACTGCTGCGATACGCAGCAAATACGCAGCAAATACGCAACAAATACGCAGCAGATTAGATCTAAATAACTGAACACAGCATCAAATCTGCACCATCAAATCTGCTGCGTATTTGCTGCGTATCTGCTGCGTATACGGTGTGTGTGTTTGTACCCTTAGGGTACAAACACACACAGCAGATACGCAGCAGATACGCAGCAGATTTGATGCTGTGTTCAGTTATTTAGATCTAATCTGCTGCGTATCGCAGCAGTAAATACGCAGCGTATATGCCGTGTGTGTTTGTACCCTCAGGGTATAAACCCACACACCATATACGCAGCAAATACGCAGCAGATGTGATGGTGAAGATTTGATGCTGTGTTGTTATTTAGATCTAATCTGCTGCGTATTTGTTGCGTATTTGCTGCGTATTTGCTGCGTATCGCAGTAGTAAATGCGCTGCATATACGGTGTGTGGGTTTGTACCCTAAGGGTGCGTTCACACCTACAGGATCCGCAGTAGATCTGCAGCAGATCCGCAGCAGATTTGATGGTGCAGATTTAATGCTGTGTTCAGTTATTTAAATGAATGCTGCTGCGGATCCGCAGCAGAAAATCAGCTGCGGATCCGGTAAGTGTGAACGTACCCTAAAGGGTATGTTCACACTGAGGAAAACCCGGAGGACTTGTGGTGAATTCTGCCGCTCATCCCCGCATGCTCCCACTTCACTCTCCGCCTGTGCTGCCTACGCCTCAAGTCCTCTGTGTGTTTTCCACAGTATGCACATTTCTTAAAGAGGATGTACCACCAGGTACATCCTCTTTAATCTGAACCGACGGATCAAAAGGCACAGTCACGGGGACCGCGGCCCGATTCCCGTGCACGGCGCCGTTCTATGCATCGGCACTGGAGGTAGGCCGGCCCCCAGTGGGAGGGAATTCCCTCCCCGTGTGATGCGGCTCCATTAGAATGTAAAACAAAGCTATACTTTTCTGAAATCCAGGTCCAGTCTCCAGAAAGCAGCTATTTAGACTTGTGTTGAAAAAAGAGACTAAACACATGAAATCACTACAGAGAGTCACGGCTCAATGTGTTTATCAATCACATGACTACCTTCTCTCTGTGAGTGCAGATGACCTGGGAAACACCAGACTTCCTGTGTTTAGACTCTATGGCCCATTCACACTGAGCAAGAACGTCAGAATTCCGCCGTGCTCAGTGTGCTGCTTTGAGTGAATGAGAGGGCGCGCACACCTCCGCTGCAGCCGCTCTCTGCTCAAAGAAATGACATGTCATTTCGACGTTCTAACTCAGTGTGAACGGGGCCTTTAAGTCTTTAAACACAGGAAGTGCCGTGTTTCCCATGATAACAAAAAACGAATGTCAATTGCAAACCTGCCTTATTTATATCACATCTACTGTTGATTTAGATTATCACGACAGTGACACTTTAAGCCAAAACTAAGAGTAAATTTAAAAACAATGAGAAATATAAAAGGACCTAAACTTCTCCTTCCTGCTGGATCTACCTCAGACTTTGGCTCAGCTTAGGTCCTTATTACTTGAATGAGGTTGGGTTGCAATCATAGACAATAGCGGAAAAAAAGCGTCAAACTCCTAGATGCCAGCGCTGCCTCAGAGGAATCACAGGAACGATGATGGTAATATTTTCATGCACAACTATCTGAGGAAGAAAGCTTATGCTTTTGAAACGCGTAATACTCTGTGCGTATTCTAAATAAACTTTTTAAATATTACCATCATCGTTCCTGTGATTCCTCTGAGGCAGCGATGGCATCTAGGAGTTTGACACTTTTTTTCCGCTATTTGCCTGCACTTCTACGGACCCCTTTGGGAGCATCCCGGTCTGTCTTTCCCAGCTAGCTGCAGCCCTGAACACAGACGCCAAGTTGAAACAGGACACAGTACCCCACAAAGGGGTGATATGCAACAAGCCCAAGGGGCTTTAAGGTGAGCCTCCATCTACCTTTCCATTTACCCATTGGTACCTACGGTATCACACGAGGCGCCGCCTCCCGCCTTTCGGTTTTTTTTTCCTTTATCCAATCATAGACAATGCCATAGACAAGTGACCCCTTTTTTAAAGAGGTTATCCAGCGCTACAAAAACATGGCCACTTTTCCCCCCTCTCTTGTCTCCAGATTGGGTGGGGTTTCAAACTCAGTTCCATTGAAGTAAATGGAGCTTATTTGCAAACTACACCTGAAATGGAGACAAGAGATGGGGAAAAGTGGCCATGTTTTTGTAGTGCTGGATAACCTCTTTAAAAAAACAGCACCACTCCTGTGTCTAGTTTGGGTAGTGTTTTGTAAGGGTGCGTTTACACAGAAAGATTTATCTGACAGATTTTGGAAGCCAAAGCCAGGAATGGATTTAAAAAGAGGATGGATCCCAGTCTTTTCTTTACGACCTGTTCCCTGTTTATAGTCTGTTCCTGGTTTTGGCTTCAAAGATCTGTCAGATAAATCTGTCTGTGTAAACGCAGCATAACTTAGTTCCATTGAAGGGAATGCAGCTTAATTGCAAACCACACCTGAACTGGAGACAAGAGTGGTGTTGTCTCTGAAAGAAAGTGGCCATGTTTTTGTAGCGCTGGATAACCCCTTTAAGGGTACAAACACACACAGCAGATACGCAGCAGATTTGATACTGTGTTCAGTTATTTAGATCTAAACTGCTGCGTATCTGCTGCGTATCGCAGCAGTAAATACGCAGCGTATAAACCGTGTGTGTTTGTACCCTAAAGCAGACATGTTATTTAATCCCATTGGACTTTTTAAGAGAGTATAGATATCTGCAGACATTAGATAAAGGTGGTTAACCATGACCTCCCCTCCTCCATTAACATAAATTATTTTTGCCTGAAGTCTCCTTTGAGTAAAATCCTGTCACGGTACAATGAATATAGATAGTGCTTAAATATTTAGATACACAGTATTGGGAGCTACTAAATTAAGACAGATGGGACAGAAGGAAGCACAGGAACTGAGATATGTGTTAACAGCTTTTTGACACAAGCAGTTTTAGTTAGAGTCTAATGTGCAAAATACTGTACCTTAAAATTCTGACAGAATTCGCTGGAGGACTAGTCTCTTCATCTTCCCCTGACAGCTCTGTGTGTGGTAGGGGGAGATCATTATGTAAGTTCTCTATCACATGGTTTGGTAGAATTTGAGTGGCTGCATCCCTGGAAGTAACATTATTTCTGGAAGAATCTGGCCTGCTGCTCCGATCTTTGCTTAGTAAATCTGCACAAGTCTCTTGAGCAATATAGCTGTCATTGCACATTTTACCAAGACAACCTGATGTTGATGCAGCCAATTTCTGTAGTTTGGTCATGTCTAAAAGTATATGCTCTGTTACTTTTTCCTAGATAATAAAAAAAATTATGTAACTTTTGAAGAATGGGCAGAATATTACCTGTTCTTTGAGCGAGGCACACATCAGCAAGTGACAAAGCTGGGCAGATGCCAGGGCCCCCTGCACTAGCTGGGCATTCTGTAACTGCTTCTTTGTGGCTGCACTTTTGAAAACTTATAGAACTCATTAGAAAATTGCTCAGGTAACCATTACCCAAAATTCTATTATTTTTGGAATGTCTCCTTTTAACATTGATAGTACGTAAGCTTAAAGAATTACCTGACTCCATACACCCATATTACTCCTAAAGCTGCCTTCACACTGCATCTTTTTTAAGTAAAAACGCCAATTAAAAGGTCATGGCGTTTTGTTTTGTTGTTTTTTTTTTCTTTGCAAAAATGCCAGCGGCCAGATATTAGCTGATAGTCAATGGAAGTTTATGATCTGCCTTGCACACATGGCGTTTTTTTTCATGGTGTTTTTCTCTCCTCTCTGGCTCTTACGCGGCTCTGTGGCAGCTTTTGCAAAACACAGCATGCTGAGGGTTTGGGTTTTTTTTTTCAGCAAATTATTGATTTTTTTTTCCCATAGACTTCAATGGAAGTCTTCAGCTCCACTAAAAAACGCCATAGCTTATTCATATGGCGGTTTTTAGGAAGGAACTTAAAGGACAACTCCCGCGGGACCCCAAAAAAAAAAAAAACACAGACACACACAGACACCATACTCACCATCTCTCCGGTGACGATCGCCGCTCGATTCGCCCGCCGTCCGCCTCTCCGTCGCCGCCTTCCGCCATCCAGCGATGTCTCCAACTTCCGGGTCCAGGGGATGGAAAAGGCTGCCAGTGCGCTTGCGCACCGGCAGCCTTTTCATTGGCTGGAGCGCATCACATGGCTTCCAGCAAGCTCAGCCAATCAGGGCTGAGCAAGCTGGAAGCCATGTGATGCGCTCCAGCCAATGAAAAGGCTGCTGGTGCGCATGTGCACCAGCAGCCTTTTCATCCCCATTCACTTTGCATGAAGACGCCGAGGAGGAAGAAGACCCGGACCGCCCCTCGGCTCTGACGTCGTCGTCACCAGATGCCGCCCCGGAGAAGAGGACCGTGACGATCGTAATAGGTAATGTATAAATTCCTTAACTTCCGGGGTGGGGGGTCGGGGGTCCGAAAGTGGGGGAAGGGGGCCAGGCCGGGTATTTAACCACATTACAAAGTTATATAACTTTGTAATGTGTGTTAAATGAGCAAAAAAAAATTTTTGTGGGAGTTGTCCTTTAACTTAACCCCCTGTGGGCCAGAGTGTGGTCCAGGGGGTGACAGTCTGGTCCACAGGGGGTTATATGAACTGTGCTCCATTCGGGGGGATTAGGGGAGGGTCATCAATGTAGTCTACCAAATCTGACATAATCCTCTCAATACCATCTTCAAAGATGGAGCCTTTGAATCAATGGCTGTAGCCGGGACACTGCTGCAGCCGCTGATTGGCTGAAGACTGATTGGCTGATTGGCTGCTGATTGGCTGAAGACTTCCATTGAAGTCCATGGGAGAAAAACTCCACAGTTTGCTGGAGAGAAAAACACCATAAAAAAAAGCGCCATCTGTGCAAAGCAGATCATAAACTTCCACTGACTCCCAGCTAACATCTATCCGTAGGCGCTTTTGCAAAAAATCAAAAACAAAACAAACAACAACAATGCCATGTAGTTTTTATTGGTGTTTTTACTTACAAAAGAGGCAGTGTGAAAGCAGCCGTATAATGATATACTTCATTATAACGGTCAGTAATCACATGCATTATAACATTATTTTATAGAATAATGTAAAATTCTAACATGTCAGTGATACTCTGTGTTCAGTATGAATTCTTATTTCTGAATGCATATGAGGAAACACAGCGCAAGACCAATGGGAACAAACAAGCTTATTGTCATTGTAATTACAAACGTATGTCCATCCAAACCTCATCATACTGTTGCTGTAGGTATTGTATTCTGTGAAATATTTCTTCAGCTTTTCCCCTGTATTTATCCAAATAACTGTTGCTTTGGTTGTTGTCACTTGATAAAAAGAGACTTGCACTTGGGATATGTTCATCTACATTCACTGACAACATTTCAGCTGTGTATAAAAGAATTGTGAGTAAAATATAATACATAACTATAACATGTAATAATATATAATTAAAAAAACATTACATGTGCATAGATAAGAAAGAAGACAGTAGTGATAATAGCAACAGCTGTTCCCATGCCGTTTACAGCACTGGGAAATTGTATGAACTTCTTTTAAAGGAGGTACATTAGGGTCTGTTCACTCTTCATTTTTCATTTGGAAAATGTATCCATATGCTCCTATGCACTTTACAAGGCATGATAAACCATGTGTCCAGGCCGCCTGAACAATACAGCCAGTAACATTAAGGGTGCCTTCACACATCCCGACTCGCAGCAAAAAACTCGCTGCGAGTTTCTGCTACGAGCCGAGGTCCTGGAAGGCCCCTATCACTACATACAAGCAGTGGTCTGAAAGACCGCTGCGTGTATGTAATGCAGCCGCCCCCTTAACCCCTTCGACTCCCGCACCGCTGTCTCCATACATTACCTGCAAAAGGACGCTGGTTGACCTCAGGGTGATCAACCAAAACACAGCAGAGACACCATCACGTGTCTCAACGTCAGTGTATTCTAGAACATTGCCCCCTGGGAAATCAAATATGCAATATGGGCTTTTCCTTTGTGTGACCGCTCATTGGCTGATCTCTGACGCTTTAACACTGGTTGATTATCAGACGAATGGTGTTTCTAGGAACGTTCATTAGTGATGATTGGCCCCAGCTCTGCATTTGGCCTGTGTTCTGCATTTGATTACTGGAGAGTGAAGAAGTTTGATGCAGCCCTAGGGCATCTTGGAAAAGATGGATGCAGCCTATGGCTATGTTCACACAACGTCAAAAACAGAGGAAAGGCGGCCAATTTAGATATTTAAAATGGTCCGTTTTTGCCGCGATTTCACCGACTGCAATGGCAATGCATTGAAGTCAATGGAAAGACATCCAATGCACACAATGCATTAAATAACGGACGTTTTTATGGCGGACGACAAAATAATGAATATGATCATTATTTCCGGACGTCTTTTGCAAACAGCAGATATTATTTAATAGTTGTTCACACACAGTTTTTCTTTTTCCAGCGTTCTTTCTCCGTTTTTACTATTAAATTCAATGGTGTTTTCAATTTTTAAACTAAAATAATGTGCAAACACCAGTCATTGCACTAAGGGAAGGCTAGGCAGCTAAATGACGTCCGTTATTTTAGACTCAAAATAACGGACGTCATTTTAAACGGAGCTCAAAAGATATTGTGTGAACATAGCTTATGGCTGTATCCATGTTTTCCAGGCCGCCTTAGGACTGCATCCAACTTTTTCAGCCACTGGTAATCAAATGCAGAGCATTCGGATTCAAACAAACCCAAGTGTGCTCAACATTCGCTAATTTCTACTTCTGATACATGAAAGATTCAGTAGAAGACAACCCTATTTGATGCTGACTAGGTTCATATTTCTGGGAGGTTAATTCCCAAACAAACTCACTGCTAGGGCCTCAACATGAGACAACTATTGGATGGTGTAGAAGGCAGAGGCCAGCTGATGAACAAGAAAAAGCTCATTAGGCTAGGTTCACACTGCGTTTTCAGCATCCGTTTAACGCATCCGTTTTTTGCAAAAAACGCATGAAAAACGGATTGCAAAAAACGGATTCATTTGTGTGCATCCGTTTTTCCATTGACTTCCATTATAAAAAAAAACGGATCCGTTTTTTTTGGCGGACCAAAACGGACAAAAAACGTTGCTGACCCTATTTTTCTGGACGTTAAAAAAAACGGATCCGTTAAACGGATGCTGAAAACGCAGTGTGAACCTAGCCTTAGTCAGCAGATTGCAGGTACCATACAGCCCTAATAATCATCATCATTAGTCAGCGGATTGCAGGTATCATACAGCCCTAATAATCATCATTAGTCATCATCAGAAAATTTTTGTGTGTAAACAGGAGATGGACTGCCAACAAAGGCTACGTTCACATTAGCGTTTGACCATCCGGCACCATTCCGTCTACCTTTTTCGTTTTAGAGTAAGTCGGATCCGTTAAAATCCCCATAGATTCCCATGCTATTTTAGTGTGCTCCGTTTGCCCTAATTGTGCTCCGTTTGCATGCAATCCGTTCAAGATCCATTTTTTTGAACGGAAGAAAAAATAGTGTTTGCTGTATTTTTCTTTCCGCTTAAAAAAACAGGATCACGAACGGAAAGTGCACTTCCGTTTTTTTTACATTGTAGTCAATGAGGACGGATCTAAAAGGTATTGCCGTTCACATCCGTTTTTTTTCATCCGTTTTTGCTCTGAGCATGCGCAGAAGCAGCAAGAAACCAAAGAAGAAAAATAAACGGATAGAAAACCGGATGCTCACTAATGCAAACGGATGCAAACTGATGTACAAAAGTCATTTTTTTTAAGCCAAAATACAAACGGACCATTAAAAAAAATTAACATTTTGCAATCCGTTTGCATCAGTGTGCTCATCAGTTTATGCTCATCCATTTAATTAATATAGACGGATCCGTTAGAAACAAAGAAAAACGCTAGTGTGGCTGAGCCCAAAGATGGAAGTGACCGGCTGCACAAACTATCCAGCAATAGATTATGCTGCTATTTACTCCTAAAAGTTGTGCCGTGTGAAGACTCCTTTCAACAAGCACCAATCGACTTGTACATAGGTGACTAGCATTCAGCATTCGTGTCAGTAGGCCCCCATACACAATAGAGAGTTAGCTGGTTCCGTCAAAATCATCACAGATGGACAAATATTCAATGATGTGCATGTGGTCCTTTAAAGAAACACTTTAGGCAAAAGAAAGTTTCTGACGGACAGTGAAATGCTTTAAATAAACAGTTTCCTTTCATAACTATAATGCCATTCTAGTCCCCTGTGCTTGGGAGTGCTCACATCCCCCAGCTACTACCTTGTGGACTGAAAACCTATTTGCCTATGCATCTGTATGATACGCTCTTTATCTCATCACATAAGGAAAGTGACTTCTCATATGAGCAAGCAGCTAGGCTGCAATGGCTCTGTAGCTGGGAATTTAAAGTGACTGTACCACCAGGCCCAGACAGAAGCACTGGAGGCGTGCCGACCCACCCTTAGTGGGAAGAAACTCCAGCCCCTCCATGACGTGACTCCATTAGGATCAATGGAACCCTGTCATAGAGGGGCGGGGGGTTTCTCCCACTAAGGGTGGGTCGGCCCGCCTCCAGTGCTTCAGCCTGGGCCTGGTGGTACAGTCACTTTAAGTTGCTTGGTAATAGCATCATCGCGATTGAGTATTTACAGCATGTCATTGCTGTGAAGGAAGAAACAATAGAAATCTCACAGAGTGCTTCTATAAATACAGCTTCTATAATTTGGATGTACTATAACTACATTTCTAATACCAGGATTATACACATCTTGTTTCGAGTTTAGGTATAGAGCAAAAGTTTTATACCCCTCTTTTCTATCAGACACAAGACTAGTGTTGGGAAGGTAGCGGGACATGCAGCCCCATAGCACAGCAGCTGTCGCTTGACCCCTGCTTAAAATCACAAACATTTTTCAAATCTTACTTATACGTCTGCAGTTATGAAGGACAAACGTTGACGCTTTGTGTAATTCGTCGTTCTGTGACTCAGCCAGCACCTGAATCATGAGAGGAAGTCCTTTGCTTTTCAGTAGCTCATACTGATTTGCCTCTGTGGAAGGAGATACTTGTTAAAAAGAGATCACATAACTGTTCTGTGCTCGTATTTAATCATTGCTCCACTGCTGTGTAAATGTTTTTGTGCCTGAGCCCCTAACGTTAATGTTTTCAGTAAACAGCGCAGCATGCTGGTCAATAAAATATGAATGTAGAGGAAAGAATAAAAACGTATCAAACCATAGTTATTTCCTACTGAGTTTTCCCAATAGCCTCTGATATGATTTGTAAATACTCTGGCATTAAGCAGAGGAAAATGTAAAATGCATATAAAATAGTGCTGTGCAATTTACTTGTCATGTTTATGTGGGTAATGATACTGCAAGGGTATATTCACAACAGATTTGTATCTACATCCCAATGCATATTCTGTGTCAATCTACTGATCAATCTACAAATCAATAATGTGGAAATTAGGGAAGGTAGCCACATGCACATCAGCCCTTTAAAATAAGGGTGATCCATGGTAAATCTATAGAAAAATACAATTGTCTGTCTTGGATTTCAGTCAGATTTTCTCTTCCAAACCTGTTACAGACGCCACGGACAGTAGTATCAGTCACTTGAACAACTATTATCTGTGGACGGGATATTATTTCAGAACACATACCGCAGGCTTCAGTGAGGTGGCCGATGGCAAGTACAATACTGAACTTGTCTTCGGTTTCAAGAGTTCCACCAGATAAAAGCATCATAAGACTTGATACAATGTTGTGCTTTGACAGGTGATGCACAGATTTAGCTGGAGAAGAAGTATAATATAGTGTGAATGCTAATATTGATTAGTATCATGTGTATTATGTTACATTGCACATCCCCTAACTTTTTATAGGATTATTGTGATTGTATGCTATATCAGAGATGTAACCTATAGCTCCTGGGCCCCAATCAAATCTGTAACAGGGTCCCACTCATACTAGAGAATTTGTTGTTTATACTACTAGGGTCATCTACTGTTCCAGAGGGGTCTTTGAGTCCACCTAGGCAGAAGGGCCTGGTTGCACCTGATGCTTCTGTAACCCCTATAATTATTTATTTTTAAAGCGCCCTTCATTCCAGAGCTGTCCCTGCTCTACTGTTATGGGATTGGATGAACCTTCAAATCACTATGTATATCATATTGAGTGACACTATACCTCATCTTTTGTTGATACATGTGTGTTTTCATTGGGATTGTTTTGCTTTGTCTGTGATACTAATTATTGATATGTAACAGTTGTTGTTAATTGAGTTTGCTGTGTGAATATCAGGAGGAGGCAAGTTTGCTAAATGGAAGTAGTTGTAAAAATATAAAAGTTGATGAGCCTTACAAGTTTACCTATGTCTGTTCAGATGGGAATACCCTTTTAATGCAATATCAATATCAATATAGCATAATCGATATCTATATAGTGTAATACCATGTGTAAAGAAAACTAACTTTAACAAAAATGTGAAGTCTTTTTCGCTTACAGTTTTCTGCAATACAAGCATCCAAAGTCTTTGTAGCCGCTATAGCAAGTCTGAAATCTAAAGTTTTTCCTTGGAAACCATTTACAAGGTAGGAAAGGAAGTCAGCCAATTTATCCAGCCCTCCAATAGATGCAAAGTAGTCCTGGGCATATCCTAATACAACAGAATGAGTTTTGAATGAAAACAATTAATGAAGCTATTCTGTCACTTTTACATCCTGCAACATTTAAGACATATATATTCCATTTGCTTCCCTTAAAGGAGAAGTCCAGCGAAAATTTTTATTAAAGTATTGTATTGCCTTCCAAAAGTTATACAAATCACCAATATAAACTTATTAAGGGAAATGCTTATAAAGTGCTTTCTTCCCTGCACTTACTACTGCATCAAGGCTTCACTTCCTGGATAACATGGTGATGTCACGACCCGACTCCTAGAGCTGTGCGGGCTGTGGCTGCTGGAGAGGATGATGGCAGGGGGACACTGAGGGACACAGGGCACTGGAGGGACACTGAGCATCCCTCTGCCATCATCCTCTCCAGCAGCCACAGCCCGCACAGCTCTGGGAGTGGGGTCGTGACATCACCATTTTATCCAGGAAGTGAAGTCTTGCTGCAGTTGTAAATGTAGGGAAAAAAGCAATTTATAAGCATTTCCTGTAATAAGTGTATATTGGTGATTTGTATAACTTTTGGGGGGCAATACAATACTTTAATAAATATTTTCGCTGGACCTCTCCTTTAAAATGAATTGCGTGCAGGCAAAAGATGACAGTAACACCACAGACTTACTACAATTGGCAACTGTGAAGCCAATCAGGGAACATATAGGACGAGCTATCTCATGTTGGGGAGACTTCCTAAGCCAATTAATTGCTTGAGGAAATACTGAGCTGCAAAGTTTCTGGTTCTCTTCTGAAAGAGAAACACAAAATTAATAACTCATAGATTGAAATGCAAAAATTGCTACATTCACCGCCATTGCCCTTCATGGTTGAATAAGCATTATTCACTCATCTGTCAGGAAAAGAACTGTGCATATAAATTACTCTTACCATTTTGTGGATTATTGACACAGGAACACAGTGCGCTGCAGACAGACGACCACAGCTGATATTGGGGATTTGTGTTTCCACTGGCCAGAACCATGTTGCATGTCAACATTTTGCTGCAAATGTTTTGTAAAAAAACAGAATCTACTGTATTATTCAGTGCAGTCATAACATTTGATCAGATGTGAAGGCTACATTTACATAATTTACCTAAAAATACGGAGAAGTATATCAATACATCCTGACTCTCTAGCAATACTCTGGCCGGTCTCTGAAAGAAAAAGCAAACCAGTAAAACAGTATTGCAGATACACTAACCCTGTCCAATATTTACAAAGAATAAACTCATATTAGGTTTATTAAATTTATCACAGGTACATACATGTGGAGCATCATTAGACATGGTTATGTAACTTTATACCACCTATCGGCAGGCTTTCTTTGTCCCAGTATATTGCAACAACATTTTGTCATAATTCTGAACAATGCCACAATTTAAGCCACTCCCTTTTGCCTATATGCCATGTCAATTTTAAAGCTGGAAACAAAAAAGTGTTTTAAAAGTCATAATAAGTACAAGGTTTTTCATGGGATAACCCAGAAGATATGACACTGTGATACAATATAAAGTAGTCAGTGTAAAGCTTGTATAATATGCAAATGCTGTGTGCCCTCAAAATAACACACAGCTCCCCCAGATAACACACAATCGTCTCAGAAAGAAGCCTCTTCTAAAGATGATGGACAAGAAAGCCCACAAACAGTTTGAAGAAGACAAGCAGACTAATGGCCATATAACACAGCACGATACTAAGGAGGAAGCGAGTGGCGACCAGTCAGGTCAGCGCTTGCTTCCTCCTCATTTCCAGCTTGCTGTCTGTGCTAATTCACACAAGGACAGATATCGGGAGAAGCAAGAGGGACCGCAGAGAGTAACGGGAGGTGGCGCATTAAAGAGATCAGCGAACTGCCACCGCACCTCCTATTTCAAAGAAGCTACAGATCTTTGTGATTGTGATTTTTCAACATGATAGACCACAATCAGCCGACATCATGCATGTCAGCTGATCGTGGTCTTTTAACATTAAGCTATTACACCAAATGATTATTAGCGGAAACGGCCTGTAATCAGCCAAATACGGATGATAATCATTGTGTGTAATAGGGCCTTAAGGTCATGGATTACTGGAACCAGGTCCTGTGGTCTGATGACACCAAGTTAAACCCCAGATGGTGTCAAGCGTGTGTGGCAGCAACCAAGTGAAGAGTACAAAGACAAGTATGTCTTGCCTACAGCCAGGCATAGTGGTGGGAATGTCATGGTTTGGGGCTACATGAGTACCCCCAGCTGTGGGGAGCTACAGTTTATTGAGGGAACCAAGATTGCAAGCATGTACTGTGACTAAAGCAGAACCTGATCCCCTCCCTTTGGAAACAGGGCAGTTCTCCAACCTCTGAGACGACCACGTCTTGCTGAAGAAACTAAAGAAAAGGGTAAAGGTGCTGAACTAGCCAAGCATGCCTTCAGACTAAAAACCTATTGAGCATCTCAATAGGGAAGGTGCATCCTCAAAGGGAAGGTGGAGGAGCGCAAGGTCTCTAACATTTGTGAACAATAAGGGGTGCTGGGCCCCCAAAATGCCTAAATATACCAATTGGTTAAAATTCTACTTTTAATGATATATACTAAAATAGTAGTATATATTATATTATATATATAATGGCTTGAACCTTGGGGTCTTTTAGAGGAGCGTATCAGGAAAATCACTCCAGGGGTTAGGCAGTGTAGCCACCCTATACAGATCTTGCCTTTGTTCCTAGTTCTAGCCTAGTGATACATGCAGCCCCTTATACAGGTTTGGGCGTTTTGAGGTTAACCCTCTCCTGTAAGTAAATTGATTTTGATTGTAACCCCGACGGGGGACTAACATGACTCTTGGTACTGCCTCCATGTTATCTTAAAAATTGGTTGTAAGTATTAGCCCACACCAAATTTATACTGTTGTATAAGCTGTAAGCTGACTACTATGGTATCACAGTGTCATCTTTAGTGTTATCCCATGAAAAGATATAATAAAATATTTACTACAATGTGAGGGGTGTACTCACTTTTGTGAGATACTGTAATTCTACAGGCTTATGCATGCAACTGTAGTTGTGAGAGCTGTAATTAGGCACCTATAAACTTATATGGGCTCATACTGCATTCTGAAAAGCTCTGCAATGAACAATACCTTCAGAGGATAGGTCCTTGATAACAGATTGGTGGGGGTCCAACCACAAAAACCTTACTGTTTGGCACCAGATCCTCTCCACTGTTTACTAGGAACAGCTCCATACTCTTGGTAGTGACAGCGTCTAGTACTGAAACATCCAGTACTGAAACATCCTGAACCCTTCTGTCACCTGATCAAGCAGGGTGCTGGGAATTGGATGGTCAACTGTCATGTGACCATTAAATGACAATTCCGGGCTGCGATTTATTATCTAAAGATGTTCTATTAGGATATATAGAGGCCCCAGATAATGTGGCCCTTTGAAGAAGTACAATTTGTAATGTGGCCATTTGTGCAGAAAAGGGTATACATCTGATCTATGTAAACCTTCTGGTACATAATACTGGAGATATATTAATTTATATCACATTGCATTATAAGAGGAGAAAAACATGCATGCGAGAAACTACACAGTACTTCTAGTCATGGCTGTATATGTAGAAGAATTACTAAACTAAATTGCACATAGGTATAGTAATAAAAAGTGACTTTATTAGAAGCTAAAATAGGGACTCACTGTTATTTGAAACTAAGACAAGGAATATAAAAACACACATCCGCTTTAGGTTTATGGAGGACTGCTCATCCGATAAGACTGTGTAGACATCTTCAAAGAGTGCTGACGTACACAATGTTTGCTGACAATACACTAAAATGGGATTAAGAAGACATGAAGGTAAATATTTGGTAATATTTTACTGGTCACTTATCAGGAATAGTAAGGCGTAAGACATATTTACCGTTGTTCTCCGCCAGAACTGCTAGTGTATATAAGGAAGCTTGTTTTAATATGCAGTTAGTGCTGGATTTTGCAAGGTTATTGAGAAATAGTAGGCCACCAATTTCTCTGAAGTAGTCACATGCATTGCCTGTATAAAGAAAATGCAAACCATACAGTATATAAAGGTAAACTCTTCTGCTATCTCAAGGATTCTTTTATAGTCCTTTTATGGTTTGGAAAACCATTTGAGAAATGGTGAACCTTCTGGATATACAATGAACTGGTTTCATCGCACTGGTGAACCCCTCCATAACTGGGCCAATGTACAGTATGTTTCCCTGGAGCACTAATAAAAATAAAGCATTGCAGAATACCCACTAGAATCAATATAGTTCTCCGTTTGCAATGCAGAAGGCCTAACAGTAGCTAACAAGGCTGATAGCCTTGTAGGATTCATGTATCTGAATCATATTAAAATATATATATATATGTCCCTTACTGTTATCCTGGCAAATAGCACGAACAGCCACCAAGGTCTCCTTCTGGGAGTCTGGATTGTCAATCTGAAACTTCAGACACTCTAGTAAGAGGTTGAGATCAGTCTTCATTTCTGCTAAAAACAAAAATATTGAAAGTCATTCCTCAGTTCTGTCCCTCACACATTTCCTTTCAGTCACTGTCTGAATTTATTCCTAAATATGCCAAATATTTCAGCCACCAATATTCCCACTTTATGGGGTATAAGGATATGTTCACATGCTGCAGATTTTCTGCAACTGATTATACATACATTGATTTGTTTGTGTGCAGAAACACTGCACATTTTCTGCAACTGATCTGCAGTGTGTGAACATACTCTAGCACATTAACACACAGTATTTTTAGGAACACTAGTCTTACCCAATGAAGATACTTTCTTTCCAAACTGGGAGGATTCTGTAGTATCCATGTTCTAGTGTAAGATACAGATATAAAAGTCATTATATGATGGATTAATACTTTAGTCATGTAAACCTATAGCGGGACTGTAATCATTAGAGGAAAGAGGCCCATGCCTATATGTTTATATATACATGAGACCAAATTGTGATGTGAAAGCGGCCGAAAGCCATTATACAGTAGTGTGAGACTAGTGCACAGAAGTGTAAAGCTAGTATATAGGAATATAAGTAAGATGGTATACCTATATGTATGAGAGGCTAAAATACCAGAATATATGTGCAAGATGGTGTATATACAGGTGTGGGAGGCTAGTATACAGAAACAGGTGATTGGGTATTAGGGCTAGTATACAAGTGTATAAGACTGGTGATCAGGGGTGTGACTGGTATACAGCATTGTGAGGATGGTGGTATATAGGAGTCTGAGATGGTATACATACAGGTGTAAGAGGCAAGTATAGAGGAATACAAGACTGGTAATCAGAGCTGTGACCAGGGCCGTATTAACAGCTGCTGCTGCCCTAGGCACTAAACCTGAAGACGCCCCATCTTGGGGAGCATGGGGGAGCCTGGTTTCGGCCACATGCTTTTGTCTACATGTAGAAACTATGTCTGAATCACGTTTATCATGATTTTTAACTGCTTAAAACATAAATTTCCACATAGAATCAATGATTAGAGCCGTCTGCATATTGTCTGAAGGAAATAGGTAGTTAATAGCTCCAGGCGTCACAGCGATACCAGACCTGAACAACACTGCCACACCAGACTTGATCATACCTCCCCCCCTCAAAAAGACACCATATTTACTGGCAAGTCTGACCGGGAGGTGGGAGACTAAAAAAAATAAAAACAAAAAATAAGTTGTTTTCGCCCCCCTGCAAGGTGCTGCCCTAGGCACCGCACCACGGGTGCCTAGTGGTAAATACGGCTCTGGCTGTGACTAGTATACAGCTGTGTGAAACTGGTGGTATAAAGGGATGTGAGAAGCTAGTATGCAGGAATAGGAGAATGGTAATCAGAGCTGGACGGGTGGTATATAGGAGTGTAAGAGGGTATACATACAGGTGTGAGAGGCTAGTATACAGGAATAGGAGACTGGTATAAAGCAGTGTGAGGCTGGTGGTATACAGGAGTGTGATAGGGTAAATATACAGGTGTGAGAGGCTAGTATACAGGATTAGGGGACTGGTATATAGAAGTGTGAGAGGGTAAATATACAGGTGTGAGAGGCTAGTATACAGGATTAGGGGACTGGTAAACAGCAGTGTGAGGTTGGTGGTATACAGGGGCATAACTACCACTATAGCAGCCATAGCGGCTGCTATGGGGCCCGCCGCATCAGGGGGCCCCATGGCCTGCTCCTGCAATACACTGGGCCGTCATCATTTGCAGCACCGGGTGGCCCTCCTGAGTTTTACAAATGTCCCTTTAACTGCAAGCACTGCTGACCAGAGCTAGCAGTTATGTAGTTATGACTTCACTTGACCGTTTAGTGGTCATTCGGGGGGGGGGGGGGGCAATCAAAAGTTTGCTATGGGGCCCAGCCATTTCTAGTTACGCCCCTCGTGGTATATACTGTGGGTGTGAGAAGCTATACGTACAGGTGTGAGAGGCTAGTATACAGGAATAGGAGTTTGGTATACAGTAGTGTGAGGCTGGTGGTATATAGGACTGTGAGAGGGTATATACAGGTGTGAGAGGCTAGTATGAAGTAGGGGACTGGTATACAGCAGTGAGAGGTTGGGGTATATACTGTAGGTGTGAGAAGCTATACATACAGGTGTGAGAGGCTAGTATACAGGAATAGGAGTCTGGTATATAGAAGTGTGAGAGGGTAAATATACAGGTGTGAGAGGCTAGTATACAGGATTAGGGGACTGGTAAACAGTAGTGTGAGGTTGGTGGTATATACTGTAGGTGTGAGAGGGTATACATACAGGTGTGAGAGGCTAGTATACAGGAATAGGAGTTTGGTATACAGTAGTGTAAGGCTGGTGGTATATAGGACTGTGAGACGGTATATGCAGGTGTGAGAGGCTAGTATACAAGATTAGGGGACTGGTATACAGCAGTGTGAGGTTGGGGGTATATACTGTAGGTGTGAGAAGCTATACATACAGGTGTGAGAGGCTAGTATACAGGAATAGGAGACTGGTATACAGCAGTGTGAGGCTGGTGGTATACAGGAGTGTGAGAGGGTATATACAGGTGTGAGAGGCTAGTATACAGAAATAGGTGTCTGGTACAGCAGTGTGAGGCTAGTGATATACCAGAGTGTGAGAGGGTATACATACAGGTGTGAGATGCTAGTATACAAGAATAGGAGTCAGGTATACAGGAGTGTAAGAGGGTATACATACTGGTGTGAGAGGCTAGTATACAGGAATAGGAGACTGGTGGTATATAGGAGTGTTAGAGAGTATACATACAGGTGCGAGAGGCTATACCACCAGGAATAGGAGATAATCAGAGCTGTTGCCTAGTAACTACCAGTGAGTTCTAAGCTGAGGCAGATGGCCTGAACTACTGAATCTAGTACAAGCAGAGAAATGGGTGTTTCCCAGAGCAGCCAATCAGCTTGTAGCTTGTGCTGCAGTGTAGGGATGTAAGCAGCTAGCAGTCATGGCTACTACATGCATCCTCCATACCAGTTTTTGCAGTACCTTTACTGGCAGAGAGGGTCTCTACCTTACCCTGCACCTGCAGGAAAGCAACAGTTCTTTCCGAAAGAGGTTGTCCGGGTTTAGAAAAAAAAGGCCACTTTCCTCCAAAAAGTGCACCACTCTCGTCCTCAGTTTGGGCGAGGTTTTGAAGCTCTGTACCATTGAAGTGAATGGAGCTAAATTGCAATACCAAACACAACCTGAGGACAAGGAAGTAGCTAGCCCTGAATAACCCTTCTTTTCTTTCTTTTTTTTTCTAAATATTTTATTGGTTTTCGGCATTGTGACAAAAATAAATATTTTGTACAGTATCTCTTGCACTATATTATGAGAGGATGTTAATTACTTAACATAAGATAAAAGAAAAAATTACATTTAACATAACATAAGATAAAAGAAAAAATTACATTTCTGTAGTGTACAAATCAAACATAAAATGTCCCAAAAAGAGTCCCTTAGTATGTTCCATAGAAGTTGAGAGAACTTTACCATATGCATATAAATTATACTTTTAGAATGCTGTTAATAAAAGGAGGCTATATTATCCAATAATAGAACAGTTTCTTACTCGTACCTGATACCAGAATATCTTAAAGAAAGACAATAGACTGAGGAACAAGACAAAGAAAGATAAATAATATAAAATAGAGAGTAAAAATTACAAAACACATAACGTAAAGCACAAGACACACGACCAGCCCGCCTCCCCCGTCTGAAGTCAGAGATAGGAGCTCAATGAATAACATATTTTCAATTATTGGAAGCAGGAATTTTGAGTTTTCCTGGTGTATTAGCGGCATCAGCTTCCATATACCATTTTGTGTTTTTAAAACAAGACATGAAGGTGATGATTTCAGTGGGAGATAATAGTCCAGCTATTATTAACCTCCATGTTTTTAAAAAAATTCTTTAGAGATGAATTCGGACTATGTAATGCATTGATTTTCTCCAAATGGAGGAGATGTATTACGGTATCTTTGACTTCAGAAATAGTGGGAATAGAATCCTTTATCCAGTGTTGTGATATACATTTCATAGTAACAAGTAAAACAATATGGATTCCCTGCGGTAAAAATATGCGGGTTTCTTCACCATCAGAATTCTTTGAATGATAATGGAAAATACATGGGAGTGGATCGTTAGGTAGCGCAATACAACAAATGGAGTCTATTAGTTCCCTGATCTCTATCCAATATTTATGTAGTAACCCTTCTTTTATATCCCATCCGGGCAGAGTACAATGCTAACTGCTGTATGTAGTGGATGGTTATAAATGATGAAACACATCAGTATACAAAGGGCTTACAGGCCTGTATATCACAGACCACTTATGCAATAAATGGCTATTGTTATGCACACTATACTATGCACAACCATTAGGGTGGGGTCACGCATAGATTTCACGCTGCAAGTTCACAGTGAAATCCGCTGCAGATCTCTTCACTGTCACTTTCAATGAGAGCACATACTCGCAGCGGAATTGTCATCCTGCTTAACGGCTCAGCAGCCCGATACACACATTACCAGTCGACGCTCTGGCTTGCTTTGTGGGTTCCCAGCATCTGGACGTCCTGCTCAGCCAATCTGCTGCAAATACATTATGTGTGAACCCACCCTTAGGGTACTTTCACACGTACTGTCTCGCAGCGGAAATCTCACTGCGAGTTTTGCAGCGAGATCCGCAACGAGTCAAGGTCCCAGCAGACCCCTGTCAAAACATACTCGTATGTAGTGCAGCCGCCCCCTTAACCCCTTCTGCTGCTGCTCGGCTCCCGCGCTGTCTGTTTATACATTACCTCTCTCCTTGCCGCACGGGGTCCCGACTCTCCCGCCCAGCCAATCAGTGTGTTGCCACGCTGCAAGTATGTAGTACTGGGACCTGCCAGGACCTTGACTCGTAGTGGATCTTGCTGCAAAACTCGCAGCGAGATTTCCGCTGCGAGTCGGTACGTGTGAAAGTACCCTTAAAGTGCAAATTTTGGAGAATACTCAGACCCCTGTTTTTAACAGATATAGTAAAAATCATACATCCACACATAGAGATGAGGGAGGGGGCTGCCAGTAGAATGCTGGCTTTCTATGCTGCTTCTCGAACAAGGGTATTTGAGTTTCAGCAACAAATGTTATTCCTTGTATGATAAAAATGTATGCAAATTTCTAATATATTTCTAATATAGGTGGCAACAGTCTGATTTATTTTAAAGGGCAGTGTCAGCTACTATGTGGCCGGGGCACTGCCCCAATTGTTGTTTTCTGTGTGGATGGTACCAGGGCCGTATCAATGCTCTACAAGGGTTGGCAGCTGTGCTGTGTATTTGAAGTACACATGAACAGATAGCTTCTTTAAAGGGATACTCTAGCAAAAATCTTTTTCTTTCAAATCAGCTGGTTTCAGAAAGTTATATAGATTTGTAATTTACTTCTATTTGAAAGTTTTAGGTCTTCCCATACTGCTGTATGTCCTGCAGGAAGTGGTGTATTCTTTCCAGTCTGACACAGTGCTCTCTGCTGCCACCTCTGTCCGTGACAGGAACTGCAGAGAGCAGCAGCAACTCCCCATAGAAAACCACCTCCTGCTCTGGACAGTTCCTGTCTGGGACAGAGATGTCAGCAGAGAGCACTGTGTCAGACGGGAAAGAAAATACCACTTCCTCAGGAAATACAGCAGCTAATAAATTCTGAAAGACTGGAGAGTTTAAAACAGAAGTAAATTACAAAACTACATAACTTTCTGAAACCAGATTTTTGCCAGAGTACCCATTTAATAGGGGTGTAGAATAATTTACTGATGAGCTTAATGGTGCGTACACAGAGAGATTTATCTGACAGATCTTTGAAGCTAAAGCCAGGAACAGATTATAAACAGGGATCAGGTCATAAAGGAAAGACTGAGATTTCTCCCCTTTTCAAATCCATTCCTGGCTTTGGCTTAAAAATTCTGCCAGATAAATCTCTCTTTGTAAACGCACCATCAGGGTTGATGGTTGTGAAGCACAGATTGCAGTCACTAGGATCCTCTACACCAGTGCTTCTCAAACTGTGAGGCAGGCCTTACTAGTGAGGCGCCCCCTAGTTGTTGTTGAGGCTCAGCAGGGGAGACAGTTTTCACACTCTAAGGCTGGGTTCACACTATGTATATTTGAGGCTGTATTTGGTCCTCATGTCAGGTCCTCATAGCAACCAAAACCAGGAGTGGATTGAAAACACAGAAAGGATCTGTTCACACAATGTTGAAATTGAGTGGATGGCCGCCATATAACAGTAAATAACGGCCATTATTTCAATACCACAGCCGTTGTTTTAAAATAACAGCAAATATTTGCCATTAAATGATGGCCATCCACTCAATTACAACATTATGTGAACAGAGCCTTTCTGTGTTTTCAATCCACTCCTGGTTTTGGTTGCTATACAGCCTCACAAATACAGCCTCAAATATACATAGTGTGAACCCAGCCTAAAGCTGCACAGTCCTTTCCCAGACTACAATAATCTCTGGTTTAGTAACATTATTGACTCTTTTGTGCCTGGGTTAATGTTATACAGAGTTTAGAAGACAAATCAAGGGTAGACTGAGCAATAGTTTATTTTTCCATGGACTTCCACCACAGATGGTTAGGCTAAGGTATCCTATTGGCCTATTTAGAGAGGCCCAGGCATCACTTTGATCTTTAGGGGAGGCTCCAGTACAAAAAGTTTGAGAAGCGCTGCTCTACACAACCATCACTTCACCTTTTTATGTTTTCCCCAATTATTTAAGAGGATTATTGTCCTCTCAGAAAGTACGACTCTGAACAACCCAGAGAGCTTCGTAAGGTTTAGGACATTCTGAGAGTTGTAGTTCAACAAAAAGCTAGTTATTCACAAGGGAGTTGTGGACACAGATGAATCCTGAATGAAAGAGGGTTGGCATGTGATTCCTCACTGGTTCTTCACTGGTGGCCCCAGGATCAGATCCACTGGTGGGCTCTGGGTACCAATAACAACATTTACAGTAGTTTATGAAGAGAGCTTTTATTGAAGTCATTTTTATTACAACATGTCTAATGTAAAGAAATGCAACAATGCTAATGTAGAGACATTAACGTAACATGTACAACTATTGGTAAAGGGCCTACAACTGGAAGGTGGCGGAGGTTTGTAACATGGCATTGTAAATAAAGGTGTTATTAAATATGACAAACTGTTTAGTTATTATTTTTATGGCTTCCTGTGCAGCAGCACCTAAAATGAAAGGAGAACAGAATAAATTGATTAGGATCATAAACCTAACTAAAAGTACAAACCATTTGTTAAAGTAGTATTCCAGGATAGTACAACTCATATCAATAGTTGGTCGACGGGGTGCTGACATCCGACTCAGTAGATTGCTGCCCACATTACAGTGAGAACAGAATCAGAAACTGTTCTCTGGCTCTGTCCTCAGTTTGGCAGCCACTTCAGGGTACAGAAAGCTCAGTTTCTATTTAAAGAGGAACTATGAGCAGGTTAGACGAATCTATCCTGCTCATAGCTTCCTATTACGCACGAGGCACAAAGGAGGAAGGTGTGTCTCTTACCTTCCTCCTCGGCACTGTTCTCGTGCAGTTAGCAGTGTAATCCTTGGTCCAGAGCACTGCCCCATCCCCCACAGTGCCGAGCCGGCCAAGTCCTTCTAATGGTATTCATTGACTCTGCACTATGGGGACGAGGCAGTGGTCCTAACAGTGCTCCGGACAGAGGATTACACTGCTAACTGCACAGGAAAGTCACCAGGGAGGAAGGTAAGAGAAATAATTTCCTCCTTGGTGCCCCAAGCGCAATAGGGGGCTATCAGCAGGTTAGATTCTATCATATCAAATTCTATCTTTTTTTTTCTTTTTTTAATGTTTTTAATGAGTGTGTGTGTTTGTGTAGTACAGCTGTGTCTGTGAGTATGCAAGAGCACGAGAACTGTGTGCAGTTTAGCTAAGGTGTGTTAGTGTATATAATGTCCATACTGCTGAGCTACGCATGTGTGGACATACAGTATTGTCATTGAGAGTGTAAAAACAAAACCAGTGCTCAAAATAATAAAAGTACAATGCAAAAGTGGTACAGAACAGACATTAGAGAGCAAAGTGGGGGAACCACATGACAGAAGAAACATTAACCCTTCTAAGGAAAGAGCTAATTTTCGTTTTGCACTTTTTCCTCCTTGTGTTTGAAAGGCCATAGGGCTTGCACTTTTTCACCTATGGACCCATATGAGATATTATATTTTGGTTACTTTGCAATGACACTTAATTTTTCCATAAAATATACTGCAAAAACGGAAAAAAAAATATATTTGTGCTAGATTGGTGCTCGTTTACTGGACCTATTAGAGAGCCCGATAATCGGGCAATAAGGGCTGCATGGACATAGTTAGTGATGTCCATTCAGCGCTTGCACAAACACCTGATACCACACCTCCCCTCTCTCACATCTTCTCTCCTGTGCTCTGCGGCTTCCCGATCCCGGCGGCAGAAGCGTATAAAGCGGCCTGTCAGCTGACAATCACAAGACGGGCCTGCCACGGTCTGTGATTGGCTGAGCAGCCTGTCAGCTAAGGTATCAGGTGTCTGGGCAATTGTCAGCCATCGGCCGCACATTGCTATTACATGTAGCGATGCATGGTCGGTGCCCGACGAATTTTAGGTCCAAACCTAAACCAACAATCAGCTGATAATCGTTTCATCGGCTGATCATTATTTCTATTACATGTAGCGACAATTATGGCTCCGTGTAATAGGGCCGTTAGTGCCTGCAAAAAGCTGCTGTAATTTTTATTTGCATTGTATCCAAAGCAGGGTGCACCTTTGCATTTCATTTTGCATTCTTTGAAGGTGTTGTCTATTTTTGTTTTATGTATTCTATGATAATATTACCTCCTAAGAAGGAAGCAATGGTGTGAGGTTCAGCAGCTCCATATCGGCAGCTGGAAAAGAAAGAAATTGCACACAGTTAACATTGCACTACAAACAGTCATCAGTTTGTGACCTACTTCTTGCAAGACAGTTGTCCAGACCAATCTCATCACTTTTCAAGCACAAAAGAACCTGAATGTCTGCTTAGCCGGAGGGACTTGATCTATAGCTAAATTTAGCCAGTTCACTCCTACCGTCTGCTTTCAAGTTACTCTTCTGCTGAAACCACTACAGTGAAAAACAGTGTTTTTATGTGCTGGTCTGATATGGTCAAGAGTTTGACTTTCTGAAGGACAGAGTTACATCACATAGCTATTGTTGCAGACTTTCCATTCATTAAATGAGATGGATACTATCACTAACAATTTGGTACAATGCTGTTATGTAGCAAATGTAAATCTGTCATTGAATGGATAATGAATAATGAAACCATGATTAGGACTGTTCTTCTATTTAAATTTCCCATAAAGTTTCAGTGTAATAGCCTAGGGGTATCAATTCCCCTGTATGCTGACAAGTGATGAATGTAGAGATAGTACTGCATACCTGCCTTTCCCTGTAAATGAGATAGGTACATATGAATGCTACCTTTATGTCTCTCAGTAACATCTGTTCGTACATACAGTCTCCGAAATAATATAATAGATACTGCCTTACTCTATAAATTGCTGTAGGCACAAACAGTACTGCCTTCCTGGCTCTCCCCATAAATGATGTAGGTATAGCTAGTACTGCCCACGTTTCTTGCTGTACAAAATATAGGCAGACAGTGCTACCTCCCTGTGTCTCACTATAAAAGATTAAAGCATTCGGAAAGACCCTTTCAATTTCTTCACATTTTGTAGAAACAATGCAGTTTCATTGCAGTACCATAGTATTTTCACTGAAATTACAACATACTGTGACAGTACTGCAACTGTACTGCAATGAAACTGCAATGTGTGAACGCAACCTTGAGATGTTTCTACAGCTTGATTGGAGTCACCTGTGATAAATACAGCTGACTGGACATGACTTGGAAAGACACAGCCCTATGTATAATATCAGATCTCACAGCTGACAATGCATATAGGAGCAAAACCAAGACATGAGGAGTAAAGAACTGGCCGAACAGCTCAGAGATAGGACTGTGTGGAGAAAAAAAAAAAAAAAAAAAATCGCCTCTGCCGCACAGCCGCAATTCTGAAAGGAGTTTGGAACAGCTAGGACTCTTTCTCTCTACCTAGAGCTGGTTGCCTCACTACACTAAGTAATGAGGGAAGAAGGGCCTTGGTAAGAGAGGTGACATATGGCTAAAGGCCCTATTACACAAAACTATTATCATCCGACATGTATGATGGGTGCAACATCAGAAATATGAGCTACTTACAATTCCTGGATATAGTCATCCTTTACATTAAGTGATAGTCCGTATTCCTGGAGAAAACCATTTAGACAGGTCTTCAGTTTCCCAAAATCACTGTCTACCTGATAGTTATAAACACCTAAAAAAAGAAGTGGAAAACAAGATGAATCCTTGACCATTATATTTCATGAAGTTTCAGTAACAGACATTAGGGTATGCTAAGTGAATAGTGGAGATGACCAAGTGTAATATGTCTGATTTGCTTGTACATTTAGCAAGACTAAACTATGTGTAAAATGCATCTTCTGCAGCTCTGAAATTCTGTATTAGTTATATAGCAAAGAAAAGTGCCATTTGAATGTTTATAATATTCTCACCATCCCTTATCCTCCCTCTTCTTTTTAATTTTGTCCAAACTACTCCTTTAAATTAACCATTATACTCACATGGTTAGACGTCCCTATTAAAGTTAAATTACTATGGCAATCATAAGGAAAATATTTGTAAGCACACATTAAAGTAAATGGCCCAGATTTATGAAGGCTGAACCAGCAAAAAGTTGCCAGATTATAAAGGGATGGTATTCAGCTTGCTATGAAGGAGCCTGGATTTCCTTGCCCAGAATTTACTACAATGTACACCTGCATACGTTCCTTAAATAGGTATTTATAAAGGGGTTTTCTAGACCAGATGGACCCTTTAAAAATGTAGTCACAGCTGAACATTCCAGTAATTCCATTCCATTTTATAAAATGACATTTACCTGGATATCTTCCATGCTGTTTATGGAACCTGTCCACTGCTCTCAGCATCAAATAGAAGACAATTTCATTATCTGGATTCTCCATGAAGGAAACTGCAAGAAAACAGTTTTTCAGCATACAACAAATGACGTGATTTAAACAATTCCTCCCCAAAGTAATTATTTGATGATAATGTTTCCTTTAACCCCTCAGCACAAATTTACAAGCATAGGCTGGGTTCACACACAGTATATTTCAGTCAGTATTTGATAAGTATTTTGCAAACTTAACCAGAAGTGGATTGAAAACACAGATAGGCTATGTTCAAACAATGTTGAAATTGAGTGGATGGCCGCCATTTAATGGCAAATATTTGCGTTTTTTTTAAACAACGGCCGTTGTATTGAAATAATGGAAGTTATTTACCGTTATATGGCGGCCATCCACTCATTTTTCCCATTGTGTGAACAGAGCCTTTCTGTGTTTTCAATCCACTTCTGGTTGAGGTTGCAAAATACTGACTGAAATATACTGTGTGTGAACCCAGCCATATACTGTATGTCTGGAGGTCGCTGCATCTTGGCGCAACCCCACAAAAATGTATGTGAATGAGTTAAACTGTTGCTGTGTGAAATTGTACAGTGACAGTTTACCTCAAAGAGATCCAATAACTTTTTTTTGTTTTTTATTCCTTCATATTATTGCTACTTAGTTTTAATTTTGTTTCTTAATATAATTATTTTGTGGCCGCATTTTGTATTTATTTCTATTTTTCTTTATGGGCTCATGCCGGATCTTTTAAAAAAAGTTGAAGTGTACCTGGAAGTTCCCAGCAGGAGATCACTGTTTATTACTAACTGGCCCTATCACCCTGCCTAAGTCTACTTATAAAAATACAGACTGCCTTTGCAGTCTGTATCTGTCACTTCACCTAATCCTCCGTCCCTGGGTTGTAGAGTCTGGTGCTGCCATCTTGGTGACCTCACTGCGTACCAGCACTGGAACAATGTAACGTCACCAAGATGGAGGCGTCCAACAGTACAGCCCAGGGACAGAAGATTAGTAAAGTGTTAGATATAGACTGCAAAGGCAGTCTGTATCTTTATAAATAGTTTAGGCAGGCTCTCTTTAAAGTGACATCAGTCAGAGACCTATCACTACTTGCCTCAGCCGGGGCTGGCTGCAATGGGTCTGTTTAAGTCTATTCGCTGGGATGGTTAAAGAAAAGTATGCATCAGGCAATACTCCCGATATATACCTGCAACATGATGTTAACAGAGACTTTAAAAAACAGGCATTCTTCTAGAATTGACAAGACAAGTGGCACAGCTTACTTTATTTAAAGCACAGGTGTTGTTTTGAAGGAACTTGTAGCAGTCGGCACTTGCTGGTAAAAAAAATTTCATTTATTGATAATCTTGATAAAAAGTCATCACAAAAGTCCATATAAGTCCATGGAAATGCATACAGGACACACAGTCTGACATGTTTCTGGCCTTACCGGCCCTTAATCATAGATAGTGTGTATGAGGCCAAGCAGGGAATTTATGTGAGAAAGGGAACCTCCCCTCCCACTCCCACCTGCTGGCTAATTTATGCTTCACATAGATAAACACTGATACAAAACTAGTATAAAATACACATAAATACAAGTATTTAATAGTTTAGTAAAAGATCCATTCTATGATTTAAGCCATTTGGAAAAGATGTAGCTAGCATAAGTATCCAATACCCCTCCCGATTGAGTAATTTTTGTCTTCTATCTCCTCCACGGTCGGCGCCGGACACTCTTTCTATGCCAGTGATACTTAGTGCAGACACATCACCTGCATGAATGGAAGATATATGTTTTGAAACATTAGAGGCATTTCTGACATTATTGTGGGTTTCTCCATAAATATGTTCTCTTAATCTGTCTTTCATTTTTCATTTAGTACAGCCCACATATCCAATGTTACAAATCTGGCATTTAATAAAGTATACAATCCAGGTGGTGTTGCAGTTAATAAAAACATTTTTCTTCCATTCATGCAGGTGATGTGTCTGCACTAAGTATCACTGGCATAGAAAGAGTGTCCGGCCCCGACCGTGGAGGAGATAGAAGACAAAAATTACCCAATCAGGAGGGGTATTGGATACTTATGCTAGCTACATCTTTTCCAAATGGCTTAAATCATAGAATGGATCTTTAACTAAACTATTAAATACTTGTATTTATGTGTATTTTATACTAGTTTTGTATCAGTGTTTATCTATGTGAAGCATAAATTAGCCAGCAGGTGGGAGTGGGAGGGGAGGTTCCCTTTCTCACATAAATTCCCTGCTTGGCCTCATACACACTATCAATGATTAAGGGCCGGTAAGGCCAGAAACATGTGAGACTGTGTGTCCTGTATGCATTTCCATGGACTTTTATGGACTTTTGTGATGACTTTTTATCAAGATTATCAATAAATGAAATTTTTTTTACCAGCAAGTGCCGACTGCTACAAGTTCCTTCATTATCATTTACTCTGGATCCAAAGGTCCATTGGTCGTGCACTACCCAGGTGAGCCGGTTACCACTATCTGCTCCTACAGGTGTTGTTTTACAACGGTCATTGTCATTACAACCAACCTCTCTCCGTTTTATAGCCTAACATATTCGTAAATCACTCCATTTACCAAATCTGCTTCAAATCTGCAGATATGCATGTATCCTTACCACAGAAAAGCAGCTCTAAAGTCTTAGCCACTAGGTGTCTCCCTTCCCTGCAAGCAGCTGTCCACCACTTGCGTTAAGGGGTACAGGTATTAAATGTATTTATTTATCGTCAAAAACGAATTACTATATTAAACCTTCATTTCATACTTCTAATGTATCTTAATACTCCTGTAAGGCAACAAATATATTATTTCACCTGGTGGAAAGCAGGTCATAAACCTCCCTCAACTGCAGCAATGTCAAAAGACCTGCATCACCTGCCATCCAAAGACAGTGGGCAGTTGTTAACAGGTGAAACATAACACTATTATAAGTATGGAGTCGATCTTCGTCTTCTTACCAATGTCATCCTTTTTAGCAGTGTCCAGTCCATATTCCTCTGCTAAAGATCTGCACCGGACAACTCGAAGGAAAGCACAGTTTCTGCCTGGAAAAGAAGTAAACAAACATAAAACCTAACAGAATCACAACCTGATAATGTAATGTTAGTGATGCTGCACTGGCCAGTATAGTTAAAGCACAAATTTCATTTCCTGGTAAAAATGTCACTCTGAAATAGAAAGTTACAGCACCAACATATTCTGCAGCACTTTACAGCATGGAGAGAAATATAGAAGCATCATTACATTACAGAGTAGTAAACTACTGAATGATTCACTAGTGGGAGAGGGGACCCTATACACAAGAGGAATATTTACTGGTGACAGTGTCAGAAAGATGATAAAAACTTACAGAAAAGGCGGATATCTTTTTCTGATATGCTTTCTTGAGGCTATAAAGAAAATGTAATGTTATAACATGAAAAATAAAATTCTTTGTAGGAAATAAAACATCCAACAATTTTGGGGTCAAGAATACAAACATAAAATAACCACAAAGAGTGAACAAACACTGGATTACAGACTTACTCTACCAATGGACTGGAGGAGTTTGGAAACATAGTTTTCCACAGTAGCAGCATCATTTTTGGCTTTCTCTCGATACCTATAAAAAATAGCAAACCTAAAGTAACAGGCTAATTTTTCAGTGGTTTAATTTTACTGAAAAACACAAGGGCCCAGATCTACAAAAGCAGTCTAAGGCTGGGTTCGCACTGTGTTTTTGCAGTCCATTTAATGCATATTTTTTATGAAAAAAATGGATGCAAAAAGGATGCAATAGTGTGTTTTTCGTTTTTACCATACACAGAAACCACATTTTTGTTTACATTAAAACTAACCATTTAAAAACTGATACTTTAAACGGACTGCAAAAACAGTTTAAAATAAAAACACAGGCAATAACGTTATGCTCCAAATGCTTTTAATGATATTTATCAGGTGGTAGGCTTGTGCTTCTACACAGCTGCCAATATAAAGAAACAATGCTGCAGTGTAGGTTAAGGGTAAGGAAAGAGCTACATGATCACTGACAAACGTTTTTTTTTTTTCTTTTTTCATAAAGTTTCAGGAATGACTTTGTAGCATATAGCACATTAGAAAATAATTTCAAGAAACTCACACATTCTGTAGCTTAATGAACTTATCCGAGTCCGCAATCATATCTGGGATTGTTCCTCGCAGGGGCAGATTCCCTTTCCCTTCAGATGCTGTAAACTCCTTAACGGCTCGAGCCAAAATCCAAAAATCAGAAGACTGGGAATAAAGAGAAGGGGAAGGGGTCAAAATAAATCTGAAAGCTGATACTAAGGTCCTAAAAACATTGTGTTTTTTTATAAAATTAAAAACTTTTCTCGTTTTTCTTTTTTTTCATCATTAGCTGTTGTTCTTACTGGCACCATGTATGCATAGATCAGACCATTTGATCTATTTTATTACATTTTTTTGGGACGAAAAAAAAGTCAATTCTGGTATTTTTACATTAACACCATTGACTGTGCACTTTTGAGAACATTATTAATTGCTGAGTCAGGCAGGCACAGGTGGCCTTGCAGAGTCCTCAGGCTGCCCCAAAAAATCCTCGTGTTTGCAGGAAGCTGACCCGAACGACTGCACCACCAATGTCATGCCGGTAGGCCATTTATACACTGCCATCAATTTGGACAGCAGCATCTAAATGGTTAAATATCCAGCATGGCAACTGCTCTGTGATAGCTATAAGTGGTGGCCCCAGCCAGAAGTCACTGTGTATGGAGCCCCTCTCCATGCCACCTAACGGCCCCATGATAAAAATATATGGATAATTAAGAGGTCAAGGGAAGGTTTATGCTTTATGGGTGGTCAGAGGTAAGTAGTAAGCCTTCATTTACCTTTAGCGACAGAGTGGATCATCTTCAACAGGCAGCTTACAGCCCAGGCTTTCTCAGGCTCTCTCCTATACATAGCACAAACCCAGACCCTACATACCTATCAGGCTGTTATCAGATAGATTTCCCCCCTGACAACAGACAGTGAACAGCAGAATGCAGACATGAGACACCTAATGAACGGAAGTTGTAGATGAAGGGTAATTGAGGAAATGTTACTGAACACAAATTAAATGGGCTCTGTTGTTTTTGTCTCCTGAGGATAGGCCATCAATTATTTTTCCTGAAAAATTATTCTGTGTGTCAAAATATCAGACGATCTTGATTACTGGATGGTCATAGAAAAGCAAGTTGAACAAGTAGTAGATTCATAGACCTCATGGATTATCAATAGGATTAAAGGAATTTCACTGTATTACCGATTTGATTTTAAACCCTTGAGTTTCACCTGTTGAGTGAGGTTTGTGCACCTCTCGTCATCAAAAATCTCCTCAATGTTGCTGAGGACCTGAAGAAAACAAAGGCAAAATGTTATTTACTATTTAATAGGTATGTATATTTAGCCACCAACTTGGAACCGTGACGTAGTGGAAATGCAGATGGGCAGTGACCCATCTCCAAATTCCAGACTACTGCACTCTTTAAACACTTCAATATAGAAGTGGTTGTGCTTCTTTCAGAGGCGGGAAAACCTCTGAAAATAACTAATATACAGTGATTTCAAAGACCCCAATACCTGGTAACTTTCTTACAACATAAAACATCTAAGAGAACATGAATATTTACCTTTGTTGTGTTTAGTGCAGTATTCACATTCTTCACAGCTTCCTCAAAATTCTCCTCATCTTCAGGGACTCCATTCTCATTCTTTAGAATGCCTGTGGCAACAGATAATCAGGTTAGATCCAGGGACAGTCTATGAAAAAAATAATGTTAAAAGAAAATCTTACCTTGTCTGAGAAGCTCTCGGAAGGCTTCTTTTTCTTCGTAACTCTTTGGTATCTGTCCAGAGTTCTGCCAGAAAAATCAGGTGGTCAGAGGAACATGAAAATGCTTGAGAGATTGCAGAGACCCAACAAGAACCATACCTCTTTACGCCATTTCTCTAAGTACTTGGCCACCACAATAACCCATGGAGTGTGACTGTGGTCCTAAATGTGGAATAAAAAGCAGCAACATATAAATACATCTGTACAGAATAGCAAAAACAGATTTTGTGTTAACACTTTATTCTGAGCATTCTTTCCAGTTTTTGCTACTTTGCTAGGATCTCTAAAGGTGCCATTAATACTGGATAAAAGAGGATCTCCTAAAAATGACTCCCCTTACCTAAATACAAACCCACTGGCAATCATGCTATGGGTGGACATCCAGCAGTTGAAGCTTCGGAGATCAGTGACTGATGGACTATCCTGTTCATAGCCCTTCAGTTCATTTTACTTGGACAACCCCTTAAATAGGCATACCCAGTGACTAGTACATGCCATCGGTGGAAATCTATCCATAAGAATGTTAGAGAAAATTGAACTTAATTCCTGGATAGTTCAGTGGATTTATGGTTGGCTGAAGGATAGAAATCAGATGGTTGTTGTTAATTATGTATATTACGAGAAGAGACTGGTTACAAGAGGTGAGCCCTAGGGTCCAGTTGTTTTTAATATATTTGTAAGTGACATAGGAGAAGGTTTGGTAGGTAGTTTGTCTGTTTGCTGATGACACAAAAGTGTGCAATAGGGTTGATATTCACGGAGGTATCAGTGATATGAAAAATTATTTCGCTTTGTTAGATATTATGTTCCAAACAATGGAAACTGCAGTACAATGTTTCCAAATGTAAAATAATGAACATGGGGAGAAGGAATCCTCTGACCGAGTATCAAATTGACAGTTCTGTGTTGGCAAACACTTCAGAAGAAAAGGAGTTAGGAGTAGTGTTTTCTGACAGCCTCACAGGTGTCAAGGTGTCTGCTAGATCGCTGCTTCTTTACTGAGCAATTAAACAAGTCGACTATTAGGCAGCAAAGGCTGCACGGACATAGTTAGCGATGTCCGTGCAGCCCTTGCCTCTAGTGTAAAATAATAAAGTATTAACTTACCTTACCACGTTCTCTGGTGTCCTCAGAGGCCTTCCCCGGTGTCTGCAGCTCTGCCTTCTGTTCTGGTCTCTAAAGCGATAGGTCACGGTAGCTCAGTCAATCACTGGCCGCAGCCTGTCTCCGCCAATGATTGTCAGTCTGTCAGTTTAGAGAAAGGAACACAAGGCAGAGTTGCAGACACCGGGGAAGGCCTCAGAGGACACCGGAGAAGGCCCAAGGACACCAGGTAACGTGGTACGGTGAGTTAATACTTCATTATTTCATACTTTAATCATCAGCTGTCGGCAGTGCATCACTATTACATGTAGCGATGCGCGCCTGATGATTTTAGGTCTTACCCTAAAGAAACGATCAGTCGATGATCGTTTCATTGGCTAAGCGTTCTCTCTATTACACAGAGTGATAATCGTCTGAATTGTCCTGATTCAATCGATTATCGCTCCCTATAATACAGCCTTTTGTGTAGTAGTGTCTCTTGGTACTGATGGGAGACAGCGATTGGAAGATTGGACACTTTAAGTAGACTGAATTCAGTAAATAAATGTACCAAAGTACCTTTCTCTCCATACGGTCCAGGTCATATAACTGGAGATGTTCCCTGAGCTCAGTGAAGGGCTGATCCAGCCTCAGATCCTCTAAGGCATTATCAGGATGGGATTCTATAACTAGAAAAAAAAAATCAAAGAAATGGAATAAAGTGTTTTTCCTCCCTGGACTGTCCTCAGTGAAGTCCTAATAGTCTATTTAGCAGAACTAACCTGCTCTCCTATACACATCATGGGTTATAAGCACTGACTGCACCTGTTACAGACTACACAGAGTGGTTGTCATGTAGCTATCCACAGACCCAGAAAGTCAATCTGTAGATAACTGGGTGTCAGCAAATAATGGCAGCCAGCAAAACTACTAATAGGTGGAAATTCTCTTTAAAGTAGTTGTCCGGGGGAAGAGTAAAGATTATCTACCCTCCCACCCTTTGTCACCTTGCTAGGACGGTATACTTCCAAGGCAAGGATGTCAGGTACAATATGGGGAATCTCAAATTACCTTAAGTTTTTTTTTTAAATGCCTGGAGGTAGTGTAAAAATAATAAAAAGGATAGATTCCCCTACCCAGAGCCCTCATGTTAACAGTCCCAGGCCCCACTTGTCAACACTTCTTTTTGCTTCCCGATGATGCGTCATCCTACAGGAGCTTTTCTGCTGTGCCAGTAACTGGCCAAAGTGGTAACAAGTGGAGACCAGGAGCTGTTAGCGGGGTTCAAACTATCCTAAGGCTGGGTTCACACTACGTTTTTTTTTCATCTGTTCTTGAAAAAAAAAAAACCTGATACATTTGTGTGCATCCGTATTGATGCGTTCTTCCATTGACTTCCATAAAAAAATAAAAAAAATAAAAATCGATGTGTTTAGATCCATCTTTATAATGGTAATCAATGGAAAAACAAATCAGAATGAATGCACACAAATGCATCCATTTTAAATCCGTTTTTTTTGCAAAAATGTATGAAAAAAACGTTGTGTGAACCCAGCCTTAGCCATATATATATATATATATATATATATATATATATATATATATATATATATATATAAAATAAAATGTCATCCACAGTCAATGCCATTAATACAATATGTATGTACCACTAGATTCCTACCTATTTCACTTGATATAGGACTAAGTCCACATCTAAACAGGGTTCCAAATTGTGTTCTATTACTTTTGTATTTGTTTCTGAGGCATTTTCTTTTAGATTTAGCTATGTTTATATTAAAACTAACAATCAAATATTATTATATTATATAAAATCAAGAGTGCAATGAACACATAGAGCGTAATAATTTTTATTAATAAATTCCCTTATTTCCATCCCTTATTCGTGCTCTCCCACTATCATTACTAGTTGTTAAATATCAGAAAATGTGTACAAGCATGCTTGGCATGTTAGACAGCTACAAGCTCTTACCGGTATGTTCTTTTACTATAATCCTCATGTAACCAACAAAACCATATGACCGGCAAATCAAGAGAGGAATATTAGCGTTCCAGAGTGTTTCCGCCAAACGCAACAACGTGCTGGAACAGATTAAAGATCAGGTAGATTAGAAGCCGAATAGAAGTCATAGTGAAGGTGCAGCAAAGTGGGTGCCAGCAGCAGGAGGGCAGGCCTACCTCTCTGACAGCTGAGTGGCGATCACTAATGTGAATCTGCAGAAGAAGGATGGATCGTTGTCTAAAAGTTGGTCTGGATTCTAAAGAATTAGAAAAAGGAAAAAAAAAAAAAAGTTAAAGAAATAGTCCGCTGTTTTTGTTTTGTTCTTACTGTGGCCCGGGCAACATGTATACTCGCGTATACTCACCCAGGCTGAAAGCATTCCCGCGTTGTGGTGTTATTCCCATGCTGTGACGTCGTTCAGGTCCCACTTACGCCCTTCTCCTCTGATTTTCCCAAGGCTACATAAACCAGGACTCACTGGATTACTTGCATCTTTGTGAGTGCTATCATAGAGATGCATAGAAGACAGTGGCTTACGGCTCTTTAAAAACACTACCTTAGCCTTGGGACAGTCAGCGGTGGATTCACGTCCTGAATGGTGTCCGAGCACAAGAATAGAACAATGGTCTCCACTGCGGGAATGCAATCAGCCTGGGTGAGCATGCGTGCAAGTTTACTGCCAGGGTCACAATAAAAAAAAAATAAAAACTGGGGGCTGCTTGTTTAAAAGTGAATCATCAATATTCTACAGTAAAAATCTCTTTTCATCTATATAAAAAAAATAGAGAAAATGGTCTATAAAGGCTACTGATCTAGGGTGAGAAACAACTGCACAGAGCTCTATTACATTGCCCTTACAGTACTTACAACTATGTGGTCTACAAACCTCAGATACAAAATTGCCTGTGACATCTTCATTCAACTCTTGCAACAGTTCTGTGGAGGCCTGAGCTCGGCTCTGTTACAGAAAAAAAAAATTATCAGTTAAGAACGGAATAGTATAGGTTTGGCCATACAGATACAAAGAAATAAGACATCTATATATGCAGGAACTAAACACAATTCAAATGGTCACAAGAAAACATAATTTCTTCTACAATCAAGACACATGTCCATCAAAGGAGGGGGATGAATAAAAGAAATAGGTATGGATATGGGAGGAGGAGGACCACGCAGTCACCGGACTTGAGGTATATCCCGCACTATAGCATGTTACTAGTTTGGAAGCTGGTTAGGCATTGTCGCTATTACTGTGTATATGTGTAATCACTGCAGTCGACCCATACATCAGAGATTTCATATACAGTATCTCTACAGCACTGTGCACTTTAATATATACCATCATTGCTGCTATACATGTTGATTGGACACTAGATCCTATAGCACTGTGCACTTTATAAATTTTTCCCTTGTTTGGGCGCCTGACTAATTTTACTACGCTTCCCCTCACTGCTCAATTATGTCCTGGTGATCTCTGTGGCCCACCTATGTCATCTGTACAAATCTGTCTATATCATGATTTTGGAATTTTAAATATGTATTTTTCTGAACTTCACATGAATTATCAATAAAGTGTATATTGTTTATCATATCTTGTTGTGAGCTATCAGTCTTGTAGGAATTTTTAGATTAATGCATATGTAGAAATATAGAATTTATGTTATTTAGCTCTAAGAACTTGTCTCCTTTCCCTGTAATATGCAGTCAACTCTCTGTTGTTAGGGGAAATCTGTCTGTAGCTACAGCCCCAGGAAGACAGAACTCAGGAAAAGGGGGCGGGACATGCCATGTGCAATATGCCATAGCATAGCAGGTAACAGAGCAGTCAGAATATAGAGGTGGACACAGAAGAGACCGGGAGAGGGGGGAGATAAGAGAAATTGATAAAAGTAGTAATGGATGGACCGAGCCAAGTTATAAACCAGTGCTGACCTCCAAAAAAAGATAGATCCAGACTGTTTGGTCTATTAAAGTGAATGATCCCTTTTACAGATACTGTTTGCCAGTACCCTGACATATACCTTGGACATTGCCCTAAAATGTGACATGACGAGAGGCTCAATACAGACGGAGGGATGTGCAGTGTGAAAGCTAAAAGAAATCAAGCTGAATTTTTCACATAGGTATAAAGAATAATTTAAATGGGATATCATTCTTCAAAGGAGGGATGGATTTGGGAGGCTATTATGACTCAAATTAATCTTAGATTTTGCCTTACCTTTCCAATACTACCTTTGTGAAGGAAAAAGCTAAAAAAGAAAAAGAAATAATTTATGCTTTTCTAGGAGGCTCAAGGCCCTAACTTATTACAGACCTCAAGTTCACACTACAGCAGCTCTATGTACAGGATAATTAATTAATAAGGATCTGTTCTCTTGACAAACCTTGTTTGTTTTAGAATATTATCAGAATTGGCCCACTACTACCCCCAGCCATCTGCTATAAAGTGTAGTACAGAAGGTCTTTAGAACTCCAAAGGGCTGCTAGAGAATAAATAAGCATTATACAGGTTCTGTGGACTGTGTGTAATACAGTGTAATACTAGGTGTTTTGTTTTTTTTCATACATTTTTACAAAAATGCATCAGTTTTTTTAATGTACACAAAAATTAGGTCAGCTAAGTTTGTGTATGGCATGGGTCTCCAAACTGCGTCCCTCCAGCTGTTTCAAGACCACAATTCCCATCATGTCCGAACAGCTTAAGCTTTGGATTTGGCTGTCCAGGCATGATGGGAAATGTAGTATTGCAACAGCTGGAGGGCCGCAGTTTGGAGACCCATGGTGTATGTTTAAAAAAATGTATGCATCTTGATCCTTTTTTTATAATGGAAGTCAATGGAAAAACTATCAAAACGGATGCACAAAAATGAATTCATTTTTTGCAAAAAAGTATGAAAAATGTAGTGTGAACCTAGCCTGACAAATAAGAGTCTCGAATGGGTGCCCAGAAAGTAAACCCTTGGTCATAACCTCAGCCTGCATATAGTGGGGTATTGACTAGGACTTTAGGGGGTTGCCATCACCTAGAAGCACTGTGGAGTTAGGACCTGCTCCAGATGCCCACTATTAGAGCAGTATTACACAGCCCGATGACTTGATGTAAACTAGCATTGATCTGCTAGATTGGCACTCACTTACTGAGCCCATATATGACTCCATAATCGCACAGCAAGAGCAATCTTTAGCAATGTCTGTGCAGCCGTTGCCTATTAAGTGTAAAATAATAAACTGATACATACCTCTCCACGCTCCCTGATGTCCTGCCCACTCCCTGCAGTGTCTTAAGTGACAGGCTGCTCAGCCAATCACCGGGATAGTGCCATGGCAAGTGATTGGCTGAGCGGCATGTTACTTCAGACACTGCGGGAAGGGGGCTGAAGCCAGCAGGACATCAGGGAGCATGGAGAGGTATGTGTGTCTTTATTATTATTTTACACAGTCATCAGCCGTCGGCCATGCATCAGTATTACACGTACAGATTTTAGATCAAGACCAAAAGACACAATCAGCCAATGATTGTTGTCTTTATCGGCCTGATTCGGCAGATTATCGCTCTGCATAATAGGGCCCTTGCAGAGATCTATCAATGTGCCAGATTGTTTTCAAGAGGAGGTAAATGTAATCTGCAGAACTTTACTAATATCAGGACATATTTTTACCCATCAGATATAAGCAATGTATATTAGAGTATTTCTAACAGAATTTTAGATGTTATATAAAATAAAGCTGGTTGTTTTCAAGAACTTACTTGTTACCAACATCCTCTCCACTGACCACATTACCATCCACAATGGTGAAGGAGCCAATACCTGCAAAGCATATGATGTGAAGTCAAGGTCTAACAACCATAGGTTTAATGGAACCTTTTTAATATTGAATGGAGTTGGCCACTTTATAGTTACGTTATTCCATGTGCACTGCACACCTATCCTGCTCTGTATGCTGAACAGCGATTCTATCCAGAAGATGACCAAGCATGGAGGAGCCTTTGACCATGCTTCTCCTTCAGCATCCTCTACTGAGCCCATATATGCCAATGGAGGAGGCCAAGGGAGGGGCTTGGTCAGAGGCTCCTCCATGCTTGGCCATCTTATAAACAGAGGGGAGTCTAATATCAGCGTTGCGAGCCATACAGGGAATGGTCAGTAACTGCAACTTGTGATAGACCAAAAAGAAAACTTTTACTACAAATTTTAAGGGGCCTGTCATCTGTTTGAACTTCAATTTGAACTGCATTACACCTAAGCAAAGTAAATGTTGTACTGCAATGTTGTACCCAAATGTGGATGCAATCACAACCTGACAGTCACCAAAAAAAAAAAAGCAAAAAAAAACCACACAGTGTGGCACAGCAATTTCTGTTTGTGTGACCCCAATCAAAGCCATTGTGTAGTATCTGCATAAATCTCAAAAGGATCTTCTGTGACTCTCAAATGGCAGTCATGGCTACTTTGGGTCACACAATGCAACCCCATTTGCTCTGCTTAGCTATGAGAAAGTAGAATCTACATAGAGCTACACAACGATCTTTGGTCACACGGCCAAACCTGCTGTGTAGCCTTAACCGTATGGATTATTCTTGCTTCTATAGAGCTAGGTTCTGAAGATACCAATACTGTATATCATATAAAACACAGGTCACGTTACGTTCCTCTCCGCACTGAAGACCATAGCTCTTTACCCACCTGGCAACACTAAGTTCTTTAGGATCTCTGTGCCAGTGGCTGTGGCATTTATCAGGCAAACATGTGCTGATTCCAGAGCTTCCTGCCCGTGATCGCCCCATAACCTACAAAAAACAGACAGATCAGTGCTTTGCTTTACATGGGTAAATTCCCATTTGAAAGTGGAATACAATAGTAATAGTGGCCATACCTCCCAAGTGTCCCTCTTTTGCAGGGACAGTCCCTACTTTTGACCCACATCCCTCTGTCCCTCTTTGCCCCTTACATGTCCCTCTTTTTAACCTAGGAATTATATTTGCATTAATAAACTTTCTAGGTTGCTCTAGAAAATGTCTGGTTTCTTACTGTTTAATAGACCCAAACTTGCATAGCATTGCATCATGTGGTGCAAATTTGATCATTGTTATATTCAGATGAATCATGTGACATTTTGGCCCCTTTCACGCATCATTTCACACATGCAGTTGATATGGCCCCATACACATACGAATCTGTTTTGAGGACATGATCTGTGCCGCAAAAAAATAATTAAGTCATTATGGGTCCGTGTCACCCATGTGACAATGGGTCCTTGCAAATGCGGGCAGTTACTGAAATACATCTGTAATGCTGTCTGCGGTCCCTCTTTAGCCATCCAAAAAGTTGGGAGGTATGATAGTGGCTGTTATAATCATAATGGGGCAGATTTATCAAAGGGTAAACAGATGTAACATATAATGAGAACTATGGAGCCACCTCTCAGCAGTCATATGGATACGGCTCACCTGGACACTTGCGTGGAGACCTCAGTGCTCAGCATGTGAAAGAGTCAGAGTCCATCAGATCAACAAAAAGATGATACAATGTGGCACTCGCTTCAGTTTATTCAGCCATATACATTACAGTGATGCACAATAAAAGAAAGGCCTTTCTTTATATGGCTGAATAAACTGAAGTGGAACTGAAGCGAGTGCCACATTGTATCATATTTTTCTTGATACACAGATGTAAGCTGCCTACAGCAACCAATCACAGCTCAGCTTTCAGTTTACCATGGCTGAAAGCTGAGCTGTGATTGGGTGCTGTGGGCAGCTTACATCTGTGTATATTTTATAAACTTTTATAAATCTCCCCAATCAGTCAATATAGAACAGTAGCACGTAAGAGGAGTAAGTGGCAGAATATAGGCTGGTAACTAACATCATACCTCTTAACTTTTAATGAAAGGAAAAGGGGATACCCTAGAGGAAGAGTCTTTTGGTTAGCCATGCCACTAACCATGCCCATTGTCTGCACAGTATATTACAGGACGGGTCCTGGTATATAAGAGCAGTATATTACAGGTGTCTAAATCCCATACCGTACAGGGACCTCGCTGGGTGCGCACACACAGCTCTCCAGGCAAGCCCCGCCCCGGCGGATTTCATTGGCTGCTCCACTCCGGGCTTCCTAGCAGTCAAAATCAGACCCTGACGGACCCCAACCTTAATCCGAACGCTTAGTATTAGAGTTGGGGGGCGGATTAGGGTTACGTCCCACCGATGTGTCATCTTCTAACCCTGCATACAGCCCCAACCTTAACCCTAACCCTCCTGATTAGCACCAACCCCGAGGGTTAGGGTTGTCTTGTGGGCAGGGGATAGTTAAGTAGTTTAGTAGAAAGCCATATCCAACCCTTAACTCTAAAACTAAACATTCGGATTAGGGTCAGGGGTCTGGCAGGGTCCGATTTTGGCTGCTAGGAAGCCCGGAGTGGAGCAGCCAGTGAAATCCGTCTGGGACAGGGCTTGCCTGGAGAGCTGTGTGCACGAACCCAGCAAGGTCCCTCTACAGTATGGGATTTAGTCACAACCCTCCCAGGGGGGGCAGATATTCCCTGGTGCACCACTTCTCCCAGGAGGGGCAGATATTCCCTGGTGCACCACTTCTCCCAGGAGGGGCAGATATTCCCTGGTGCACCACTTCTCCCAGGAGGGGCAGATATTCCCTGGTGCACCACTTCTCCCAGGAGGGGCAGATATTCCCTGGTGCACAACTTCTCCCAGGAGGGGCAGATATTCCCTGGTGCACCACTTCTCCCAGGAGGGGCAGATATTCCCTGGTGCACCACTTCTCCCAGGAGGGGCAGATATTCCCTGGTGCACCACTTCTCTCAGGGGGGCAGATATTCCCTGGTGCACCACTTCTCCCAGGAGGGGCAGATATTCCCTGGTGCACAACTTCTCCCAGGAGGGGCAGATATTCCCTGGTGCACCACTTCTCTCAGGGGGGCAGATATTCCCTGGTGCACCACTTCTCCCAGGAGGGGCAGATATTCCCTAGTGCACCACTTCTCCCAGGAGGGGTAGATCTCTCCTATTGCCCCACTTCTCCCAGGAGGGGCAGATATTCCCAGGTGCACCACTTCTCCCAGGAGGGGCAGATATTCCCAGGTACACCACTTCTCCCAGGAGGGGCAGATATTCCCTGGTGCACCACTTCTCCCAGGAGAGGCAGATATTCCCTGGTGCACCACTTCTCCCAGGAGGGGCAGATATTTCCTCTTGCACCACTTCTCCCAGGAGGGGCAGATATTCCCTAGTGCACCACTTCTCCCAGGAGTGGTAGATCTCTCCTATTGCCCCACTTCTCCCAGGAGGGATAGATATTCCCTGGTGCACCACTTCTCCCAGGAGGGGCAGATATTCCCTAGGGCACCACTTCTCTCAGGAGGGGTAGATCTCTCCTATTGCCCCACTTCTCCCAGGAGGGATAGATATTCCCTGGTGCACCACTTCTCCCAGGAGGGGCAGATATTCCCTAGTGCACCACTTCTCCCAGGAGGGGCAGATATTCCCTAGTGCCCCACTTCTCCCAGGAGGGATAGATATTCCCTGGTGCACCACTTCTCCCAGGAGGGGCAGATATTCCCTAGTGCACCACTTCTCCCAGGAGGGGCAGATATTCCCTAGTGCACCACTTCTCCCAGGAGGGGTATATCTCTCCTATTGCCCCACTTCTCCCAGGAGGGATAGATATTCCCTGGTGCACCACTTCTCCCAGGAGGGGCAGATATTCCCTGGTGCACCACTTCTCCCAGGAGGGGCAGATATTCCCTCTTGCACCACTTCTCCCAGGAGGGGCAGATCTCTCCTATTGCCCCACTTCTCTCAGGAGGGGCAGATATTCCCTGGTGCACCACTTCTCCCAGGAGGGGCAGATATTCCCAGGTGCACCACTTCTCCCAGGAGGGGCAGATATTCCCAGGTGCACCACTTCTCCCAGGAGGGGCAGATATTCCCAGGTGCACCAATTCTCCCAGGAGGGGCAGATATTCCCTGGTGCACCACTTCTCCCAGGAGGATAGATCTCTCCTATTGCACCACTTCTCTCAGGAGGGGCAGATATTCCCTGGTGCACCACTTCTCCCGGAAGGGGTAGATCTCTCCTATTGCCCCACTTCTCCCAGGAGGGGCAGATATTCCCTGGTGCACCACTTCTCCCAGGAGGGGTAGATCTCTCCTATTGCCCCACTTCTCCCAGGGGGGGGGGCAGATATTCCCAGGTGCACCACTTCTCCCAGGAGGGGCAGATATTCCCAGGTGCACCACTTCTCCCAGGAGGGGCAGATATTCCCAGGTGCACCACTTCTCCCAGGAGGGGCAGATATTCCCAGGTGCACCAATTCTCCCAGGAGGGGCAGATATTCCCTGGTGCACCACTTCTCCCAAGAGGGGCAGATATTTCCTCTTGCACTACTTCTCCCAGGAGGGGCAGATATTCCCTGGTGCACCACTTCTCCCAGGGGGGCAGATATTCCCTGGTGCACCACTTCTCCCAGGAGGGGTAGATCTCTCCTATTGCCCCACTTCTCCCAGGAGGGGCAGATATTCCCTAGTGCACCACTTCTCCCAGGAGGGTAGATCTCTCCTATTGCACCACTTCTCTCAGGAGGGGCAGATATTCCCTGGTGCACCACTTCTCCCGGAAGGGGTAGATCTCTCCTATTGCCCCACTTCTCCCAGGAGGGATAGATATTCCCTGGTGCACCACTTCTCCCAGGAGGGGCAGATATTCCCTGGTGCACCACTTCTCCCAGGAGGGGCAGATATTCCCTGGTGCACCACTTCTCCCAGGGGGGCAGATATTCCCTGGTGCACCACTTCTCCCAGGAGGGGTAGATCTCTCCTATTGCCCCACTTCTCCCAGGAGGGGCAGATATTCCCTAGTGCACCACTTCTCCCAGGAGGGTAGATCTCTCCTATTGCACCACTTCTCTCAGGAGGGGCAGATATTCCCTGGTGCACCACTTCTCCCGGAAGGGGTAGATCTCTCCTATTGCCCCACTTCTCCCAGGAGGGATAGATATTCCCTGGTGCACCACTTCTCCCAGGAGGGGCAGATATTCCCTGGTGCACCACTTCTCCCAGGAGGGGCAGATATTCCCTGGTGCACCACTTCTCCCAGGGGGGCAGATATTCCCTGGTGCACCACTTCTCCCAGGAGGGGTAGATCTCTCCTATTGCCCCACTTCTCCCAGGAGGGGCAGATATTCCCTAGTGCACCACTTCTCCCAGGAGGGTAGATCTCTCCTATTGCACCACTTCTCTCAGGAGGGGCAGATATTCCCTGGTGCACCACTTCTCCCGGAAGGGGTAGATCTCTCCTATTGCCCCACTTCTCCCAGGAGGGATAGATATTCCCTGGTGCACCACTTCTCCCAGGAGGGGCAGATATTCCCTGGTGCACCACTTCTCCCAGGAGGGGCAGATATTCCCTCTTGCCCCACTTCTCCTGGGAGGGGTAGATCTCTCCTATTGCCCCACTTCTCCCAGGAGGGGTAGATCTCTCCTATTGCCCCACTTCTCCCAGGAGGGGTAGATCTCTCCTATTGCCCCACTTCTCCCAGGAGGGGTAGATCTCTCCTATTGCCCCACTTCTCCCAGGAGGGGTAGATCTCTCCTATTGCCCCACTTCTCCCAGGAGGGGTAGATCTCTCCTATTGCCCCACATCTCCTAGGAGGAGCAGATATCTCCTATTGCCCCACTTCTCCCAGGAGGGGTAGATCTCTCCTACTGCCCCACATCTCCTAGGAGGGGCAGATATCTCCTATTGCCCCACTTCTCCCAGGAGGGGTAGATCTCTCCTATTGCCCCACATCTCCTAGGAGGGGCAGATATCTCCTATTGCCCCACTTCTCCCAGGAGGGGTAGATCTCTCCTATTGCCCCACATCTCCTAGAAGGGGCAGATATCTCCTATTGCCCCACTTCTCCCAGGAGGGGTAGATCTCTCCTAATGCCCCACTTCTCCCAGGAGGGAGAGGAATGAGGGGAGACACAGGGCTGGGAGCAGGAGACATGACAGGAGGACCGAGGAGCCTTCTTATCAGTCACATGACGCCGGTTTCCTGACGTTTTGCCCTGTTGTGCCCTGTGAGTGAGGCTGGGCATACAGGCCGGGAATGCAGCAGGTATGGGGCAGAGCAGGTAGCGCCCAGCCCGGGGCCGTACTCAGTACAGTGGCGGGGCACACATCCCGGTACAGTGCATGGATGAGGGGCGGTACCGCTGCATCCGGGAGGCAGGTTCCTGGCACAGCTTCCTATCTATGCACACTACCGCACTCGTACACACATAGAGCAGTGCACAGCACAGCCCAGGTCTGTACACAGCCTCCAGGTGGATCATCCTAACCATGCGACACCTCCAGGAGCCTTACCTGAGCTGCCGGTCATACTTCTGTTCCTTCACCACTGCTCCCTGCGCCATGATTTCCCCCGGAAGAAAAAACATCCAGCCTATCCCGCTGTCAGCCAGCAGATGGCGCACGCACACACATTATCTGATCGAATGTCCTGAGGACGACGATAGCCGGCAGAGGGAGCTTAGACGTAAAGTTCAGACAGAGTATGCTGACTGTCGGCCAGTAGATGGCGTATTGAGCAGATATTACCTACTGTCGGCCAGTAGATGGCGTAATGAGCAGATATTACCTACTGTCGGCCAGTAGATGGCGTATTGAGCAGATATTACCTACTGTCGGCCAGTAGATGGCGTAATGAGCAGATATTACCTACTGTCGGCCAGTAGATGGCGTAATGAGCAGATATTACCTATTGTCGGCCAGTAGATGGCGTGCTGAGCCCGAAATCTACTCTCGCTTGGTACGGCACAGGTCACATTCATGAGCCGTCAGTGTGTGTCACCCTGGAGGCGGGAGCTGGTGTCTTACGGCCAGTTTCTCATTCTCGGGATCCTTCTTTGTTATTTTGTATCCCTTTTTCATACAGAAAACATATATTGTAATTTACATCGGAATCAGGTGCCCTGAGAGTGTAAAAGCTGGCACCAAAGAGGGCAGATGGGCATTATTTGCCTTTTACAATAAGGAACTGCTGTTTTCAAAGGGTTTGGGCCGCACTGATGGTACACTGCCACCACACAGGGAGGGATGCCCCCCTCAATAACACTGCCACCACACAGGGAGGGATGCCCCCCCTCAATAACACACTGCCACCACACAGGGAGGGATGCCCCCCTCAATAACACACTGGCACCACACAGGGAGGGATGCCCCCCTCAATAACACACTGCCACCACACAGGGAGGGATGCCCCCCTCAATAACACTGCCACCACACAGGGAGGGATGACCCCCTCAATAGCACACTGCCACCACACAGGGAGGGATGCCCCCCTCAATAACACTGCCACCACACAGGGAGGGATGCCCCCCCTCAATAACACACTGCCACCACACAGGGAGGGATGCCCCCCTCAATAACACTGCCACCACACAGGGAGGGATGCCCCCCTCAATAACACACTGCCACCACACAGGGAGGGACGCCCCCCTCAATAACACTGCCACCACACAGGGAGGGATGACCCCCTCAATAGCACACTGCCACCACACAGGGAGGGATGCCCCCCTCAATAACACACTGCCACCACATAGGGAGGGATACCCCGCCTCAATAACACACTGCCACCACACAGGGAGGGATGCCCCCCCTCAATAACACACTGCCACCACACAGGGAGGGATGACCCCCTCAATAGCACACTGCCACCACACAGGGATGGATGCCCCCCTCAATAGCACACTGCCACCACACAGGGAGGGATGCCCCCCTCAATAGCACACTGCCACCACACAGGGAGGGATGCCCCCCTCAATAACACACTGCCACCACACAAGGAGGGATGCTTCCCTCGATAGCACACTGCCACCAAACAGGGAGGGATGCCCCCCTCGATAACACACTGGCACCACACAGGGAGGGATGCCCCCCCTCAATGGCACACTGTCACCACATAAGGAGGGATGCCCCCCTTTAATAGCACACTGCCACCACACAGGAAGGGATGCCCCCCTCAATAACACACTGCCACCACACAGGGAGGGATGCCCCCCCCTCAATAGCACACTGCCAGCACACAGGGAGGGATGCCCCCCCTCAATAGCACACTGCCACCACATAAGGAAGGATGCCCCCCTAAATAGCACACTGCCACCACACAGGGAGGGATACCCCCCTCAATAACACACTGCCACCAGACAGGGAAGGATGCCCCCTCAATAACACACTGCCACCACACAGGGAGTGATGCCCCCCTCAATGGCACACTGCCACCACACAGGGAGGGATGCCCCCCTCAATAGCACACTGCCACCACACAGGGAGGGATGCCCCCCTCAATAGCACACTGCCACCACACAGGGAGGGATGCCCCCCTCAATAGCACACTGCCACCACACAGGGAGGGATGCCCCCCTCAATGGCACACTGCCACCACACAGGGAGGGATGCCCCCCTCAATAGCACACTGCCACCACACAGGGAGGGATTCCCCCCTCAATGGCACACTTCCACCACACAGGGAGGGATACCCCCCTCAATAACACACTGACACCACACAGGGAGGGATGCCCCCCTCAATGGCACACTGCCACCACACAGGAAGGGATGCCCCCCTCAATGGCACACTGACACCACACAGGGAGGGATGCCCCCCTCAATGGCACACTGACACCACACAGGGAGGGATGCCCCCCTCAATGGCACACTGACACCACACAGGGAGGGATGCCCCCCTCAATAACACACTGCCACCACAAAGGGGGGGATGCCCCCCTCAATAACACACTGCCACCACACAGGGAGGGATGCCCCCCTCAATAACACTGCCACCACACAGGGAGGGATGCCCCCTCAATAGCACACTGCCACCACACAGGGAGGGATGCCCCCCTCAGTAGCACACTGCCACCACATAGGGAGGGATGCCCCCCTCAATAGCACACTGCCACCACACAGGGAGGGATGCCCCCCTCAATAGCACACTGCCACCACACAAGGAGGGATGCCCCCCTCAATAACACACTGACACCACACAGGGAGGGATGCCCCCCTCAATGGCACACTGCCACCACACAGGGAGGGATGCCCCCCTCAATAACACACTGACACCACACAGGGAAGGATTCCCCCCTCAATGGCACACTGCCACCACACAGGGAGGGATGCCCCCCTCAATGGCACACTGACACCACACAGGGAGGGATGCCCCCCTCAATGGCACACTGACACCACACAGGGAGGGATGCCCCCTTCAATGGCACACTGACACCACACAGGGAGGGATGCCCCCCTCAATAACACACTGCCACCACAGAGGGAGGGATGCCCTGCTCAATAACACACTGTCACCACACAGGGAGGGATGCCCCGCCTCAATAACACTGCCACCACAAAGGGAGGGATACCCCGCCTCAATAACACTGCCACCATACAGGGAGGGATGCCCCCCTCAATGGCACACTGCCACCACACAGGGAGGGATGCCCCCCTCAATAACACACTGCCACCACACAGGGAGGGATGCCCCCCTCAATAACACTGCCACCACACAGGGAGGGATGCCCCCCTCAATAACACTGCCACCACACAGGGAGGGATGCCCCCCCTCAATAACACTGCCACCACAGAGGGAGGGATGCCCCCCTCAATAACACACTGCCACCACACAGGGAGGGATGCCCCCCTCAATAACACTGCCACCACACAGGGAGGGATGCCCCCCTCAATAACACTGCCACCACACAGGAAGGGATGCCCCCCTCAATAACACACTGTCACCACACAGGGAGGGATGCCTCCCTCAATAGCACACTGCCACCACACAGGGAGGGGGACCCCCCTCAATAACACACTGCCACCACACAGGGAGGGATGTCCCCCTCAATAACACTGCCACCACACAGGGAGGGATGCCCCCCTCAATAACACTGCCACCACACAGGGAGGGATGCCCCCCCCTCAATAACACACTGCCACCACACAGGGAGGGATGACCCCCTCAATAGCACACTGCCACCACACAGGGAGGGATGCCCCCCTCAATAACACACTGCCACCACACAGGGAGGGATGCCCCCCTCAATAACACACTGCCACCACACAGGGAGGGATGCCCTCCTCAATAACACTGCCACCACACAAGAAGGGATGCCCCCCTCAATAACACACTGCCACCACACAGGGAGGGATGCCCCCCTCAATAGCACACTGCCACCACACAGGGAGGGATACCCCCTCAATAACACACTGCCACCACACAGGGAGGGATGTCCCCCTCAATAACACTGCCACCACACAGGGAGGGATGCCCCCCCTCAATGGCACACTGCCACCACATAAGGAGGGATCCCCCCCCTCAATAGCACACTGCCACCACACAGGAAGGGATTCCCCCCTCAATAACACACTGCCACCACACAGGGAGGGATACCCCCCTCAATAACACACTGCCGCCACACAGGGAGGGATGCCCCCCTCAATAGCACACTGCCACCACATAGGGAGGGATGCCCCCCTCAATAACACACTGCCACCACACAGGGAGGGATGCCCCCCCTCAATAGCACACTGCCACCACATAGGGAGGGATGCCCCCCTCAATAACACACTGCCACCACAGAGGGAGAGATGCCCCCCTCAATAGCACACTGTCACCACACAGGGAGGGATGCCCCGCCTCAATAACACTGCCACCACATAGGGAGGGATACCCCGCCTCAATAACACTGCCACCACACAGGGAGGGATGCCCCCCTCAATGGCACACTGCCACCACACAGGGAGGGATGCCCCCCTCAATAACACACTGCCACCACACAGGGAGGGATGCCCCCCTCAATGGCACACTGCCACCACACAGGGAGGGATGCCCCCCTCAATAACACACTGACACCACACAGGGAGGGATGCCCCCCTCAATGGCACACTGCCACCACACAGGGAGGGATGCCCCCCTCAATAACACACTGACACCACAGAGGGAGGGATGCCCCCCTCAATAACACACTGTCACCAGACAGGGAGGGATGCCCCGCCTCAATAACACTGCCACCACATAGGGAGGGATACCCCGCCTCAATAACACTGCCACCACACAGGGAGGGATGCCCCCCTCAATGGCACACTGCCACCACACAGGGAGGGATGCCCCCCTCAATAACACACTGCCACCACACAGGGAGGGATGCCCCCCTCAATGGCACTCCAGCCTGACCTAAAGTGCTTCTGGGTGTGAACGCTCATTAGAGCGGGCACATGGGCACCTTCTACTGATATGAATAAGCAACCGGTGCTTTTAAAGGGTTAACGGAGCTTTAATGGAACTGAGTAGCAAAACCCCATTCAAGCTGGAGACAAGAGTGGGCCTGTCTCTGGAAGAAAGTGGCCATGTTTTTGTAGTGCTGGATAACCCCTTTAACCTGCGGGACACAGATTGACAGTGGGAAGAAGCCATTGGCTCTCCTGCCCTGCCAATTACTCTTGTGGCTGAAGGCAGCATTCTGCCTCCGGCCACAAGAGGTCGCTCCTCCCCACATGTGCCTGGAGCAGGGAGAAGAGACAGCCAGTGTGTGCTGTAGGTGAGCAGGTTTTTTTTTTCACAGGAGATTCCTGCACCAGGGAGAAAGGGAAGAGGATGTAGCAGAGCTGAGCCTGCCAGCTGCAGTAGCAGAACTGAGATGGACCAGAACTGAGTTTGCCAGATGCAACAGAGCTGGGTGTCTAATCACAGTGCACAAACAATGCATCCAAGCCTGCTACACAGTAAGCCTATTACATTATCAGAGTGTTTGCCCAATAACAAATACAGCTCTGCTACATAGTAAACCTATTACATTATCAGAACGATGGCCTTATTATGAATCCAGCTCTGCTACATGAGCCCTAAGAAATCTCATAAGAAATCTACTTTTCCTACATAGTAAACTTATAGTGGACTGGAGAACCTGTGCACCCAGCCATCTCAAGCAGTCTCTTTTTTTGCAGCCTGGACCTTTCAGCGGATCTTACAAGACTTGCAGGACCTGGCGACTGAGTGCGCCTCCCGGGTGCTGCAAATGGGACCGATGTCTACATATAGGGAAGGTATGCCAACTAACAGGGATTGCCTACATGGGAAGAAGCGATTAATTTACAGTATGATGTGTACTCAGGGGGAGGGGTTAACTTAAAGGGGGATAGCAAAATGGGGGGGGCTAACAGGATTGCCTACAAGGAGGATTAACTACCAGGGGAGATGCCTACATAAGGGTAGAGGGGGGCTATCTACCAGCGGAGATGCCTACATGGGGTTTAACAACCAAGAAAGATGACTATATAGGAAGAAGGGGGGGGGGGAATAAGTACATAGTGGGAGGGGGAAAACTACCAGGCTACACTTAGAATACTAGATACTGGTAGGCATTCTACTGGGGGATTACTACATGGGTTTTTATTTCCAGGGGGGTGCCTACCTATCAGGGATAATACCTACAGGGAATTAGCTACGTGGGTTATACTATCTACTGGGGAAGGGAGGCTACCTGCACAGGTACCCCTAACTACTATATGTGCTATGCACAGAGGGGCCTCACTACTATATTAGGGCACAGAAGGGTCTAAGTACTATATTGTACAGGGGGGGGGGGGGCAATATACATGTGAAGGAGGACAATGGTGCATGAGTGAGGAGCTTAATGTTTTTCTGCCGATTCTATGGTGAGGAGTCTTGGCTGAGAGAAATCCTTATGATGGCCCAAGCTGGATGGAGAAAAGGAACAGTGAGCAACTGCAATTGAAGAAAAAGCCCCCTGTGATTCATTCGGAGAAGACATCCCCGGGGAGTCACTGGTTGTAACTGCACTGTAGTCACTTAGGCCTTATTCTATATGGATATGCGCCACACTGTGATAAAGCAGCCGCACGGCTCTGTCATTACAGCAAATATGCGCCGCATATTCAAACAGTCCCCGGCTCCTAACATCATATCAGGATGCAAAACAAGAAACGTGGGAATTAGGCCTTACGGTGTGCAGAGCCTGTGTAGAGTTAGTATCTGCTGCTATACAGTGACTTTATGAGGTGATTTGTATGTGTACGATGGATTTTATTCAGTAGCAGTGGTGACATTCGTCAGTATGTCAGGGTATTATTTGTCCCTTGTCAACTGGTACTGTTGGTATTATTCATCTTATATACAGGATTTGGTCAGTAACAGTATAGTAGTATTTATTAGTGGTCATGGTGTGGCGGTAATTGTTGCCCCTTTTATACTGGTATTAATCGGTATACTGGTATACACAGTAAGGTATGTTCACACAACAGTAAGTAATGTTCACACAACATATTATTTCGTATTTCCACTGCCATTGTTGCCAATTGCAACAATGGCTGTAGTTAATACGAGAAAATACGTTGGCTCGGTGTCTATGGGACCCTGCCGGAGCGTATACACATAGTATACGCTCCGGCCGGGACCCCTAGCGGTTCTGAAAACAACGGCCGTAGAAAACAATGTCAGTGCTCACTATGAAGCGTGCAGTGGGAAGTTCTGATGCGGGCACGCATGGATATGCCCGCATCAGAACTCTGCGGGCTGAAAGATCATCCGCCCGCTACTGCAGTACCGGCTGGGATGATCTTTTCAGAGACCGGCCGGGTCACGGAACGGCCGGTCTCTTAAGCCATGTGAACATGGCCTAAGGCTGGGTTCACACACAGTATATTTCAGTCAGTATTGTGGTCCTCATATTGCAACCTCAACCAGTAGTGGATTGAAAACACAGAAAGGCTCTGTTCACACAATGTTGAAATTGAGTGGATGGCTGCCATATAACAGTAAATAACTGCCATTATTTCAATATAACAGCCGTTGTTTTAAAATAACAGCAAATATTTGCCATTAAATGGCGGCCATCCACTCAATTTCAACATTGTGTGAACAGATCCTTTCTGTGTTTTCAATCAACTCCTGGTTTTGGTTGCAATATGAGGACCACAATACTGACTGAAATATGCTGTGTGTGAACCCAGCCTAACAGAGTGATGGTGATGTGTATGGTGGTAATTTTTGCACCTTATATACTGGTACTCTAATACGATACACGTTATAAACATGGGAAATAGGTTTACTGTATGACTACACTTGACAGCTTAGTGATCAGCTGGGGGGGCCCAATCAAAAGTTTGCTATGGGGCCCAGCCATTTCTAGTTACACCCCTGGGTTTTAGCAGTCAAGACATAGAGGCAGACCTTGTGGCTGCTGCAGGGCTTGCTCTAGTATGGCCTCATGTTTAATGAACAGGGCCTTTCCAATGTTACTCTCTGACTCTATGCTGCAATTGACGTAACTCTATGCTGGGTGGTTGTCAAGGTATTCCTTTTTGCGGGAGCAGAGGGCCATAGGCCTGAGGCACCTGCACAGGGATAAGGTCTCCACAAGTGCTGCAATGTCAGCACAATAGCAAGTGGTCAATACTGCCTAGCCTATTACAGTTTGTAAGCCTCTGAAAGAGGACTACATTTTTTATCTTTGCTATGTGACCAGTGCATTACTACTGAACTGACAAAACCACAACAGTTGTGGTTGTGTATAATGGAGCGATTTTTAGGAACATATATTTGTTAACAATGGTTTGAATTTTTTACAGGCCATCAGATACAATGAAAGTTATACATTTTACATATCGTAACGACTTGAGGAACATATATAACATGTCAGTTTTACCCCAGGGCGAACGGCGTAAAAACGAAAAAAAAAAAAACAAATAAAAGAAATGCGTTTTTTTTTTTCAATTTCACCACACTTTGAATTTTATTCTGGTTTTGCAGTGTACATTGCAAAGTACAATTAGTGCCGCAAAAAATAAGGGCTCATGTGGGTCTCTAGGTGAAAAAATGCAAGTGCTATGGCCTTTTAAGCACAAGAAGGGAAAAACGAAAACGCAAAAATTTAAATTGGCCCAGGCCTCTAAGGGTTAAACTCTAAGTGGTCTGATTACTTATATGATGCAGTTGGAGCTGTGGCTTACCGACTCCACAGCTCTGTCGTGCACAATGGGGAGCTATCAGCAGGTTAGATTCGTCTAAACAGCTGATAGTTCTCTTAAATCAGTTTTTTGTTGTTTTTTTTAGCTCCATTCATTCACTAAATCCGACACAGGACTTTCATGTTGGGCTATTCCTACCAGACCATAAAAATGGACATTGACAAATATAAAGCCCCCACTGTAAAAAGATGTATTGACAATCAAAGTTACTTATTGACATTAACAAAAATAATTACTAATGAAATTCTATCATTTTACCACAATCATATCTCATCCTAGCAACCAGCACTAAAGGCTCTGAGTGTAATAGAGAAGATCTGTTTCTAGTGAATTCTTATAAGTATCCCAGAGCCAGAGATATAACAAACTATATGAACTAAATGAGACGATCTTCTGAACGACTCTTTTAAATGAACTAGATCATAGTGAACTAATCTCCCAAATGAACTAGGTTTCCCATCACTAGTTGAAAACTTTTCAACTGTCCATTAGCATACATGTGACCCACATACTGTAGACCCTTATGTTCCCAGTCCTACCTGCCTCCAAAGTGAAAAATTTCCCTTAAATATCTTTTTAACTTTTTACTATGTATTGTATGTTTGTGGTTACTAAAGTTATTAACCAAGTAGAAGTTTATATCTTAGGAAAGTACGTAACATGGTCGATCTCTATCATGCAGCCCAATGTAGTATTGCTGATGTCATTGGATAAACTGTGTCTTTTGTAGTAATACTCAGGGCCAGATTAAAGGGAGGGCACCAGGGGCACGTGCCCCGGGGCCTCCACCACTTAGGGGCCCCCACCAGCTCGAACCCTAGCAGAACGGTGCTGCTTACCCAGGATATCAGGCCATGTAATAGAGCCCTAACACAGTGGGCAACAGCGCGCAGAAAGTGCTGTGTTCTCACATTGCATTTTTAACACAAACACAATGTGGGAATACACTCTGATACTTAGTCCACCCCCCCTCTGCTCCTGTCTCTAGGGCCTGGCATCTTCCCTGTAGTGCAGCCTCTAGTGACCATGTGCATAATAGAAGAGGATGCTGACCCATACAACCAGGATCGAGGAGGGGTCTGTGCTAATTCACCTACAGTAAGCAGCCATCTGTATAGATGGCGGTATAGTTTATTTATTTATTTATTTATTTTTGGGGGGGGGGAGGATTGTCGCCCGGGGCCTCCAGCAACCTTAATCCGGCCTTGGTAATACTTGTCCTTAGCAAATCAAGAAATCTTGAATCAAGAAATCTCAAGTGTTCAGTTTATCTCCAGACCTGGGCCGTTAGCAGTCTGTGAAGCTTCCAAGTACATGGGGGAGGAAAACAAGCATTTGAATCCCACTTTGTTATTTTTATTGTTATTCAGTCTGCCTGTATTCCCTTTTATCGTTTCTTTTGGTAATTTATGCTATATGTATGTAGAGGGTAATTGGAGAGCTGAAAGACCATTTAAGATCTTACATTTCCTATTTTTTTAACTAGAAATTGCTTCCGACCTTTTAGTTTCCACAGCCAGCTAACCATGTTTTATTATGCATTTAAAGGTGTGCTATGTGTTCAGCCTGCACCATGGGTAAATGATCCAGGTATCACCAGTCTTGTATTGTGAGGTCCAAGTTTCCGCTGTGTAAAAATTGCTAACAAGTGCAAGCCTCCTGCAGCAGCCACTTCACGTGGAAAGTATTCCATACATGTGAGGACTCCAGGGAGTGTAAACACACACTTATTCATGCCACAACCAGGAATAAATATGTCACAGCCTGAACCCTCTTCTCAGCACGTGGGATGTAGACTCTGATATTAACTGCCTGGCTGCTGGCCTGAAGAGGGGTCACAGAAGCTGGCGTTTGTGAGGCACTGCTAGACTCAAGTGCTCGTCTTTCACATATGACTGCAAACTGTCAAAGGGCAAACAAATTAAAGGGGACCTGTTCCAGCACTCGTTTTGTGATTTTATCTAGTTGCCAACAGCAGGTATAGCTTTTGCCATAGGAATGAATCTTGATCTGGGTGCTTCTCGTTGTTTGTGTTACTCCTGTTCCTATGTTAATAAAAGCAGACCTCTTAGCAGCCTGTTTGTAAATGTGAATGGGGCTCAGGTGCCCAGGGGGTGTTCCCCAGCATAGTAAGAGTCAGCCAGCTCATCTCCCCTTATTTAACCTGCAAGAGTAGATATAACCTTGGGCTCTTGCAGTGCTGTGGAATACCCCCTGGGCACTTGAGTCTCATTTACATATTAATTTACAAGTCCGCCTTAATGGACCCCTGTAACTTATACACCTGCCAGTGATATTGGTAAGCCAGTCTTTGTGTTTGCGGTCACTCACTGTCCTGCCTGTTTTTGGTAAAGTTAGCATTAGATTTGTTATCATCTGCTTTTAGTTTTCTAGCCCACTTCTGTCTACTTGTTTCTGTGGATTGTATTGTCCTGTTATATGTGGTGCTTACTTGATTGTTGTTTGCATTATCCTCCAAGTGCTATCACCCCTATCATATGCATTGATCCTTAGTGAGTACTTACCCACTAATCCAGCAAGTACAAGAACCCTCACCTGTTATATCCTTGGTGTCATTCACTTTCTTGTGACTTTGATATAAGCTTATATTCTTTGCATAATTGCTAGTGGGTGTTCCTATTCTGCCCTGCCAATTTTATGACCAGGAAAGGCAGATGCTAAAGGTGAAGTTTGTTTCAGCAGTCTAGTGGTCTGCCAGCATCATTGCATCTGTTACTATGTGGCCAGTGCCTGTCATAACCAATAAGCACTTTACAGTGTACAGATGAAAAGCTTGCATGACATGGCTTACAGACTGACCCCATAAATCGCCTTACCAATCATCGCACTGTCTTACACAAAAATGTTGCTTATTTATGTCTCATATAGGTGGAAACAGCTCAGCTTTTATTTCTTAAATTGCATTGGCTGAATGAAAGCTGAGGTGTGGTTGGTTCCTATCTAAGACAAAAATCAGACATGTTTTTCTCAAAGTTATAAATCTGGACAAGTTACTTCACCAGCAGAATAGTATAATATAGGCAGTAACTGAGGATCATTCTTAGATAAGTAATATAATGCATTTTAATTTCTTATATAGATACGTAGATTATGTATGAACTATAAGAATGATGGAAATGCCATCTAAACATATTTAATGTTTTTCTGTTGCATTTTTGCCCGTTTAGTCAATATTTTTTATATGTTTTAAAGGGACTCTGTACCCATAATCTGCCGCTTCCCCCCCAAGCACTTGTACTGTCAGATAGTTGCTTTTAATCCAAGATCTGTCCTGGGGTCTGTTCGGCAGGTGATGCAGTTATTGTCCTAAAAAACTATTTTTAAATTTGCAGCCCTGTGTCAAATTGGCGTGGCCTAGAGCAGGGTTTCTCAACTCCAGTCCTTAAGACCTACCAACAGGTCATGTTTAGGATTTCACAGGTGATATAATTATAGTCAGTGCACCAGTAATTGCCACAACTGCTCGTTGTAACTACCACAGCTGTTTGTTGTATGGTATATCCGCAAAACATGATCTGTTGGTGGGTCATGAGGACTGGAGTTGAGGAACACTGGTGTCTGTGCCCAGGTTTGCACCATCTCTTCGTCCCTCCTGGCAGGTTTTCTCCTATTTATCACGTGTGAGAACACTGCACATGTACTGCATCATTAAGGCACCCATGCAGTGTCCAGACAAGTGATGAATAGGAGAAATTCTGCCTGGGGTGTTTCCAATGGTGAAGAGGGCGGGGAGGAGGGACAGATTGGTGGTACAAGCCTTGGGTATAGACACTCTAGGTCACACCAATTTGACACAGGGCTGCAAGTTTAAAAGTTGTTTTTTAGGACAATAACTGCATCACCTGCCAAATGGACCCCAGGACAGATCTTGTATTAAAAGCAGCTATCCGAAGATACAAGCGGTTTGGGGGTGGGGGGCAGATTGTGGGTACAGAGTTGCTTCAAAGATAGGTGGGGATATAATTGACTTACCGTTATTTTATACTTATGTTTTAAGGTTGTTTGTTAATAAAATACTTTAACTAACTTTAAATAATTTATTAATTCCCAGGACTATGTTATGTTGACATATTTAATAGCATGGTGCATGCGGATTTAATGTCTATTTCAATACTGTGGTTAAAGGGGTTAATCCGCTGAAGAGCCTCGATGTCCACAGGTGTTACATATGGCATGTAAAATTGGCATGTCCGGCCTTGGCGAGAAAGTGTAGGAAAATCTCGAGGCTGGGGTATTGCCAGGGAAAAATCCAGAGAGACCCAGAGTTTATGCCAAGAGACTGGGGGAGTGCCACTTAGAGGGTATACATAGTAACATAGAGGCTATTTTAAGACCCTTATGCGACATACCACTCTGGAGAAATCCCCTTCCCTGAGCTGGCGCTGGGTTATTTATAGTGGGCTATATTTCTGTGACAGCACCTTACATGTCACAGCTCTATGAGGTGGGCATACACAGTGACTGCCTAATGTGTAACCCATACAAGATACACTATGTGGACAAAACTCTTAGGGCCCTATTCCACTGCATGATTATCATACGAAAAATTGTTATATCGTTCAAATTTAAACGCTAATCATTTTGTGTAAATGCAGGCCACAATCAAAAGACCAATGAGAAATCATTCATCTGTTGATGGTTGATTTTGTGCTGGCACCCTAATCACTAATTAGATGGCGTAAACGATCATAATAATGATCATAGTAACGGTCGTAATTATTGACTCGTTCTTTGTAATATGGTGAACAATTTCAGGTAGCTCTTATTTGCAATCGTTTATCATAAAAAAATCGCTTCGTCTACAAGGACCCTAAGGGGCCTATTCCAGGGGAGCGATAATCGGCCCCATTCGGCCGATGATCACTCTGTGGAATAGAGAAAACAATCAGCCGATGATCGTGTCATCGGCTGATCGTTTATTTAGTGACAGACCTAAAATCATCGGTCCCCCACCGCGCACTGCTACGGTGCAATAGCGGTGCGCTGCGGGCGACCGACGATTTGAGAAGCGCAGCATACATTACCTGTCCGGGCTTCTCCTGCGCTCCATCTTCCTCCTTGGGTCCCGCTCGCAGCATCAGCAGCTCCGGAGCGGCCTGACTAAGCAGTCAGACCGCTCAGCCGATCACAGGCCAGGACCGCTGCGGACAGTGATTGGCTGAGCGGTCTGACAGCTCGGTCAGGCCGCACCGAAGCTGATGCTATGCCGTGGGACCCGGGGAGGAAGACGGAGCACAGGAGAAGCCCGGGCAGGTAATGTATTGCTTCAAGGGCTGCAAGGACATCGGTAACTATGTCCCTGCAGCCCTCGCTTGATGATCATTGGGGCCGTGGAATAGGCCCAGTAAACGAGCACCGATCTAGCAGATCTAGTTTACATCGTTGCTCGGCCCATGGAATAGGGCACTAAGTCATTCAATTGAGGTGTTTGCTTCAGTACCATTGCCATAGGTGAATGAAAACTGCTTTTACAAACATTTGTTGGAGAATAATTTGTTGTAAGCGGTCAATCACATGTTCTTTGCATGGTCCGCAATTACAAACGATGAGCTATGGAACGGACTTCACAATGATGCCAGAAGCTCCGAAAATATTGTGAGAGCTCTGCGTGGCTGTTTCAGGACAGTAGCGTGAAGATTTAGGGTAGCTTCACACGCATCGTATCGCTGCGTTTTTAACGCTGCGTCTTTAAGGGTACAAACCCACTTGACGTATTTGCTGCGTGAATCAGTCTTAAAAATAAGCAGGCAAAACGCAGGTTGGCTTTATACAATTGTTCTGTGTTAAAATACGCAATTGCGTATTTTTGAAGCATGAAGCTACATGCGTTTTTCACACAGGTTGTTAACAACTGATGCTTTGCTAACAACAAGCTTCATGCTTCAAAAATACGCAATTGCGTATTTTAACGCAGAACAATCGTATAAAGCCAACCTGCGTTTTGCCTGCTTATTTTTAAGACTGATTCACGCAGCAAATACGTCAAGTGGGTTTGTACCCTAACGCTGCGTTTTTGGTGCGATTTTTACATGCGAGTTTTGATTTTCACATGAAAATCATGTGAAAATCAAAACGCGCATGTAAAAAACGCAGCGATAAAAACGCAGTGTTAAATATGCAGCGAAACAGTACGTGTGAAGGCACCCTTAAACTGTTTCAGAGCTTCATGCAGGAAGTTCCAAATTCTGGTCCATCATCTATGCATGGACCGTAATTGTGACATGCCCCCTAAAGAATAGTAAACGTAGGAGACAGCACTTCTTGTGAAAAAACTTGATTTTTTATTCACATCAGACGTGACGTTTCAGCTGGTACTTCAGCCTTTCTTAAGTGCTGTCTCCTACGTTTACTATTGAATTGAAGCCGAACGGAAGGGTCCTGTGCGGTGAGACGTGCACTCCATCTAAATATTCTTATCATTTTTTTCCATTTTTGATTTTTAAATGCCCCCTAAAGAGCCCACTGAATTTCAGTATATTACTGTAATAGGCCATCGCTGCAACAAGTCAGATCTTACAATGCACTGCAAGTGGTATTGTTGTATAATAGAAGCCTTGGATGGAGTGGTGTAAAGCATACTGCCACTGAAACTTTTCCTGTAGAGTGACAAATTACACTTTTCTATCTGTCAATCTGATGGCCAAGTTTGGCGAATGCCAGAGGATGCTATCCATCTGACTGCATTGTGCTAACTGTAAAGTTGGGTGTAGGAGGGATAGTGCTATTTTTCTAACTATAACTGCAAAGAAGGGACCAACTCCATATTAAAATGGGATGTCCTAAAAGTGTGTACAGATGTAATGCAAAGGTGTCCCAATACTTTTGTTCATGTAGTGTATGCCCCATAATTGTGACACTGTAGTGCCCACATACGCCTAATGGAGTCTTTACAAATTTTACTGTATTTACTATCAGTATTTTGGAATATAGCCACCAATGGCCTTACAATATTTCCGCAATAAATTATTTGCACAGCTATTTACTTAGGGTGCGTTCACACGTACAGGATCTGCAGCAGATTTGATGGCGCAGATTTGAATCTGCAGCAGATTTGATGGCCCAGAGTTATTTTGCATTGAATCTACAACTTCAAATCTGCGCCATCAAATCTGCTGCAGATCCTGTACGTGTGAACGCACCCTAAGGGTACAAATACACACAGCAGATACGCAACAGATACGCAGCAGATTTGATACTGTGTTCAGTTATTTAGATCTAATCTGCTGCGTATCTGCTGCGTATCGCAGCAGTAAATACGCAGCGTATATGTGTGTGTGTTTGTACCCTTAGGCTGGGTTCACACTACGTATATTTCAGTCAGTATTGTGGTCCTCAACCAAAACCAGGAGTGGATTAAAAACACAGAAAGGCTCTGTTCACACAATGTTGAAATTGAGTGGATGGCCGCCATTTAATGGCAAATATTTGCTGTTATTTTAAAACAACGGCTGTTATATTGAAATAATGACAGTTATTTACTGTTATATGGCGGCCATCCACTCAATTTCACCATTGTGTGAACAGAGCCTTTCTGTGTTTTCAATCCACTCCTGGTTTTGGTTGCAATATGAGGACCACAATACTGACTGAAATATACGTAGTGTGAACCCAGCCTTAAAGGGAACCTGTGAGCTAGAACAGACATCTCATGCTTTTTACATGGTTACATACCTGCATTAGTGCTCAAAAGTTTCCATACACTGGCACTTTTTTTTTCCTGCTTTCTTGTCCTTTTTCAGAGAATATAAATGACAACACAAAAACTTTTTTTCCACTCCTGGTTAGTTGGTTGGGTAAAGCCGTTTATTGTCAAATTACTGTATTCTGTACTCTATTTTTATATCATAATGACAAAACAAAAAAACATCCAAATTACCCTGATTCAAAGTTTACATATCCCAGTTCTTAATACTGTGTATTGCCCCTCTAACAAGAATGACAGCTTGGAGTCTTTTGTAGTAGTTGTGGATGAGGCTGTTTATTTTCTCAGATGGTAAAGCTGCTCATTCTTCTTGGCAAAAAGCCTCCAGTTCCTGTAAATTCCTGGGCTGTCTTGTATTAACCACGAACTTAAGATCTCCCCAGAGTGGCTCAATGATAATGAGGTCAGGAGACCCAGATGGCAACTCCAGAACCTTCACTTTGTTCTGATATCCAAGGAGTTGATAATGCAGATAAAGCATTGTTCAAACTGTGATTAACAATTGGAAAACAGGGGCTCTGTAAAAACCAAGCCTCAATCATGTAGACCATAAAAAATTTGAAGCTAAAGCTTTAGCTATCCCTGCATGATGGGAGTTGTAGTTTTGCAACAGTTGGGGAGCCACGGTTCCATACACCCCCTCTCCTAGGGCAACGTTAGAAGTAAGCAGGATAATACACTAGCTTGTAAATAGTCCCCTAGAGAGTTGTGGTTTTAAATGATTTTAATCATGTATTGTATGGTATTTGGTTTATGTGAATACGTGAATAAAATATACGTATTTTTTTATGTGAATACGTGAATAAAATATACGTATTTTTTCAGTACTTTGTTACACAGGGCCTTGCACCATGCACCTGAAAGGAGGAGTTAAGACATGCAGGTGTGGTGAGCTGAATTACTCTTTTAACAGGGCAATGCATGGTCCATGTGTTTTTGTTTGACATTAACATTAAAGTGTCACTGGAAATCTCGACTCTTTTACATCAGTCAGACCCTGTCTGTTTTATGAAGGGGGGGGGGGGGAGGGAGATTAGTCGGCAGCAGAGAACAAAGGATTACACAGTGGGAGCTGGGTGAAAGCCAGCATTTAGAGGTCAGAGAGCTCAGTGCTGACAGAGGCGATAGCCCATTATGTAGCTGTTAATTAACTGTTTGTTGTCCTGTTTATGTGCCTCATCTCACTCTACCCCTCCCCTCTCAATAGAAAATCATGAAGACAGGGGAAGAGCTTCAAACTGCTTTTTCATGATAAAAATTCATTTTCGGCTAATAAACCTATTTACAAAGTTTCTTAAAATCGCCTGTACTATTGATTTCTGGAAAAAAAAAACACAAAAAACTTAAAACGACAGAGACTCTTTAAAGCGACTCTGTACCCACAATCTGACCTCCCTAAACCGCTTGTACCGTCAGATAGCTGCTTTTTATCCAAGATCTGTCCTGTGGTCCGTTCGGCAGGTGATGCAATCATTGTCCTAAAAAACAACTGTTAAACTGGCAGCCCTGAGCCCAACGAGCGTGGCCTAGATTGTGTATACATTAGGCTGGCACAACCTCTCTGTCCCTTCTGCCCGCCCTCCTCATAATTAGGAATGCTCCAGGCAGATTGTCTCCTATTCTTCAGCTGTATTAGCCCGGCACATGGGCTGGATCGTTAGGCCACCTGTGCAATGTTCAGACAGGAGTAAATGTTTAAGTGGCATTCCTAATGATGAAGAGGGTGGGGAGGACGATTGGAGGGGTGGTGCAAATTTAGGGCACAGATACTCCCTTTGGGCACGGGGCTGCAAGTTTAAAAGTTGTTTTTTAGGACAATAACTGCATCACCTGCCGAACGGACCCCAGGACAGATCTTGGATTAAAAGCAGCTATCCGAAGGTACAAGTGGTTTGGGGGGGGGGGGGGGGGGCAGATTGTGGGTACAGAGTAACTTGAAGTGTCAAAGAGGGTTGGCCAGAGAACTTCAGTGCCCTGGTCACACCTCTATACTTGTGGCAATAAAAAAATATTGTTTGGGGTGATTGCAGCCGTGGACATCTACAATAGAGGTATGAATAGTCTCGCTGCTTACACAGCTATGGCACCATGTCTTTTCTAGCTGACAGAAGCCCTTTAAATTGCAATATTATTCCAATTAAAACCTTAAGGCTGTGGGGAAATCAGCTGCAGTTTTATTATCAGTGCATGTTATAATACAATGTGTGAATGGTAGATTTATGCTGGGTAGATTTGTTCTACAATTTTCCCATTTACCTTAATGTACTGATACTCAGACACAGAAATATCTGCAACAAAACTGTAGTGTGTCAGCATAGCTTCAGTGATCCCTTAAGACCAATTCATGTGTCACTCTAAACATTCAGAGTTATTAGCAGCTTGGTGAGTAGAGACAGTCACAGGGTCTGGGCTGCATCTGCCCAGTCACACGGGGGTAGTACAAGACAACTGGCACCAGTTAAAGGTTAGAGACAGTAAATTCATTTCAATGTAAAGTGGGTTATTCCTGCCTGAGAAGGGCGTATTAGGACAATAGGGGGACACCATTTTTTTTATAAGCAGGATGCTTCATTAATAGAATAAAGCTGCCCATACATAACAGACCCACGTTGACAAATTAAATTATATTCAGTTGAATCCTACACAGTAAGTTAATGGTCTGGCAGGTTTTGGCATTCAGCCTTGAAGGGCAAAAATCAGCTATGCTTAATACTTTTCGGCTAGTCCACACCTTCTGCCTGAGGTGTGCTTCAGTCAATATGGGATACAATTTTCCTCTGATCTCGTGATTGGTGGGGGTCCTACTGGTCAGACCCCCACGATCACTGGGTTATCCTGTGTCTCTACAGTCTCTCGATGGAAAAAAATATTTCTTCTAATGTATTACTGAGCAACAGCAAAAAAAATGTCACTGGTCTGCAGAAAGGTAGAGGAGAGGCGTGAGATGCGGTATAGGATACAGAGCATGGAAAATCTCATTCACTGACCCCGCAATCTCGCACAGCCCTCCACCTGCCAACAGGCGGACATTACGCCAGCATTTTTTTTCCAGGAAGGAAAACATCTCATCTTATTTTAGACCTGCAGAAATACTTTCCCTCCTAAGACAGGTGCAGCAACACATTTAGATGTTGACGCTGGAAATAGAAGCTGGTTAACAATGATGGGTTGCATGCTATTAGAATGAAGTTGGATTTAGTGGGGGTGAGGGGTAGGATCTTCCATACTGCCTGGCTCATACTCAGCATTCTGTCACTACACAAGTGTCATGGGAGTATGCCTGGGATAGACCTAGGGCTAACCTAACTATGCAGGCCAACACAAGCATCTCTACATTCTGCATTTAAAGAGGACCCATAGGTTCTCTTGCCGTGCCTGTTTCAGCGGTTTCACATACAACTGGGTTTTGTAAATGCCTTTGCAGTTTTCCAAACCCAAGCCATAAGTGGATCCACCAGAAAGAAGAAAAATAAATTCTTCCTTTGTGTTTCCTTTTCCTTTAGAATCCCCTAGCTTTGACTGATAAAACTGCCACAAAAAGAGCTGTGTGAACCCCGCTTAAAAGTGTCACTGTTGTTACAACTTTTAAAATCTAAGTGAACACTAGATGTGATATAAAGGAAGTTTGCAATTTACATTCATTAATAATTTTTTATTTATCATGGAAAACACAGCATTTCCTGTTTCCTGTTGTTGTTTTTTTTGTTTTTTTTTTTTAAGTCAGAAAACAGGAAGTCTTATGTATCCCAGGCCATCTGAGCGCTCACAGAGAAGGCAGTCATGCGGTTGATAGACACATTGAGCCATGACTCTCTGTACTGGAGGGAATTCCTGTGTTAATGTTAGTCTGTTTAGTGTTAGTGTTAGCCTGTTTTTTTACAACCAGCACAAGTCAGAAAATCTGCAGACTGCAGTTGGATTTCTGGTAAGTACAGTTTTATTTTACGGCATAATAACAAACAAACAAAAATAATGAATGTATATTGCTTTATATCACATCTACTGTTGATTTAGATTTTGAAGGTTATAATAACAGTGACACTTTAAAGTAACAAGAATTCCCAATGGGTGTTATCATCCAGTTACTTTACTGGGGCAATATACAGAAATAATTGTATTATTTATTACACCAGGAATGGAGTTGAAAGCCTTACTACAACTATACAGTCTGTTTAATCACATAATAAGTAATATTTAGATAATGGAGGTGCATATCTTATGTCTTTACACACATTATCAAGCTGGAACAGGTATTGATGTCCATTGATTTTATTTGGTTTTAAAGGGAACCAATCACAAAGATTTCACTCATAAAGGTACTTGCAGTGCCTTATAGATGTGCTAATACTCCTTCCTATCATATCTTCTTTTCCTGCTTTGGTAGCGGTAAATGCAGGAAATTTTTATTTTATTGCAGCGAGCTGGGTATATAGGTCCCCATTTTCTAGGCATCGGGGCAAAGACAGGGTCGTAACTAGTCATGGCTATCTGCCTGTCAACTCTGAGAAGGTGATTGACATGCAAAGATGCTGATCACGCTGCTGGCAGGCCCCGTCATCCCCCCTATGCTTACATAGCGAGGATTTACGCACTTCACACACCAGAATAAAAGACCTCTTTTCTGTATCTAATGTTCTTGGAGCAGGCAAATGAGATATGGTAGGAAAGAATATTAGCACATGTATTGGACACTGCAAGTACTTTGATGAGCAAAATCCTGGTGATTGGTTCCCTTTAAGGCTAGTTTCACACGTACCGCATCACAGCGGATTTCACGATGCGAGTTCCACAGCAGAATGAAAATCCTCTGCGAGAATGTAGATTCATATGAAACTATACAACAGAGCATCGCAGCAGATTTCATTGCGGAACTCACAGATTAAAATCCGCTGAGATGTACGTGTGAAATTGGCCTGTCCCATATAGCTGCCAGATTGAACCAAAGCAGAGTACAAAAAGTATAAACTGTGCGGACATTGCTAGCAATCTAACAGATTAGTGCTCACTTACCTGGCTCATCGGGCCGTGTAATACGGCCCTAACATTGGATTTACAATTTAGACCGACTGTTGCACACTGCTTGCGTGACACAGCAACAAAACTGCAGCAACCCCATACAAGTCAAAGGAAATAACTGTAAACTGATTTTTGGTGGGTTAAAGAGGATAGCCATTTAAAGGAGAAGTCAGGCAATGGCTGAAATCTAAAAGAGGGCAGGGGCAAACAACCAATGCTTACTTACCCCTCCCCGTGCCTGCAATACTCCACATGACTGGCCCTGGGACCCCTGTTGGAAGGTATTTTCCCCCAAATTGTGATGATGTCATGACTTGGGGGGAAATGCCCATCCCAGCTGATGGACTGGCCGCTCAGCCAATCAGTGACTGCAGGGGGGTGCTGCCCCAGTTATTGACTGGCTGAGTGGCCAGCCCCTCAACCGGGTCATGACGTCTGCTCTGGTGGAGGTTCCGGAGTGGAAATCCCATACTGGAGAGGCACAGGGAGAGGTGAGTTTTTTATGTTGCCCCCTGCCCCTGCATTTAAAAAAAAAAAAGAAAAAATTACATGACCGGTCATTGAAAAAACATTTGACACTTCACAGAGACATGTGAGAGATTTTGATCTGTTGTGGACTCAGACCCCCATCGGTCTCTAGTTATAGCAGGGAGAGGTGAACATCAGAACTTTTGACATGTCTCTGTAAAATGTTTTTTTTTCTTTTCTTTCTTTCTGATAAGACAGACACTTTAAACTGTAAATACATTGCTTCAACCTAAGCCATGCAAACATATTGTGATTGGCATCACTGCAAATGTAAAGCTAGCCTTACCAAACTACATACAGATGATGCTCTCAGTCTGTCACAGTCTATTATGTTTCATTACACATGGATTTACAGGAACCTGTGTAAAGAACCAACTAACTTTATTACAAGTTAAGCAGGATAGCTTCACATGTGTGGTATACTAAAAGGCTGTATGGTGGTAGCAGAAAAAGAGCGCCAACCATGTGTCCATTTTAAGGTCCAAAAGAGCAGGCAGTGAGTCACCTCAGTTTACTTTCAGTTTTTCGGAATATTTCACAGTAGGGAAGTGTCTTGTAATGAAGGAGATGACTGAGTTGTCTTCTTTCATGGTAGTAGGATGTGAGAGTCAGGACATGGGACAGCAGCAGCCATCTCGGTGCTTAGTAAGCAGAGAGATGCGGGAGAATGTTTTACCACAACCCAGACACCTGTATCTCTTCACTTCCGAATGTGTCTGCAGGTGAGCCCGCAGGTTAGATCGGTCTGCAAAACCACGTCCACAGTGATAGCAAGAAAATGGTTTCTCACCTGCATAAAGCAGAAAATACATGACATAAAATGCACAAAATAAAGGGTATGGCATCAGTATTCACAATGCTTATGACAATGTTCTTATTAATAATGAGGGAACCATTCGGGCATACACTACACCGCCGCTGAACTTAGTGTTATACTGGATGCGGCAGTGATGTAGCATGGGTTGGCAACTCCCGAGCAAGGCAAAGTATTTTCCCCCCTGATGCCTCTGCTATTGTAGTTAACCCCTGTGATGCCTCTGGTAGACCTAGTTAACCCTCAGTGATGTCCTTGGTAGTCCTAAATAACCCCTAGTGATGTCCCTGGTAGTCCTAGTTAACCCTCAGTGATGTCCCTGGTAGTCCTAGTTAACCCCCAGTGATGTCCCTGGTAGTGTAGTTAACTTCCATTGATGACTCTGGTAGTTCTAGTCAACCCCCAGTGATGTCCCTTGTAGTCTAGTTAACCCCCAGTGATGCCTCTGGTAGTCCTAGTCAACCTCCAGTGATGTCCCTGGTAGTCCTAGTGAACCCCTTAGTGATGTCCCTGGTAGTCTTAGTTAACCCCCATTGATGTCCTGGTAGTCAAATTTAACCCCCAGTGATGTTCCTGGTAGTCCTAGTTAACCCCTCAGTGATGTCCCTGATAGTCCTAGTTAACCCCCAGTGATGTCCCTGATAGTCCTTGTTAACCCCCAGTAATGCCTCTGGTAGTCCTAGTCAACCCCAGTGATGTCTCTGGTAGTCCTTGTTAACCCCCAGTAATGCATCTGGTAGTCTTAGTCAACCCCCAGTGATGTCTCTGGTAGTCCTAGTTAACCCCCAGTGTCAATGTTTTATTGCATCAGACACGGGAGGGACACAGGCCACATCAGGAGATTTTAGTGGCTGAATGTGACCTGGCTTAAATGGTCACTATCCATTTAAAAAAAATCTTCCCTGCAGTGATGGTGAACCTTTTAGATAGAGGGGGAGATTTATCAAAGGGTATAAATTTTAGACTGGTGCAAACTGCCCACAGCAACCAATCACAGCTCAGCTTCCAGCTCTGGTAAAATGAAAGAGGAGATGTGATTGGTTGCTGTGGGCAGTTTGCACCAGTCTAAAATTTACACACTTTGATAAATCTGGGGCAGAGTGTCCAAACTGAAACCCCAAACCCACTACTTTTTTGCAAAGTACCAACACAGCTATTTAACCTTAGTAATGTACAGAGCAGGGACTGCCTTCATTATGAAAGGAGACCAGGCTTCCCCGCAGCTCTATGCACTGCTGTGTACTGCATGACCCCTTCCATAGGCATGTGGTGGAAAACATACATAGCTAAACAGCTGGGTAACCTCCTTCTTCCCCGCAGTGCAAGAGCTGATGAATGGCATCATTGTGCTTGTGTCAGGTAGAGGTCACATCTTTCTGTCAGTGTAAGCTACGGGCCCATGGCCTGCACTGGCAGTTTTCAGGTGTATGTGCACATTCATATACACCTGAAAGAAGCACTCACTCACCATAGGGTTCTGTGAGGAAAATTGTGTCATAGATTGGCCACCATGGGCCTAGGGAATTCTTAACATATTTGTTAATCCCCCTTTTTAATATACCAGAAATCACAAATCAAAAGGGGCACTAAAGTCTTGGCAACTGGGTGTCTCATTTATGGCAGTCTGCTGTCCACTGCATGTTGCTTGGCTTAATTCATCTTCACTAAAATAGACACCAAAAAGGAATGCAGGAGGAGGAGGTTGGTCTTAGCTAGTGTTTTGTGCAGGAGAGGAAAATAGTCAAGGCTTACTACTTATATCTGACCACCCATTAAGTTTCTGACCACCTTAAACATATTCCCTTGGGCTATTAGCGTAGCGCGCTGGAATATGCATACAGGAGCAGAGACATCAGTCTGTTGCTGATCTCTCTGCTCCTGTAGTGAGTGAGCAGTCATGCATAAAATATTTGCATGGTTCCTCACTGTGCAGGGGCAGCCGAAGCTGCGTGATATTATCATCTGCCACCTGAGGCGAAGTCTTCACTTTGCCTCATAGCAGTGGTGGCCCTGCATGTGGAGAGAGAAGGGGTTGCTCATGCACTGGCTTTGCAAAGCGCATCGTGATCAAAAATTAAAGAAATAGTAGCAGCACAGCAAGGAAGGGCTTACATTAGGCACTAAATGCTTCTACTATTAAGGTGGTAAAGCCCCCCCTTCCCTGCCGCAACTGTGCACATATAGCAGTAGGTTCACTGGTATATACACAACTGACTAATGTCAGTGTACAGTATTAGTAAGTAATATACAGTAAGAAAATTTACTAATACTGTACACTGAGCAATTTTACTTTAAAGTGGCCAACCCCTTTAATTTACTTTTCATGAATAGTGTGGATCATCTAAAGCAGGCAAACAGGTTCAGCTTGCAGGTACCTAACCAAGACTCTCTTCTTTCCTGCACACAGCACATGCTAAGCCCCATTCCCACTTCCTGCTAAGCTAAGCCCCATTCCCACTTTCTGATCTAAAGACAGACATCCTCTAAAAACAGGCAGAGAACAGCAGATAGAAGGGAAGTTGCAAAGACTTTAGAGCTTTTCTTCTGGGGTAAGTAGTCATTTTGGGTATATTGACTCCTTTACAATTATGTTACAGATCACATATGCTGTCAAATGGAGGGAAGTCGAAATGACAGTGACCATTTAAGAATCAAAATAACACAACTGGTGTAAACTCTCACTCTCACACTTGGGAAAGGAACTTTTTTACAATTTACACTTAAAATATAATGTAAGGGTCTCAAATGAATTGAAAACAACTAACTTATTATGTAATAAAGGTTATGATCATATTCTATACACTAGCAAAAGGGTGCTCTAAGTGGGGCCTTGGCTCCTATAGGAAGTAATTCCTATGAATTCCCATTCGTCTAATAGTCGACGCACATAAATGTGCCTTAAGGTGGACATTTATATTAAGGAGAAATTTCACTTGTGTATTATATTGACATTGCATGTAAGACACTATTGCATCCACATATAAATATATTTTCTTATTCCATCCTCTTATCACATGAAACTGTGACCTCCTCAAGACAGGAGGCAGACTTTACTTCATTTTACCTGTATGTGTTCGTATATGTCCTTGTAGAAGCCAAGGTCTAGAGAAGGCTTTGCCACATATCCGGCATGCACATGGCAATGTATGAGTACGGATGTGCATCTTTAAGGCACCCAGGCTGCTGTAGGCTTTAGAACAATGTGGACAACTAAAATAGCGACAGTTCCGTACTTTGTTAGCAGTGAATAACCTGCCTGGTTTTGGAAAGTCTAAACGTCCCACAGAATCTGAAGCATATGGTACTGCCCCTTGTGGGCAGGAGTTGCATGTGGCCTTATTGCCAGGCAGAGAGCATCCTTCATCTAATGTTCTATTTCTTGGCAGCATGCTTAGGTTGTTCAGATTGTCTTTGAGAGGTAATCCATTTGGCAATATCAGCAGAGCGTCACTCATTCTAATTTCCAGTGGGTTAAGTAGTGTTTTATTAAAGTGATCCACGTCTCCTGTATCCACTTGGATCTGTGATGTAGCTTGCTGTGTTTGCCACTTGTCTGGAAAATCTTGTCGCGGAATAGAGGAGTCCTCATTTTCATATAGAGGCAGTACCAATCCTGCACCAAAAACACACAATGCGATTAGTCTCCAGAGAATAGGAATACAGACAATTATCATATCTATCAGTGGTGGTGGTGGGATTTAAAGGGTTGAGATTAGGGACTCATTTTTTTTTATTATAATCTGCCAACTATCACTTAAAGGGGCTGTGTAATTAAGGGAACTACAGTGGTACCTTGGTTAAGGAGTAACTTGGATTAAGAGCATTTTGGTTTAAGAGCTCACAGTTTTTCAAAATTGTGACTTGGTTTAAGAGCTCCCTGTACTGGGTGGGAACGGAGTAGAGGAGGGGCATGGTCTGCATAACGGGGTCTACAGCTCTGTACTCTGACCCAGGAAGTCTCCCTCACCTTCCAAATCATAGCAGATTCACTTCAGGCTGGGGCTTACATCAGAGGACAGGACTGTGGGGGTAATCTCTCTATAGCTGTAACCCCTCTCTCCCCAGACAGAGAGTGCTGCATGTATGTGCCCACATCTGCCCTGTTCATTCCTTAATGCCCCCTGCAGTCTCTGTCAGCCCTTGTGTTTCCCATCCTCTCCATTACTGTACAGTAACTTATAATATAACATTCTGCGGTTTCTGAATGTTTGTTTCATCTGTTTTACATGTTATTCAGAATAATAAATCATTATTTTTGGTGTGTGGAACCAATTGCCTGCATTTCAATGATTTCTTATGGGAAAATTTGCTTTGGTTTAAGAGTGGATTTGGATTACAAGCACGGCCCCGGAACGAATTATGCTCATAATCCAAGGCACCACTGTAGGTCTAAACTAAGGCATTATGTAAAATTAAATTATTTCAAATGTACAGAATTTCTGAAACTGTCTTACTTGAGAACTATGGCGAGATTTATCAAACGTGGTGTAAAATGAAACTGGCTCAGTTGCCGCGAGCAACCAATCAGATTTCACCTTTCATTTTCCAAAGAGTCTGGGTGGGTTCAGACTACGGAATTTATCCGCGAGAATACCGTAGTCTGAACCTGCCCTCTGAAAGGAATGAAAGGTGGAATCTAAATGGTTGCTAGGGGCAACTGAGCCAGTTTCACTTTGCACCATGTTTGATAAATCTCCCCTTATAAGTTTACTAATCCCCCCCCATAAGCCTGCATTTTTTTGCTAAGCTGCCGACCTTGGTTACAACCCACTAAGGTGGGCCAGGCTTGCTCAGTCTGCAATCTCCAGGAAGCACTAGAAGTTGGCCCCACGAAGCCTGCAAGCAAGGGGGATTATGGGGAAGTGTCTGGACTGTCGCACTGCAACAGTGGGGTCCTGGTTTAGAGAGGAAACTAGGGAGTGATTAAATCCATAGGGGGAAAAAACAATAGTCATATGTTATTTTTTATTATTATTATTTATAGATCATCAATAGCACATTTGTATTACTATACATACATATATATGGCATAAACCAGGGCACAACTTGATAAATCTCCCCCTACATCTTTATAGTCTGGGGGAAAAGGGGGACATGATCAAAACCTTTACATACAGTATGTTAAAGCACTAAAAAAAAAGTTCAAAAGGGAAGTGTTTTTAAAGCGACTCTGCACCCACAATCTGCCCCCCCCCCCCCCCCAAAAGCACTTGTACCTTCGGATAGCTGCTTTTAATCCAAGATCTGTCCTGGGGTGCGTTCGGCAGGTGATGCAGTTATTCTCCTAAAAGACAACTTTTAAACTTGCAGCCCTGTGCCCAACGGGCGTGGCCTAGATTGTGTATGCATTAGGTCGGCACAACCTCTCTGTCCCTCCTGCCCGACCTCCTCATCATTAGAAATGCTCCAGGCAGATTGTCTCCTATTCATCACCTGTGTCAGCCTGGCACATGGGCTGGATCGTTAAGGCACCTGTGCAATGTTCAGACAGGAGAAAATGTTCCAGTGGCATTCCTAATGATGAAGAGAGTAAGGAGAAGGGACAGAGGGGTGGTGCAAAGTTAGGGTACAGATCCTTCCCTTGGGCACGGTGCTGCAAGTTTAAAAGTTGTCTTTTAGGCCAATAACTGCATCACCTGCCGAACGGACCCCAGGACAGATCTTGGATTAAAAGCAGCTATCTGGCAGTACAAGTGGTTTGGGGGGTCAGATTGTGGGTACAGAGTCACTTCAATAATAATAATTAAAAAAAACCTGAACACAAGGACATAATCTGAGGTTAGTTGGGGAAAACTACACAAGAAAAAAAAATACTTTACTGAAAGAGTAGTAAATGCTTGAAACAAACATCCAGCAGATGTGGTTGGTAAATCTTCAATAACGAAATGTAAACCTGCCTGGAATAAATGTATATCTATCCTAAGATAATAAGAAGGGAAATACTAATAAGGCAATATTCTATGTTTTTATATAAAAAAGAGAAAGAAGCCGTTTTCTCTAATAAGATATATTACTTATACTATTAAATTATGCAAAGTTTGTTGAAAGGATGGTAACGATTTAACATATAAAGTGTTAGTATATAAGGGCAGCATTTTACTCAAAATAAATAAGATTGTCACAGCCTTATCCCAAAGGGAGTAGAGGAATAAAGCTGTCTTTTATCCTTGTCTTTTTGGGATACATTCCAAAAAGGAGAAAAAATGAAACCACAAACCGTGACTGAATTGCTGTTTGCCTTATAGAGATATGGCCGTTAATCTGACAAGGCCACCTCTTAATAGAAAAAAGAAGTTTTGACTGTTATTGCATGAGAAACTTAATTAGCAAGATGAATTAAAGTTTGATATTTTAAAAAAATTTTCACCACTGGTTGTGCTGGATCCATCTTCTTTTTCCTTGGAAAACTAAATTAGTGCCTGAGCTGCTGCAGAACATCCTAGGCTTGTACATTAAAATGTCATAGTGGCAAGCATGTTTGACAAAAGAATTTCCAACCACATCAATCTTTTGTGTATAGATAATTAACACCCCACGGTGGCACAAACCCCACTCATGTCATCGAGGGATAGTCTATTCAGAGTGAGTGTGAAGAGACGGAGTAAGCTGCAGGTGCATGTGGTATCTGCTCCCAGTGAAGTCACACGTCTCTCCAGCTGCACCTGCTCCTCCACTTAGATAAAAAGGAATTAGTTCCAGTACGAAATCCCAGTACAAAAGTATTTCTAACAGGCGAGAATTCACAGGGGTCGCACACTAACAAGGTAAAACATGCACATATCTGATATGTTGTGAAATCAGTTTTTGTAAGTTCTTGGTCCATGTTTTATTAATTCACACTAGGAATTTTTTTCTTTATCCATGGAAATCTCTATGTTTTCTTAGTATTTGCGAAACAACATTGTTGTTTTTTGTGGTTTTTTTTATATATGAATTTAAAGTTTAATACATTTCAGTAGCCCTTGAGTGACTACAAATGTAAAGTTTTTTGGTTCTCTGACCACAGGTGCAAAGATTTTCCCCGGATCTGTAATATTTTTGGGGCGGAAAGCTGCATATATGTGAGCAGTTATTTCCCATTTAAAAAAAAAAAATGTAAAAAAGATTTGTAACATCAAAATACGATGCATATGGTGGGCGATAAATTCATTAAGCGCCCGCAAAAGAATAGTCATAATTTTAGTCATCCGTTTTATTAAGACATGTCTGATTTTTTACCATAATTTGAAGTTCCATGAGTTAAGGAAGCCGACCAGATGCTGAGAAATTTGCTCCATTTTCAAAAACCCATAGGATTATTTCAAATGGTTGTGATGTAAAGGATATGATTGTATGTACTAATCTGTCATCTACAATTCATGTACCAAACTGCTGACTCTGTAGATAGCTGTTAGGGTAAGGAGACACATGGTACCTTTTATACTTATGTCTGCGCTTCCATAAGGTAAAAATAGCTTTTGTTCTCTGGTGTAAAGTGTGAAAGAGGCGTTCTTAAACTTACAGTTAGGGTATAAACCCACACACCGTATATGCAGCGTATTTACTGCTGCGATACGCAGCAAACTCGCAGCAAAATCGCAGCAGATTAGATCTAAATAACTGAACACAGCATCAAATCTGTACCAACAAATCTGCTGCGTATTTGTTGCATATCTGCTGCATATACGGTGTGTGGGTTTATACCCTTAGGGTACAAACCCACACACCGTATACACAGCAGATACGCAACAAATACGCAGCAAATACGCAGCAGATTTGTTGGTACAGATTTGATGCTGTGTTCAGTTATTTAGATATAATCTGCTGCGTTTTTGCTGCGTATCTGCTGCGTGTTTGCTGCGTATCGCAGCAGTAAATACGCTGCTTATACGGTGTGTGGGTTTATACCCTAAGTCAGAATGCCTCCTTGCTCCCTCTCCCAAACCTGACCCCACTGGATTGTCAGTCAGCTGGAAACTGAGCTCCAAGTGAGGATAGGGATGGGAAAGGGAAGCAAGGAGGCGTTTTGGCTTGCTGCACTTCAGCAGTTTTGGAATGCTTTTTTGACACTTTGCACCAAAGAGTAAAAGCATTCCTCTACATCCTGGAAGCACAGCTGAATATATGAAAGGTACCATGTGTGTTGATGACCTAACAGCGTCAATCATTTCAAATGCGAATTGCAGCTGACAGATCCACCAACAGAGCCTTTCTGTGTTTTCAATCCACCCCTGGTTTTGGTTGCAATATGAGGACCACAATACTGACTGAAATATACGTAGTGTGAACCCAGCCTTAATCCTGAACAGTAAGCTTTCACTGTGGCAAATTTCCTTCAGTTGGAACACTTCATTTCTAGCACCATAAAGATATGTTACTGTAAGTAATGGTAAAATCACTTGGATTATCACTTGTATACAATAATCCACTAGTGTTTGGCCAGCTAAGGCCTTCAAGGCTACTCTCTAATCACAACAGATTGCATAAGAACAGTAATATGTATATATACCAATATGAATAGCACATGGTACCATTCTTTCTTGTTAAAAAAAATAGAAATGTTACATCAACTACAAAGTGACTAAATAATTTATAATAATGGCAGGTGAGGAGAAGAAATCATTGTATTAACACTATGTGTAAATATATCAATACACTATTATGATCATCCATATACAGCAGTTTATAATCTATACAACTAGAAATAAATGGAATAAATATTAAGCAATGATACATATATAGTATGACTATAGTATTATATATAGCTACAGCACCAGATTGCCTTGCTTTATTTTTGAACAACTGATGAAGGGCTAGAGTCCAGTATAGGTGATTAATGTGGTGGCTCTGCTGTTCGTGTTTTTGGTTTGCAACTTATCCAGAAATCACAGACAGCCAATATTCTTTACAGACAAAGTGGAAATCACAATGATTATAAGTAATATATTATGTAAGTAACTTAGTAAACACATTAGCTGCATTGACAGACGAGTGTGAAATGATCACATTGTAGAGTGCGATTACAATCTCTATAATTTGAGATTCTAAACATTTTTTTTAGGTTCTCAACTTCCCAGTAGTAGCGTTTGCTCTATATGAAAGGAATATATAATAAAAGAATAAAAGATTCAAGTTTTGAATTAGGCATTAAATACAATAAACCTCCATCTGCCAGTATGCTAAGTTGAGGTCTGGGTACCCTTACCTGCCTGTGCCTCCAGCAGTTGTCCATAATTGGGGATCCTGTGGCTGCAGGGCTTCTTTACCAGGAAAGACCTGGGCATCCTCTGCCACTTTTCCCAGTGTTTCTGTGTCCCAAGCCCAGGATAGTCACAATCTGGGGAGACATTCTCTGGGTACATTACCATGTGGCCTCCACCACAGCCAATAGATAGCTGAGACAAGTGCAGTGGGCGAGGTGAGAGGAGGACCCCTCCTATGTTTCCAGCTGCAGCAGGTGCTTATAGAGAATCTCCTGGCAGAGAGCAGCTGAGAGGGAGGGGGTGTTTGCTGACCCTCCCCTGGGTTCTGTGTTATAAGCTGCACAGGATTTTGGTATATTTTACTTCTAGCAATAAAGACAGTTTAAAAATATTAAACTCTTTGTAGCTCAGTGTATTTTTTTTTCAATACCATTTGTTTCTAAGCTGAAGTGTATATTTGTACTTTCATTTTACTGTGTGTGAACATAGCCTCAGATTTAACCTATGTAAATAAATAGCTGAATTCTACAGCATCAAATCCACAGCAGACTAACTACCTGTAAACCCTAAATATGCTGGAATAAGTGACATATCACTTATTTTGAGAACAATACTCAAGAATAGTGTTCAGCGGACCTGTCAAACTGTTTGGGTTTGGCAACATTCCTGAACCCGACCAGTTTGACAGGTCCCCTCAACACTACTAAGGAGTCAATGTTGGAAAAGCAGGGCACAGATCAGCCCCACTGAAATGGAGCTAATCTGCATCCAAAGATACGTCTACTGGTGTGTTTACACAGACAGATTTATCTGACAGATTATTGAAGCCAAAACCGGAAACAGACTATAAACAGAGAACAGGTCATAAAGGAAAGACTGAGATTTCAAATCCTTTCCTGGCTTTGGCTTAAAAAATCTGACAGATAAATCCGTCCATGTAAACACACCATAAAATGTCCAAATACCCTGCAGAAATACCAGAATACCCTCAGAATTTCAGGAGGGACTGTACTCCACAGTATTCACACCTTGAGTGAATTGTGCTCCTGTGTTACATTATCTATTCAGATTTTCATTCTTTAATGTAAGCAATGGATGTTTCCATTCACTGGCTACATGCACAAATATAAAAAATTATGCAGGCAATGAAATAGTCGGCCCCAATACCGATCAGTGTGGCTCAGGTAAAGTAAACACTTGGGTCAGAACAGTGGTGTACCAATATAGCCAAAAGAGTGTGTTTTATGAAGCAGGTAAGAAACAGATATTAGGCGCTCACTGCAACAGCAAAACCGTGACTGTCTTTATTGTTGCATGATGTCCAGCAGGGAGGGGGGACAGGTGTATCAGCGGGCATGTATAACCCCCGGGACAGCTGTTTCATGCCATGCTGCGCTTCTTCCGGGCCATAAAATCACGATTGCTGGAGGATATGTGCTTAAATACTATTGTGATACAAACATACACTGTACAACAGTGATACAATGTTATATTTAAACAAAATCTACAGGCTGGCATTTAAGTCATTGCGCTTATTCAGAACTATCAGGCCGGTGGCGTTTAACTTTGAAATGCAGTAGACTTCTTTAATCAGCAATAGCCTGTACTGATCGTGACCGTCAGGTGGAGGGTTAACCCTTCCTAGCCCTAGGAACCTCACACAGCCCGTATCGTGAAACAGCTGTCCCGAGAGTTAAACGCACCCACTGATTCACTTGTCCTCCCTGCTGTACATCATGAAACAATAAAGAAGGTCACAATTTAGCTGTTTTGGTGAGTGCCTAAAATCTGTTTCTTACCTGCTTCATTAAAAATACACTGAAGGAAAAAAAACTTCATATCTTAAAAACAGCATCATATCTGTTTATAGAAACATTAGAGGATAACTCCTGAATCAAGTCTTCTGCTTGTGACTGATCCATTTTATACACTGGGGGGAGATTTATCAAAGGGTCTAAACTGCCCACAGCAACCAATCACAGCACAGATTTGAGGGCTGGTAAAATGAAAGCTGAGCAGCTTACATGTATCACTATGGGTGGCTATAAGGTCAAACCAAGGAATAGTTCCCCCAATCTGGTATATACGGCAGGCCACTAAAGGGCACATATATCAAACCAAATGCCCAGGGGGAAGTCCCTATGTTGAACGATATATCTCAATTAAACTTCCCATGTTTCCATGTTGGCCAATATACGCCACGTGAACACACTTTAAGTGAACTGTGCACCCATGTTAGATTATCCAGATTTTCAGTCTCTAATGTAAACAATGGATGTTTCCATTCACTGACTACATGCAGAAATATTAAAAAGTATAGTAGCAGAAAACTAATAAGAGGAAAAAAAAAAAGCATCATTTCTTTTCACACAAACATTAAAGAATCACTCCTGTGCGGTACCGAGACGATGACCCCGGCAGTCGTAAATAAATGTAGGTTGCAACATGACAACATTCACTTGTATGAATGAAGTGGTCGTGTGACCGGGTATCGCCATGTAGCCCCAGCCTTAAGAAAAGACCTATTGGCATGAGATTCAGCAAAATTATTAAGAGGTGCAGGACTCTGCATGAGCACCACACTTCGAAATCTAACACTTGTTCTGAACTGGTGCAGATTTCAGCTACATCTTACATCAACTCTGGCATGGCTGGTGTATAAGGGCAAAAAGCTGAACATTTTTGGACAAACCGAGGGCCTTGTGCAAATGTTTGTGACATTTTTATGTTAAAACAATGTAGTAGGGGGTTTAGAAATCTCCCCAAATGAATACATTTTAAACTGGGTTGACCTTATGACCAACCCTCCTATATGCATCAGTTATGCAGTGTGGTTCCTTTATGAGTGTTGTCCTACTGCCATTTATGCAGTTCTCTCATACCTCTTTGGTTTTAGAAAATCAACAGCATTCAGAAAGTCTTCAGACCCTTTTGTGTGTATATATATATATATATATATATATATATAATTTTACATTTTGTTATGTTGCAAAAAATCATACCCCCCCCCCCCCCCCCCCCCCAACTAGTCTGCACTCAATGAAGTCTGGTGAAAATGTGAAAAACAGAATTGTAAGCATTTTTTAAGGAGAAAAAACTAAAATTTTGCATGGACCCTTTGCTATGAGACTTGAAAGTTAGTTCCCATTTCTCCTTATGATCTTTGAGATGTTACTACACCTATTTTGGAGTCACCTGTGGTAATTACAGTTGAATAGACATGATTTGGAAAGACACAGCCCTATGTATAATATCAGATCTCACAGCTGACAATGCATATAGGAGCAATAACCAAGCTATGAGGAGGAAAAAACTACCAGTAGAGCTATATATATATTATATATAAAACATGCTGGTGCTGCTAGTTCTGTACGAACCCGAACTCTCGCCATCGATGTCTTCCACCTTCGTGGAGAGGGTGGATACAGTGGGAGGACCGCCTGGAAAACTGGGATACAACCATAGCCATAGGCTGTATCCCAGTTTTCCAGGCGGTACTCCCGCTGTATCCACCCGCTGCACAGAGTGGGTACACAGCGGGAATCATTTATTTATTTATATACAGAGCAGTAGCTGTATACAGAACTAGCAGCACCAGAATGTAAGATATATATATCTATCTTACATGCTGCTGCTAGTTCTGTATACAGCTCCTGCTCTCTGTATGTATGTATATATGTGTGTATATATATATTGTAGACATGTCACTGGAGAAGTATTTGAGGGGAGGTACATCTCACCCAGGCTAAGGCATATGGTGAGATGGTGAATCCAGGTGAGCTCTGTCACTCAGCAGTGTTATGCTGCTGAGGGTTTTTCCATGTTCCGGACCTGGATTTACTGGAATGGTGGGTAGGTTGGTAGTGGGACCTGCCATTCCCCTCCCCCGGTCCAGTTCGGGTGTTGCAGGCAGGTGTGCCTTGTTAAGCTTGCAGCAGGGTAAAAGCTCCACAGAGCTAGAGGAGATTGCTCTCAGCCAGGGTGAACAGCTTGCATGCTGTGTTTCCTGGGAGCAAGGAGTTCTATCACTGCTGGGGCCTATTCACACTCCACGATACCGCCTATGGAAGTGACAGATAGGTGACCTGTGTTAGTAAGTGCCCAGACGGGCAAGACCTTTTTGTTTTGTTTTATTATCAATGCACGGTGTTGCTGTATTTATGTTGCTGGACCGTTTATGCTACAAATAAACACCAAAGCTGTTTTTAAGTCCAAGTTTGCTGCCTGAACTGTGTCCTAACACACCATCCCCCGGGAAGATCCCTATAATTGGTGGAGGATGCGGGCAAAACGGTTGCTAGGGGCAACGGTGTGCATCAACTTGGCTACAGCTACTCATGTCCTGGGTGAAGGCTGCTGCTTCACTCCAAAAACAGCCAAGCAACATGGAGGAGATGATGAAGCAGTTAATGCAAGTGAGTTTGCAGCAACAACAGGCTCTGACAGACGCTAACCTGCGCCATGAACAGACAATGGCTGCACAACAGAGACTTATTGAGCACCTAATAGCAAAGCAGGAGGCGTCTGCAGGTGCTAATCCCCAGCTGGTGGCCGCAGCCGCGCCAGAGACTTTGTCTGTGAGAAGAGCTGTGCAGCGTGCGCTGCAAAAGATGACTGCGGATGATGATATTGAGGCCTACTTAACTGTCTTTGAGCGGGTGGCTGAGAGAGAGAAGTTACCCTCCACTGAGTGGGCAGAAGTGATTGCGCCTTATTTAACAGGCGAACCTCAAAAGGCCTATTATGACCTCAGTGAGCAAGAGGTCAAAGACTATCCTCGGCTAAAAGCAGAGATACTCGCCCGACTAGGAGTTACTGCTGCTGTCCGTGCCCGAAGGGTCCGCAACTGGAGCTACAGTCTGGACAAGTCAGCGAGGTCCCAGATGTACGACCTGATCCATTTGGCAAGAAAGTGGTTGGAGCCAGACACCTCTACTCCTGCCCAGATCCTAGAGAGGGTCGTGATGGATCGCTACCTCCGTGCCCTTCCTGCTGATCTACAACGCTGGGTGGGACAAGGCGACCCTAGGAGTGCCGACGAACTCGTCAGCCTTGTGGAGAGGTTCCAGGCGACCGAGGACTACCTCCGTGATGTTCCTGCAGCACCGTCACCTCCCCGGAGTGCCAGATCTGTGCCATCATCTGGTAAGAGACTTCCATCTATTGGGGGAGTGTGGAGGGGTGCTGATAGAGGGAGGAGCGCTCAGGAGGTAACTCAGGGGCAAAAGACTGGTGAGGGTCCCCGGTGGCTAAGTGGCCCTAAAAAGGACTCCCTGCCAAGGAGACCAGGCCCTATCCAGTGCTGGAGATGCCATGAGACGGGACATGTGTCTGCCCATTGCCCTCTTACCACTGAGCCCATGGAGTGTGACGCTAGCCGGCGTCAGTCGCTATTTGCGGAACCATCTCTTGTTGCGGTCACTGGACTAGAGACTGAACCGCAAGTCTGCAACATTACTGTCAATAACTTCCCTGTTAAGGCGTTGCTGGACTCAGGAAGCCTTGTCACCTTGGTGCATGCCAGCCTGGTGACTGGGGACTTTGTGCCAAAAAGACATATGAGTGTGGTGTGCATACATGGCGATACAAAGGTTTACCCTATAGTACTGGCTAATGTCGGGACTGAACTAGGCGCTGTACAGTATGAAGTGGGTGTGGTTAAAAATCTTATGCATAATGTGATATTGGGGCGTGATTTTCCATTGTTCTGGGCTCTATGGGGAAAACAACAATCCCCTGAAAGGAGTAAGGATACCCCTAAGTCTATTGCATTACCCATGGTAAAAGATAAAAATGTACAGGATGAAAATGCTTTTCCTTTGCAGGTCCTGGCTGGTGAGGAAGAGGCTCCTCCCACTGCGCAGAATGTTCCCGACTTAGAGGTGTCTAGGGATAATTTTGGTACTGCACAATTACAGGACCCCACTCTCAAAAATGCGAGAGAGCAGGTCACTGTTATGAATGGGGTACCTCAGGAACCAGAAGCTGAGGAAAAGTTTCCACATTTTTCTGTGACTAATGATCTCTTCTATAGAGTCACTAAGATTAATGATGAGGTTGTGGAACAGCTTCTGGTGCCTAAGTCGTACCGGCGTCAGGTACTGGACATGGCCCATAATCATGTCCTTGGGGGCCACTTGGGGACAGATAAAACGCAGGAGAGAGTCCTCCAGAGGTTTTATTGGCCTGCGATTTATGCTGACATAAAAAAATACTGTGAGTCGTGCCCCACTTGTCAGCTTAGCGCCCCAGTGTCGCATTTCCGCAGCCCGTTGGTTTCGCTCCCCATCATAGAGGTACCGTTTGACCGCATTGCAATGGACTTGGTGGGTCCCATTGTAAAGTCGGCAAGGGGACACCAGTACATTTTGGTGGTCTTAGACTACGCAACCCGTTATCCTGAGGCTGTACCCCTAAGAAACACTGCGTCTAAAACAATTGCCCGTGAGTTGTTTTATATGTTTTCCAGAGTGGGGATCCCCAAAGAAATCTTGACCGACCAAGGTACTCCGTTTATGTCAAAGGTAATGAAGGACCTGTGCAAACAGTTTAAAATTTCACACCTTCGTACCTCTGTATATCACCCACAGACGGACGGGTTAGTGGAGAGGTTTAATAAAACCCTGAAACATATGTTAAAGAAAGTAGTGGAAAAAGATGGTCGGGATTGGGATCACTTACTACCTTACCTAATGTTTGCTATTAGGGAAGTGCCCCAATCATCCACAGGGTTCTCTCCCTTCGAATTAGTCTATGGTCGTCACCCTAGGGGTTTGTTGGATATAGCGAAAGAGACCTGGGAAAGTGAGTCCACCCCATACAAGAGTGTTATAGAGCATGTAGCACAAATGCAGGACCGTATAGCCACTGTAATGCCCCTAGTAAGGGAACACCTCCAGAGGGCGCAAGAGGGCCAAAGTAGAATTTACAATCGTTCTGCGAGAATCAGGACATTTAGCCCAGGTGACCGAGTACTCATTCTTGTTCCCACAGTAGAAAGCAAATTCTTAGCAAAGTGGCAGGGTCCCTATGAAATTGTAGAGAAGATCAGTGAGGTCAACTACAAGGTGCACCAACCAGGTAGAAGGAAGCCTTTCCAAGTTTATCACATAAACTTGATCAAGCCCTGGAAAGACAGGGAATCCTTGGTGGCGACAAAGCCTGTTGGTCATCTGTCACCACCAATCCCTCCGGTCAGGATTGGTGACACCCTGTCAGTATCCCAGAAGCAGGAAGCTAAGGAATTCCTGCAGAAAAATAAAGACAAGTTTTCTGACCTCCCAGGGCGTACGCATCTCATTAGTCATCATATTGAAACTGAGCCTAGAAGCAGAGTAAACCTTAAGCCCTATAGGATACCAGAAGCACGGAGGGAGGCGGTATCATCTGAGGTAAAACGTATGCTTGACCTAGGAGTCATTGAGGTGTCCCAGAGCGAGTGGTCCAGCCCGATTGTGTTAATCCCAAAGCCCAATGGAACTTGGAGGTTCTGTAATGATTTTAGAAAGTTAAATGAGATCTCCAAGTTCGATGCCTACCCCATGCCCAGGGTAGATGAGTTGATCGAAAGGATGGGTAATGCTAGGTACATAACTACCCTCGATCTCACTAAGGGCTACTGGCAGATCCCACTCACTCCTGAGGCTAGAGAGAAGACTGCATTCTCCACCCCTGATGGGCTCTTCCAATATGTAGTGATGCCCTTCGGGTTACATGGAGCCCCTGCCACTTTTCAGAGGTTGATGGACTTGATCCTGCGACCACATCGGGACTACTCTGCTGCCTACCTCGATGATGTGGTCATTTTTAGCCCTGATTGGGAAAGTCACCTCTGTAAGGTCCAGGCGGTGTTAGATGCCATAAGTGATGCGGGGTTAACCATCAATGCAGAGAAATGTGCACTAGCCTTAGAGGAGGCCAAATACCTGGGATACATTATTGGGAGGGGGTTAGTGAAACCACAACTGAATAAAATTGAGGCAATACAGAATTGGCCCAAACCCCTCACAAAGAAACAGGTCAGAGCTTTCCTGGGTATTACGGGCTATTACCGTAGGTTTGTGCCAAACTTTGCCACAGTTGCAGCCCCGCTAACTGACCTGACAAAGGGTGCGAAGTCCGCAATGGTGACATGGACTCCAGAGGCCGAGAAGGCTTTTCAAAGCCTTAAATCTGCCTTGTGTCAACAACCTGTACTAGTTACCCCTGACTTTAGGCAAGAATTTCTGGTTCAGACAGATGCCTCCAACACAGGGTTAGGTGCCGTCCTCTCACAGGTCGTGAATGGCGAGGAGCATCCAGTGATGTACTTAAGCAGGAAGCTATCCCCGGCCGAGAAAAACTACGCCATTGTTGAGCGAGAGTGTCTGGCAGTGAAATGGGCCCTAGAGTCCCTGAGGTACTACCTGCTAGGTAGAAAATTTAAGCTAGTGACCGACCATGCCCCCCTAACATGGATGAAGGTTAACAAGGAGAAAAATGCGAGGGTAACTAGATGGTTTCTGTCCCTCCAAAACTTTAATTTCACGGTGGAACACAGGCCAGGAAAGTTACAGGCAAATGCTGATGCCCTATCAAGGGTACACTGTCTGTGGGGACAGAATGCTCAGCCCTCCGGTCTGAAAAAGAGGGGGGGGATATGTAGACATGTCACTGGAGAAGTATTTGAGGGGAGGTACATCTCACCCAGGCTAAGGCATATGGTGAGATGGTGAATCCAGGTGAGCTCTGTCACTCAGCAGTGTTATGCTGCTGAGGGTTTTTCCATGTTCCGGGCCTGGATTTACTGGAATGGTGGGTAGGTTGGTAGTGGGACCTGCCATTCCCCTCCCCCGGTCCAGTTCGGGTGTTGCAGGCAGGTGTGCCTTGTTAAGCTTGCAGCAGGGTAAAAGCTCCACAGAGCTAGAGGAGATTGCTCTCAGCCAGGGTGAACAGCTTGCATGCTGTGTTTCCTGGGAGCAAGGAGTTCTATCACTGCTGGGGCCTATTCACACTCCACGATACCGCCTATGGAAGTGACAGATAGGTGACCTGTGTTAGTAAGTGCCCAGACGGGCAAGACCTTTTTGTTTTGTTTTATTATCAATGCACGGTGTTGCTGTATTTATGTTGCTGGACCGTTTATGCTACAAATAAACACCAAAGCTGTTTTTAAGTCCAAGTTTGCTGCCTGAACTGTGTCCTAACACACCATCCCCCGGGAAGATCCCTATAATATATATATATATATATATCATGCTGCATGATATATATATATATATATATATATATATATATATATTATATATACATACATACAGAGAGCAGGAGCTGTATACAGAACCAGCAGCACCACTCCTGTATACAGCTCCTGCTCTGTGGATAGATAGATAGATAGATAGATAGATAGATAGAGAGAGAGAGATAGATAGATAGATAGATAGGAGGTCCTGCTGTATATATATATATATATATATATATATATATATATATATATATATATTACAGCAGGACCTTTATACACAAAACAAAACAACTAGAAACGCCAGCACATACAGTTGACTATTAGTTTACAGAGCCTACCTTCTGCCCTCTATCAGGTCAGGTGTCCGATCACATGACCCATGACATCACCACAGGTCCTTCATACTCAAAGGTCCTTTTCCTACCTACTCGGCTGTAGGGAAGACTTGCAGGAAGACGTGTGCCCGGGGACCCCAGTATGTATCGGCGGGCCCCTAACTGTCACATGCGGCCTCTAGGGGCCCAGTCCCCTCTGTTACTACCCTTTTTTTTTTTTTTTTACTAACAAAAAAAAAATGTAGTAACAGACGGGAGTGGGCCCCTAGAGGAGCTGTGGGCCCCGGCACTTGCCCTAGTCAGCCGGGTGCTGATGCCGGCCCTGGAGCTCAGAGACAGGACTGTGTGGAGGACAAAACATTTCTGCACTGAAGGTTCACAAGAGTAGAGTTTGGAACAGCCAGGACTTTCCCTAGAGCTGGCTGCCTCACCAAAATGGGTAATTGGTCAGAAAAGGGCTTTGAGAAGAGAGGTGACCAAGAACCCAATGGTCACTCTTGCTGAGCTCCAAAGATCCTGTGTGCAGATGAAAGAACCTTCCAGAAGGTCAACTATCACTGCAGCACTCCACCAATCTGGGCTTTATAGCAGAGTGGCCAGGAAAAGAGCCTTTCCTCAGTAAAGACACCAAGAAAGCCTGATTCAGGTTCGCAAAAAAAACATCAGACTCTTAGGCTGTAAGAAACAAGATTCTCTAGTCTAGTAAAATCAACATTGAATTTGAATGTTGATTTCGAATCGCAAACTGGTGTAAAGCTGCAGTGTCCCAGAACGCAAGGACTACTGCTCCTATCGTGCTCATTTCTATCACTTAGTCCATGCTGGTTCTGGTAACTGTGCACACTGCAACTGCTGCTAGTTTTCCCCCTGATATTCCCTGGTTATGTGTATTCTCATGTATATCTTGGTATATATATATATATATATATACTCTTGTGTATTATTATTACCTTGTACAGTGGTATGCAAGGCTGTGGATCACGTGCCAGTGCCCTGTAACCATGGTTCCTCCAATGGCCGACTAGTTCTGGCCAGGAGCAACCACGTGACTTCCCACTTCCTGCTGACAAGAGAGTTCAGCCCCTGCTTTCAAGCAAGGAGGTTGTGTTGCTCTGTCCTCTCCCTCAAAAGGGGACAGAAGCGTCTCTGCAGCCTTTTCACCATAAGAAGAGTGACTGATTCTGCTGCTGCGTTCCAGTAAACTGCTGCCTGCCTATACAAGTGTCCGGAGTCATCTTCTCTCTCATCTGGGTGTCGTGCGGATATCTCTCTCATCTCTACAAGTACCCACAGCAAGTATTACTCCCAAGTTCGTCCACCCAGCAACGCTAGTTTCTTCTCATACTACTACTCCCAACATCCGGCACGTATCTCCGCAGCCTATGCAGCATCACTCCTGCACTAACTGTCTAAGCCTGCTATGTACCCGGTTGCAACCGGAGGAACTCGTTACTACAAGTTACTTCAACTTTAATAAAACCGCTGTTACTGAACCCTGGCATTGGTGTCTACTAACTGGTGCCCTGACTAGGTGCAGCGAAGAATCGCATGCCCATCATCACCCGCAGATTCCACAGACCGGCTCTACAGCTGTGCCGCCCTCAGGCCTATACCGTGACAAGTATAAGCCCTGCAGCTGCCCGCTCATAACATCAGCACTGCGGAAGTGGCCCCCAGGGGCCAGGGCATCGCAAAGCCCCTAGCAACCAATTCCACTTTTCATTCCTCACAGATTCTTTGAAAAATAAAAGGTGGAATCTGATTGGTTGGTAGGGGCAACTAAGACAATTCTACTTTACACCAGTTTGATAAATCTGGGCCAATGTCTAGAAACTTGGCACAGTTCATCACCTAATACCATCTCTACAGAGAAGCACGGTGGCTGGAGGCAGGATCAGACTGGGGGGATATCTTTTATCTGCTGGGACAGAGAGACTGGTCAGAGTTGAGGGGAAGCTGAATGGAGCAAAGTACACATTGCATATACATAGAGATATTCTAAATGAAAATCTGATTCAAAGTGCTTTGAATCTCAGACTGGGCCAAAGGTTAATCTTCCCCCTGACCCTACGCATACAGTTAAGACAACACAGGTGGGGCTCTGTGAATGCCCTTGAATGACCCAGCATGACTTAAATCCAATGGAATTTCCGGAGAGACCTGAAAATGGCTGTCCACCGACGGTCCTTATATAACATGACAACTAAGTACTGAGTAAAGGGTCTGAATGCCTATGTCACTGCAATATTTTAGTCTTCGTTCAGGGTAATAGCAAACTTTGAAAGGCAACTATCAGCTGACATGCATGTCGGCTAACCATGGTCTTTTAAACATGTTGAAAGATAACAATTTGTGCTGCAATGGTCTGCAGCGAGTCGCTCCGTGTAACAGAAGCGGTGGAAGCAGACAACTGCTGACTTTAATGGGTCACCCGAAAGATCTAAGGATCGTTTGGACAGCCCCTTCTGCTGCTCCTTGTTCACTGTCTTTGCGTGCAATGGCACAGTGCAGCGAGCGGGGAACGAGGGAGAAGGGAGCACTGAGCTAACAGGTGAAATAGATTATAAAAGGTACTGTAATCCACTGCGGATCCGATATGTGTGAAAGTAAAGGGACACATGCTGAATGATTTTTCCATATGGAAAACCATGCTAATATCTGCAAATATATACTATTTGAAAGGATGACCTTGGTGTTGCAGACATATTGTGAAGGTATGTAGTAGAGTAAAGGTAATCTGCACAGGGCTGTAACTGTGGAGTCTTTGATCATACTCAAGTGTTTAATAGGCTGGTGCACAAGGTCCCTGGGAACGGTCATACTGGTTCCTTTCTCTCCTCTGTGTGCTGCAGGTAACACTTAGAGATATGGGAAGTTTACCTAACTGCACCTAGGTGAGATTGTCATAGGACTGCCAGATACCTCAGTGCAGAGCCAGGAATGCAGACACATCTATGTCATTATCAGCCGCATGTCTGACTATTCTCCCAGCAATTCAGAATATCTTCATTGTTTGCCTTTAACTTATCCACTCTATGTAAATATTAACAGGTGCCTCATTGAAATAGCTGGTGGGTAGGGGGGATGGAAGATATGTTTTACTTATTGAAGAAATAAATGAATTGTTTTAATCAGACATGAGGAGGTAGTAAAGTGGTATACTCACCTTACTGAACTGATCATGGTTAAATGTTTACGTCTCTATTAAAGAAGAGTGCGACTCGAGCATGCTCGAGTTGGATCGCTGAGCCTTTGACTACCGGTGGCTGAAGAAGTTGGATGCAGCCCTAATGAGTCCAGAAAAACATAGATACAGCGACAGGCTGATTTTTGTCTCAATAAGCTTGATATATCTGGGCTGCTACTTTGTCTAATTTCTGCTTTGGCTAAGACTTTCCTTGTAAACTCTGTTATCAGGTATTGACCTCACTGAGGGTGAATAATGTGGATCACCAAAGTCAAGAATACAGTTTATTAGCTTCAATGAAGGAACAATCACCACATTTAAGGCTATGATTACCTTTTCATCTGTAAGTACAGCTTCTGTGCAGGCTTAGGCCAGATTCACATGTTCCATAGATACGGTCCATGCACAGCCGTGCCAGTAAAGTAGGATGGAGATTTAACTTATTCGGAGCTCACAGCAGGATAATGATTGACGATGTCGGGAGTTTCAGTCTGTAGCATACAGTACATGAACTGACTGTATCTACGGAATATGTAAGAGACTTCCATCAGTCACACCATTTCCTGTTCTAATGAGACTTACAATTTAAATTTCCAGTTTGACAGCATATCCTCAGAATAGGCCCTCAATGTCTGATTAGTTGGAGGCCAACAAACCCGGACAATCAGCTGGTTGCTGGCAGCCGTATATGTGAGATATACACTATGAAAGGGTAACAGATAGCTCCATTAATTTTGTAGTGGTGGCACCAAATTACTACAGCTCTGATCTTATTCAGTTCAATAGGAGCTGAGCTCCAGTAACCCGGCACTGGACCTACGCAATAAATGGCACCATCAGCTTTTGGTCCTATTCACAGAGTATACACAGGGGCTGAAGCTCTGCCAAGCACCTAATCATATGCAAAGTGTTGGAACTGTGATGATCAGACATTGTTGGTCTACCCTGAGAAGGATAGGCCATTAACATAAAAGTTACGTGTGTACAAGGCCGCGATCCGTGCAGATCCATGCTGTAATTTGGAACGCATTACATGGCCCGGACCGCTATGGTAATGAAGTGGGAATGTAGCAATCCGTGAAGCATGGAGCACTACAGGTGCACATTCGTAGTGTGGGCCTCGGTCGCAGGCTGCACTATGAGTGTGTGAATATAGCCTAAAGCTGGACTTATATGAAGTATTTTGTCAGTATGTGAACCCCATTTTGGTAAGCATTTTTAGGCAACACAAGGAGTGGATCTAGAATAGGATGTTACTCTTTATTATAGTTTTTTTCTGTGTCTGTTCAACTTCTGGTTTTGGCTAAACATGATGGGGGAGATTAATCAAACACTGTGTAAAGTGAAACTGGCTCAGTTGCCCCTAGCAACCAATCGAAAATGAAGCTTCACTTTACACCATGTTTGAGAAATCTCCCCCATTGTCTATAATACTAGGTGCTTCTGCCTAAGGCTAGGTTCACACTGCGTTTTCAGCATCTGTTTAACGGATCCGTTTTTTTTTGTTTTTTAACGGTCACAAAAGTAGTGTCAACAGTACTTTATTGTGCGTCAAAAAAAAATGCATCTGTTTTGATCCGCTTTTTTTTATATAATGGAAGTCAATGGAAAAACGGATGCACACAAATGCATCAGTTTTTTTGCAAAAAACGGATGCTGAAAATGCTGTGTGAACCTAGCCTAAGGCAAAAATGCTTAACACTGTGCATGCACACTACAAACAAAACCCTGTGTAGTCCCATAGCCTTGTTTTGCCCATTTTCCCTCTCTTTTACTGTACATAGACTACAAAGAAGGTGACCGCTAAGCTTACATGTAATGATTTTAAAACATGAATGATCGTTTTTTGGAAATGTCCGACACTCCATGTAGTGGCATCTATATTGTCAGATATTTACCAATATCGTTGATATGGTTTTCTGTATGCCTGATTATGGATCCTTTTATGCATTTAGACAAGACAAACAATACTGGAAGAAACAAGTCTCAGATTATAAAGTCTTGTAAACAGAGCTCAATACATTGCAGGATCAGACTACACTCAATGTTTGCTTATACTCTATAAACATGGTGAAACAGTGTACACAAAAAAAGTGTGTTTTTTTTAAACTATTAAGAAGTTGCTCAACTATTTACAACACCCGACCCTGCCCAATCAAAACTTCTGACGTGCCCCTAGGAGATTTCAATAATATATTTCAAATGACAGTGCCATTTAGTGTATAACCTGTATTCCTTTTTAGGCCACATTCACACAATGTATTTTTTGATTAAACAAAGGCTGCACAAAATAGATTGTGCAGACAATTTAAAGTACGGCTCCGGCCGTACTTTACGTTGTCTGCTATGGCTAATTAGAGTGTGGGCACACCCGAATCTGCCCGCATCCTTATGAAAAAGAAGTCATGTTCTCCCGGCTGGTACTGCAGTACTGATCGGGTTTAACATCTCAGACAGGATGTTTTACCACGTTTGGACATGGCCTTTTTCTTCGTTAGTTGCTTCAATCCCTGGCTGATGCTGTTCTCTGTTGCAGACAGCGGCAGTGATCAGTTTCAGACAGTCACTGGCCGAGTGGGTATTTTCTCTGTCTAGATCAGACTTATTTACTTTGAGAAGGCGAAGAAAGTCATTCCGCTGCAGACAATAATCATGCCAAACACTGATTCATATGTTGTACCTGGGCTGATATGCCTGTCTTGCATGTGCATTGCATGTGCATAGGAATAAACCTGGAGACCTCCAGGCAGCAACAGCAAGAAAACTTTACAGTACAAAATCCATTAAAGGCTGATCTTTATTGTAGAATACAGTAAAATCGCATGGGTGGTAAAAAAAAAAAAAACGCTCACTCTAGACGCATTTTGGCCATAAAGCTGTGATCAAGGCCTAATGGTCGAAAATGTCTAGCATTAACTTTTTTTTTTTTTTTTGACCACCCATGTTGTGATTTTATCTGGATTCTACAATAAAGATCAGCCTTTAATGGACTTTGTACTGGAAAGTTTTCTTCTTGTTGCAGTTTTTTTTTCCTTTTAGGCTATGTTCACATACATATTTTTGCTCAGTATTTTGCAACCAAAACCAGGAGTGGATTAAAAACACAGAAAGGCTATGTTCACACCTTTTTTTTATGATTTTATTATTTTTTTCCATACAAAATTGTTGAAACTTAGTGGATGGCTGTCATTTAATGGCAAATAACTGCCTTTATTTTAAAACAATGGCTGTTTTGAAATAATGGGCATGATTTTCCATTAAATGACAGCCATCCACAAAGTTTTAAGAGTGTGTGACTATAGCCTTTATGTGTTTTTAATCCACTCCTGGTTTTGGTTGCAAAATACTGTGTGTGAACATAGCCTTAAAGGGAATCTGTCATCACTTTTATGTTGCCTAGACCATGAGTCATTGGGATGGTCCCAGCTGATTTCTCCCTGCCCCATCAACCTTGTTTGATAGATCTCTCCCTATACCCAAACAGGGAGACATCTATAAATCAAGAATGGTGGAGAAGGGACCACCCCAATAACCTGTGATTCAGGGGACATAAAAGGGATGACAGGTGTCCTTTAAGACTTTTTATTTTACAAAAGTTGCAACCAAAATAAAAATCATTTTGATAACAGGTAAAACTGCTTTTTGATATCATAATGTAATAAATAAGACAACAACACAAAGGTGGAATGAAACTGCATTTTACTGAGAAAAATGGTTTTGCTACAAATACATAATAAATTGTTTTAACTTCCAAAAAACAGTTATTTATCATCAAAACTTCTAGTATTCAGCATGTTCTGCAAAATAAAACAAGTAACAGAGACACAGTGTAAGAACTACACACAGACAGACAATATATTCACATGTGCAAGTCCTCCTTACATCCACACAATCTGGAGGATACAGGGCTCTGAAAAGAAGAATTTGTTGCAATATGCACCCCATCCCTCTGCCCACCCTTTAATACAGAGACCCCACCCCCCACCCCAACCCCATGACCTGAAAAGATCAGGTGCATTAAAGTGTCTGGATTACCACCACCAAACTTCAGGTTATTGTGCATTGTATGCACTGCTCCGTGAAGTGAGAATGAAAGCTTTTGATTTACAATTGGTCACATACCCATGAACTCTATCAGCAATAATGCAAGGGCTATTCAAAGCAAAGTAACAGGTACAGCATTCAGCTAGTTACATTCACAAACATATAATCCGTAAATGGCCACCAGTCCTGCTGATCAATGAATCTACCCCCTGCTTGAGTTATTCTCATCCCATTTTAGGTATATGGGGAAAGCTAGGTGAAAACCAATATGGGTGCCACTACAGCCACCACTTAGATTGACAGCCAGACTCTAGAACAACAAATCTGCCATTTTTTTTTAACTTGAACTCCATCATTCAGGACATTCCTTTTAATGCTCACTGTGGTTTTCATCCAGAAATGCTAATCATGCAGAGATGTTAGGGTTAAACATGGAGGTTGTCTGGAAAAGCTAAACCCTTAAATGAGTTGTCAGAGGATAGTCATGGGACAAGAGTAAAGGTAAAGTAAGCAGATGCTTTTTGTGTCTGGTATTGCACTTTAGCCCTATTCAAGGGAATGAGACAGTGCCGCAAACTATATGCAGCCATTGGTGCTGTTCATTCCTTTAAGAACTTAAGTCTTATAATACAAAATATTCTTAGATTTTTATAAAAGAGAAAAGCCTCTTCTCAGTTTTACATGACTATGTATCTGCAGTTTTGTGAATGTAACCAGTCGACCATCTTTCATTTCAGAATGAGTGGTCCCTTACAACCTTTGGCTAACCAGCAAGTTACACTTAATCACCGTCCAACAATGGCTGGCATCCCAACTTCATTTTTAACCTCTACAATTTTATTACAGTTAAAGAAATGACCACAGACAAATCAAGAACAGTAGAAGACCCACGGCAATGATAAGACGTATTTGCATTGTTCAGTTGAGGTAAGAGATTGTTTCTTTGTGTACACTTAATGTTGCTGTGCCCAGGACTGTACCACGCTCTAGAAAGGACTAGAGTAGGCAGGCCAAACTTTGGCCTCTTACCTTAGCAAAAATGACTTTACTGAGAAAAAATACGCATAACTAACACACTGTATAAGACTTCAGCAGATTATGCCACACATTAACCCCCTGTCTACCTGTAAACAGTCAAAGGAAAACATCAAGGTAAAAGGAAGGAATAAAACTCAACCTCTGCTGCTCTCTATGGTGAATCATGGGTACTACACAGAATGATGATTTGCAAGCATGGGGAGGATGAATGCGAACAAACATGCAAGTAGCAGAATAGGGCACTGAACAGATCCAAGACCATACTCTGTGTCTGATCAGCAAGTCACAAAATCTACACAAAAGGACTTTATGTATATTCAGACAATGGTGCACCATCAGAGCTCCAATGGCAATTACACAGGCAGAGCTCATCTTTAAGGTCTATGTCTGTTTCCAAGGGCAACCTGCAGCATTTTAAAGCAGATATGGGTTTAACAAAAATTACTGTAACCTGTCATGTGTAAGGGATATAGCATGAAACAATGATGCCTGAAATTACATTGATATGTTAAAATTTGGGTCAGAACCCTCCTTGTATCATCTATAAATAATGGGCTCTAAAGCTTAGCTTTACTGCATTGAGGTGCATGGACCTGGGCTGCAGTGTCACCCACAAGCTATGGACACTTGTTAGTCAGTCTTTCTTCATGTAAACCTCTTTAAGAGAGTGACTGCTACACCATCAGTGCTCAGGCAGGCCATGGTACTGTGTTATACCCATTTTCCTTTCAGCCATCAGAAAGCATGAGGAAATGTGCTTGTCTATGACAAGACAGTCAGAGAATGCAACAGGCAGACAGCAATATCTCAATTATCGTGCAGTAAAAAAGAAAGTAAAGATGTTACCAAAGCTGCAGGGCGGCAGCGGACAAAAAATAAAATAAAAATAGAGCCCTAAAACAAATACAAAAACAAGTGGGGTGCAACAAATGTATGCAGGTACAGATGGCAGAAAAACACAAAACATTTTGCCATGTCCAGGAATTTTAAAATGAAGTTTGTGTTCGATTAAATGATTTTATATGGATAGTTGAATGGTCACTATGGTGAAGTACATCTTATTAATGCTAGAAAACATCGTGTGGAAGGAAAAGGTAGGGAATCAGCCAAGAGATGACCTCACCTAATACTGAATGCAACTTTTTGTATGTCAGAGGGTGCCCCCTCCCTGTGCATGGACTGGTATCAAACAGGCAGATGTGTAAAACATGGGGCCTAAGGTTTTGAAGCTCTACGAAATGAATAAGTGTTAAAGGAACACTCAATGCAGAGTTTAATACCTTACCAATACCTTATATTGCATTCAGGGCCTGGGACATTGTGAATAACACAGGGAACCAGATAGCACCATAAGAGATTCCCAGTGTCATGCTTGACATCTTCTGGCCCTTCCTTAATGTAATACAGTATTGGTTTCGAGGGTGTTCCTCTGCACCTAACCACTTCTCCAATATGAACTAGCTGTCCCAGTTAAAAAGATAGTTGAGCCATGTATGGGGGCTACTAATGACTAGGTAAAAGGGGTCACTATCACTCCAAAAATAGTACATGGTTGAGTGATCCTTTTCCATCAAATTGGTGCAGGTGTTAAAAAGATATAAAAGATGAATCAATCTATGTTTTTAGATGCTTTACATAACCTATGTGATTTCACTCATAGGCTTCTGTGTGTCCTACTAAAATCAATGGAGAGAGAGATACTCAAATATGTGCTTAGTTAAATAAGAACAATGATTCCAATATACCTTATACGGTGGGGGTCCTAGTTCCTGGACCCGATGTTTGACATACTTACCTTAGAACCTCCTGTCTCCTGAAACGACCTTAGGCTGAAAACACATATAATCCACTAAGCCAAAATCCAGAAATGGAGCAGGAAAGATACACTTAAGTTCCATAAATTTTGGATCAACTCCTAGCTTTGGCAAAAAAAAAAAAAGGCTTTAAAAACTTTACATATGATTCCAGCCTCAGGCGGAGTTCTCTAGTTGCAGCTGCCACATGCAGATAAGATGGTGCTTCATCCACAAGTGGCGGTCACTGTGCGGGAACCTGGCCTCAGCAGATCCTGATTACTTTAAATGGGTCTGTTCGTGTTTGTGTGTATGAGCACAGAGAAACTGACATCACCCACCGGTAGAAGGACATGGTAAGTGTTTGGCAGCTGCTAGTATTAGTATCTAGAAATGATGAGTTTACATTACATGGTCATTTCTTATGAAGATGCTACTGTCAACTTTGAAATGGTTTAAACAATAAAAACAAATGATACATAGTACCATAAATAAAATACCCAACAATTCAGGGCTCATTATCCTATTGCCGTACCAGATTCAACCCTACCTACCCCTAAACCAGACCAAAGAAATAAAAATAATAGTCAGGTCTTAGGTTCCATAAAAATACTGTTGCAAAATACTAATGCAAACACAGACAGATGAAGAGTAAAGTGATTTCCTTAATTTATATTACATCATTTTATACACTATAAAATAGCAAAGCTTCACACTAATGCATTAAAAATGCCAAAACCAGTTATTTATCTTATTAAAAGCCAGTATAAAATGTGTTATCCCTTATTCTCTGGGTAACCCGGTTCTAAAGCACTGCAGGAGTCACACTACCAATGTCTGACTACTGGGAACTGGATTGAGAAGATTTCTGGCCAGCAGATGTGCAAAGTAATACAAATTCCACTGAATGGCTTTTTACATAGACATTGTAGGCTCTTTACTTTCCAATGATGCATTATTATTAGCTATTTTTATTGCCAGTGGATGCATCAGTCTGTTAGTAGGAAGCACAACATATAATGCAAACTAGTAGTGTTCCCTTATCGCTCACTGCAAAGGGTGCAGGTATAAAGGAAGTAGTAAGATGAAATATACACAGCTGCTGCCTTCCGAAAACAGTGGCACGCTTGTCCATTGGCTGTGACTGTTACTGCTGTTCAGCTCCACAGAGCTGCAAGACAAAGCCCATTGAGAAAGGTGGTGCTGAAAAGGTCCAAGCACTGACCAAGAGGTGGATTCAGAGAACATGGCCCTGGAGAATGAAACTTTCAACTGTACCGAGTTCGGGATAGATAGGAGTACAGTGATTGTGAGTCAGGATGCTGTATCGCACCACCTACACCTAGCCACATTCACCATGAAAAGGACACAGCCATGTGGGATCAGAGAAGAATGGGGACTGTTAGAAAAGGTGCAGCACAAATGGGCCATATTACTATGTAGGGGCCAAAAAGAGAACATATTGTTACATGCTGGGCACAAGAGGGGTGTAGTAATATGTGGGGGCACAAGAGGGACCTATTTCTTTGTGGGGGCATAAAAAGGGCTATTACTATGGGTTTTTTTTTCAGAGAAGATACCTTCTGTAGTCATTGAAAGTAACTGTACTGTAATCACATCGCAATACAGTCTGCAAAGCCTATGTGGGGCTGGTATCTACCACTGTATGCAGAAAATAGTGGCTATTGAGTAACTGGTATTTAGCAACAGTATAGTAGTATAATCCAACCACAATGTGGTGCTAATGATTATAACGGTGGTATTATTTAGTAACAGTATACTATTGAGACATTATATGGTAGTAATATGTGGTTATAGTTTTGTGTGTCCCTTGTATAGTGGTATATTAGTATTGGCCTTAGTGTACTGGGGCTTGTATAGTAACAGTATGGTGATAATACATTACGCCCAAGATATTAAAATCACCCAGTTGGTAAAAATAGAGATGAAAAAGAGAATTCCTGCAGTGCTCTAGCGAGTTCCCCAGTGTTCGCCACTCAAGAACTCCAGACTATGAGTCGATCACCCAGAGAAAAAAGGTAGCAGCTGCTGTATCCATACTTCAGGATAGCACCACTTTGAGCTAATATCACACATTATTATACAATCCATAGTGGCTGGAAATTATTTCCTACAGCCAGGGACATATTCTAAACTGTCCAATGCTGATGTTCGGACATCCACACCATCAATCTTGTACAGGTTTGATGATGGTTACAGGTGGAGTTACATATCAACCCCCTAATAAGGATGCATTGTACACCAGGTATTTACCAGTACTTCCCCTTGCCCACCTTGGAATTTACAGTCCAGAATAACCAATTCACCCAAGTATAGATACACCCATCCACCCACAGTGGTACAGCAGCTGCATCAAGGTGGAAGCTTCACAGAATTTGCTAGTTTCAATCCCTGCCAGAATTCAACCTGGTCCAAAATTTAGAAAAAATAACCTATTCTACCATATTTTAATAACCATCAAAAAATGTTCCCCATAGAAGGGTCACATTTTATCTTCTTGGACAATATTTTTCTACATTTTAATAATTTACGTTCTAGTAGAACTTCAAACTGGTCTGATTACCCAGTAAAACATGGTGAATGAACTTTGCAACCATTTTTATTGTTTCATTGCATATAAAATAAAAATGAAGCGGCAATAAGTAAGGTGACAAAAGTTACACAGCTGCTTAAAGGGGATCCATCATCACTATCATGCAGCCTGAACCACAAGTAATCAGGGCAGTCTCCGAGGGCTTTCGCCTGCCCAGCTGGCCTTGACTGACAGCTCTTTATACCCAAACAGGGAGAGATCTGTCCATCTATCAATCAGTGGCTAGTGGCTCAGGCGGCATAAAGGAGAAGGTTTCCTTTCATTTTAGATGCCGCAAAGCAATACAATAGTTGCAGACATTATACATATCCTTAATGCAACAGAAATCCTATGGAGTTTATCATATACCCCTAGCTTACACGCATTGTAAATCTCATTTTAAAACATTAAACTAATATGTAAACATTGAAAATCTCAACTTTGTATAATATAAATAAGCTAATGCTTTACTGAAATGTAAAGGTACCTTGTCCTCTTATCCTGTCTCTACAGGTTGAATGGGTTTAATTTCTTTACTGCTCCCAATAGATCTATAGAAAAATGTTTAATGTAAAGAAAATACAAAGTATATACGAAAAAGCTCCACATCTATACGTAAATGGAGGCTGGAACAAATACTTAACAGTGGCATCGATTACCCATAGATTATGGGATTCATTGTAAGCTTTTTCATGGTGACCCTGAATGTATGTCATTACAGCCTGTAAGTGACAGATACTACTTTTAGGCATCAGTTTAATACATCCATCACCCACAGGGTGTAGTGTTTAACAGACAGCTCATGAAAAGCTTGGCCAAACAGCATAAAATGACATTACTTACTACCCAAAAGGCTACTATTTACTAAAAGTAATTTCAGGGGAGCTGACGGGTCCTATTTAAATGTCTATAGATCTTTCCTCCTGTCTTCATAAAGGAGTTCAGAATTACAGCAATAGCTACAGTATATTATGTTTGTAAATCTCCCACTGTGTGCCATACTACAATCTCTAAACCATGGCCTCTGGCCATAACGCCCTCTCCTGCCAATCAACCCTACCTGCATAAAGCACAAAGGAAAATTGTAGTGGACTCATCGACAAAGATTGTTTTTTGTGAGCCAGAGAAAGACAAATCCCAAATGCCAGCAGTTCTTTGCTGAGGCCTAACCTTCATCCAATCTGCTTTTCTATTCATTTGTTATTTACTCATTCAGATTCTATGTTTACTCTTCTTTTCCCTTTTAACCCGTCTCCTATGTTTCAAATATAGTTGACACTTTCTTTTTACTTCTTCAAAAATATTTTTTTATAAAATTAACAATATAACTAGAGAAGGGGTATTGGTTGGCACCTTGTGCCCGCTTCCCTATCTGATTGCACCAAGACACACATCTGGCCTAACAATTTAACTTGGCAATTCCTAAAAGATTCCACCTTACTAATAAAAACACTACTAGAGAAAGGCATGGGGAAAAGGAAAAGTGATTAGCTAGTTTTGGAAGGAATGTACAAGCCTCGGTCGTGGGTGACAACACAGGGAAACCTTGCATCTAACAGAAATCTTCAGTTTTCTGACAGCGACAGAGCGAGTGCTGCTTGTAACGCGGCTTCTTCATCAATACTGTAATCCTGGAACAAAAAGATCAAATTGAAGCTAACACCATGAAATGAGCATGCATTAAGAAAAGAATTAAGGCCAGGCTCACTTGCAGCACTAAAGGGGCCACATTACTGTGCAGGGAAACTACATACAATTTACCACACATAGCTGTGGTTTTGCAATGCAGATATTGGTAGCATGTCCAGGCTGAACGACCTCTTGTGTTTCCTCTGCTTTCTTTGGAGATCAGTTTACAGTTGCAGTAAAGTGTAAAGGAACAATATGGTCGTTTGGTAAGGAAATTAGATTTTACATAGGGTAACTTAATTTACTCCACATACCAGGTAACAAACTGCTTGCGAATATACATACCACAAATGTGTCATAAGAGAATTTATGTCGGTGAAGAAGGTGCTGAAGAAAATTGGCACTCTTGTAGCTGGGATCCCCCCATGGCATTGCTGAACAAATAGGGCAAACCTAAAAACACAAGTTATAGAAAGTTTTGTTACAGAAGAAATGTGCATGAACTGTGGCTGTCATAACCTCAACCAGTAATTACATATCTAACACTATGTTCATGCAGTTAGCAAAAACACATGTATAAATTGCTTGGAAAAACAGCCTGCAAAACAGCTTGGTTTTCAGCGTTAGTTTTTAAAGTGTTGGCATTTTTGGAAGCTGTTTTCTAAAGGTTTGAAGACAAAGGAGGACCCTGCTTCTTAAAGAAATTCTGATAGAGATAGATAAACGTAGCTGCAGGAGAGTCTAAGTATGTTCACATTGGGGCATGTAGGAATGGAAGAAATAACGACACACCATGAAAAAGGGTCAGCCTGGTTGAGTAGCACCAGAACCTTACTACTCGACAGGGAGTAAAAATAAACTACAGTGGTCTCTCAACATACAATATTAATTGGTTCTGGGAGGACCATTGTATGTTGAAACCATTGTGTGTTGACTCCATAACTCTATGGGAAACTGGTAATTGGTTCTGAAGCCCCCAAAAGGATAAATGGAGTTTGATAGGCCATGGGTAATAGATGTGACATACATCAGGAATCATATAATTCACATAGAGATAAGGCCCGCCAAAAAAATAAAATTATATCTGCAGCTGTTTACAGTCTGTGGACTGACTTAAGGCCCTATTACACAGGACGATCATCTTGCGAAAAAAATTTAAGCGATAATCTTTCCATGTGTATGCAGGCAATGATCAAACGACTCGTATGTCATTGATCACATCTTTTGAGTTGACCATAAAATTGTCGTTAATCGTTCACAAATCTTTTAGTGTATGTACACATTGTTCGTTATTACAATCCTTCGTACACTTACGTACTAAAAGTATATGAATTATCGTAATAATGATTGTAATTACAATTGTAATTAATGGCTATCGTTCTGTGTATTATGGTGAATGATTTCAGGTCGTTTACAAAAGCGCTCATTTGTGATAATTTATGGTTAATCAGAGAAAACTAAAAACCGCTTTGTCTAATAGAGCCCTTAGACCAAGGCTTAAAATAATAGTTACCCTTTTACTCTATGTGTAGTTCTCCACACCAGCTTAGATGCTGCACATTGTTGTATCTGTATAACACTTGTCTGTGTCGTCTTTCTGCTCAGTTTTAGCGATGGACAGTGTCACCTAGGTGGAGCTTCACAGCAGTTGGGCTCCATCTCTTCTGTACGCACAGTGGTAGTTAGGCTCCATTTGCCAGGTGGGTAGAGGACCTAACTGCTATGAAGCCCCGCCAAGGTGACACTGTCCATATAAGAGAGGGGGCCCAACTGTCATGAAGCTCCGCCTAGGTGACACTGTCCACCCATAAAATGAAGCGATCATAGAGCAGAAAGAAGACACAGACAAGTTTTATACAGGTATGTCTTGAATGTGCAGCATCTAAGCTTAGGGATGGTGTGGAGAACTGCACATAGACTAAAGGGACGGGGGGGGGGGGGGGGGGGGGTGAAAGTATCACTTTAAGTAATGAGATAGGACACCATTTTTGTTAACAACGCTGTGACTGCCTGGGATCCAGCCTGGCACACAATGCTTCCCTCCCTTTCTTCCTGACAAGGGGCATTGTACTGTCCTGCAGTTTCTTTCAGATATAACTGGCACTACACATGATCTCATCTTGCACAGCCTTCACACAATCACAGTCCCTTGGGCAGATGCTGCTGTGAGTGTGCTGCTGTTTTCAGCCACTGGTCTGCATAGTAATTTACAGTGCATTTGTAGGTAGCTGGACACCACCTTCTTACAAGTCAAACATCCCAGGACAGCGTGACAGATACTGACTATTCTACAGACTTCTACTGCTGCTGAGATGTAAAGATTTTTTGAGGGCAAAAAAGTGATGCAGAATAGGTGTAGAAGCTTTTAGACACATCAATGGCATATGTCTGACATGAAGTAAATTTAATGATGGACATGGACCAGAAGAGTAAATCCACGAACAAATTCAGACAAACTGCATATATAGACCCACCATAGACATGAAAATAATTAAAAGCAGCCCCCCCAACTGCCCAAAAAATTCCCACAAAAATAATGAGTCTCTTGGTTACTATTTGCAAACAGCGTAAACTGCCTCACCACGATAAGGTGGACTCATATCGAGGCAGACCCTACACTGTATGTACACTATGGCCTCTCCATGGCATATAATACGCCTATGCTCTGGGCATGCAAGACCCGTCTAATACCTGCAAAAATAATTGCACCACCACAATTATTTTTGCAGGTATTAGACGGATCTTGCATGCCCAGAGCATAGGCGTATTATACACCATGGAGAGGCCATAGTGTACATACAGTGTAGGGTCTGCCTCGATATGAGTCCACCTTATCGTGGTGAGGCAGTTTACGCTGTTTGCAAATAGTAACCAAGAGACTCATTATTTTTGTGGGAATTTTTTGAGCAGTTGGGGGGCTGCTTTTAATTATTTTCATGTCTATGGTGGGTCTGTATCTTGCTGTTGCGCTGAGCTGTTGCATTTTTCTGTGTTTTTGTGTGTTTGCAATTTTAGCCATGGCAACGTGCTCCTGCCTAGTGTGAACAGTGTTCTATGAGAGCTGACCAATTTTTTCCCTTTTTAAACTGCAAATATAGGCATATTTTGTAAATTCCCCCCTTGGCTTTTTATTAAACAATCAGGGGTGCAGCAAATGTATATGGCCAAGCCATATGATTTAAACGTGTATAAGTATTTCCTAGTGAACTAATAGCTGCATCGATATATTAGATATGGGGTGGCTACGTACTATTAGGCTTAGGGCCCCATAGCACAGGACAATTATTGTGTAGATTAAAGAATAATCGTTTTGTGTGTGTTTGCAGGCAATGATCAAAAAATCAATTGTGTCGCTAATTGCATCCTTTAAGCTGACCCTAAAATCATTAGCTAAATGTACACATTGTTCACTCTTTTGCTCGAATCAGGAGTAAACGATCATAACTAACAACCATCGTGTGTTGTGTGTTATAGTAAACGATTTCAGGTCTTTCCCAAAAGCTCTCCATTGCAATAGTTTATCGCTAAAAATCGTTTCATCTAATAGGACCCTTAGACAGATTGCTTAATTTCTCTAGGGTTATGCAAGTGCACTTTGATCTGCAAACAGGAAGTGTCTGAGAAAAAGCAGAACTGTCTGACAGATGGTAAAACATGGATCTTGTTTTGCACAGTATTTCAAAGCCACATATGCATGAGGTTTTGTCTTTTAGTGCTGTCAAAGATCTGCATCACTCTTACACGGCATTGAAAAATTAATTATGGTACATGCCATATTGACACTATAAGACAGATCAAGTTGTGCCAAATTTATTAAAAGAATATTCCTGTCTTTTGGAAATAAATATCCTGCTTGGGTGGGGAAAAACTGAAAAAACAAAACAAAACCCTCTTACCTAGCCCCAGTCCCCCGCAGCGCCTGTTTGACTCATACGGTCCCCCAATGTTCTGTCTTGGTGCATAACTTCTGGCTGATCCAATCACTGGCCACACTGGTCCTGCTCTGACCACTTGCCTCTGGGGCAAAAAGACAGAACATCGGGGGGACCAAACAGAACTGAATGGGAGCTGCAGGGGACCTAAGTTAGGAAAGTTTTTTTGTTTTTTTTTAATGAATCTTACTTGTACCTTTTTTACTCAAACTGGCATACAAAAAAGCAGATCTGCTTCTCAGTGTTTCCCTCTCTCAGAAGTTGACCATATCATGTGTTGTGGTTACACTACCTCTTCCAAATTGGTTACAATCATTAATTTAGTATGCTTGCAAAATAATGTGCCTATAGTAGTCAAAGGATGAACAGTTGCATGAGTACACTATTTTCTAGTCATGTGGTTCCCACCTTCAGTAACTACTCTTAATGATTCTCAATCTCCTGGTAAGGTTAGTTTTTATCCTGAATAATAAGACGTACCACTTTGTTGGGATCACTTCTGTGATTCTCCATGCAGTGTTTCACAAGTTCTTGCTGGTCCAGGTTTCGGGCTCCACAATATGGACAAACAAAGGTGGAACGGTTTGGAATATTACTGGCAAAGAAAGAAAAAAGATGGTGAACAGATGAGAAGGTAGCTGTCAAGTAAGTCTCCAGGTAAATATGCATTAATATTTAAGTCAGTGATTTGGGCATCAAAAGCTATGTGGAGATAAAAAGCTGTAAATACATAATGTATTCTTACATTATAATGACTTTCCAGTGACCTTATAGATGACCACAGATATCAGATTACTGTAGTCCTGGCAAACACTAAAGGCCTTATTACACAGTGATTATCTGTCAAATTAGGCAGATTTCACCCTGTGTAACAGCAAGTGATCAGGGGATAAGTGAACAAATGCTCCTTCATCAGCTCATCTCTCACTTTAAGCCTGGAGTATGGCTGGGAAGCCTACACATATCACTTACCAAAATCAGATGACTACTCAATTGTACTGTTAATAGGAACGTTGCTGTGACAAGCTCTGCATCATTTCTCACTAACATAGATATGGATCATATTTAGGGATTCCTGATAACATTTGTCTATAACCCAAAGAAGTAATAAATGAGAGTGATCACCTTGGAATAGGTTGAGATGTTGGGACTACAGGAACAAACTTTGGACAGTTGGCCATCTGTTCTTGGACTTTGGCACATGAAGAAATGTGGGATCGCATCTTTGCGAGGGTCACCTGTAAAGACAACACACAAGTCTTTAAAGTGGAACTTTTTTTTTTTTTTTTTTTTTATTCTCTATTTCAACCACTGTTAGAAACAGAATGGTGAAGACCAATTCTCCAAACAAAACAGTAGATAATGTTACAATAACCAATTCAGTCATTTGCTCTTTTTTTAAAAATTTGCAAAAGGTAAGCAATTTTAATAACACTCAACATACTTTATTAGTCATATTGGTCCCCCTTTCCTGCCATTGTACACACACACACCCCAGATTGAACTGACAGCTGGACGATGTGGAGAAGATACTGTCTAATCAGCTATGAAAGCAACAGACTAAGGTCACTTCCGTTTTAACAAAAGAAATGGTAATTCCCAGTTGTCTATTTTTTCCTAGATATTTAAGAAACATAACAAAGGAACTGCACACACTGCAGGATTCAAAAAAAAAAAAAAAAAAGAATTGTTCTAGAATTGTTATTTTATTGACACATATTTAAACTACATTGTATAAGTCAGTACTCAGACACATAATCAAACTACAAAGTACAGCAACACCATTACGAGGTTAAAATGAGGTCATGTTTTGAATTTAAACCAGCAGGTTGTCGAGTGTGCCTAACCTAAATATCCAAAAAGGAGTTCCTATTGAAAAGTGTTCGCTTATGGGTAAAATACTTTTTTTCATACCCATAACCTGTAACATAGATGTTTCCCCTCCATATTGTTCACAAAAGTTTCTGGGTAAAAAGGACACATTAACTGCACTATTTTTAGCATCTGAAATATGCCCTCTTATTATCACTTTCAAAACTGTTGTGCAGCCTACATTCTGCAGGTTACATTGTGTGCAGGTGGCCGCATAGACTAAATACTTTATATTACAATTATTATAGTTAGTTATTTTGTACACATTACCATTGGCACACAATGTAACTGTTTTGCAAACAGACATATGTGAACATGTGAGACATCTTACATGTCCACAAATGGATGATCCTACTGTATCCAGCCAAGTTCTACTATTTACCATGTGCCTGATATATAAGGAGGGGGACAGACTTGAACCCAATATGGGCGTTCTCCTTGACGCTACTCTACCTCCATTCTTAGTGATAATAAAGCATCATCCTGCCAAAGTATAGGGAGATGTTTTTATATACTATTACTGATCAAATTAAATTGGCGGCTATATGTTGTACAAAATTACGCCCTCTTGTTTTTTTATTTTTTCTTACTGTTCCCCTTTTTTCTTTAGGCTATGTTTCCACACAGTATTTTTGCTCAGTATTTTGCAACCAAAACCAGGAGTGGATTAAAAACACAGAAAGGTTATGTTCACACACTGTTGAAATTTAGTGGATGGCTGCCATTTAACAGCAAATAACAGGCGGTGTTTTGTAATAATGGCCATTATTTGCCAATAAATGACGGCCATCCACTCAATTTCAACAGTGTGTGAACATAGCCTTTCCGTGTTTTCAATCCACTCCTGGTTTTGGTTGCAAAATGCTGAGCAAAATACTGTGTGGGAAAAAAGCCTTTAGCCTATCCCCTCAATGTTTAGATTCTTGTACAAACATGTTTGTCCCTGAACAGTTTCTTTTAAGATGAAACCATTCTCCATACGAGACGTTGTTAACAACATGTGGGGGGTGGGATGATGTAGCCAGCGAGATTGCATTACCCGCACAATCCTTCCTATAGAGGGAAGCCTGTATCCTATCTCCAGACCCTGTTAAACAGATTTCAATAAACATGACATTGTTTCCTCCATAGTTAGCAATAAATTTAAATCCATAATGGTTGTTATTAAGATATTCAGTAATTTCCCAGAAATGTCCTTCACTTCCTTTCCATCACCAAGTCATCTATGTAACGACTGATCCACTAGATGGAGTAGCAAAAAGTATCCTCCCAAAATATGTAATCCTCTTCAAAACATGACAATACTATATTTAAAAGGGTTGGAGAGAATTTGGCTCCCATACTCACTCTGAGTTACTTCTTTTTCTACAAATACTCAAACTTGTAAGTGCTACTGTTTGAGGGATTGAAGGGTAAGAGCTACCACATCACATAGGGCGAGGTCATAAAAGTACAGTGGTACCTCAGATTATGAGTAACCTTGTTTACGAGCAATTTGAAAGACAAGCTCACAATATTAAAAAGATGTAACTCTGTATACAAGCAATGCTTTGTATCACAAGCTCCCCTTTAGGCTGCCATTAAGATACAGTGCACAAAGATACAGCGCAGGATCCTGACCCTGAGGAAGATGATGGAAGAGGCAGGAGCAGCCCTGGGTGCTGGGTAGATGAAGGACACAGGAATGGCCGGAGCGCATAGAACAGGCAGGAGTGGCCCAGGTGCTGGGCAGATGGGGGAGGCAGGAGCAGCCTGGGTGCTGGGTGGATGAAGGACACAGGAATGGCCGAAGCGCATGGAACAGGCAGGAGTGGCCCAGGTGCTGGGCAGATGGGGGAGGCAGGAGCAGCCTGGGTGCATGGAACAGGCGGGAGTGTCCCCGGGTCGATGAAGCAGGAGCAGCATGGGTGCTAGGTAGATGATGGAGGCGGGAGTGACCCAGGTGCTGGGCGCATGGAAGAGGCAGGAGCGGCCCTAAATGCTAGGCAGATGGGGGAGGCAGGAGCGCACATGAAGTTGTAAAGAGGGGACGGGAGTGGGTGCGGGGAGGAGGCAGGAATCAGGATCCAGGGGTCCCTGCAGATCTTTTAACCCTTAAAGGGGTTATCCAGCGCTACAAAAACATGGTCACTTTTGCACCACTCTTGTCTCCCATTTGGGTGGGGTTTTGAAACTCAGTTCCATTGAAGTAAATGGAGCTTAATTGCAAACCCCACCTGAACTGGAGACAAGAGTAGGGGAAAAAAGGGCAATGTTTTTGTAGCACTTTAAGTGTCCGTGGCACTCAGCTGTGCGAGAGGCTGGGAGTCAGGTGTTGCTTGCAATCAGGGTCCCGAATTGTGTACAGTAGCACAGTTGTCCCCTTAGTTGTAGAGTTGTGGAAAAAATCATTTGCATTTTAATGAATCTTTATGGGAAAATCTGCCTTGCTATACAAGTGATTTGGATTACAAGCATGTTCCCACAACAAATTATGCTTGTAATCTAAGGCTCCACTGCAGTTGAAGAAAATGATCCACCCAAGCTGTTTAACGTATGGGAATGGTAATTTGATGATAGTATGACTTACCTTCTTACTGCAGCCTCTGCAGGGAGCCTTGTATGAGGACAGCTGTTTGTCTACATTGGAGGCCTTCTCCACCTTCTTTGGGTCAAATGGCATACGACAGAGGGGGCATAGGGGTGATGGGACCTGGAGACATGGCTGCAGGCACTCGCCACAAAACCTGAAAGAAGACAAACCCTAGATCAGATACTAATTTCCTGACAACATAAATTACACAACATAGTGATGACGTCATGATTTTTTACAGAATTCAGCTCATATCAATGCAGCTCCTCCCACTGAAAGAGACAAGCTCCAATAGCAGGTACAGTCACCACTGAATGTGCAGTGCTATATCTTGTGGAAAATGAAGAGGCCTCAGTCCTTTCAGTCAGTTTATCGGTGGGGTGCCGAGAGTTGAACTTCTCGGCACCTGAAAACCACTTATGTTGCCAGTGATCTCTCAGCAATAATCTGGCATACAAGGTAAATACGTAAGCAGTGACACAGGCAAACTAAAAAATGTCAAAACTGATGCAAATGCTGATGTAGGGAATGTGCACAGCATAAAGTGGAACATACATATATTCCACATAAACAAATGCTTAATAATTTTCCTGTGCTTATTTGAAATGTGCGTCCATTTTACTATAAACTGCACATATATCCTGGTCATTCCAGGTCTATCAAGCACAGGAAAATGATAATTACTACTTACCAGTAATTTGATTAGCTGGAGACCATGACAGCACCAGGACAGGGGCCACCCCAAGGTCAGGAAGCCTGCAGAGATAAAAAGGCGGAAACGTCCAACTATCTCCAGTGTTTGAGACAAAGGGCCGCCTCATACCATTAGTGAGCACTTACAACACCCAACACCACAACTTTTTTGAAACACCACATGATCCAACACCAATTCGGAACAGAACTAAAAGGTTAAAATAAAGAAGGTGCTGTCATGGTTTCCGGAAAATCTAATTACCGGCGGGTAGTATTTATAATTTTTTCCCATCGCCCATGACAGCACCAGGAGAGATTACCGAGATAAAATCCCTAGGGTGGGACCACCGCGTGAAGTACCTTGCAACCAAAGGAAAGCTCAGCAGAGGAAGACAGATCTAGGCCGGAATATCTGAAAAAAGCAGAAGTGGAAGACCGAGTGGCAGCCCTACAGTCCATTGCCTCAGTAGAAGCTCCTGCCTTTTCTGTCCATGCTAATGCTACCACCCTAGTTGAAAAGGCCTTAAACCCCACCAGGACTGGCCTTTCAATAGTCACATATGCTAGAGAAATGGCTTCACTAATCCACCTAGCAATAGTTCTGTTATTTGATGCTTTACCCTTATTCTTGCTTGAGAACCAAACCAGAAGAGTAGGATTTCCTAAACTACTTGGATACAGGCAAAAATCACAGTAAGCCGTCAAGATTTCTTCTTGCAAACTATAGAAAGCAGAAGAGAATTTGGGCAACAGGGTCAGATCAGTCCTCAGCACAATTCTGTCTTCCAAAATGGTGGTGTAAGAAGGGTATCCTGGCCGTCAGATCCCCTGCCATCAGCTTGTTATCCCCTATCCTATAGACCACATGCTCAGATGAGAATACCCTGTTACATGTTAGATGTTTCATCGGCAAACAGAACCAGGACCAGACTCAATTTCCAATGGGGGACATTTGTAACCCTAACTGGCAAGGACTTTTGCACAGATTTAAGGCACCTAATCACCCAAGGATGGTGCGCAACCTGAGTCAGCTTTTTATATGGACTGACACTTCACCTCTTACAGAACTCCCTGCATCATAAATCATTATAATGCAGTGTACTCCGAAACAGCTAAAGTACTACGCTACTGAACTTACAGGGCCTGAAAAGAAGATCAATACAAGAAAAGAAATACACAGCCCCCCAGATACAAGGTCCGCATCTATCAGACGTTTGTATCATTTCCTGTGGATATACCCAGGTAGTAATACTCTTTTAGGGCACAATAACACATACCATGCTTCAGTTGCATGGCATAAAGCCAGGAGTAATGCCAAAAACACTCAGCATCAACCATGCTGCAAATACTGTGCTGTGTGGATGTCCCCATAAAGATGTCTGCCAGTACCAGGCACTGGACTGACAGAAGTACACAGGAAGGGGCTACAAGAGGACAGTCATCCTTTTTTTATAAGGGATAATAGATGCAACAATGAAGTTTGCTAAGAACTTTCTTTTTAAATGCTAGCAGAAGACATAACAGTGCAAGAAAGGAGAACTATCTATCACACTGCACATCGGTTACAACATTATCGGCTCATAGGATACTTCAGCTCACCCTGACCATAACAGGATGTCCAGACACAGTGATATAACACTACATGTTATAATAATGTTACTTGCTTTACATTCTCAAACATACAGGCATCACATTCGGCAGAAACATAAGTAGGGAAGAGGGGATTCATCCCCGGGCACCATGCTCATCATCCAGATATATAGCGGTCACATCAGCATGGTTTCTGCATTGAGGAAATACCATACTCCTAAGTTCACATTCAGCATCTATTTATCAACAAAAAGATGGAGAAATAAAGGGGCAACCTCTCTATCAGGCACAATGCAATTAGAATTGGGAGCCATACCAGGCCCACAGCAGGAAGTGCTACATTCAACCAAGATGCCTCCATGTATTATGTACAGCAGTGGCCTACAAACTGTGCTTCTCTGTGGGAATACAGCCCACTGCATTATCTAACAACTGTCATAGGATGAAAATCAATGTGCAGAACAATTTAAGACCCTGTTCACACAATGCAGAGCAAAAATCAGACAACAATCCACATCCCATGCATGTGAATGGGGTTTCTGGAAACCTGTTCACATGCAATATAAAATATCCAAATAGTATGGCAGAAAGTTTTGCTGTGCATCCTGCATTCTGGTACCTGACATGTTTTGCCTTCAGGAGCTCAGGAAAGCATCTTTGACTCTTCATACTATAGAATGAAAGCATTTTCCTAGGTTATGAAAGCACAGACAGATATATGAAGGGTACCATGTGTATCCTTAACCTAACAGAATCTAACAGTGTTAGCAGTTTGGAACCTAAATTGAAGCTGACAGCTAAAAAAAAAAAATTCACACGGTAAATTATGGTGCACAATGCAATCTCAATGCAAGCAATGCAACATATTTTCAAGTGTATTCTAACATACAAGATGCTAATTAAAAATATGCTGTGTGAACAGGGCCTCGTATAGATTAATCTGCCATAGCCCTAAAAGAATGCTTAGCACAGCCCCTGAATGGTATATAATTGTACAGTTATGCAGAGGTTAATCTCTCATGTACTTAGCAAGAGTGAACAAATCCTCCCTTCTCTTGCATCAAGCAAAAATTAATGAAAACAGGGCAATGATGGAGAAATCTGCTTAATGGAGATGATAAAAATAGAAAAGCAACTATACTCACCTATCCTGATCCCCCACAGAAGCCATTCCAATGGCTTCCGATTCCCACTTCTTGTTTCCTGTGCAGTGTTGTCCCATAGGAACTGCCCCCCAGCCACTCGCTGACAGAGGTGGGTCACCACTGGAGCCAGTGGCTGGCTGAATGAACATTTTCTGTGTATCCAGATGGGGACTGGAAAGTGGAGGCCAGCGGGGTAGTCATTGGAACAAAGAGCACTTTTTTTGGATGACTACATTAAGAGACTACCATTGCATACAAAGCATGATATTCAGTGACTTAGAACAACTACTGAACGGTGTTTTCCAGCTTGTGGCTCATCAGCTGTTGCAGAACAACTCCAAGCATGCAATGACTGCCTAAGGGCCCTTTTACACGGAAAGATTATCTGACAGATTAGCTGCCAAAGATTTGAAGCCAAAGCCAGGAACGGGCTATAAACAGAGAACAGGTAATAAAGGAAAGCCTGAAATTTCTCCTCTTTTCAAATCCATTCCTGGATTTGGCTTCAAATCTTTGGCAGATAATCTGTAAAATAATCTTTCTGTGTAAAAAGGGCCCTAAGGTTGTCTGGCATGCTGGAAGTTGGCCTAAGGTTTCCTCCAACATTTTGCACTCAATACCCCATAATAACAATGTGAAAACAAAACTTTAGAAATTCCCTCCTAATTTATTAAAAATGAAAAACTTTGGGTTTGCTATGATACTAGAAATCTAATGGTGTGTTTACACAGAGATTTATCAGACAGATTTTTGAAGCCAAAGCCAAGAATGGATTTGAAGAGAGGAGAAATCTCAATCTTTCCTTTATTACCTGTTCCCAGCCTGTTTCTGGCTTTGGCTTAAAAAAATCTGTCAGATAAATCTCTCTGTGTAAATGCACCATTACTCTGAAGGCCCTATTACACAAAACTATTATCGCCCGTATTCGGCCGATAATCGATGTCGGTTGATTGTTGCAGTCGTTTGTCTTTCAACATGTTGAAAGACAAACGACTTAGATAGCAGCTATATGCTGCCGTCGCTCCGTGGAAAAGGGGACCGCTGCTATCTGCTATGGGCTGCCCGGATGATCTAGCCATCACCCGGGCAGCCCCCCCACAGTACACACCCGCTCGCTGCAGACGTGTCTTATAGTGCCAGCAGCGAGCAGGGAATGTGGAACAAGTGAGCGCTGACAGCCCTTGTTTGCTCCTCTCCGTTGCCCCTTGTAATAGGGTCTTCAGGCCTCCCATTTGGGCGGGTTCACACTATGGAATTCTCGCGGACAATGTCCGCGGAATTCCGTCAGCTGTCCGCCCGCACATCTGGGCGCCTTTCCGCCGGCTCCATAGACACCATTCTATGGGCCGGCGTATTCCGCTATACGCTGAAAGAAGTGTCATGTCACTTCTTTCAGCGGATCGCGGAATACGCCGGCCCATAGAATGGTGTCTATGGAGCCGTCGGAAAAGCGCGTGCCCGTGCGGGCGGACAGCTGACGGAATTCCGCGGACATTGTCTGCGAAAATTCCGTAGTGTGAACCCGCCCTTTCTCTGAGAGGTTACCACACCCAAATTGGAGTCATCTGTGGGAAATAAACTTGAGTAATGGTGCGTTTACACAGACAGATTTACCTTACAGATCTTTGAAGCCAAAACCTGGAACAGACTCTAAACAGGGATCAGGTCATAAAGGAAAGACTGGGATCTATGCTCTTTTCAAATCCATTCCTGGCTTTGGCTTCCAAAATCTGTCAGATAAATCTTTCTATGTAAACGCACCCTAACATGATGTAGAAAGACACATCTCTGTCTATAGAAGACCTTACAGTTGCTTAATGTATATTAGAGCAAAAACCAACCAGTCATCTGGGCTGGACCAAAGGTTCACCCCAGGCTGTAACCAGACAACCAAGACAATACAGGAGCAGCCTAAGGATAACTCTACATCTCCTTGACTGGCCCAGCCAGAGCCCTAACCCAAATTCAATCAGACATCTCTGGAGAGACCTGTAACCGGCCGTCCACCAACAGTCCCCTTCCAACCTGACAGAGCCTGAGGGGATGTGCAGAGATAAAGAGCAGAAAATCCCCCTAAAGCCAGGTATGCTAAACTTATGGCATCATATCCAAGTGCTAAAGCTGCTTCAACTAAGTACTGGCTAAAAGGTCTGGGTACTTATGTCAAACAATGCAGTGTTTTATTTTCAATAAAATATTAAAGAATTCTAACATTCGGTTTTCACATTGTCACTATGGTGTATGGAGTGCAGATTGATGGGGGGAAACTTTTTCTTATTATAGCACAAGGCCACAATATTACAAAATGTGAAAAAGGACTCTGCAAATCCATTGTATATGTTGAAGATTCCAGCCAATATGGTCTTCCTAGCACCCCAGAAAAAGACAACATTGACCTATTTACAGATGCAAAGCATGTCATCCATACTACTACTACTACCTGCACCTAGATCCATGTCTCCTACCTGATGTCTACAGACAACTCCCGGAGCTGTCACTATTACAGCAGAGGCTGCAGAAGCTCAGAGGGGCTGTGACTATTGCAGCAGGGGCCGTCACTATTGCAGCAGGGGCCGTCACTATCCAAGGATGTCACCCCAAATGGGGGATTCTGTCCTCCACCCCCTACCCCAGAACACTATAAAGGGAAGGCATGCTGCTTATAGTCACACTAATTCTAGCTAAATACTGAAAAGTTGTATTTTTGTTCTCATGTTTTTACTGAATGAAGATTTATTTATATTATTTTCCCTTTGTTTCTACAGTACTATTAGTAATCCTGCCTGTGATGGTAATGTGGCAAATGTTCGGAGGGGATTTCTATGGAACAGCAGTGTGCCCCAACATGTGACTGCAGCTGTTGCTACACTACAACCCCCATCATGCCCCCCATCCTGCTGGAGAGCTCCGGATGTCCTAATGTAGAATAGGAGACAGGATGTGGATGGACTATGCTCCACCACCCCTGCCCCCTGATGTAGGATAGGAGACAGGATGGACTATGCTCCACCACCCCTGCCCCCTGATGTAGGATAGGAGACAGGATGGACTATGCTCCACCACCCCTGCCCCCTGATGTAGGATAAAAGACAGGATGGACTATGCTCCACCACCCCTGCCCCCTGATGTAGGATAGGAGACAGGATGGACTATGCTCCACCACCCCTGCCCCCTGATGTAGAATAGGAGACAGGATGGACTATGCTCCACCACCCCTGCCCCCTGATGTAGGATAGGAGACAGGATGGACTATGCTCCACCACCCCTGCCCCCTGATGTAGGATAGGAGACAGGATGGACTATGCTCCACCACCCCTGCCCCCTGATGTAGGATAAAAGACAGGATGGACTATGCTCCACCACCCCTGCCCCCTGATGTAGGATAAAAGACAGGATGGACTATGCTCCACCACCCCTGCCCCCTGATGTAGGATAGGAGACAGGATGGACTATGCTCCACCACCCCTGCCCCCTGATGTAGGATAGGAGACAGGATGGACTATGCTCCACCACCCCTGCCCCCTGATGTAGGATAGGAGACAGGATGGACTATGCTCCACCACCCCTGCCCCCTGATGTAGGATAGGAGACAGGATGGACTATGCTCCACCACCCCTGCCCCCTGATGTAGGATAGGAGACAGGATGGACTATGCTCCACCACCCCTGCCCCCTGATGTAGGATAGGAGACAGGATGGACTATGCTCCACCACCCCTGCCCCCTGATGTAGGATAGGAGACAGGATGGACTATGCTCCACCACCCCTGCCCCCTGATGTAGGATAAGAGACAGGATGGACTATGCTCCACCACCCCTGCCCCCTGATGTAGGATAGGAGACAGGATGGACTATGCTCCACCACCCCTGCCCCCTGATGTAGGATAGGAGACAGGATGGACTATGCTCCACCACCCCTGCCCCCTGATGTAGGATAGGAGACAGGATGGACTATGCTCCACCACCCCTGCCCCCTGATGTAGGATAGGAGACAGGATGGACTATGCTCCACCACCCCTGCCCCCTGATGTAGAGGTGTACCGACCCCCACCCACATCCTACAATGGGGGAGGGAGGGGTCCTTGTCCATCTCCACCGATGATGGCTGCAGCCTGACATCGCCCCCAGCACCCGCCTCTCCGGCCCCTGGTTACTCACGTGTGACCGCAGCTCCCGATGGCCACCGGCTTGTAATACACCTCCAGGCAGATGGGGCAGCCATACTGCGTCTCCAGGCTGTCTGCAGAGGACGGGGACGACTGGTTCTGGTGGCTGTGGTGCTGCTGCCGGTGCTGCGAGGACGACGACACCAGACTACGGAACATTGCCATGACCGCGACACAAGCACCGTCACCTCCGCGGCTTCAGCAGGACATAAACACTAAACGTCATCACTCTACGACGCCGTGTGACGTCAGCGGTGCGACACCCGTCACCATGGAGACCCCTCTGTCCTTGGAGGCAATAAACTACCTTATTCGCAATAGATACAACCAGAGAACTGTGAAATACAGCATATTATATCATATGAAAGCAACATAATTCAATGACTGCCAAGAAAGGCATAGTAGTCCCGTGACAATCGCTCAGTGATGGGGAAATCCGCCATATTAGGTGCTGGCAGACATGGTGGGCGAGACTTCTACATGGACTAAATGTTATGTTTTCTGCCAGGAGCATGAGAAGTCACCGACGTCACTAATGTAAAACTAATTAAGCCCTTTATTTCACTAAAACTTGTTCCTAACTGAGGCTGAGTTATTGGGCGTCATCGTGCGTGTGACGTCATCTGGCCGCGCCGGAAGTCGCTGTCAGCTGCTGGAAGTGCACGCTGTTTAGGGATCTGCACTCTGCAGGCATGTGTGAAGTAGAGTACAGGGACTATGTGGATTTAAAGAAAGAAGAGAAAAGTGAGAGGTGAGAAGAGAACATCTCAGCTTTAGGGTCCATTTACACAGAAAGATTATCTGCCAAAGATTTGAAGCCAAAGCAAGAAACAGACTATAAGCAGAGAACAGGTCATAAAGGAAAGCCATTCCTGGCTTTGGCTTCAAATCTTTGGCAGATAATCTGTCAGATAATCTTTCTGTGTAAATGGACCCTTATAGTCATTATTCAGGAGACTAGAAAAGCTGAGTGGCAGCCATTGTGGCCTCTTGCTGTGCATTTATGGGCTGCCAGCCATCTTTTCCATGTTTTTGAGCGCACACAGGATTTATGGCAAACATGAAAGAAGTACATCATACGCTGTCAATGACTGTGTTCTGATTGTGACTTCTATATCCACAGGTTGGGGCGGACATGTATGAAGTGCAAGGAAGGCTCTGCAGTCCTCATCATACGTGTGGGAGATGCGTTCTGCAAGTAAGAGGAAAAGACCAAGCTTTGTATACTGGAGAAATCTACCTTGCAGTCAAGTAATGGCTGCACTGGTTACTTGTGTATAGGCCAGTGCTTCTCAAACTTTTTCTACTGTAGCCTCACCCAACAGACCAAAGCAGTGTCTGAGCCTCACCGTCTGCAGTGGAGGTCTATTTAAAAGCTGACAATGATACTAAGGTTACCTTTCATCTGTCCCCTAAGCTCTATATACCAATAAAGCAAGTACAAAATAACTTAAAGTGACTGTACCACCAGGCCCAGGCTGAAGCACTGGAGGCGAGCCGACCCACCCTTAGTGGGAGGAAACCCTAGCCCCTCCATGATAGGGTTCCATTGATTCTAATGGAGTCATGTCATGAAGGGGCTGGAGTTTCTTCCCACTAAGGGTGGGTCGGCCTGCCTCCAGTGCTTCTGCCTGGGCCTGGTGGTACAGTCCCTTTAATAATGTTGCTAAAATTGATTTTGTTGCAATAAGCGAAAAGACTCTTCCCAGCTGTTCCTCACCAACAACTAGGGGCGCCTCGCAATTTGAGAAGCACTGGTGCAGGCCATATGTTCTTGCATGTCCCTGCATGTCTTCAGTAAGTACTGGCTCATTGCATTTTTCTATATGCTTGTTGTAGATGTTGGGCCCCCAGCACGCATTTTCCCTGTGCCGGAAAATAGGTCCAGAAATTGTAGGGCATGTCCTGCACATACACACCATAGAACTATGGGGGCATCCGGAATTACAGACCACTCCAGATGCGCGTCAGGAAATTACTTTTTAAGCACTGCTTGGCAGCCTTGGCCAGCTCCGTGGCAAGTGCCATTGGGTTCTGCCGCTGGTCCTTTAATGGCACATATGCATGGTGAGGCCTCTATTTACTGCGCCTGTGTCGGGAAGATGTCCCAAAGAAGGAGCATTTGGGGCGTCTCTCAGCTGCTGGGAGCACGCCCTCGGCCTTCCCTTTATGCTTATTCATATATGCATAGTGAGGCCTCTATTTACTGAGCCTGTGCAGGAATTATGTCCCATCGGAGACAGGCTGCTTCCCATGTATTTGCGATTCGGCCTGGACATATTCCCTGCACAGGCGCAGTAAATAGAGGCCTCATGTTAATTTGCATAGTGGGAGGGCCGAGGGGGTGCTCCCAGCGGCTGAGAGATGCCCCAAATGCTCCTAAGCCGGTCATTAGCATAGTGGCAATTAGGGACTATGGGCAGAATGCGGAGTAGAAGAAAGGAATTAACGGCAATTGACTTATAAGGCAAAGAGCTTCTGGGGCATATCAGCAGGTTAACTGGGCAGAATCTGCTGATTGTGCCACTTTAAATGTCGCACAGTGTTTGACAGGCCAAGTAATCATTGGCTTCTGGCCCTGTAAATCACACCTGTGGCCACAACAGCTCTCCCAGTGTTGTGGTGCACGAATGATGTCACTTTTGCGCTCACAGAGCTGGAAGAGAGAAGCAGAAGCCGGAGGTAAGCACAGCTGCCGCAGATCAGTTTCTTTATCTCCTCTGTTTCTACGGTCAGGAAACACTGATGATTTTCTGAAGCCTCTTGAAAGGCTTCCTGATTTAGTGTTTTCTGACTGTAAGAACGGACATGGGCACAAGGCCTGTGATTTGCTCTTATAGCCCCTTCCTTTCTGTTGATGTAGATCCTGTTTCAAGGACTATTTTGTACACAAGTTCCGAGCCATGCTGGGGAAGAACAGAGTTGTGTATCCAGGAGAGAAGGTAAGGGTGGCTGGAGGTGTAGTAGGTACCTAGTAACAACTGTTCTAGCTATCCATGTGTAGGCAAATTTGTCATAGAGATGAATATAGTGATGACTATACCTACAGGAACCCACAGTGATACTTAAAGGGGTGGTGTCACAAAGAAAACTAGGTCTATACTGATGCATTATGTTAAATATATTTTAAATGTACAAGCATTTCTGAAAAGTATAATTTTAATGATATAGTCACTAATCCCTCCCATGTGCTTCTTTGTCTTAATCTGTTGATCTTGGTTACAGCCCACTGGGTTTCCACTAAATTGGGTCTATCTCCTCATCTGTTCCATTAGTACTGGCAGTTGGCACATGGTATCATGGACCCTGACCAAGATGGGTTCTCCTTATGTGTGTTGGGCAATAAAAGACTTTATTGAAGTTTTTTTTATACAGCTTGTTGGGTATTCTTAGGGCCCTATTACACCAACAGATTATCTGACAGATTTTTGTAAGCCAAAGCCAGGAGCTCCCTAGGCTGTTCTTCTTTGACACATTTGCACAGCTTGAATAAAAACATTTTTTTTTTTTTTTACTAAAATAAAGACAAGCAGACACATTTGCAGTGACACCCAAAAAAGTGTGAAATCTAAAATGTCTATGTCATCCAGTGTTAACAACTTGTCTCTATTTAAGGTTCTCCTGGCTTATTCTGGTGGGCCTTCTTCAAGTGCCATGATCCATCAAGTCCAAGAGGTCAGAATTTTTAGTACTGTTTTTACATTATCTTTTATCACCACTAAATTCGTCCAGATTTATTACATCTATCTAATCATTAGCCAGTGTAGGTCACAGAAGGGAGGGTGTTTCGTCACAATGGGGGCGGCGGGCTTGCCCCAGTGTGCTGGGCCGGTGCTCAGGAAACAACCAGCACCAAGTGCGGGAACCGCATGGTGTTTAAAAAAAACGGACCATGCCACCGGGATCCTGGTGTCGAGCAGCTAAGTTTAAAAAAAAAAAAAAAAAAAAAAAAAAAGTAATGTACCCGATGGTATATTCACTTTAAAAACACATCTTAGTTTCATTCAGAACCAGATGTCATCTCTGTCTGCTATTGATGGGAATGGTGATTATTTTGTTAAATCTATCACTATCAGCAGGTTCCGGCCAGTGAACCTGCTGATATGAGCCAGCCTCTATTTACCTCCGGATTCCAGGGCTGTCATTTATTTTCCTGTGGGGCCCAGTATAGTGTAGTTCTTCGCTAATTGTTCATAAGCTAATTAGCTGTTCCGAAGCATTTGGGGCGTTCCCCATGCTCCCGGAGCACGAGCACGGCCGCCCTAGCCTGCCTCCTTCCGGCCCGCCTACTATGCATATTCATATATGCATAGTTAGTCTGCTTGTAACGGGCTGCTTCCTGCGCATGTGGCGTAACAAGCGGCCTGGCTATGCATATATGAATGTGCATAGTGGGCGGGCTGGGAGGAGGCAGGCTTGGGCGGCCATGCTGGTGCTCCGGGAACATGAGGAACACCCCAAATGCTCCAGAACAGCTAATTAGCTTATGAACAATTAACGAATGACTACGCTATACCGGACCCCACAGGAAAATAAATGACAGCCCTGGAATCCGGAGGTAAATAGCGGCTGGCACATATCCGCAGGTTCACTGGCCCGAACCTGCTGAACCTAAGGATTATATTGATGCAGAAACACCTGTTAATGTGCTGGTTCATAGTATCTCTGCAGACTTATTCCGAAACAAAAGAAACAGGTAGGGTCTGCGGTTCCACAACATGGGATGCACAGTCCTTGAGGGGTTCTGCACTCACCCAAGAGTTACCCAGAAAAGTAAGCGAAGGACAGCATCTTCTCAAAAATGTGTTATTTCTTTATTGTGCCTGATTGCATAGTAGTGTGCAATGTTTCAGCTCTTTATCTCAAGCCTTTTTCAAGTGTAAACTTATACAAAAAAGTTCCATCCTTGACTATCAGTTAAATTGTGAAGTAAAAAGGGTATTGATAGGGGTAAATATTCCCCTTAGATAAAAATATATAGAACCCTTTAAAAATCATATATTTGGGGGGCGTGGCCTGACTATGGAGGAGTGAGCACGCATCTTCTGTGGGCTCCCACCTCAGAGCACCAGACAGCTTATTAAGCACCCCAAGATTACCGAGCTTCACCCCAAATGGTCGGTGGCCGTAGGAGGACCAAGGCAGGCACACTTATACCTAAGCCCCGGCCCGCCCGGGGTAGCCTGGACCGGTTCTTTTCTCCCGCCGGTCGCGGCCTACCTGCAAGGCCTGAAGCCTCCACACTCCCCGGCTCTAGAGTAACGAGAGCGGCCGCCGCCGCAGCAGCAGCAGCCGCGGATCCGTCCGTGCCGGAACTGCAGTACACCCCCGCCGGTGTGAGGTGCCCCCCGGTGACGGCGGACATAGCGGTGAGAGCCCCGGCCCCGACAGCCCCCGCTCTGGCCCCCCCGAGCCCCGGCAACAGACAGACACAGGGCACAGCCAGGCTCACCTCCCGGCCCTCAGACGCGGCTTCCACAGCTCACCGGAGCCGACCGCTCGTCACTGCTGACACAGTGCCTCCTGGCCCCCACCTCGGAGAAGCGGTGCTCAGCTGCCTCCCCCGCACGGGTGCGCTGCTGACGGGCTCCTGTCTCAGGGACGTGACAGAGGCAGTGTCTCCTGGTCCCTACATTGTGGCTGCTGCACTCCTGGAGCCTCATTCTCTCCCAGCAGTGATTCCTGGTCCCAGCCTTAGTGCAGTGGTGTCCCCTCGTTCTGGACAGAGGACAGCAGAGGTGGCCATAAACCCTGCTTCCTATAGGGACATAGACTGTGCCTCCACATCAGGTCCTATCCTGGCAGCCACCATGTCTTCCCTGTCCCCTGCTGCACTTCCCTTCGCCTCCACTAGAGGCAGCGAGCCGCACCATCCTAGCTCTGCTGCATCAGTTAACCCCGTACAGGATGGCACAGAGTGGGATTGGAAAGAATATATGAAAATGCTGCCCACACGCTCGGACATGGAAAAATTTGTGGAACGCCTGGAAACCTCTTATAAGCAAGAGCTTACTTCTCTCAAGTCTGACGTGCATGCCTTGGAGGCAAAAGTTTCGGATATTGCTGCTGACCAGGTTTCCTTGACCACCACAGTGGATGATGTCCAGGCTACCCTTGCTATTCAGGAGAGGCAAATACGTCATCTTTATAGGCTTCATGAGGACGTGGAGAACCGCGGTAGGCGGAATAACATTCGCATTAGAGGACTTCCTGAAGCAACTGGAGCCGCTGATCTTGTCCCGTCCCTACAGGACTTGTTCGCATCTATCCTTAAGCGGCCGCCGGGGGCGGAGTTTGAGATTGACAGAGCTCACCGCACTCTGGGTCCTGTTTCTACTAATGTCAATCGGCCACGAGATGTCATTTGCAGGCTCCATCACTACAGAGTGAAAGAGGAAATTATGAGAGCGGTGCGCAACATGGACTTCGTGGATTTTGATGGGGCCCAATTGATTTTTCTTCAGGATCTCTCCAGAGCTACTCTAACACAAAGACGGGCCCTAAAACCCCTGCTGGAACTGCTAAGAGAGCGTGAAATTCAATACTCTTGGGGGTTTCCTTTCCAGCTGGTTGTCCGTAGAGGCGGGAGAAGATTTGAGTTACACACGCCTGAGGATTTGCCTGCCTTCTTGGTTGCACTGGATCTGCCGCAGATGACTCTGCCGGATTGGGATCCGGTCCCGCCGATAACACCGAACAGGTCATCTCGCCCTGTTGACTTGGCGGCTTCCGGGGACTGAGGACGCTTTGGAGGATAGTGGCCATGGCGTCTGGTTCTTTTGAGGTGCCTCACTGACGCGGGTTGTATCTTTGCCTGTTTCCTAATAATGCGTCAGACTTACTGCTTATTTGGTTATAATAACATGGCTGTATAGTTATGCCGGTTTCTATGTGTGCGGGTTCTGGGGGTGGGGGGTTGGGGCTCTTGGGGAGCTTGCTCAGGTATTTGTTTGTGGGGTGTTTCTTCATCTAGCATATCACATATAGTTGTTGAGTGCATTTATGGTATATACTTAGTTTACATTCTGGTGTTCTGTTACGGGCTTACAGACCTTCATCTGTCAGTCCGTCCCTCTCTAAACTAGACGCTTGACGCGTTGCTGTACCCAGTTGGGTCTGTCCTGGTAGTGTAGAACTACCTGGAATCGGAGGTTGTCTCTCTTGATAACCCCCTTTTTCTGGCTGCTGGTTCGGTCTTGCTCTTTTTTCCTAGACATATTCTCTTTGTCATCTCTTTCTTTTCTTCTTTTCTCTGCTCCCTCATATTCTTTTTCTACCTTTCTTCTTCTTTTCTCCCTCTGGGGCGGGGGGTGGTGGGGACATGGCGGGGGCGGACGTCAGACTTGCTTCCATTAATGTTAGGGGATTGAATGTCCCGCAGAAACGGTCTCAGATCCTCTACTCCATGCACAGACAGAAGGTACACATTCTGCTACTACAGGAGACCCACTTTCAGACTGCCCATGCTCCTCAGATGCGGCTCAATTACTACAATGTGTGGACACATGGTACTAATTCTGACGCCAAATCTAAAGGAGTCTCCATAGCACTGCACAAAACCTTGTCACATAAATTGCTTGATTCTCTGACGTGTCCTAAGGGGAGATATGCTTTCATTAAGATAGAGATCCAAGCACGGATTTATACTGTTGGAAATATTTACCTCCCTAATTCCCGTCAGGGCAGTACCCTGAGGGCTATTCTCCGAACGGCCTCTACATTTATAGAGGGCGTGTTGATTTTGGGAGGGGATTTCAACTTGGTGATGGACCCTTCCTTGGACACCTCCTCCGGCAAAACAGCGGTGCCACGCTCTGATTATGCGATTGCACGATCGGTCCTCGGTCTCCATAGCTTGGTGGATGTCTGGCGCATCCTTCATCCTAAGGATAAGGACTTCACACATTATTCAGATGCTCACCGTACTTATGGCAGACTGGATATGTTTTTTGTCGCTCAGTATGCCTTAACGTTTAACCCCACGGCTTCAATAGGCACTGCCTTGTGGTCCGATCATTCTCCCATATTTTTGTCATTGTCTTTGCCGGGGATCGTGCCTAGGGAATGGTCGTGGAGATTGAATGAATCGCTCCTCCGGGATGTGGTGTGTAGAGCGGCTGTTACTCAGACCATAACTGATTTCATTCATGATCACGCTGATGATGACACTGCCCTACCAATGCAATGGGAGGCCCTGAAGTGTGTTGTCAGGGGAACCTTGATTCAGCAGGGGGCTCGGATCAAAAAGGACAAAGGTGCTAAAATTGTTAAACTGGCTGGCAAAGTAGAGGCTTTATCTAGGGCACATAAACAAAATGCTACCGATGAAGCACTGACGGCATTGACGCTTGCTAGGGAACAATTGAAGGACCTCCTCAACAAGTCTTCCTCCTCTCAGCGGGAGCGCTATCGCAGCTTCCTTTACGAACATGCCAATAAGAGTGGTAAGACGCTGGCTAGACTGATTCACCCAAGGACACAGGTCACACACATTCCTAGCCTCCTTGACCACACTGGTACTGCCATACACAATCCCAGAGAGATATCTGATCTCTTTCGCTCCTATTTCTCATCTCTGTATAACATTAAAGGGCGCTACTCAGAGATGCCGGCAAAGGACTTGGAGGCTAGGATATCTGCATACCTGTCAGACACGAAGCTGCCTAGTATGTCTGCAGAGGTGGTCGAAGACTTGGAATCTCCTTTCTCTGAAAGTGAGCTCAGAGGAGCCATCACTGATGCGAAGGGTGGAAAAAGTCCGGGACCGGACGGCTTCACCGTTTGCTTCTTCAAAACATTTCGAGATCTGTTACTGCCACTTATGACTAGGTGCTTTAATAGTATTTCAGCAGCATGCCCATTCCCCCGCCAGTCATTGGAGGCACATGTGGTGGTTCTGCCCAAGCCGGGCCAGGATCCTAAATATTGTAAAAATTACCGTCCCATTTCACTCATTAACTGTGATCTCAAACTTTACTCCAAGATGCTGGCCAATCGTTTAAGTCTTTACATCCCCCGCCTCATCCATGCCGACCAGGTGGGATTTGTTCCGGGCAGGGAGGCAAGGGACAATACGCTAAGGACTCTCACTTTGATGTCTTGGGCCCGCCGTACGGGGTCCCCTTTGTGCCTACTTTCCATCGATGCAGAGAAGGCTTTTGATAGGGTACATTGGGGATTCCTGCGGCTGGTCCTGCGGGGAGTGGGACTCGGCCCGCTTTTAGTGGACAGAATCATGGCGTTGTACTCTGCTCCCTCGGCTCGAGTGCGGGCTAATGGTTTATTATCTAGCTCGTTTGAGATTCACAACGGTACACGTCAAGGTTGTCCCTTGTCTCCCATGCTTTACATTCTATCAATGGAACATTTGGCAGTAGCCCTCAGGCATAATCCTACGATCCGGGGTGTTGTGATTGGGCAGGACCACCACAAGCTTGCATTGTATGCGGACGATCTCCTGCTCTATATTTCATCCCCTACTACGTCTCTCCCCTCTATTCTGCAGGAGTTCCAGAAATTTGGTGACCTCAGTAATTTTAAGGTGAACTTGACTAAAACTGAGGGGCTTAATATCTCCATCCCCCAAGCTGTGTTTGATACGGTTAGAGCTTCTTTCCCTTTTCAGTGGCACACAGATTTTATTGTTTACTTGGGAATTAAGCTCCCGCCGGCCCTGAGTTCCCTTTTTGATCTGAACTATACGCCCATGCTGAACAGGGTCCTCTCAGATATGACATCCTACTTCCTGAAACCGACCTCGTGGTTTGGAAGGATGGCCATTGTGAAGATGGATATTCTTCCCAAGCTACTGTATGTTTTCCAAACTGTTCCTATCGTGGTCCCGGTGGCCTTCTTCAGGACTCTGCGCAGGGCTATTTCCAAATTTATCTGGGGAAACAACAAACCCAGGATTGCATACTCCACTCTTACTCAATCCCGGTTTACGGGTGGCATGGGTTTGCCTGATCTACGTCTCTATCATGAGGCAGCTGTCTTGCGCGGAGTCCTGGATTGGGTACATTACAGGGGCTCCAAGAGGTGGGTGGACTTGGACTTCTCGATCTGCCCGATTGCGCCCTCTCTCTTGCCCTGGATCACTTTGGGGGACCGTCGGTCCCTGGCAGGCCTGTCATTTTTTGCTCCGCATGTGTTGTGCATTTGGGATAAGTGGGTAACAAAACACAGATTGTCAGTGGTTCCGGGACCGCTCTCCCCGATACTACAAAACCCTTCATTCCAGCCGGGCCTGCAGACGCATAGATTCCTTTTGTGGGAAAGGTCCGCTTGCCCTAGAATTCGAGACTGTATGACTGGTGGAGCTATCTCCTCTCTGGTGACCCTTCAGGCTCAGTCTCCGGAGCGTCTGCTGTCCTGGCTGGAATATGGGCAGTTAGCCTCATTCGTACAGGCTCTTTTTCCCAGGGGTTCATACACCCCCACACTCACGGATTTTGACAACTTGGCTAATTCCGCCTCTCCTATCCTGCATTGCATATCCGTGCTGTATCAGATTTTGGTTACTATGGCTAATCCTGACAGAGCTCCTTTCTTTGATAAATGGGAACGCGACTTGGGTGTTCCTTGGGACGGTCAGTCTCTCCAGAAAACCTGTGAGCTTACTCATGGCATGTCCATGGCTGCTAAAGCTAAGGAGAAGAATTACAAAATCCTTTCACGGTGGTATTACTGCCCGGTCTCCTTGCACCTTATGTTCCCTGAGGTGTCCGACAGGTGCTGGCGCTGTCTTACTGAGACCGGTGACATGCTGCATATATGGTGGGCCTGCCCGGGTATCCGAGATTTTTGGGACAAGATCATTGTTATCTATAATGCTTATTCTGGAAAGACTGTCGTCAACTCCCCACAACTGACCCTGCTCTCGCAGATCCCAGGTTCTCTCGCTACAGTTAAAAAAGGAATTTTGAGACATTTTCTAACTGCAGCTAGAATGGTCATCCCCCGACATTGGAAAACACCCGTCATACCCTCGATAGCAGAATGGCTGAGTGAGCTACGGGAATTGGGTAGAATGGAAGAGTTGATAGCAGAGGTTCATGGGCAGTCTGATAAATTTGACAAGGTGTGGTTTCCATGGCGTTTGTTCATGGACTCTGAGGCCTTCCCTGCTCTTGTGCGTTGATGGTGGGAATCTCCGGCTATAATAGTTCTCTACTGGTGGTTACGCAGGGTTCTGGCGGCTGTCCTCCGTCTGTCCCCTCGCCTCTTTCCTGATCTTTTCTTTCTCTCTCTTTTTCTGCCTCCTCTTTTTTCTTCCTAAATTTTGCATCACTTTTATTGAAAGTATTATTTGGTTGCAGCGGCGCTACCGCGTTGGTGGTGCTTATGTTTAGAAATGTTAACATTTGGTTGATCTTTCTCTTACTCTTTTATATATATGTAAAATGAATGACACCATGCGACTTGCAGGTCGCCCTATACCAATGTTTGCTGGTTTTGTATTTACTGTATGCTGTGTGGTTGTCAATAAAATCAGATTACACATAAAAATCATATATTTTAGCAAATAACCAATTTTGCCAACTAACACATTGGGGGAATATGTATAGTCCGTGTGTGTGTGTGGGGGGGGGCAGGTTCTGTTCCCATCAGATTGATAATTGAAAGTGGCTTCACTCCATTATTTTTTTGGTATCTGGTAAGCCATTTCCATTGCTTTTGAATTGCTTACTTCTGCACCTACTGTGTGCCAACAAAATGCAGGCTTTACTATAAAAAAAATCCCCAGGTAATTCATTTTCGGTGGCTATTCAGGTTCTTTTAGGGAGATGTTGGGTTTCAGATTTTTTGGAGCTAAGTGCGGTGCACTAAAACATTGACGCACAACCTGGTAAAAAGAGACAGAAAAATGTTACGTTTATGTCCCTTAGTGAGTTGATTTCTTATATAAAACATCAATGAACTGGTTATTTCATTGTACAGTTTTTTTGGGGAGGGGAATATACATAGACATATATGTATATATCATTTATATAAGGTGTACAAACTGCTCTGAAAGAAACAATACGGAGGAACATCTCAGAGGATTTTTTGCTCCATGTCAAATGTAATAATTAATACTTTTTTAATGTCATATATAAAAATCATATAAGTTTTAAGGAGCTTGGAGCTGTGCTGGCATCTTTCTCTTCAAGCAGTCATACTGTAACAGCGTATTATTATTGTGCTTCATCTTTCTTGCTTAATTCACGCATTCTCTTTTCTGTGTGGGATTGGAACCTTGATTGTGTAATAGATGGAGGTTTACACTCTCTTAATATTATGTCTGCAGGGATATACTTTGCAGGTGTGATTTATGCTCCATTTGTGTCTTTTCAGGGCTTGGGGCGTGACACTCCAAAAAAGTTGCGTTTTATACCCGGTATCCTGTTCATTGATGGTGAGTGTAAAGAACTGAAGAGGCATGTGTTAACCTCCTCACTGTTTTCTATAAATCAATGTACAGTATATGTCTAGCCAGTTTGTATTTCACTAGCCAGTGTGGAGCTAGCTAAAGGATCTCATTACATCCACTGTATTGTGGGTCTCATCTCTGCTGCTGGTAGCTGTATATTTCTTATGTTTCTATTACTTGTGCAGTGACCTTTTTGTATTACTTGTTGTATTACAGAAGGTGCAGCGTGTGGTCAGAGTTGGAAGCAAAGGGAACAGAATGTTTCTGAAATTCAGCAGGTTTTGCAGAAAACCAATTTTCCTTTTCACATTGTGCCCTTGGAGCAGGTAAGACTTCATGAGCACATGAGGCGCAACTGTATGTCGGTTAGGAGATCAACACATATTTTTAAAAGAAACAAACACTTTTGCATATCCATCTATCATCTGAGGTACTCTGTTTCTACAGCTATTCTAAGGCCCTATTACACAGAGAGATTATCATTTTTCAAAAAAATTGTTATCACTTCAATTGAAGTGATAATTTTTCTGTATGTTTGCAGGCAATGTTCAATCTACTAATGAAAAATTTGTTTGTGTGGCGTAGATCGCATCTTTTGAGCTGACCATAAAATTGTTAACCGTTTGCTAATCGTTTACAAATCTTTCGGCGTGTGTACACATCGTTTGTTCGTAATCCTGATTGTTCGTATACCAGAGTGTACGAACGATTGTAATTGCGATCATAACTAACGACTATTGTTCTGTGTGTTATGTCGAGTGATGACAGGTCGTTCCCAAAAGCTCTTATTTGCAATCGTTTATCAGAGAAAACAAAAATTCGCTTTGTCTAATAAAACTCATGCCAGATTAGACAGCATCGCTAAAGGTGTGTATGCTATGCTCATTTGGTAGGCATCTGGAAATTGGCTGCACGGATATATGCATATCCATGCTGTCAGTTTTCCTTAAATACTTCTTGATGCAAAAAATTATATACGTTGAGGGAATTTACTAACACCAGCATCTCACACACCTGTCCCTGGTAAAATCACTGCAGCCGTATCATTCAGATTATTCATTAGGAGGTGTACACCACCGCAGTGTTTGCCCCGCAGGCCACACTTTTAAAAGTAGGCTAGTTCCCGAACAAACCTAAATTTGGTTACAATAAACCGGGCCCATAGCAGCCGCCACCTTTCAGTAATGACTGACTAAAGACATCACTGCGATGCTGGTCATTTAATGGTTTAGATGCCATGATCAATAATTTATTATTGCTTATAATAGACTGTAGGGGGGCTTATAAATTGCAGTAAAAATAAAAAAAAAATATATAAAGAAATATCAATTCCTTATTAAAAATTCAAATCGCCCATTTTCCAAAAAAACCCAACATATTTTGTATCACCACTTGTGATAAATACAGCATTTCTTTCTACTAGGGATGGTCTAAACCTGCTTCGGTTCGGGTTCGTACGAACCCGAACTCTCTGCAATGATTCCAGCTGCCTGGCGGCTCCGTGGAGAGGGTGGATACAGCGGGAGGACCGCTTGGAAAACTGGGATACAGCCATAGGCTGTATCCCAGGTTTGCAGGCAGTCCTCCCGCTGTATCCACCCGCTGCATGGAGCGGGCAGACAGCTGGAATCTGATGCAGAGCGTTCGGGTTCATCCGAACCTCGGAAGATTCGGACCATCTCTACTTTCTACTATAGTTATCTCTCCTTTCCTCCCCATACACAGGAAAATTTGGCACAATTGAGTTCCTGTGTTCTCTATGGGCAGTGGAGGGTTAAGCCAGTCAAATTGCCCTGGCAGCAGCATATTGGTTGGCTGCCTTTGAACTCTGTGCCGCTCCTTTCCAGGTGCCTGGAAAAGCTGGATCCAGTTTCCCAGGACTGGGTCCAGCTTTTCCAGGAACCCATCTCCCTGCCTTGACTAACTTACGTACAGGGCTGGAGACTCAGCCCTGTATATCAGTCAGTCAAGGCAGGCAGGGTCTGGGGACAAAGAGGAGTGCATGCTGTGGCTCAGTGTCACTTCAGCTTACAAGGAAAAATGCAATATTATAAGTCTGCAAATGGCCGTCAGCAAAGACAAAGTCATCTTTTGTTTTATCTCCCTATCACACTTCTGCCTGTGTCTGTAGCTCTGTACCTGGTATGGACCTGACTGATTCCCCTTAACCATGCACCCAATAACCGTGCAAAATAAAAAGGATAGCTCCTCAGTTACTGATAGATGGGTTGAAGACATCAGGCACCCCTGTTGATCAGATGTTCCATGCCTCATACTCAATAAACTTGTCTCTGTCTACTGTGTAGCGGTGGCAACCTGAGCTCCAGTTGCACATCACCACCACTATACAGTAAATGGAGACCAACTCTGTTCACTGTGTTTAACTTCACACAAAGTATGCAGAAAAAGAAGTGCCATCCAGCACCCATTCGGTTAAATGCTTGAGCTTTATTTTGTGAAGTCCACTAAATAAAGCTCAAGCCTTTAACTCAATGGGTGCTGGATCATCCTACTTCCTTTTAGGTGCACTGTGTAGTGTGGGAGGAGCGATCTAATTGCATCTAGTTTGATCCATTTGCCATAATGTATTGTCCCCTCAACTGTGAGTGTTACTTAAGTTAGTATTCATATTTGTCTGTAAACAAAAAATGGCTATTCACTGACAGCAATCAGAGTTTTTAAAAATGGTGAGAAACTGAAAGGGGAAAAATATATACAGTATATTACAAACTTGTATTCAGTGGTGAAGCTTTATTTCTCGCTTGTATCATTGGGGGACACAGTAGACTGTGGGTATAGCCTGGTGCAACTAGAAGGCGACACTAAGCAAAGAAAAGAGTGTTGGCTTTTCCCAGCCAGGCTATATCTTGCCTGCAGACACTGAGCGAATCAGTTTTAGCTTGGTGTCCATAGGAGACAGACACTCCTGCAGTCTTCTGCAGGTTTCTGCTCTTTTTTACTTGTCTCTCCTCTTCAGTGTGGTTGTTTTTTTCCTACTGTTTTCATCTCATTCCTGCCCTTTGTCCATTCCCATCCCATAGAATGGTCTCTTCATCACCTGACTGTAGTCTAACCTTAGTCTTGGGGACCTGATGGCCTATGTGGCATAGGTCTCCTACTACCTTGTTGCCTCCACCCACTTCACTTCTTGATCTCTGTACACCTGAATTTGGTAGTAGGTGTAGTCTTCCTATCTATGTTGGCTTCCCAATCACCATTCTCTTCAGGGTGCAGTATGTTAGCCGGTTGGTTGTGCAATGTTTTTTTTTTTCTTCTCCCCCCACTCCTGGGGGACTGCTTTAGGACCTCCCACAATCTGCTGTGTCCCCTTATTGATACAAGTGAGAAAATTGGATTTTGTGAGTACTCACCGTAAAATCCTTTTCTGGTTGAAGTTCCCACCCAGTTCTCTCTTTTACTGGGCCTTGAGCGTTTAAAGATTCTGCTGGAAGGTGTCCTTTCTTCCCAGTTAGACCATCAGCAGTTCTCATTCTAGATTTATTGTGTACCTTCTGTTGCTTATGTACAAACGGATTAGCTTAGTGCCTGCAGGTGGGTATAGCCTGGCTGGGAGGAGCCAACCCTTTTTTCTTTGCTTAGTGTCGCCTCCTAATGGCACCAGCCTATACCCACAGTCTGTGTCCCCCAATGAACTTCAACAAGAAAAGGATTTTACAGTGAGTACTCACAAAATCCCATTTTCCCTAAAATGTAAGTTGTAGTTACGGTGTACCAACTTCTAGCATTTCACGAGAAACTTTTTAATATGGCTGAGAACTTTCTATCATCCCTCCTTCTTTCATCCATAGGTTTTTACACTACCGCAATCTGTTCTACAGTCAGCTTCTCCAGGGAACCCTGAACACATAGGGAATTATAAGCGGGCAGTGAACAGCTTTCTTGGCCAGCAGAGGGCACATAAAGAAGATGAGCTATCAGGCACTGCTGGTGAGCTGGCACAACTTTGTGTTACGGAGTATGAATGCGGCAACACTTTGCCTAATGACGGCACATACAGCCATCCTCCAGTAGAGCTCACCTCTGCACTTATGGAAATGTTTAACTCTGCCAGGACTCTGACTGCGAAATTGGAGCTACTGCAATCTCTCCGGTGAGCTGCATGCTTTACTGCTTGTTGTATAGCATCTAATACCTGTGCATCAAATACTGAAGATTATGTCCATAATGTTATTACCAGCTATGGTGTAAGTGCTGAATCTGTAGTACTGCTTGGCATAGATCACCATATAGACTCTGTTCAAAGCTTTGCGGCCCAATAGGCAGTGTCATTCCTCAATACAAAAGCAGGAAATGTCATTTTAAAGATACAGTATCACTGTATTAATTCAGAATGTAAAGATTCTTTAACTCAGCAATGCTACCACCTACTGGCTCCTCCTGTTTGGGGAAATGTATATATGATACATTATAGAGACAGGAGAGTCTGATTTCTAAAATGTAAAGTGGCCGAGCCATTTCTACTTCACCCCATGTTTATCAATGGAAATGGCTAAAGATTCAAAGCTAAGGAGATAGATATATTTGGCTCATTATATATTATTATTTTATTTATTTTTATTTTCTTCTGAGCATCGTTGGCTGCCCAAGTTATGGACTTCACCAATGTGAGTTTCTCACCTCCATTTGTTTAGTGTTTGACATGCTATGCTCTCTTTGTCCCTTATGCCTGTTCTGTAGGAGTCACCTTATCCTACATGTGGCACGGACTTGTGGATACTCCAAGGTGATGAGCGGTGAGAGCTGCACACGTCTTGCTGTTCATCTGCTTGCTAACATATCTTTAGGACGTGGGGCGTTTCTACCATTGGACACGGTGAGAATCTTTAGTGCAGCCATAGGTGCTATACATCAGTGGTATGCAACTGTTTGAAGTATGTCATCACAATATCATGATTCTCTTGGCAGGGTTTCTCTGATGATCGCTATGGAGATGTTGTCATTGTCCGGCCCATGCGGGAATATTCCCTAAAAGAGATTTCCTTCTATAATAGGCTCTTCAATGTACAATCTGTCTTTATCCCCACAATGGAAACTAAGGTACAGATGAGTTTTTTTTTTGTTTGTTTTTTGAGCAGTAGAGTCTAAGGTCCCAGGATGGCTTCTCTTTCAGGGGAAGAGTGGCTAAGATTGCATGGTGGCTTTTTTCTGGAAGGTGGGAAGCTAAGTTAAAAGTCTTCTATAGGTGTGTTAGGGGAGCTAAGGTTACATGGTATGGCTTCTCCTGTAAGATGGGTGCAAAGGTTGCACAGTAGCTTTTCCTTAAAGGGGCGACCATAAGTCTCCTAGGTTTTTTTATTTTTCCCATGGATGCTTCTTCTAGAAGGCAGTTGGACTTAAAGGGTTACAGTGTGGCTTCTTCCAGGAGAGAATTGGAGAGTTAGGCTTGGTTCACACTGCATTTTTGCAGTCCATTTAACATATTTGTTTTGTGGTAAAAAATGGATGCAACTGTATGCAAGGTGGTTGACCTCCTTTTTCTGTATGTTAAAAGGTGAGCTTAGGATGCAGTGTACCTTTTTCTGGAAGGCTTTATATATAAATATGGCACAGTTTTTCACATTAATGGGTTTCAATGTATGTTTTAGGCTCCTGAAAACAGCAGCATCCAGCACCTCTCTGAGTCTTTTATCACCAAGCTGCAAGAAGACTTTCCATCTACAGTTAGCACTATGTACAGGTGGGTACACCTTAGTTTTATGATCAATCAGAACTAGTGCAAGTGAAATGTTGAAATATGGTGTGGGATGTTTGGAAAAATGAAAGTTATAATCTGTCCGGTTGCTATGACATTAAAGGGGTTATTAAGCGATAGAAACGCATGGCCACTTTCTTCCAGAGACAACACAACTCTTGTCTCCATTTCAGATGTGGTTTGCAAATAAGCTCCATTCACCTACACCCACTCTGGAGGCAAGAGTGGTGTCTCTGGAAGAAAGTGGCCATGTTTTTGTAGCGCTGGATAACCCCTTATAATTCTCTTCTTTCATTATATACAAAGAACATACAATGAATGGGTTTGGGAGATGTGTGTGTATTATCTGTTTTTTTATTTTAGGACCAGTGAGAAGCTAAATGTTTCCAAGAAAGAGCATGCAGAAGAGAATATCCAACAAGAAAAGTGTCTGATCTGCATGTGCAATTTGGACACACGTGTTGGTGAGGACTTTTGGATATTTTCATTTCTTAAACAAGACACAGACTATATTTACCCCTTGCTTTACTGATACTGTCCTTGTTGCAGCAAAAGTGATTTTCCTACTTATATTGTTTTTTTTGCCAATCTAGTATATTTATGGGGTGTTCTTGTGACAGGTGAAGCCTCTGCCTTTTGTGCTACACAAGTGTCTCAGAATCTCTCTCAAAGAAGGCCAAAGAATGACACAGAACCCACAAGAGACCTTGAGAAGCAATGTTGCAGCAGTGAACAGTGTTGTGAAAGATCTACGTCTTGTTCTAGCAGGTAAAATTTGTTTTTCTTGCTTTTTAAATGTATCTGCTGTACATCTGTCTTGTTTTAAACTTACAATAAATATATGTTGCTACTAGTGTTCCCAGGACACAAGACTTCATCCCTTTGTTATGCTACAGCTGCAGAGTGACAGTCAAGGATGTGGTAAGTGGATTATGTTTTCTAGAAGTAGACACCTGACACTTTGTAAAGCTCTGGTTGACTTTTTTGCAAACATTGGTGCATTGCTAATGAAAAACATTTATTTGGTTATTACGGAACATAATGGTATCCTCAATTACCTTCTTGAGTTATTGCCCATTAATGTTAATTGAGCTATTCACATTGATTAGTGGATTACGTGTATGCAGGAATGTGTCCCAGGAGGGTCACAGGAACCACTGAAAACCACAGAGGAGGGTCGGCACAGTCACAATCAAACCATTGCATGGTGGTGTGACTTAGTATTCTGTTTATTGCAATGTGTTTTGGTCTATTTTAGCAAAAAGAGGTTACAATGTGGTGCTTCTCTTTTCTGGGAGGTACCAGCGGTGAGGGTTGTGCTGATTCTATATAGCATCTGAATAGAAAAGTGGAGCCTTATACTCAGATTTGGACAGGATTTGAGGTGAGCACATTTATTTGCCTTCACTTTCCATAGAATACAGTGGGAAATTTTAATTACCTATTTCCCTCATTAATTAATCAAAATGGTGCATCCCAATGGGTGGAGAAGTGGCAAAATGCAAATCAGGGGGATAAGGAGCTATGTGGTAGGATTTCCCTGTGTATTATTTAGCCCAGCATAAAGAGGATATAGCGGTTTATAAGATCTTAATCAGCTAGAGGAGGGCATAACTGCTTGTAATTTGGTTCATCTGAGTGGCTCACTGCATAGTCCTAACCACCAGCACACCAACCACACAGAAGAAACTGTGAATTATACTCACCAATAATTCTCTTTCTACGAAGTCTCCACGACAGCACACCTGAGACTGCCTCCTCCTGATCAGGGACAGGAAAAACACCAGAGAGGTTAAAAACCCCACCCCTTCCTCCAAACACCAGTGTATTTTAAAGAAGAACACCGAGAAGGAAGACGTGAATTATAATATTAAATGAAAACCGTAACCAAGTGAATAGGGTGGGATGTTAGGGTGCTGTCGTGGAGACTTCTTAGAAAGAGAATTATCGGTGAATACAATTCACAGTTTCCCCCCTCGTCTCCACGACAGCACACCTGAGAACTAACAGAGAAACACATAGGGTGGGACAACAGCACTAAGGACTTTACGTCCAAAAGCCGTGTCATGAGCAGAAGAGACATCTAGACGATAATGCTTAGAGAAAGTGCAAATTTGTCCAGGTAGCTGCCCTACAAATTTGTTCAACTGAGGCTGAAGCCTTTTCTGCCCAAGAGGTGGACATTGCACGGGTAGAGTGGGCCCTAACTGAAATAGGGGGAGTCTGTTTCATGACATTATAGGCTTCAGATATAGCGAGGCGAATCCATCGGGAGATGGAGATCTTAGATGCTTTTTTCCCTTTGTTCACCCCTGCAAACTGGACAAAGAGATTCTTATCTACCCTCCAGGACTTGGTAGCTTCTATGTACTGTAGTACAGCCCTTCTAACATCCAAGTTATGAAAAGACCTTTCTTTTTCATTTTTTGGGTTAGGGCAGAAGGAGGGGACCACAATATCTTGGGACCTGTGAAATGATGTCACTACTTTAGGTAAAAAGTTAGGGTCTAATTTAAAGACTAGTTTGTCATCCAGAATTCTCAAGAAGGGTTCTTGAATGCTGAGGGCCTGGAGTTCACTTACTCTACGTGCCAACGTAATAGCTACCAGAAATATAGTTTTTAAGGTAAGTTGTCTGAGTGAGATGGAATCTATTGGTTCAAAGGGGGGGCTAGATAGACCAGACAGAACCGTATTGAGATTCCGTGGGGGATGAAAATTCTTGATTCTGGGTCTGATGCGTTCTGCCGCCCTCAGAAATCTAGTTACCCAGGAGATGTCACACAGCTTAGAATCGTATAGGGCACTTAGAGCAGATACTTGCACCTTCAGAGTACTTGGGGCAAGACCAAGATCCAAGCCTGATTGGAGGAAGTCTAGAATGAGTGGGATATCTGGAGAGTCAAGGGAGAATTTTGGACCACACCAGGAAGAATATTTTTTCCAGATTTTTAAATAAATTTTCTTGGTAGAGTCCTTGCGGCTGAGGAGAAGGGTGTCAATAACCTTTGTAGAGAATCCCTTCCTTTTTAGTATGGATTTTTCAGTATCCATGCTGATAGGTGCATCCTCTGGACTGAGGGATGATGGACCGGGCCTTGCATGAGAAGGTCTTGTTTTGCTGGAAACAATATGGGATCCTCTATCGCCAGGCTTTTTAGAAGAGGATACCACACTCTTTTTGGCCAAGCCGGTACTACCAGTATTAGCGTGGTCTTTTGAGACCTGAATTTTGCTAGCACTCGGGATATTAGTGGAATCGGAGGGAATGCATATAGAAGTCCCTGCGGCCACTGTTGATTTAACGCATCTATCCCTGCTGGAGAGTCCCTTGGATTGAGGGAGTAGAACCGTTTTACCTTTGCATTTTTCTTTGTTGCAAACAGGTCAAGTATCGGAAATCCCCATTTTACCTTTATCATGTCGAAGGCCCAAGGGGCTAGGGACCACTCCCCTGGGTCTATGGTCTGACAGCTTAGGAAGTCCGCTTCTAGGTTCCAAGACCCTTTTAGGTGAACCGCTTTGAGGGATATTAGGTTTTGTTCTGCCCACTCGAACATTTTCTGTGCTAGATCTTGGAGTGGACTGTGACGAGCCCCTCCTTGATGCTGAATAAATGCCACTGTCGTCACGTTGTCGGAATGTATCAGAACATGATGATTTTTTGTGAGATGTTTTGATGCTTTTAGTGCCTTCCATACCGCCATTAGCTCCCTAAAGTTTGAGGATCTTTCTTGAATCGACTGGCTCCATGTTCCTTGAAGCGACAGACCGGGTAGATGAGCTCCCCATCCTGTCGCACTTGTGTCGGTCGTTATCTCGATTAGGTCGGGTTGATGCCAGTGTACTCCCTTCTCTAGATTTTCCTTTAGAAGCCACCAACGAAGAGACAACTTCGTGTCTTTTGGAAGACAAATTGTTTTGTCGAGGGACGTTTGTTTCTTGTCCCACTTGGACAGGATTAACTTCTGGAGTGGCCTTGAGTGGAACTGGGCCCATGCCACCGACTGGATACAGGATGTCAGGTGACCCAGAACTGACATGGCTAGACGTATCGGGCAAGTTTTTTGAGATACAAACTTTCTTATGAGACTTTGAAGGTTTGATTGCTTCTCTGCTGGCAGGAAGGACATCTGGAGACGGGAGTTTAGCAGGGTCCCCAGGAAGACTTTTTCGTGACTGGGAGTTAGATTTGACTTTTCCATGTTCAGGATCCACCCCAGAGATTGAAGTAGTTGTAGGGTTCTCTGTAGGTGGGTCTGTAGGATAGACTCCGAGTCGGCAATCACCAGTATGTCGTCTAGGTATGGGATGATTACAATCGCTTCCTCTCTGAGAGTCGCCATCACTTCTATCATGACTTTTGAGAAGATTCTGGAAGCAGAGGAGAGACCAAATGGTAGACACACAAATCAGTAATGAAAAATCTGTTTGTTGACCTTTACTGCGAACCTGAGATACTGTTGGGATGTCGGATGTATGGGCAGATGGTAGTAGGCATCCTTTAGATCTATCGTTACCATGACTGCCCCTTTTTTTTTTATTAATTGTGATGCTGTTTTCACAGTTTCCATTTTGAATTTTCTGTAGGTCACAAATCTGTTCAGTGGCTTTAGATTGATGATCGTGCGTGATTTTCCATTTGGTTTTTGGATTGAGAACAGACTGGAGTAATGACCCTGACCTATCTGATTCTTTGGAACGGGACAAATTGCGCCTAGTCGGATAAGCTCTTGAACAGTCTGATGGCCCCGAGTTGTTAACACAAAACGAGAGGGGGGGGGGGAGAGTTGAACTCTATTATATAGCCTTGGTTGATTATTTGGGTTATCCATGTGTTTGGGATTAGAGCACTCCATGTAGGGCCAAAATGACGAAGTCTCCCCCCCCCCCCCCACCACCTGTATGGCGTCATTGTTTGGTAGCGGACTTATCTTGGTTGGGGTTAAAGAAAGCTTTTTCCCTTACCCCCCTTATTGTAGGACCAGCAACCTGTTTTACCCTTATTATTTTTCTGGGACTGGTCTGATCGTGATTGGCCAGGAAAGGAAGATTTAGTAGATTTAGGCTTATCTGTAGAAAGAACTTTCTTTCTATCCCCAGCCTTTTCTAGAATTTTGTCTAAGTCTGGACCAAAGACAAACTGACCGTGGAACGGGAGGGAACACAACTTATTTTTAGAAGCCATGTCCCCAGTCCAGGATTTCAGCCATACAACCCTTCTAGCAGAGTTAGCTAGGGCAGAAGCTCTGGCCGACATCTTAACTACTTCTGCTGATGCATCAGCCAGAGAGCTAGTAGCCATTTTAAGGACTGGTAGAGACTCTAATATCTTAGCTCTAGGAGTTTTGCCCTGGAGATGTATTTCTAGCTGGTCTAGCCATACAATTAGGGTTCTGGTTACGCAAGTAGATGCAACATTCGGCCTTAGCATAGTTGTTACTACTTCCCAAGTCTTTTTTAGGAGACTCTCAGCTTTACGATCCATGGGGTCCCGCAGCTGGGTAGCATCCTCGAATGGAATCGAGGTGTTTTTTGCAACCTTGGCCACTGGAATATCAATCATTGGTACTGTATCCCAATCTGTACTGTCCTTTTCTTCAAAGGGGTAACGTCTTTTTAACCCTTTGGGAAGGACAGAGCTTTTTTCTGGCTTAGCCCACTCGGATTTAATCATAGCATGAATATTTTCATGTACTGGGAAGGCAATAGGTTTACTGGAAGCAAGACCACCAAATATTTGATCTTGAATAGTTTTTGGCTTTTCCTCCTCTGTAATATTGAGGGTATCTCTAATTGCTTTGCTTAATTCCTGAGTGTCCTCTGGACTAAAATATTTCCTGGGGACAGTAGGTTCCTCCTCTACACACTCCCCTTCTTCCACATCAGAGGTAGGATTGTCACGGTCAGAATTATACAAATCTATAGCGAGATTATTATCTTCATCCTCAGAATCAGAAATAATAGGTTTCACACGTTTCCTTTTAGGAGGAGTGGAATGTTTTGTGGCAGATGGACCCGGTTTAGAAGCAAGTGCTGAACGAATCTCATTGCGAATCAAGGTCTTCATTTTTAATAACTGAGGCAGAACATCTGCTACACAGAGGATTATTGCCCACAGGATCCAAGTCTGTACCACATACTGCACACCTCTTTGAGGAAATAGGATTTTGTGCATTTGGATCCTTGCCATCCTAAAAAATAGGAGGAGAAGGATGAGCATATATAATATCCAATATCAGCAGTAAGGCTTGCTGAGGCCATACTCACGATCCGGACCGGTGATTCCCTGTCAGAAGCTGAAGTGGCAGGAGAGCTCATCTTGCTGCCTTGCTGCTGCAGGAAGGAGATCTGACACTTAGTGTATAGGAGCTCCCTTAGTGCTGTAAAATGGACTGCTTCTGACCCCTTGCTTGGACAGGAGTAGTGTTCATTCACTCAGCACTATTGCTGTTTGAATACTGGCGCCAAATAAACGCTCATGTGACCTGGTGCCGATCCGGAAGTGAATCGGCGTCCCCTTTGTGCTCCGGTCTCCTGCCGAAGCCGAACTTCCGGTTTTCGGCCGCGCATCGGAAGTGACGTTCCGCCGCAGCATGGACGTCACCAGACCTTGGAGGGTAGGCGTTAGCCCGACAATCGTAACCGGGACGAAGCAGGCCTATGCGGGCGTCCCCTGGATTCAGCGTGAGGCCTTCTGCAGGGGACGCTGAAAAGTGGAGCTGGGAAGCTGCAAATCAGCTACCAAGCAAGCGGTGGGACAGCCAGAGGAAGGGGAATGATCCGAATCTCGCCCGATCCTCTCCACCGTGAGTAATAATAAAAACGCCAGGACCACACAGAGCCCTAGCACCTCTCGGCTCCTGCTACTGAAAGGGACAGGAAAAACACTGGTGTTTGGAGGAAGGGGTGGGGTTTTTAACCTCTCTGGTGTTTTTCCTGTCCCTGATCAGGAGGAGGCAGTCTCAGGTGTGCTGTCGTGAAAATGAGGGGGGAAAGCTATATTTACTCCTGTTGCTTCAGCTTGTAGCCTCTTCTCCGTAATACACAGGACTCCTACGTCATGCATTGCTGCTAATTAACTAACATCCAGCATGAAGACAGTACAGATCTCCAATGTTAACATTCTGTACACTCTTGCGTAGCTTTTAAAATAGTGAGAATTGTTACTTAGTGAGGAAATTCCTTAAAAATGTGTGTATTTATATATACACACACCCATACATGCACTGTTTTCTTGAGATTTCCTAGGAGGTGATGGGTCCTTTTTAAATGTAAAAGTCAAAAGGCACACATCCTCTAATTCAGGAATGGATTTGAAAATGGGATAGATCCCAGTCTTTCCTTGAAATGTTCTCTGTTTATAGTCTGTTCCTGGCTTTGGCTTTAAAGATCTGTCAGATAAATCTGTCTGTGTAAATGCACCCTTAGCTTTGGCTGTCCAGGCATGATGGGAATTGTAGTTTTGTAACCGCTGGTGGGCCTGAGTTTGACACCTGTGCTTTAATTGGTGAGTGATAATTAAAAAATAAATAAATATATAAAATAGCTCCTGTATCAGACCTTTGGTATCTTTATCAATGACAATAACTAGCTATGATCCACTTATACATACACAACCATGAAGTAAAATGTCTTATGTTGGTGTGCCCCAAAATTTTCCACTTTTTCTAGCTGGGATAAGTTTTTAGAGTAGTGACACTTTGTGGTTCTCATTGGAAGTGAAAGTGTTAAAACGTTCTCTGCTTTGGAAACACCTTTTTTATTAGAACAGTTTTTACAATAACCTCAAATATGTTAACAATTAAATATGTATGCATGGACTTTCAGTTATGCTAGGAGTGCAGTTCCCATTATACCTACAGCAGTCACCAGCATATCTACAGTTTAGAGGTGAAACTACTATATATTCCTTAAGCAGTTTTATTTACATTATTAGGGTGTGTTCACACTAAGTAAAATCGGCAGAATTCCACGGTGAATCCCTCCTGCCTCAGTGTCTCGATGGGAGGGCTTACGTGCCTCCACTCCTGCCCCTCACCGTGCAAAGAATTGTCATGAATTTGCATGTACAGGATCCACAGCAGATTTAAAGTTGCAGATTCAAAGAAAATTCACAGCTTCAAATCAGGGCCATCAAATCTGCTGCAGGTCCTGAACATGTAAACACACTCTTAGGGAATGTTCACACAGCACTGAAATGCTGCAGATTTCCTATTTAACATCAGAGTCAAATCTGCATCTGTAGCGTTTCAGTCCTGTGTGAACATAAAATCTTTATTACTTTTCACATTCTAACCAGTTTCTCTTATTCCTTTCCTCTTGTACCAGACATCAGTGAGTACCTTTCCTCCATATGTCCTACAGGAGGCCAAGCTCAGGAGCCGCAGGTAAGTGCCGCCAACTTCTTTTCTGTAGACCACTGTCTGAGAAATAATGGGATCTACAATGTTACTGTGAATATCTGCACATTAAACAAATGAAGGATCTTTATTTCTAGAGCTTTAGCCAAGTGACATGACTGTTCCCATAGCTGCTGGACATTGGCTGAATACAGGATCTATTGTAATAATTAAGATTGTAACAGTGTCTCTCCTGTGGCACATGTGTAGGCTTTTCCCTACTGTGACACTGATGTCCTATCTGGCATTATGCAGGGTTTTTTTTTGTGTGGAAGAGCAGACTGTGATGGGGCAGAGATATTGAACTTATCAGCCTTTTATTTGTCTTTCCCATATCTGTTGTTTAGGTTGGAGATAAGAAACGAGATACAGGAATTTCTGCTGGATTAAAGCTTTGAGGACATGTGACAAGATCTCATATGTAATATAAAGGTCCCAACCATTGGCAAGAGGCACCACAGGCCAACATTTTTATTTTTTAATTAGATATTTATTTATAAAAAATAAACTGTTTTTATCATGTTCTGTGCTACTATAAAATAAAGAAAACTTTACATAAAAAAATCTCTGTAGTGCAGAGAGACCCTTTTAAAATATATGGTATCATTATATAGATGGATATAAAACAAAAAAATCTGGCTCTGTATACTATGGCAATCAATATGTATGTTTACTTATAAAAGAATCCTCTGAAAATTGAATAAGATGTTTTACATAAATTGTGGACTAGTTCCACTACAAAACTGTGATGTGACATTTTGTAAGGTTAGGTCATCAATATAAGATTGGCTAGCTGCTGCGGTGCTTGTACTAGTGTTGTAGCCTTAATGTTTCCATGGCCTGCAGGCCTTCTCATTCCTTGTGAATGTCCTATTTTCACAAAATGATTAAAATGTGTCATAAAAGTTTACTAAACACTCAGCCAACAATGCACAATCTGCGGTTGCTTGTGAGGGAAGGTCAAAAACAATGTGAAATATCATTTTTGTCTTAGAGAGGTAAGGGCAGACTAGATGGGTCATGTAGTCTTTTCTGCAGTCTATTACCACCTAGTGGTAGCAAAAGGGTATGTGGAAGAAACTAGAGATCATGCATTATAACTTTATCAAGTAAATTAGAAAAACATGCATTTATTCTGCAAACAACATACAGTGCTGACTAAGGGTCCATTTACACAGAAAGATTATCTGACAGATTTGAAGCCAAAGCCAGAAATGGATTTGAAAAGAGGAGAAATCTCAAGCTTTCCTTTATGACCTGATCTATGTTTCTGGCTTTGGCTTCAAATGTTTGGCAGAATCTCTCTGTAAATGGACCCTAAGTTTCTCTGCTGGGTTGAATTGACAAAACAATGACCACAAAATGTAGTTTATTTCACAGATGCCATGTTTAATAATAAAAAAAACAAGTAACTCAAAGTTACTTGATTTGATTTTGTTCAGGAAAGCAGAAAATGAACCTGCCTGGGTGGTGTCCTGCTCAGTGATATTGCACATCAGGGGGTCCTCTTTGGTGTGTAGCTATGAGGGGAAGCACAGACTGGTCCCCTCCAATTAGTGTATGGCAGACATCCACCAAGGCATTCTCCACAGTGAATAAAATAAAGTTTACAGTATATAAATAGCTTGTCACAAGTCATTCCAGAACTTCAGTCAAAAGTTCCAAATGTCAACTTTAATAAAAATCAGTCTTAAGAAGAACTTTTTCCCCAGCAAGATCCTTGCAGTACGACACAGGATCTCCTAATATTAAGCAGCAATACAAGATGTAGTAATGTAGATGAGGGCTGTTCGGAGATTTTCTTAGGACTGTCATAAGGCAGCATCTCACACTTAGGCTCTCTGCCCTCTTGATGGTGGCAGCAGGAGACTGCATCAGTGTTTGAGGTTCTGAGTTTAGGAAGAAATGTTGACCAAGGCTTTTCAGACTTCACCTGTTGCCTTCTTTGCATTGGACTGGTAGTGTCGACATTCTGCACTTAATCAAATAAATAAAATTTTCCTTCCATGGAGCAGGTTATGCTCCTCCTACTTCATGTCACATTCCTCTTCATTCATGTATTTAATCCAGTAAACACCATACTTAGTCCTTCTCTACTGTCCACTTGATCATGGTTTCTGGAGATCGGTATAAGAAGATAAGCTTGGCATATAGTTCTTCTTCCAACTCCAGCTCTCCGCGTTCCCGCACCACATAGATATCCTGACAAAGCTTTAGAATCTTATCTACGCAAGGCAGCTCCTCAAACATAATAGAATGGGAAATTTCGCTGAAGAAACCACGCACAAACTTGCCAATTACCAGGACAATTGAAACGTACAGACCCATAATCCTGCAGAAGACAAAAGGGTGAATGTTTACTATGTATTTTAAGGCAATAAGAAAAATAAAGAATTGATCCACAGTATGCATAATAGAGCCCCTTAAAGGGTAGTTGGTTAAATGCACAACACAGGGTTGTATCATGAAAGTACAATATCTGCATTCTATAGACACAGATTAACTTTATATTTCGATTATGACTGACTGTGTGCAGACCATGAAGTACGGTTACATTGCAATGATGGCGCAGGCAATGAAAAATCTTAAGTCCAAAGCACTTCTATTGAGCCAGCTCAAAACCATAACAAACAAAAAGAAGAGGGTAGCAAAGTTACCAGCTCCTTGTCCCAAGAGCCACAACAGTCCAGTCCATGCAATGTAACAGCATCCCAGGAGGCGGTTTAGAAAAAAACAATAGTTATTGTAACTTTGTTTGTGCCATGAAATAACTTATTTCTACACCGCCTTCTAGGATGCTGTAAGCAATGGATTGCCATTACAGCTATGTATTACTTGACAGAAAACCTATGGGCAGAGTATAAATGGGAAACAGTGGCAGAAAGTAATACAATTTAATAGTGCTGGGCAATTAATCAAATTCATTCAATTAACTCGCCCTTAGGACGGCTATTAAAATTTTTGCGAAAAACGGGAATTCAATTTTTGTCTCCTGTTCTGTCCCACTCATTTTGTTTTTGAGGAGTGTGCAGTCGACAGTGCAGGAATTGACAATCCTGAAAAAAAAAAAAAAATCCAAGTAGCAAAAATTTCAACATTGTGTGACTATAGCCTTTCTGTAGAGATGTGTCACAGCCTCGGAGCTTACCGGGGATGAGATGTGAAGGACTTGATTCCGCGCTGAACGGCATTCGACACGATTATCGTAGATGTTAATATTTATTGTCTCATAAAAACAACACGTTTCAGGGTCTGTGCCCCTTTCTCAAGTTAAGAGACCATTTGTACTATAGCCTTTCTGTGTCTACAATTCACCCCCGGTTTTGGTTGCAAAATACTGAGCAAAAATACTGTGTGGGAACATAGCCTTAAACAGTTGTTTTTTTGTGGACCAAAAAAAATATCCTACAAAACTGTAGTTACACAAAGATGGGGGTGTGGTGAAGACAACAGAATCCACTCCACCAGAGCCACTTTAAAACAGCCTGTTAATGTTGCTTTATTATCCCTTGTTAGGCCGTGTTCACACAATGTAAGTTCCGCAGTAATCACGGCCATGATTAGTATGAACCTTACGTTGTGCTGCAGACTGAAGGAATCCCGGCTGGAGTGTTTACACACAGTATACACTCCGTCCGGGATCTCTAGTGGCGCCGCAAGAAATTGACATGTCAGTTTTCTCCGGCTGCAGAAAACCCTGTCAGTGCACACTATGGAGCGTCTCATACAGCGTCTGAACATAGCCTAAGGCTGCATTACACTTACCCATATCCAGCTAGGAAGCCAAGGCTTGGGGGACTGACTTTGTCATTAAATATAACCATTGGGAGGATGTTGCAGTCTTTCTTGCAGTCCTCCAGATTGATCACCCACCACTCAACATAGCTGTTGCTGGAGTTGCCATCACTTATTCGTTGACGATTCAAATGCACCGTAACATTGAGGTAACTTTCTTCCTCATCTAAGCAAAGAAAAGAATTGGATTTACTTGTTAGAACTGCAGAGTGAGTGAGGCTGCAGACAAAGACCCAGATTTACTAACTAAAAAAATGGTGTACATGTCTTGGACTGTGTGTGTGTGTATTATACATAATATGCAAATTTCTTTTCTGTGTTTTGGCAAATGAAAAATTCAATTACCAACTCCCAGCTAGCAAAGGCTAAAATCATGTAATCACCTAGTATTTCTTACACATCCCAAAAGGTTTTTACCAACTGGTAAGGTTATGCCCCAGGACCATGGCCTTTCATTAGAATAAAGTGGTGGGTTGTGTATGCATACTGTTACTCTATTCAATTTCTATGGGAACCTTGGAAACATCCAAAAGTATGTATGTGCAGCCTTCTGCTTGCCCCACAGACAGAAAACACATTTTATTTTCGAAGTAGGAGTTGTTTTCTGGCATATGGGGGTTTGTCCCTGCTTAGCCACTGCCACTTGCCATCTTCCAAAAGATTTTCATCCCTAGGTTCAATCCTACTTGAATCTCAGGTTAACATGCAATACCTGGATGTGAAGAGGTCTGTTCTCACCTATTTAGAAAGGTATTTGCTTACTGACTAGATGGATTCACACTACAATTATGTATAAAAAGTGGATTTAAATCTCTGCTTTCTGCTGGCTTTGGCTTAAAAACTGGAGCAGTTTTACAAAAAGCTGCCATTTGTGAGAACAGCCTAACACGTAGCAATGTTTCAGCTATTCCAGCAATTCTTGAATGGCTGAAATATTGCAGGAATCTTTTCTCTTTCTTATATGTTCAGACTGCAGGTCAAAACAAATACCTGTTAGGATCCTCCTCTCACTATTTTATCAACAACTCATTGGATCAGCAAGTCTGTCCACCTGTCATGTTATCAGGTGCTACACACCAAAGATTGGACTTATTTCTATAAATGATCTGTTTGCGATGTAATACCTGGCTGCAGCTGTTTCACAGGATTTGCCTCTGGTCCATTTGGAGCTCGTATGTACTTTGGAAACAAGTGTGGGACAGAGCTGCAAAGTTAAGTGTAAATGATAAATTATTGTAATCAAACACTGTGCATTCACTTTCATTCAGTAGCAGTGAGTGTGCACTTACACTGGGTCAACTCGCGTGCCTTCTAGGAGGTCTGCCAGCTGCATGCGCACTTCACTTCCTGTCTCCAGATCCTTAGTATGTTTTTCTGATGTGTGCTCAACAGTGCCCCCCTTTGCCAAATCCCTAAAATACACAAAATTTGCAATGGATTTACCGTTCTACACTTTGAGTCAGGAAGTGTGATGGTGAAAATGTAATAGTGTAATAAAAAAAATTATCGGTTTATTTAAATAAAGTATTTCTTTCTAATCTTCCATTTTATGGTCTATATTTTAAAAGTATCCCGTTAAAAGTAAATGAAGCTAATACTTCCTGATCTGTAAGAGGAGGCTGTGGCAAAGTTAGTACAGCATTACAGAGAAAGGTGACACCAGTAGATAGAGGAGACAACACAAAGCTCAAAACTCACTCTCTGCGGAATGACCTCTTCAAAAGGTCACCGACAACCTCAAACAGCGATCCATAGTATCTGTGACGTCACAGAGGATTCTCACTCAGGACTACTCTTGCAAGTGCTATACGCGCCACCAGCCGGGGCGCTCGTCTTGCGAACCAAAAGGACTCTTACCATTTGTGGAAACAAGAGGAACTTACTCCATCGATACCTACTCCATTGACGTGAAGGACTACAACTCTAAGCATACCCGCACAAACGGACTAGGTAGGTGTCTACGCTTATGCAATACTAAGTGCTAAGAAATTTGCTTTACTAGTATATACCTTCTATGTAGCGCGGCACAACACTTTTTCTTATGTTTAAAATACTTATAGCAAGTGGGAGCAGAAGCCACTGGTTGTAGCACGCAGCAACACGGACACTAATTACAATTAGTGTATCTTTGTATCAGGAGCGCGGTTGTTTTACTTTGTATCTGCATTTAAAAGTCCAATACAGCCATGACCTTAGCTTATACACGAAAAACCTACTGACAGTTCCATTTTAAGAGTAAGACAGTAACACCCAGTTTGGCAATATTTAATCTTACAGTTTTGTAATCTTAAGTAGAAATACTGGATTTTTACATTCAATAACAGTGACCATTTTTGCAAAAGTGACAAGAAGTGCAGCCCTAGTAGTTGTCCTCTCTGAATTACATTTACGGAAACTAAACGGTGAGGTGATATAATAGTACACCGTTCATCTCTACATCTGTAATGTAGAGATGAACGTTTGCTTTCTAACCATATGTACAATTTTCCTGTTTTGGTGAAAATCTAACTTTGCAGGAAATTAGAAAAAAAATGAAAAATAGTAAAGACACTAAAGGAATAACTGTTCACATATCTATGAAATACCTCTGGAAATCCCAGGTAAATCGAAGTGTAACGGCAGATGATCCAGTCTTGAGCTCCTTCTTCATCTGCTCTCTGCTCGGTGGACTGATCCCCCATACAGAGCCAGAGTTTCCCTCTATTTGTGCAGTCACTATGTCCTCATAACTGTACAGGGTAATGAACTGCATGGCAGTCTGAGGGAACACAGGAGATGGTCACAAATTACAGGTATATTGATCCATAGAATAATAAAAACAGTAAATATTGTCATCACGTCATGCAAGCATTAAAGGGGTATTCCCCCCCAAGAGCTTGCCGCGGACGTTCGCGCGCGGGGGGGGGGGGGGGCGGAGCTTGCCGGAGGAACGGGGGTCGTACATTGCTACGGGGGTTGGTGTGCCGCGGGTGAGGCTATGCCGCGGGTGAGTGAGGGATGCCACGGGTGGTGGGGCGGGGGGCTGTGTGCTGCGGGTGAGTGCTGGACGGTGCGCTGGGAGGCTCTGGACATAGGGGGTGAGCTCTGGGCTGGGGGTGACCGGGTGGCTGCTGTTAGAGAGGGAGACAGTGACAGCTGCGCTGATGACTGTCTCCCTCTCTTCACAGCAGCCACCCCATCAGTGTTCTCAGTCACTTCACTGTGCTGGGACTGAGGACACGTGATGCCGTCTCGAAGGTCGGGGCCAGGAGCAGGGAGCGTGTTGGGTTGGACTGAGGTCTGATGATTCTATGCAATCCGTGGGGGGTGAATGCAGCTGGATAACAGCAAAACTGTGCAGAATCCTTAATACATTGATATTGGAAAGATGGAAAGCTACGGGTGGGCAACATATTAATGCAAAAATAATTTTGGGGGGAATACCCCCTTTAACTGCTTACCGGCTGCCTATCAAATTCACTGGTGAGCTTCTCATATTCCTGAGGAGTAAAGGGCTGGATAGATTGTTGCTGAGCGCTCATGGTAAAGAGGGGCTGTGGAGAGAAGTTCAGAAAATATTTTAGTGTACTCTATAAGGTCCATTGTGCCCAGAGTAGATTCAGTGTTATCATTAGAGATGAGCGAGCATGCTAGTCCGAGCTTGGTACTCGTTCGAGTATTAGGGTACTCGATAGTATTCGTTACTCAGACGAGCATCTCGCCATACTCGAGACAATGGCATCTTTCTCTTCCTGGATGTTTGGCGGCTTTTTCTCAGCCAATTATCATGCAGGAGAGTCTTTGGGACCTGCTAGCATCACGTGGAAACCCTACATGTCGATAGCAGTGATTGGCTGACCAGATCAGATGACCTGGGCATATAAGAATCAGGTCCCGCGATGCTCGCTTCAGATGCAGGCTGGATGTGCTTAGGGAAAGAGCTGCTGTCTGTCAGGGAGAGTGTTAGGGTGGGGAAAATAGTGTCTGTTAGGCAGGAATCATCCACAAAGAACCCAACAGTCCTTCTAAGGTCTACAACTACATTTTTTTTTACCTCCTTGTCGCTGCTGGCTGGGACTTGTAGTGCAGCTACCGCCATCTTGGCTGCACACTGTGCAGCACGTGGTCCATATAGACCCTAAAGACATTTCCCAAAGTCCTCTCTGTACTCGTTTTTGCTGCTGTACCTTGGCTTGCTGGGATCTGTAGTGCAGCTACACCTATCCTGGCTGTGCAGTGTAACAGGTGCTCTAAAACAAACCGTACCTGGTAAACACAGACTCCATAGACTACACCAAAAGTCCTCCCAGTTGCACCTAGTTGGGTGCTTTCCTAACACGTGCCATCACATGTGCCTTGCCCATCTTTGTCTGGGTCAGCAAAATTGTATTGAGGGCCATTACCCGGCTGTTGCCCATAATTTGGTGTATACATTCTGCCCCTGCTATTTCCTGTCCATTTCCGTGTTGTTTCCATCATTTTCTGAGGTTTCCAGGCAATCTTCCCTGTGCAGAACTTTGGTCCTCTGCAAAAATGCTTGAGTTTCCCATTGACTTCAATGGGGTTCGTTACTTGAAACCAGCACCCGAGCATCGGGAAATATTCGTCCTGAGTATCGGACGAATCATCCCCTTCTAAAATACTAAAGAAAGATTACCAAAGCCACCAAAGTACTACAAATAGAAGATAGTATGTCAGAGGTAAGTCTTTTTTCTGATTTTCATATATACATTGTTTATGTTTTCTTTAGGTGCCTAGTAATAAGTGGATGATGTGATGATTAATGGACTGTTTGCCTACATACATGACATAATAATGTGTGACTGTTCATCTGAAAAGGGCTTGTACATAAGCTGAAACGCATCCTGTGTTGATTGTATTCTCTTTCATGTGCTAATAAACCACAAGCATATTATAAGAAAGTGAGTGTTGGGATTCATGTATTACTAGCACCACAACCTATGCAAACCCGCGTGTTTTATTGGATTACAACAGGAAGTTAGAAGGTGCATGGAATGAAAAGTTGTCAAATACAATTCTCCATTGAATTACATTCACTTCTCTTCCAGACCCTTGCAGTCCTCTGATTTCCAGTGCTATATACACCTGCTTGTTTTGCATACCTCATATCCTCCCAGCTTGAAGGTTACAGTCACATCAATAGGATGGTTGACAACTCCCACAACAGAGCGCACCAAAGACATGAAGAGCAAGGGAAACCAAATGATGCAGATGAGGAAAACAATGATTAGACCACCCATGCCGTACTTCACCATCTTCTTTTTCTTCTGTCCTTTAGGTTGCGGGTATTTCTGAAACAACAAATTGTCGATAAGTTTTATATGTTACTGTGTGTGTCACTAGAAATCTAATACAGAGTTTCGCTGTAATTTGTTTAAATATGTTTGTGTGCCCATGAAATTCTGTTGCTCAAAATAAACAAGTAACATTTCAAATTGTCTTGGTTGAGGCTGTGTTCACACATGATGTTTACTTTGTGTTAATAATGTATTTATGCTGAGATTTTGACATTATTTTGATTTTTGCCACAATTTAATCAAAATAGCATAAAAAATTGCACTATTTACCAATATTGCACAATTTGCAGCAAAAGACATCATTTACGCAAAATAAATGCCACGTGTGAACGCAGCCTGACAATGTACCCCTTTGTGTAGGTGTTTCAATGCTTATGGACAACAACCCCTGTTTAGTATGATTGTACAGTTATATTCTCTTCCATCTGTCCCCTACATCTTGCAAACCTGCTAAATGTATGTGGCTTAAAAAAACCAAATTGGTTAACACCAGTGCTTCTCAACTCAAGTTCTCAAGTACTTCCAACAGGTCATAATTCGAGGATATCCCATACACAGGACACCTGATGCATGAACTGGAATATATCACCTGTACAAAAAGTAAGAAAATCTTTAAAACATGACCTGTTGGGGACTGGAGCTGAGAAACACTGCTGTACACTACACACCCTTTAATTCAATAATCCAGCACTCAAACCAGTAGCTACACAAAGCTCCAAAATAGTCATTATAACATTACAAGTACTGAAAGCAGAGGCAGCATTAATATAACAGGTGCTTATTATCAGCGAGACATATCACTCAATTTAATCCCAAGCAATAAACTGCAAGGTATATTCCAGTACTGTCAAAAAGTAAAGGTCCTTTACCAATTATGCACTTAGACTGAACATTGTGACTCATAGTAACATCAGTTTAACAATGAAACAGATTTTCCTCTGCTATAAAAAGGGTGTGACTGCAAAAGCAAAAGCGACTTTCCGTTCTTTGAAAGTGCAACTAAACCTATACAACGTGAGTTGCACAATCTCAAATTGATGTCTTGTTAGCATGACTCCAGGAGGAAAAGGAAAAAAAAGTTGACATTGGTTTCACACACCAAAGCCAGAAGTGGATCAAACAACATGGAAAATATAAAGGAGCACTTTTACTTCTCTTTCCTATTGGAGCCACATCTGGTTTTGGCACAATAACTGCAGTGGCAGTTTTCCCAAAAAATTGCCATGTGCAAAACCAGCATGATAGAAATTAGACAGCTCCAGCTAGAACTCCAAATTCCTTCAGGAATGGTGACAATAAGCCATAAACTGGTGTCAGCAACCTGTGATTAGTCAGAGTAATTATAGGCAGCCAGGGGTCACACCTTCATCTGCACTCATATTACAGGAATTGAGATAATTATACCTTCTGCCCATCTGAGTAATGCAATAGAACTTATCTTTTTTTTTTATAATTAGTGTTGCTTAACTAGGGAAAAAATGTTAGACTGTGATCACTATAAAGTGTAACTTTACACAAGTAAGTAGTTTATGTTATGCCCCAGTTAGTGCACTGCTGATCATATGACCAATAGTCAGCTGCAGAAAAGTAGAAGCACTTCATAGGGCAGACTTCTGGCAAAAATGTACCACGCTTTGCATCCCTAAATAGTTATGCTCCCCTAGGGCTGGTATGCTCAGGGCGCAACACGCGCAACACCTATATTCATTTTAGAACAACTACAGCCTCTTGAAGTGGGAAAGCTTTGATTACCGTATTTTTCGGACTATAAGGCGCACCGGATTATAAGGCGCATTATCAACGAGCGCCTGCTAAAGTGTCTAGGTTTATATATAAGGCGCATTGAATTATAAGGCGCACTGGATTATAAGGCGCATTATCAACGAGCACCTGCTAAAGTGTCTAGGTTCATATATAAGGCGCACTGGATTATAAGGCGCACCGGATTATAAGGCGCACTGCATTAAATTAAACACAGCTCAGACCGTAAGACAAACTTTATTCAACCCTTTCACAATAGCTGCTCTATTTCCATGCTCTACTGCATGACTTATAGCTTTAATCTTAAAATCTGCATCATAAGCATGTCTCTTAACAGGGGGCATTTTTGGAGTAGTATGTATAATAATGGCTGAAACACAGATATTCAAGAGGCTCCTGCACACAGAGCTGGTCATATCACCGCACTCAGTGAGGCTCCTGTGTGCTATGGCACACTGAGGCAGACAGGATTCCGTGGTGGAGACTTACTCAGTTTGAACTTTAACTCAAGTGAAGTAATAATTCACATATAAGGCGCATCGGACTATAAGGCGCACTTTCGATTTCTAAGAAAATCATAGTAATTTATGTGCGCCTTATAGTCCGAAAAATACGGTACATTTTGGACAATGCGTATGTGAAGGAAAACTAGAGAATCTTGAGATATGCTTTATTACATTAAGATCAATAAGTTTGAGTTCTTTTTCAGGAAAAATACGCCTGTTGGTGAATTTATTTAAAGGATACATGTTCTTTGAAATCCTTAATATAAAAAATGTATAGTTTAGATGCTCCAGTATAGCAACGACTGCAGGATAAATGTAGTATTACATACCAGCCATCAACATAACATTAAATCATGGCCGGCCATGTCAGCTTATTTTAGACTGGATATCCTAGAAAAGGGACTTCCCTCAATATTCTGTAAAATAGCATACTGCATATAAAAGGTTCCTACCTTTTCAGTTTCGCGGCTGCATTTTATAATAAAGATATTGGCATAAATGTCCTCCACACACATCCAGTTGGACAAAGAGAGGGTGGTATCAGTCCACACCCAGTCCATTACAGCCCGCAGCTCCACTAAGAATGGGACTAGGCGGAATCTGCAATAGAATGCAGTTTGTTAAAATTGATTTTCACCATTTCAATAGTCAAAAGGCCGACATCTTAATTTAAAGACGTCTTACCCCTGAAAGAGGAAGAGGTTTACATGGTTGTACTTCTTGGTCAGAAAATTGCCTAGAATGCGGGTTGGGTAACCACAGCGGATTTGATAAGCAGAGAGGGCAAAGTAGATGCATTTCACAAAATACCACAGCTGTGCCACAGTGTTCTGACTAAACATCCTGGAGAGAAAGGAAAATAAAACAACCAGTCACATAAGGGTATGTCAATTACAAAGTGTACAGATAACTCATGACTGGTGCTTTATATTACCTTTCAGTAACTGCAGGTAGGATGAAAAACATCCAAACATGAATACCAATGACCAGTATGACCTGGAAGATTAACTTCCCAAGCACTGTTTTCCGAAGGTACAGAGCCCGATCTATTACCATTGTGGAAAACTGAATCAGAAGCATAACAAGGAAGGCCTCAGGGACCTGATCATCTGAGAGTGATGATGTTATGTCTGCAGCTGCTGAATGTTTCTAGAGGGGAGACAAGACAGTATAGTTAACAAGTAGAGATGAGTGCAATTCGAGCAAGCTCAGATCCATCCAAAGTTTTGGCTTTTGAATACCGGTGGCAGAAGTTGGATGCTGCCTGGAAAACATGGATAAAACCATAGGCTGTATCCATGTTTTACAGGACTCCCTAGGGCTGCATCCAACTTCTTCTGCCATAAGCAATCAAATGCCTAGGCTTCTGGGTTTGGATGGAATTGAGCAAGTTCACATTTGTTCTTCTATATTCACAAGTTATCATTCATGACCAGTGATTATTACAATGAAACTGTAGTCACTTACTCCAAATGCCCAGAACCCAAAGACTATGATGACAAAATCCACCACATCAGCAAGGAACATAAGAGCATAGACATCAGTGGCTGCTCTGTACTTTGTATGAAGAATGTCATGGAAGAAAGCTTTCACTGGCTTGTACACTTTCTGCGCTCTACAACAGGAACATGTTTACAGTTAATCTCATAATAATGTAGTATAGTTTTCAGCACAAAGATTTTTAAACATAAGAAACGATCGTTTTACAAGGTATTATGCTAGTAATCTTAGTGGTTTCATACAAGGAAGCTATGTTTTCCCAATACTAGTTTCATGCCCTGAATAGGTTCTCAGTGATCAGTTCTACATTTTGTTCAGCCCTAAGTTTGATGCTAGTCAAATTGGTACAAATAGGTTCTTTACAAGTGACATAATTTGCATTATATAAGTTTAACTCAAAATGAGCATCTGGTATATTCATAAACCAGCAAGGAATGATGCAAAATACAAAGTAACTACTTACACACGGATGAAGAAATTCTCAAACTTCACTCCAACCATCTTCATCCTCACCGCTGCTGGCTTCTTTTTTTTCTTATCAGAATCTTGCTGCTTCTCCTTTGCTGAATCTAGGACAAAACTAGATATTAGGTCCATGCCAGAACCCAGCATCCCAGAAGTCATACATTTCAATGTTTTAATTGAATATTATGAAAACATTTTCAGACCCCATAAACATGAGCACCCAAAGAATTGTGGTCCAAATGTTCTTAGTATAGGAACAATGACATCTACATGGGTCTTTATCACAATGAACGCAAAGCACAAACCACCAACTGCAAAGCAATGGTATCACTAGCATGAAGCTGCCCACCTTTGTCTGTCTCGCTTGCCTGTGAATCTCCTCTTTTACGGCGACGCAATAATGAGCTGGTGCTTCCCCTGGGATCTGGATCCGTTGATAACTGGATTTCAGTCTCACACAATTTTTCCTTCTGAGGCCTCTCGACAGGTTCTAAACCCTTCCCATCCCATAATCCATAGCTCTGAAAAAGTAAGAATACATCATGTTACTTAGAGAAAGATGAATAAACTAAAGCAGGCAGTGCCAAGTTTAGCTATGTACACACGTAAAGTGCATGTAGGAACATCTGTTTTTTGTGATAGATTGATAGATTACAAAAAGATTTTTCTAGCTGGCATGGATTTATTATGTATATCAGACATTAACTGCTGGGATACTTTTAGATGTTGACAGGGTGATGGGTGATTTTTTTATGATAGTACCGTAGATATAATAGATTACAGTAATTCTTGTTATGGCTCCTTAAATGACTAGATACACACCTGTCCATGATATACCTACTTATAATACAGTTAGCTATGTATGCAAGCAATAGTGGCCTTATTGGAATTCATCAAAGATGGTCACAACAACTGCTTTACCATGAGCAGAGATCGATGAAAGAAAAGGGTGAGAAGTTGGATCAGATCGTATTTGATGTAGGAGTCGCTCTTCTCCAGCCCAAGAATGCGAGGAGGGAAAAATGGTTTCCCATCATAGCGCACAAGTACTGTATCACTATTCCATGGGAAGAAGCCAAACTGACATAGGTATTTTATCACCACCATTATCTGCAGAATGAAAAGTACAACAAAGGTTGTATTAATGCAAAGAACTGAATAAATGTGGACTTCTTTTGCAGACCAGCAGACAACTGCTAAGTTGATGAGCTTTCAACCTCCATATATATATATGCCCATACACAGTCAGTGGAAGGAATGGGTTATTTCTACACAATTGTTGGACAAGGAATCTCTGATACGAACTAAAATCCATTACGGCTTATCCTTCTTTTAGGGAATGGTCTGCCACATACATAAGATTTTTAGGGGATCCTTAAAAATCAGCAAGGTATGTCAGAAAAACAAATTCTTTGGCCAGCTCCAACTGGACAAAGTTATCTGATTTAGTATCCATATACTTAGTATACGTATGGGCCAGAGAACTCAGAATGCAGGCCGACATATCATCACAAATGTGCAATATTATGAAACAGTATTAACCAGTTATAAATTTATGCCAAAAATTATTACTGACATACCTCTGTATAAACAATAGCAGTCATCCAAAAACGTTTGCTTGGCCGATGTATGGCCAGCATAGCCCACAAGAAGACCAGGACTGGGAGGAAGAGCGAGATGAGTGATGCGCTAACCATGTTGTTAAGGACAATGATAAAGTAGCACAGTAATTCTGAGTGTGCTGCCACCAAATGGTAAAGGGCAAACAAAAACCTTAATGGCCGGCTCTGTGACCTGAAGAAATGCTGCGAGTCTGAAAGTTCAGGGAATGTGAGTGGCCTGTTGTATGAAAAATATAATATTGACAATTTAAGATGCTTGGGGGAAAAATAATTAAAATACACCACAAAAAACCTGGTAGGACAATACTGCAGATACAATATGACAGGAATGACTGCATCATTATCAGTGGTTACCTGCAAAGAAGTAGTTCGCTGGCAGTGCGAGAGCGTTTTGTTGGTTGGATTTCCAGAGAACTTTTATCTGATGGACCATCCTCCCAGCCCACCTGCTCCATACTGTTAGTACGTGTGTTGTAGCCTGTACTGACTGGTGTGATTTTGTCTGTACAGTCTGCCATGCTGCTTAGGCCCTCCTCTTCCTCACAGCCACTAAGAATAAGAAGCCATTATGAACAGGGCCATCTTTCTCGATTTATACAGAATGTTTATATTTATACAATTACCTTGAACCTATGGTAGTCTGTGAATCGAGGGTAGTTCCTGTGGGCAAAGAGGATACACCAGGTTCTTTTTTGTCCTGTCCAATTTCATAAAGAGATGAGGGATCCTTTCGAGTCACGTCCTCACCCTACAATAGATTAGAAACAGAGTGAACTAGTAGTTTGCCTTCTTAAATAGCAACTCTATTCTACTGTAATAACTGAAATCACCAATTTAATAGTTTTGTTCCCTGGAGAATTGCCACTGCTTCCCTTTTTTTAGGGTCTTTTAGCCTTATTTTCTTTAGTTTGTAGCTATAACGTTTGGGGGGTATGAAGTAGCAGAACATATTCCCGAGAACACCCTCCACCAGTTTACTTACTTTTGACAACCTTTGAGTTAAAATGTATCTTTCGACCCACAAAACAGTGGACATGTCCACATACTGCTTTGTAAGAGTGCCCAGCCAGTCTATGAGACCATCCAACATGGCAAGAAGGAGGACCCAGAGGAACTTCAATATGTCAAGTATTCGTTGTACTACATTACTTCCACCTGAAGAGACAGAACAAATCAAAAGAAAACATAAATGCAGAGCAAAACACAGCCAATAAACCAACAACTATCTTTAACATTAGCTCAAAACAGTCATAAAAGCAACACATCAGGCTCAAAGCTGTCATTTCCTGTAATAATTTGCACAAATAATTTGTGATGAAGTAATCCATGAGTTCAGGATTCTGTGGAGTATTTAATCCTGTTCTTAATCATTTTTAGGCTCCATAATCTTCCAATGAAACCGCGTTCTTGAGGCTTCTTGCTTTGTAAAAATTTCTACATCTGATCATGAAATTAACTTTCAGACTTAAATTTTAAGACTGGTTTAACTACTGTGTCTTAGGAGAGAGATCTAGGAATTTGGTGCAGAGACAAAGAAAACAGTAAGCGGCTCAAAACTGTATTAAGCAGTTGTCGTCACATGTTATTAGTGGCTTCTGATCATACAATCTGGAGTATGTGCTGACATAGTAGTGGGATAGTTATTTATGATAGAATGAGATGTAAAATTCCCTTAGAATGAAGCTTTGCATAAGAACTGCTATTTTTGGCAAAGGCTAAGTAGTAGCTTTTATTTTACATTATGTGGTGTTTTAAGCATGGAAACTTGTAATATAAAAATGTGTGAAGGACAAGTGTGAAGTAATCTTTACATCCACATCTGTTGAAACATAAACGGGTTGCTCTGGATTAGAAAAAAATAATAATAAAAATAAGTTCAGATTTTTATCCATACCCAGCACCACTCTTGTCCATGGGCTGTGTCTGATGTTGCAGCTTAGTCTCACATTCAGTTGAATAGAGGTAATCTGCAGTGGAGTGGTGCTGGTTTAGAAAAATGCTCATCCTGGAACACTACTCTAATTGATAGGAACTAAGAAAATAAGCAAACAGTTGCCAGTTGCAAAATTTAGAAACCGTTGCAGCAGCCAAAGACCTTCTCAATACAGACTGTTGCATTCTCATGCCAGTATGAAGGCAAGTTATAGGCCTCTGACTAAAGGCTTCTGTATACTTGATCTGTCCCTTTGCCAGAGATGGCAGACAGCTGCAGAAATCCTGCAATTTATAATTCAGTGCATTGAAAATGCTCTATTTAAAGGGATTGGGTAACTAGGAAAACTAGGTCTAAATTATGAATTAAGTGCAATGAAACAAGCATTTATGAAACTTTACTTTTTGAGAGCTCCGTTACTTGTATGTATGTGGTAGACATCTGAGTCTAACAATTTTGCTTTGTGCTACGACCTCTTTAGGCAGAAGAGCAGATCTGCTTGTTCAAGCATCTTAAATCTGCTAACAGAATTCTAATAACTAAATAAGAATATAGCTTATAAAGATATTACTATTCTGCTCACCCTTGTCCTCATCCAGAACCTCCTCTTCTATTTCAGTTGATGGTTCCTCCTGACTCATATTTGCAGACTCTCCTCCTAGAAACCGAAACAGACTAAAGATTAGACTTCAAATAAACACATAATACAACTAAAATCATACAAAATCAAAGTCTATAGTTTATTGTAGATGTCAGTGAGGAGAGTGATATGGGGTAATAATGAACTGCACAGGAACCCATTGGGTTTGTCAGGTGCCCACCTTATGTAAAGCTATATTTAATGTTTGTCCTGAATTGCTTTGTTCATGCTACACTGGTATGCTTTTATTTGCAGGGAATGCTGCACTTAGTGTTGTATTGTTTTGTTATGAATTCCATATAATGTGTTAATATGTTTGTGTTCACTGCTGTGGTCTGATAACATGGCAGCAGGGAATATCACATCCGCATAGGCACTATGGCATAGGTAGCAGGGGCTAGTATGGAGAGCTTGCTGTGTAGCTATGGTTGGTGTGAGACCATGATTATAAGTTATCTGTGGAGAGACATCCTGTGTGACCAGAAGCCACTGCAGGCAAGCATAGCATGGTCTAAACCATGACAATTCAATTATTTTACGTTGTGGCTGCATACGTAAGCCCTGACCTGTAAGACTGCCAGGGGGCAGTTGAGGTTAGAGGTTTTCTCTAGCAGGAGTGTGACATCCATAACATCTGAATAAATGGCACTAGAGTAGCACAGAAACTGTCTAGTAATGTGTCCTTGGCAGGGCCCTATTTACCACTAGGCACCCGTGGTCCGGTGCCTAGGGCAGCACCTTGCAGGGGGGCAGCACCAGGGAGCAGGGGGACAGAAAAAACTATTTTTTTTTTTGTTTTTATTTTTTTAGTTTCCCTCCTCCCGTTCAGACTTGCCAGTAAATCTGGTGTCTTTTCCAGGGGGGTGGGGGGTATGGTGGTATTGGTCAGGTCTGGTATCGCCAATAGGTGCGTGTAGATGGGGCGTCTTCAGGTTTAGTGCCTAGGGCAGCAGCAGCTGTTAATACAGCCCTGGTCCTTGGGGCTAAAGCCTAGAGCAGAAGCTGTGATATTGAAGCCTTGGTTCTAGTGTGAAGACAAAAAATGTGACTGTGGACAACTATTTTCCTTGCTCAAGGGACAGTGACAGCGATCTAGAGACTCTGCTGTACAGATCTATATACTGTAACTGTAAATATGCCTGTATGCCTTTGAGTGAGAACCACCAAACATGAAACATGTATAGGTTTCTCGTTGCTGCCAAGCTTCAAGGGAATATGTCAGCTGTAATAAACATTTCAAACTGGTGACACTGTTAGCTGTTTAGTTGAGGAAACACATTATACCTTTCATATGTACATCTGTGCTTTCAGAATATTGAAAAATGCTTTTATTTTCTGGAAGAAAAAGCTCCTGACTAGCTGCAAGCTTGAATGTCTCCTCTCCCTCCTCCCTGCTTGACACCTGGAAGCTGAGTCCCAAGAGGGTGGTCTCCACCAAGTCCTTTGCAGCACCACCACCATCAGCCTGTAAGGGTCATCACCCTAAAAATTAAGGCCCTAACTACAAAGTCACCACTGACATTTGACCGCTTAAATATCTATGCCATCAGAAACGTAACTTTTCGGGGAAATCCTATCCACGGCATTGGTCATCAACAGTTATTTAGCAGATTCCTCCCAAATGGCACCCTTGCAGATTAGCTGTTCTGCACAGCCCCCACTGACAGTAAATCCAGGATTCAGAGCTAGAAGCTTTAGTACCATACACTGTGTAGTGGTGACAGGAAGATACTGCTCCTCTCTTCATTGGGAGCTGTGCCACCACTACGAAATGTACGCAGCTGAGACCTCCAGCTCTTTACACAAATTATTTCCCTGAAAAAATGACTTTAATGCATGTATTTTGAGACCTGTACTACAGCTGCAACAACCAGACCTCCCATAAACTGCCCTAGTGATCCAAGTCCATTTCAGCTGACCTGCAGGAGGTCGGAGTGGTCATATACGCTGCTTAGTTACAGGCCATAGCAAGTTATTTAGGATTAATTCCACGTAAAGGATCACCTTTTTCCTCCACTGATGCTCCTTTCTTCATCACTTGTCTAATCTTCTCTGTTTCAGACCTTTGTCTCTGGTGTCTTTTTCGTTCTTTTAGTGCAGTCTTGGCACTAGTGACCCAGGCTTGATATGCCAACTACAGAATGCAAGAGTTATAGTATACAGCTTAAAGACAGTCTAGCAGGTAAAAACATACAAGTGCATACAACATGCGCCAAAACAACAAACAATGTACAGTGGTACCTTGGTTTAAGAGTAACTTGGTTTAAGAGTGTTTTGGTTTAGGAGTTCACATTTTTTCAAAACTGTGACTTGGTTTAAGAGCATTGCTTTGGTTTAAGAGCTCCCTGTGCTGGGTGGAAGCGCGAGTGGGGGAGGGGCATTGCCTGCACAAGGTGGTCTACAGCTCTGTACTCTGACCCAGGAAGTCTCCCTCACCTTCCAAATCATAGCAGATCCACTTCAGGCTGGGGCTTGCATCAGGGGACAGGACTGTGGAGGTAATCTCTTCATAGCTGTAACCCCTCTCTCCCCGGACAGAGAGTGCTGCATGTATGTCCCCACATCTGCCCTGCTCATTCCTTCATGCTCCCTGCAGTCTCTGTCAGCCCTTGTGTTTCCCATCCTCTCTATTACTGTACAGTAACTTATAATATCACAGATTCTGCTGTTTCTGAATGTTTGTTTCATCTGTTTTACATGTTATTCAGAATAGTAAATCATTATTTTTGGGGTGTGGAACCAATTGTCTGCATTTCTATGATTTCTTATGGGAAAATTTGCTTTGGTTTAAAGAGTGGATTTGGATTGCAAGCACGTCCCGGAACGAATTATGCTCGTAATCCAAGGCACCACTGTAAAAGTATGAAAAGTTTACCAGCATATGTATAACCCATAGCAAAAATCACATATATGACACAAAACAATGTTTGTTAATAGCTAAACTGTCCAGCTTCATGGAATATACTTCAAACCAATGAAAAAAAACATTAATGACATGTTTTTAGACCTTACCAAGCTGATGACTTGGTAAATGACAGAAACATGGCCTTAAAGCGGTACTATCAGCAAGTTCAGCCGTATGAACCTGCTGATATGCCGCAGTAGATCATTACCTAAGAAGTGCAGGGCTGCTACTAAATCTTCTCTTCTCCCCCGCATTCCTTGGATAACTCCTAATTGCCCCTATGCTAATGAGGGGTTTAGGAGCATTTGGGGCAAACAAGATACAAAAAACACAGCAGTGAGTGTAGAAAAACAGGCTGCACCTCAATGTATAATAAACAAGAATATGAATAAAGTTTATTTTACACAACCAAACAATAGACATTTAAAAACACCTAAAATCATAGACTGAAACAAGCACAGAACCCAATAAGGCTCAATGTGCAACCTTACACCCCCCCCCCCCAACAAAGAAGATGGCATAACCAAGAGCTGTCTTATAAGAAAGATAAATAACCCACTAACAAGTGGAACAAAAAATGTGTGTATATGAACCTATAATATTGATGCAAACAATGTGATACTAGAAATGAGTAGACTGAATAAGGAGATAAATGCAGGCAATATGCCAGTCACACCCAAAAATCAATCCACAAAAAATATGGTATTGATATAAATAAATCCAATATCACATAATTGTGGATTGATTTTTCGGGTGTGACTGGCATATTGCCTGCATTTATTTCCTTATTCAGTCTACTCATTTCTAGTAGCACATTGTTTGCATCAATATTATAGGTTCATATACACACATCTTTTGTTCCACTTGTTTGTGGGTTATTTATCTTTCTTATAAGACAGCTCTTGGTTATGCCATCATCTTTGTTTGGGGTGTGTGTAAGGTTGCACATTGAGCCTTATTGGGTTCTGTGCTTGTTTCAGTCTATGATTTTAGGTGTTTTTAAATGTCTGTATTGTTTGGTTGTGTAAAATAAACTTTATTCATATTCTTGTTTATTATACATTGAGGTGCAGCCTGTTTTTCTACACTCACTGCTGTGTTTTTTGTATCATGTTTTTTGGAGTTTAGTGGCTAGCACTCAGCTAGATTGCATTGGTGGTGCCCGCAGAGGAGGTTTTCAAGTTCTAGGAGCATTTGGGGCGTCACCCTAAGTGCCGAGCACCAGCTTGGCACGCCCAGTCTGCCTCCCCCTGTGCTGCCCCCTCCATTGCCGCTCGCTATGCACACATGAATATGCATAGTGGGAGGCACAGAGCAACCCCTCGGCCCGCCCGGAGTACCCCCCTCTAGTGCCGCTGTGCGAAGCAACCCCCTTCCGTGCTGCCTAGCCCGCCCCCTCCAGTGTCGTTCAGCTGACAGCCGATCAGGAGCCCAGGAAAGTATGCTGCTCATTGCCAAAGTAGAGCAGCATATTTTCCTGGGCTCCTGATCGGCTGTCAGCTGAACGGCACGGGAAGGGGGCGGGCCAGGCAGCACAGGAGGGGGTTGCTCCAGGCGGGCCGAGGTGTTGCTCTGTGCCACCCACTATGTATATTCATGTGTGCATAGCGAGCGGCAATGGAGGGGGCAGCACAGGGGGAGGCAGACTGGGCGTGCCAAGCTGGTGCTCGGCACTTAGGGTGACGCCCCAAATGCTCCTAAACCCCTTATTAGCATAGAGGCAATTAGGAGCTATCAAAGGAATGCGGGGGAGAAGAGAAGATTTAGTAGCAGCCCTGCACTTCTCAGGTAAAGATCTACTGCGGCATATCAGCAGGTTCATACAGCTGAACCTGCTGATAGTACCGCTTTAACAAGAGCGCTGTCAACCGATACATTGGAAAGCATTATAAAATGCGATGGATGGTGGTTGCTTCCAGTATAAACAAAATAGAAAAGAATATTAATAAAAAAATATACAGGTAGACAAGTACATAAAGTAAGACATGAAAGCATCAGGATAGAAAGTTCAAAGCTGAAAAAAAAAATAGGTGTCAATGTTTGTAAAATAACCATAGAGATGAATGAAATGGGATTTAGCCAAATGAAAACCAGGAATAACACTTAAACAAAAACTAGGATACCAGAGCTAAAGAAAAGCAATTTTCTATTAAATTCCATTAAAAAAAAAAACATTTAAATGTATCCGTAAAAAAAAAAAACAACTGATCCGTTTTTTTTTTGTTTTTTTTTTTTTTAATAATGGAATTTAACGGAAAACGGACCAAAACGGATGCACACACAAGCATCCGTTTTTCATCCGTTTTTTGAAAAAACGGCTGAAAAAAAAAACGGATTGCAAAAACGTAGTGTGACCCAGCCTAAATGTTTTATTAAATAAAGCAGATGACTTGTATAGGCAAAGTATAACATGTACAAAGCAGAAGGCACTACTGAGAATACAGAGTTATATAACTCAAAGCTTGGATGAGGAGAGATGCAGCATCTAAGTAGTTGAACTCTCCCAATGTCAAAGTGCTGATGGACTGTAACTGCAACCAAAGACTGAACAGTATTGCTTGGCAGCATTATGCTGGCAGGCAAAATACACTGCAATAAAGTAGCAATACAGTGTACTGTATTCAATGATCAATAATTGCATGGCCCCTAGAATATGAAACTACCCCAACCTATTGCATATTCTTCACATTTACTTGGAAACCAGGGCGCAAGGATGGCAACCCCTATGACACACTATAAAGGAGAAAAACACCTATACAGTATTCCCTATACATGGAAGTGGAAATGTGTGATCTGATTTTTTGCTATGAGCAGAATGATGCTTTGATTGTGGAAAATGTTTGTGTCTTAGCCTGATCCCACCTGGAAGGCACTCTGCTTAGGTGGTCTCTGCTCCTCAAGTGCAGACTCTTCTTCTTCCTCGCTGTCCGACTCAAATAAATAATAATCTCCTGAATGCAGAACTGCCAGGGAAACAAACACATAGATGGGCAATAAGTACTTGCCAAGAAAATAGTGCATCTCTGAGGTTCTGGTTATCTTGGTGTCTCAGTTTCCAATTTAATGGAGCCAGTTTCATTATGAAATGTATCCTAATGTATCCCCATATAAGACTTGGGCTTATAATAGATCTGTAAAATGTAAAATTTTTTAAAAGCATAGTGCAGCAAACTATATTTGTGCCATCGAATGAAACGGAGGCTAGTGGTAGCACTGGAAACTAAAAAAGGTGCATAACAAAGCTGTGTACAGGTAAGGATTATGGGACATGGCAAGACATGAGTCTAACTTTTAACTGGGCATAGAGTCTTCAGGCTTTGCTGTGTTTGTATCACAAAAAAAAAAAAAATGACAAGCTGAGACGATATGTTAAGTCATGTTGGAAAAGGAGACTATGATATAATGTCAGTTAGTGATAATATTGTGTGTACTTAAATCAGGTGTATCGTTATTGCAGTTTCACTGAGGTATGAAAAATATACATAGTTTTGATAATTATTGACCTTTTTTTAAAGCTCTTGGCAGGGGGAAGAGGAATATTTTTCATAACCTTGGGCAGTGCTTTTTAACTACCTGAAGCATGATCTAACCAAGGGCGGCTCCAATGAATCTTCTTTTTGGATGAGCCCTTCTTAGCATCATCCTCTCCTTCTGGAAATCAAACAAAGAATCTTTATCAGTCATATAGCTCTACTATTCAGTAAATATACCCTGCCTGGACATACAAGCAAACAGTGCTTATAGCCAAAGCTGCTTTGCTGCTTGTACCTGCATTTTCCTGGTCCCGTTCACTCTGCTTCCTTCCTTTATGATAACGCTCCTGTTTAGCTCGAATTCTTTCCATTCTGTAAAGAACAATGAGTAGCTCACTAGTCAAACAGATCTACAACCTTAAAGCTACGTTCACACATAATTTTTTGAGACTTATTTGAGCCTCATAGAAAAAGCAGTTTTTCAGGCAAAAAGAACAAACAAAACTCTGAAAGTTTTTTTTTTTACCCTTTTTTTTTTTTATTTCTTTTGTAAATGAGTCATTTTTAAAGATGGCTCTTTGTAAAAGACTTTTTTGGACAGTTATGAACAGCCTGAAAAGTGGTTTCTATAACAGTTACAGCATTATAATTGAATGGTGGAGGATGTTTTCAGGTTGAAATCAACCATAGTCTTCTTGAATCTTTGTTTTCACTAGGTTTTTTTTTTAGATTTTTGAGCTGTAAAAGACTCTTTACAAAAATGTCAAACTGAATTTAGTGTTAAAACATCCTAGTTTACATTTCAAAAACAGCCCATAGTAGGTGCAGTCTCAAAGTTGGTGGTTAACCCCTACATAGGGAAATGCTTAAAGGGTGACCATCATTCCGCTTGTGCGGCAGGATACTCTTTTAACCTCCAGCAGTAGGTCCGCTCCTAAAGCAAGAAGTCTTTGAATTTTTGTATGATTTGACATTAACTACTTCTTTCATTTAGAATTTTCTTTACGTCCAAAAAATGTAAACAAAGATGGATATGCTCTGCAGGTTGTAAGCTCTTATTTAACCATGTTAGAATAAAGGCTTGTTTACTGCCCATAGCAATTGATCACAGTATAGTTTTTCGTCTAGTGAGCTTAAAAAAATAAACTTCTTTGTGATTGGTTGCTGTAGGTAACAATGAGTTATATAGCTCTTCTCCAAATGCTGAATAAAGCCATGTTTGCGACTCCCTTTGCACATTGGATTGTTTATACTGTATAGGTCTTTCTTATCATAGGTACTTACTGTTTTTTGAGCTGACTGAGTGATCGTCTCTCTGTTTCATGGCGAAAATCCATGTTTTTCCTAATACTTGCCATGAAGAGCTCAAATCCTCTGCAGAAAAAAAAAAACTATAAAAACAAGCTATAAGTTTTCTTACAACACTGTGTATAAACTTATGACAGACAAAGGAAAGTGTGCTTTATGAAAGGAAAGACATTTCAATGTGGTTTTACATAATAGAATGTATGTTTTATATCACTACTACTTAGTGTACAGACCTGGAGGCCTGCAGGGAGGAAGCTTTAAGGTCGGAAACTACGTGTAAGAAGTAGGAGCTGAGGAAGACTCTTCTCTGCAGAAGGAGAAAGAAAAAGCAAATGCTATCCCAGATGATACCGGCTTCTTCTACGGGCAGTGGACAGTCATGACCCTTGTCTATTTCTTTAGCTAGAGATAGAAATAAGAAGTAGTCAATGGCAAATCATACACAAATCTGATAAAAAAGGATTTGGGAATACTCCTCCTCCTTATATAAAAGAGAGTCAATGAAGTCACCTTGAATTCTTCTTATTCAACTTATCTACAATAATGAATGTGTAACTCTATATACATGTTGCACAGGTCTGCAGGATTTGCAGCATACCATTCTCTGTTGGCTCAATATCAGAGTCTGTCTTGGCGATTTTCATTTTATTATATGAAACGTTACACCAGGCACCAAACAGTAAATGAGAACACCAACGGTCTTACTGCATTGCTAAGCTGCTAGCGGCTTCCAAGAGCAAACAACAGATGTGTACATGGAGCTCTAACTGTTGTACAAGATGTAACTCCAGGTCAGCACAGGATAAGTGGAGCAAAGCATTGACAAAGTTGTTTCATGTCTTATATAGATTATACCTGTATGTGAACAGCAATTATTCCTACACCCAAATATCCAAACAAAATTTTGCCCAATATACCTCTATATTAAAATTCTATCAGTAGGTTTGAACTATTTTTGCAGTTGTTACTTTCATTGGAATCATTGGAATTAGAATTTTTATGTCAAAATGAGTATAATTTACAGCATCTCTGTCGCTTTAAAAAGAGTGAGATGACAAAAGTTTTAATTGGTATGGATCCGGGTTTTCAGACGCTGACAAATTATTAGACACAGCCAGGAGAAGCTTTATGCAAACTTAAAATGGAGAAAGTATCTTACAGTAAGGGTATGTGCACACTAAGGAAATTTGACGAAAAATCCATCTCGAAATTCGCCGCTCGCAGACTGCGGCGGGCACGAGCTTCTCCGTCCGTGTCATAGACTCCATTCTATGCACGGGCGGATTTTCCGTCAAATTTCCTGAGCGTGCACATACCCTAATACTGAAAATTCAGCAAGCTGGGGAGTGAAGCTGTCAGCCAAATGTTCCTCTTTCTAATGATCAGTGTTGTTGTAAACAACCAGACCTCTTCTGATTTGATGGATGCATTGAGCCCTGACACTATGCACTGGAGGGAACTTCCTGCGTTTGGTCTCTTTTTTAAGCCAGCACAAGTCTTTAGTCTAAAGCTGCCTTTAGAAGACTAGACCTGGACACAAATAAGTATAGCTTTGTTTTAGAGCATGATAACTAAAAAAAACTAATGAATGCTGGTTTAGATTTCGAAAATTACAATGACAATTTATCAGACATTTGATCTCATTAGGCTTTTGATCTGGTTTAGTGGTACTCACGATTGTAGTAGCCCTTCACAGTGCACACCAGACTGAATAGCTGTATAACCCAGCAAAAGTTGTTCTGCATTTGTTGAACAAACACACAGGACAAGAGCTGGAAAAAAGGGTAAAGTGATGAGGTACTAAAAAGAGCAAAGATTACAGAGCAGACATACTGGGGCAAATCTGTTTCATTCATTAATGCATATACAGTATAAACTTGTGCCAAAAGTTTATACTGTGTATGTAAATACTGTAACTGCATATTTGCTAGGTTCACACCTGCATCAGGGCCTCCATTTGGGCCCTCTGTTGCAGATTCAATTCAAAAATTATATAACTGGGGGAGAAATGCCTGGTGGAAGCGGCAAGCACATTATTGTAGGGTTCATCAGGCTCTGTTGGTGTCTGCTGTGCAGCAGATCTGCATGCCCCATATTTTTGTTCTGCTCTGAGAAAAAGCATATAGATAAAAAAAAATAATTATATGTTTAGGATGCAGATGTGAACACAGTCTTAGATTAGGTTCACATCATGATTTTGCAATCTGTCTCACTGTATCAGTTTCCAAACGTACAGAAGAACGTGACCATGTTTTTGAGTACGCTACAAAATGTAAAAAAAAAAAAAAGTATCCATGCCACATTACCAATACCCCATAACCCCCTGTGGAGGCACATTTTACTGTTCATGTTTGCACGCAGTGGCTCATTGTATTAACAAAAATTCTTCCAATAACTGGTGAAATATATAATAGAAACAGGGCAGTATTAACAGCTGCTGCCCTAGGCACTAAACCTTAAGACGCCCCATCTTCACGCACCTATTGGCGATACCAGACCTGACCAATACCACCATACACCCCACCCCCCTGGAAAAGACACCAGATTTACTGGCAAGTCTGAACGGGAGGAGGGAAACTAAAAAAAATAAAAACAAAAAATTTAGCTTTTTCTGTCCCCCTGCTCTCTGGTGCTGCCCTAGGCACCGGACCACGGGTGCCTAGATGTAAATACGGCCCTGAATAGAAACCTTCTCCAGCACGCTGCTCTTGTAGATTTCTACAGTAGGTATTTTATGCATATGACAAGCAAAGCAAAAACATGGGGGAAGAGATTTTAGATGATATGCTTTACAAATGCAATGTTTTCTGTACATCACATGCATCTATCACTGCAAATAATATGCAGCTACAATGGACTCGTTTACCATTTATTCTGACAATTCTATTAATGTAGCTTACCTAAGAGAAGCAATCAAAAGTAAAAAAAAAAAAGAAAAAAGGCACAACAGAGCTGACCACAGCAATTGCCTGTGGCTAAAAAGAACTCAAGAAATAACAAATATGCTGAATTTTCTGGCAGAAATGTTTGGACTTATAAACAAGGACAATGACACCTGCTTATACAACAACTGTCTAGCAATGATGAGAAGATCTGGGTCACTGAAGCTTTTTCAAGCTGAATAGAAGAAAAGAGTTAAAGGGGTTATCCAGTGCTACAAAAACATGGCCACTTTCCCACCTCTCTTGTCTCCAGTTCAGGTGCGGTTTACAATTAAAGGGAACCTGTCACCCCCCGTATCGGGGTGAAGGCCGCCAAACCCCCGGATACTTACCCCATCTAGCCAAGTCCGGCTCCTGGAGCCGGTCCCGGGACGGAGATATCCTTGTCGGAAGCCCGGCGCACGCTGCATAGATAAGTCCGATGCCCATAGAGAATGAATGAAGCCGTCATTCTCTATGGGTGTCGGACTCACCTCTGCAGCTAGCGCGGCGGGCTTCCGACAAGGATATTTCCGTCCAGGGACCGGCTCCAGGAGCAGGATTTGGTGAGATGAGGTAAGTATCCGGGGCTTTAGCGGGGGGTCGGGCGGCCTTCACCCCGGCACGGTGGTGACAGGTTCCCTTTAAGCTCCACTTACTTCAAAGGAACAGAGTTTTAAACCCCACCCAATATGGAGACAAGAGAGGGGGAAAAGTGGCCATGTTTTTGTAGCGCTGGATAACCCCTGGATAACACACTGCTGTACACCTAGGATCTATTATAATTTATACCTTATGTCTGATATGTTAAATTGTTGATTTAATTTAGAATTACAGCTGATATCCATTAACAAGGTCAGTGAGTCAGTAAATCACAGCTGCTGAAGTCATAGGTTGGGATGTTGCCCATCAAAGCTACAAAAACAATGAAAGTAGTTTCTGGGTAAAGGTTAACTCTTACCGATAACAGGTTCTTGGACAGTATGACTGTAATGTTATAGATGATTAAACAGTCCCATAACACCAGTCTGGCTTTCACAGGCTTCTGAAGGAGTGCCGTGCCCGAGAGGAGGAGATAAAAGCAGGACATCAAGTAACCGAGTCCAAACACGCTGATTCTAGTGGATCCTGTGATAAACACAATTGCCAGGACGAACCAGAACAGGTAACGGAAGACCACTACTTTCAGCATGTCCAGATAGGACCTGTAATTAAAAATATAACAGTTTTACTAATTTTACAGCATTATTTTGACACACTACTTTGCTTAACTGTAAAGCACTTGTACCTTTTAAAACTCTTCCTGCCTAGCTAGTTGGATGGGAAAAAGTACATATTGTTGCATTTTCAGGGTGAAACAGTTTGTCAGTGACTTTGTCAGCTTAAAGCGCAACTATAATTTCAGTAGCCAAAAAATGAAATTCCTCAAATAAAAAGCCCATGTGTTACCTTTTAAAAAGAGCCATAAAAAGAGCCATAAACTGCGTTGATAGTGTGCACGCTCGCTGAGATATCCCCAGTTGTTTGGCTCAGAAGAATAAATTAATTTTTCTCCTGGCTGAGAGAAAGTGGGCGTGGCCTGTCCCTCATCTCCCTGGCTGGGTCCCTCCAGTCACTGAACAGCACCTTAGCAGATGTATCACACATAGCAGGATTAGATACAGCCCCAGCATACAGTATCACAATGTAAGATTAGATACAGAGCCCCAGCAGATGGTATCACACACAGTGGGATTAGATACAGTCATCTGCTCTCATTACACTGTAGGATAATGTCAGCCATGGAGGTGGGGGCACCTGCTGCAGACATCTGATAGTGAATGCTATATGTACTATGGAAGGACTACAGCTGTGTTGTGCTGGGACTTGTAGTCCTCCCCTCAGTGACTCACCCACTTTCCCTCATGCAGTACATTGGAGTCATGGCTGGGATGTGCCTCCTTGTTGAAGCACTGAGTACTCGTCCCTCCATCCAGCTCTTCCCCTGCACTGCTCCTCACACACAACACCCTCAGCTCTGCTTAGTCACCTCTGTGAGGGGAGGGGGAGAATTTGCTGCTAGGAGGTGGGGGAGCAGGTTTTGTTTATGTTTCTCTCTGTGTCAGGGCTGTTATCTTATCCTCCTGTCACAGTCCGTACACTCAGGACGGATCTGCAGTGAGGGGGCGTGTCCAGCAGGAATGCAGAAATAAGTCAGAGCCAGAGAGGGCTTAGAGGGGATAATCAGCCTTATGTATTTAAAAAACTGTTCATTTTAGGTTATTAATGTATATTGCAAAAAGTCTTATCATGACCTAAGCTAACTAAAACTGAATGGTCAAAATATTTTATAGTTGCGCTTTAAGTTTACAAACCATTGCAGCAACATCTGGGTTAAGGCAGATGCGCATTCCATATGCTGGAATCATCACAGTTTTTCTGGAATACTTGAAACAAGTAAGGATCTAGACTGCAACATACAATGGAGCTTCCTAAAAGGAATACTCTGGACAAAACACATACGCTGCCTAACAGCAAAATGGTCTGGGCTCCCAACAATAACCAATAAGAGCACAGATTTCATATCTCAACAAGCACTGTGATTGGTTGCTATGGGAAAGCCAAAAAGTTTTGCTATTAGACAATTATTATTTATTCCCCCCAGTGTGTTATGCCTGGTGCAAAAGCTGAATGGGGCAGAGCATGAAAGCAATTTGCTCTAGGGTGTTGTTTGCATGTGTATCATGCAATGTCCTCCTAGGGCTAGCACTGTATGTATTACAGTATGCACATTTCGCTCAGTGTTCCTATAATGGATGACTGAATATGGAACTCACCGACAGTTGATAAAGTTTGGGACCAAGTTAGGTCTGGCACCAGGAAATTCTATCTGTTCTGTGTTCTCTCCAGCAACAGTGTACCACTCCTCCTTCTTTTCATTAACAAATACCTTCCACTGTTGGGACACACACAGCAGCAAGAAAAAGTCACCTGGAATAAAAACAGGAAAGTTAAACAATTGAATCCGGTAACTGACCTGACCAGAACATGAAGATACAACAGAAACTGGCAGAACTTCAAGTAACTGTATGAAGCTGCCTGATCTACATGTGTTTAATTTACTTGGTTCACTTACATTGAATGTTCAAAGCTTACTTTGAAGTTGATCATTATCCTACAATGAGGAGTCCTGGCATCTTACTAAATACATGTTCAATAACTATTTGGCCAACTTTGCATACATAATATCACAGTGGAGAGTGTATAAGGACACATAATGATTTAAAAGGGAAAACTAGACCTGGAACATTCGGTCTTCTCTTTATCTTATATAAAAAAAATTGGAGGGCACCTGTGATCATAATATAGAGGTGCCCTAATACTCATATTTACACCCCTGAGCCTGATACACTTGCTTGCACTAGCACATGCTGTACCTTTCATAGAAACCGCTACCAAAAGTACTGCATGTGGTAGCATAAGTGCTTGTAAATGAAGAAGATGCAGCACTCACTTGAGCACCATGGCTTCCTCCAAACAGCTGATCACAGGGATGCAAAGAGTTGGACCCTCAACTATTTATAACAACTTATAGAGTAACCTCAGGTTACTCTATTTAGAAAGCTCAGATAACCTATATCTGTGCCTAGTCATTAGTGTTGCTACTGCAAGATCATTATGACAACACGTCCTGTTCTTCAGCACTATCATTAATGAAGGTGATTTTAATATACTGACTATAAATCACCATCAATATCCTCATACACATAACATACCTGCCACCATCCAAGTCAGTTAGGATGTGAACACTGATAAAAATAGAGATTTGTGTAATGTGTATCTTTTAGATTGGCAGACCACTGTCAGGCACAAGCTTGGTGTTTGGCTGGTGATCAATAAAATGAGCCTTTGTACAACTCAATTTATGTCAGTGAAAGGTCTTAGCAGCCATTCGCTTACATGATTGTCGGTCACACATCTGGGAGATGTGCGGCCGGCTAATGATAATTTGTGTTATTGCACAATCCCGATCAGGTGAAGAATGTGTATTTGCTAGTTCACCAGCTGATTATTGTGTCGTTTACAAAGGAAAATAATCAACCAATGTAAAAGGCCCTTTATAGCTATCATTAGAAGTATATTGGTTGTTACACTATCAGCAACATAGAATTCATTACTATAACTTACTGATTAGGTTGGTAGCATTGGGAGGTGTGTAAAAGTCTGGAAGAAACATCCATTTTATCAAAGCAGAGTTCACAGGAACAAACTTGTCCCATCTCCAGGGATATTCTGTCAGTAAAGAGTTGAAGGACATGGTAACTATTAAGTTGGAAAGGATCAGTTGTGATGGAACATTAGTGCCAAATTGCAGCGAGCACTTACCTATGCAAAGCACAGGGGGCATACCCAGACAAAGCAGATACTGCCAGATGAGGAAGAAGATTAGAAACAAGCAGTACTTCGGCCACACTTTTGCAATCTTCCCTCTCTGCCGTCGGGTTAAGATTACAATCAACCAACAACCATGGAAGATAACCATGAAGTTCATTCGCTGGCCAATTACATTCACAGTTAAGAGAAAGCAGATCTGAAATTTCAGAGACATAAAAGCTAAAACACTTACTAATTTAAGGCTATGTTTACATACTGTAAAAGATATGGACGTATTTTCAATGTAATAATGTGCTCCATTTAAGTCAATGGCAAATTGGTCGGCAGTGCACCACACCGTATAGAATAACGGCTGTAAATGATTACCACCGTGCAAATAATGAACATATTATTTACCACCTGTTTTTGCAATTTCGTTTTTTTTTTTTTTTTTTTTTACATCTGTTAACACATTGTTAAAGGAAACCAATCAGCACATTTGTGCCAATTGAGCTCCCAGGGATGCTAACATATCTCCTACCATACTGGAGGTTGCATGTTCTGTGGCTCTATGGTTTTGCAAAATGATCTTTGTCGTGATTGAAAGACAAGGAGGCCTGTTAGAAGCTTCTAGCAGGCCTCCTCGCCTGTCAATCACTGTCGCAGAACCCAGATGACAAGTCATGGCTCTCTTCCGGAACCACACGCCTGATTAAAGGTAATTTTGCAAGAAATAAAGTCATGGAACACGCAACCCCCAGTATAGTAGGAGATGTGCTAACATCAGCTCTGCAGCGTCCATGAGAGCTGAATTGACACAAATAGCTAATGGCCTTATAAGCTACAAAATAAAATATATAATGTAAGGGAAAGCAAGAAAGTCCTTTTAGTGTTTTCATGCAAGGCCTCACCTCCAGCCCAAACTTATAAAAGAAATAGTTGATGAAATATTTGATGCAGTTGAGGAGACTCTTATCCAGATGGTTTCGCCACACATCAGGAAACACAGTCTGGTTGCGTGGTACTTCCAGTTGGTAGCGTCGACGGTAAAAGGTTTGGTGGCGGTACACAATGGCCTCAAATGTCAGCAAGACTAGGATCTGCAAATGATTCTGTGGATACAAGAATATAAAAGATCTAGCTTACAACTAGCTTATGTACATGACTTTGTTGTCTGCATTCCTATTTATGTTTGGTTTTGTGTTGTACATGGCCGGGACACTCCACTTTTGCCATTGTCAGCTTGATGCTTTTGAGAAAAGTTGGCTCTTTGTTTTAATGTCAGGAGTGTCACATGCAATGCTGTGATTTGCCATTATTCTGTTACAGCATATCAAGGTGGCAGGTGCGTCATGCTTGGTTTTTTCCTATTATTATTCATTTTAAAAAAGCAAAATGAAGAAAAAGGACAAGGATTGGCTGTCACACATCTGGTAAATTTTTTTTCTATGTGTTAAAACGCTCCTGATAAGCTAATAACAAGATGTCCTGCTTCTGGGACCCTTACATTGAGGACCCCTACATCTAGTGTTTATATCTCCTGTGGTGGTGCTACCGCGAAACTGAATTACACACATCCCACTAAATCGATGTGCTACCTGTGTAATGCAGGGATGTGCTGATCTTCACTAGTAGATGAATGTCCCGGATATGGGGCAACATTTTTTAATATGAAAAGCCTATTTAGGTGTTTTAAAGATTTTCAAGATTAGGCAACTCCTTTATATCACAACTAAGGCTTGCTCTACAAATGCTCATATCAGAACAGAATATATATGGGATGCTAAAGAATGGTGGAGATTTTGCAAATGAATATTTCAATTAGAGTGTGGTGTTATTGTAAAGGAAAGACAGACTTTTCCTTCTTTCAAATCCATTCCCGATTTTGCATTTAATAATTAAGATTAAAAGCTTGAACATATCCTTGGGTAAACTTATCCTTTGAATTTATACAACTCAACCATAACATTAAAAGATACTGACAGTAGAAGGAATAACATTGATTATCTAGTTACAATGACATCTGTAGGGGTGGGATATATTAGGCAGCAAATACATAGTGAGTTCTTGAAATTGATATATTGTAAGCAAAAAAAAAAAAAGTGAACGTGATTCTTGATATGTAGTGGTTATACCAGTATTAGGAAGGAAGACTGAGAACTGTCAAAGGGCCTAGGACTGATAAATCACATTTTGTTACACCTCATATGGCCAGACAGGTGCATGTGCTTCTTTTACCAGGAAAAGAGATAAAACCAGGATGTACCAGAAACTGAAAGCAGCTGGTGGAGGCAGCTGTTATGCCAGATATAGCTAAATCATTGTATATTTACAAAGGTAAGTAACTGAAACAACTTTTGAACACAGATGTTCAACTGATTTTTATTATTCATCTGTACCTGGATGTAGCCCAAATTAGGATGACCTTTGCGGATCCCAAACCAATTAGCCGGGTCAACTGGTCCACGGTACAGTGTTGAGTTCAGGATCTCTTCCTCCAGGAGACTGGTGCCATTAGGAAGTGGCTAAAGAAATATTTAAAAAATGATGTTATCAATTCCATAAGCCTGAAGTATTCGAATCATTCTCAATTTAGTCACTTTAGTTTACAGTCTTCTGATGTGGAATGCCAAGAACACATACACTGTAGGGATGAAGAACTTTCCTGACTTCAAGAAATACAATCAATCAAATACCAATACATGTCATTGAAGTTCAAAGCTTCTAAAGTCTTAGAACTTCTAAGCATAAAATATTGAAGTCTGAAATAGTCCGCAGAACAAAGTAAAATATACAAAGTGACCACATCTGGTACACAAATATTCTTCTTTTGTTAGGTTGTACAGCTGACAGATTGGCCATAAGACCTATTCAACATATTGGTTGCTGTCTCTCTACATCATTTAGTTCTGATCATTTCACCAAGAAAATCTTATCAATAAAGAATAAACATTGACACAGTACAGTATTTTTAGGGTGACATAAACAGCCTTATTTATGTCCCTATAAACCCACTGAATCTGGTGGCAAATTGCAACTACTTTTCTTTAGCTGTGATAATTTTGCCTCATGGTTAGATGGCATGTGGTCCTAAAATGGTCTGCAAGTCTTTAATAATGGCAGATGCAGTTGTCAGAATTAATAGAGGTAAATGTTATGTGTAAGGATCATACAATCTTCCTCTACCATCATGTACTCACCTGTGTGCAATTCACAGAGTAGTCCTCAGGATTTACTATGGTGAGTTGATAAAGCATCTTGCAGACAATGATTATGGATGTCCAAATGGTACAGAGGCAAGAAGCCATATGATGGAAACGTGAAAATGGGACTGCAAATGCCCACAGAATCACAAAAAGGAAATTCATCACAGATACCTAAGGAAGGTCAAAACATATATAAAACCAAGTTTCATTATTCTGTTGTTAGAGTAATGACTTGCATTATATTAGTATCCATATCCATAGAATTAAAAGGAAATAAATGAAAACTGTTAATTTAAAGAATATATAAAACAACTACACCCACAACCACCCATCCCCACCCTTGCCAGACTACATGCATTATTTGTAGTTCTGGAAAAAAGTAGTAGGCTCTCAAGATTGCTCATTATTTTAATAGATACATGAACAAGGGCAATATTAAACAGAATAAGAATAAAAATACTCACTAAAATGTGATAGAAGTAAGCTTTAGGGTACAAACCCACTTGCCGGATCTGCAGCGAGTCTCCTTGCTGCGTTTTTGCAGCGAGACTCGCTGCAGATGCCAGCCCTATACTTTCATTAGCAGAGAAACTTTTGTCTGCAGCCCTCCCCATTAACCCCTCTTGCCGCCGGACATTATAAATTACCGGGTCCCCGTTCCTGCTTGCTTCGGGGCTCCCGGTGTCTTCACGGCCCGCCCGGCCAATCAGTGCGCTGCGGCAGGGCAGCGCACTGATTGGCCGGGCAGAACGTGCCGGGAGCCGCCGAAGCAAGCAGGAGCGGGGACCTGGTAATGTATATCCTGCCTGCCCCCCCTGCAGCCCCGATCGCCCCCGGCCGCATGATTGCCCCCCGCCCGCATGATTGCCCCCCGCACCCCCCGGCCATACGATCGCCCCCCACAGCCCCCGGCCGCATGATCGCCCCCTGCAGCCCCCGGCCGCACGATCGCCCCCCGCAGCCCCCGGCCGCACGATCGCGCCCCGCAGCCCCCGGTCGCACGATCGTGCCCCGCACCCCCCGGCCGCACAGGCTGCGATCGTGCGGCCGGGGGCTGCGGGGGGCGATCATGCGGCCGGGGGCTGGGGGCGATCGGGGCTGCAGGAGGAGCGGCCAGGATATACATTACCAGGTCCCCCCCCTCCTGCTTGCTTTAATCCCTGGGTGCGTGGCAGGCAGGTAGTCATCTGGGCAGCTCCCTGCCATGTGTTTAAGCTAGCTTTAGGCTATGTTCACACACCGTCATAATGAAGGCCGTTTTCATTGGACGGCGCTCATTTAACGGCAAATAACATTATTTACCTTTAAATGAAAGCCGTCTAATAAAAGCGGCCTTCAATATGACAGTGTGTGAACATAGCTATAAGGAGTATATTATTCTATTATAGCTATATATATTATTTTCTTACTCTATTTATTGTTGCCCTTGTTCACTTATCTAGTAAAATAAGAAGAAATAATCTTGAGAGCCTACTACTTTTTTTCCCATTAATTCATTTTTTTCCCTCTGGGGTGCAGGAGACCAGTAGTGCACTCATAACCCATTAATAGCCAATACCCATTACGCTTTCTTGAGTTAGTTTGAGCACTCACCAACTATTATTACATTTGTAGTACAGCTTACCTCTTGCAGGGCCACCCAAATACTGTACAGAGCCACAAGCTTCATCACATGGAGCTCAAGTAGCCGCCACAGGAAGACTTGCACCTGGTGTAGAAGCTCTGAGAACTTGTAGAACAGAACGGTAAGACGCTGAGCAACCAAGTCCCACTTGCTGAGGGAGGCTAGCATATAAGGAAATGATAAATCTATAACAGCGGTATCCAGTTAAACAACAGTGAGTACATCAAACATTCCTTACTTACTAGATTTGTAACATGGCACAGGGAATGTATGAAAACTAAAGCATCTACTGACATTAAAATTGACAGTACAATCTACTTACCAGAGGCAAAAGTTTGTGCACAAAGAGGCCTAATAAAATTTGTGCAAGGTTTTCCTTGTGTAACACATAAAGACCTATATACACGGGACACAACTTGCGAACTTCAACCATTTTATTTATAAATAAATATATAAATAAGATCTATATAAACACTTCTGACTAAAGCAAGACCAATTACTTTATTTCAATTTTCTGCAACACTAATAACTCATGTCATGTCATACTGATGATACTAATCATGTATCTCTGGAAGACTATGTTTTTTCTTAATTCTATTCCAGTAACAAACATACACATAGGTATTCAGCACAGAGAAACACATTACAACCTGACATTATACACCCAGTCTAGGAGGCACTGTGCCAACCCTACATACAGATCAGCCTTTGTTTTACATCTCCATGTACCTTAGGCAGGAAAGAATTGTGTTCAGTGAGTGAATAGGATAGCTATTCCTGACATGATGGATACACCCTATTCTGAACAGTTATTTGTTTCTGCCTCATTTGGTAACAGTTACTGTCTGTAACTGTCTTTGATCTAGATGTTTTCCTAAGCTACATGTCATTTATTCTGAATGTATTGTTTGTTTTTTTTTAAACTCTTTTTATTGAAGGAGAAAGAACAGACACAAGTAACAAGTCATATCACAACAAACTTGAACATGACAGCTCAGCAGAGCAGATATAGATGCACCTGTGTCCATAAACAGATACGAACACTGAAATAGGGCAGTAAAAACCAAGGTACATAGGTATAAAGAGTAACAACACCACACAGAACAGTAAAGAAAAAAAAGAAAAGCACCGTGAAGGACATCTCTACACAAAAACGGCATAAAAGTACCTTATTCATCACCACGAGGTGAAGGAACATTACGCTCGTCCATCCGCACAAACCTACTAGGTTGAAATGCAGTCAGAGGCGACTGCACCACCAACCCCATACTTTGCTGAATTTCCCAGAACACCCTCTATGTTTGTATATAATAAACTCATAAGACAATACGGAATTGACTATTTTTTTCCATTTACTCACTGATGGGGGTCTGATGTCCATCCATCTCATTGCTATCGTCTTTCGAGCCATAAACAAAGATTCTCTTAGGAAAATCCTGTGATAATGCGGCCATTCTTCTTCATCTAATAAGCCCAGTAGACACACTTTGGGCATACATGGCACCGTAATACCTATAATTTGCGACAATTGGGTCGATACTTCTGACCAAAAGGCGCCAACATCTGGACAGGCCCAAATCATATGCCAGAAGTCTGATTTCGGGCAGTGGCACCTGTGACATTCCCCTGAAGGATACCTGCCCATTCTATGCATACGTACAGGTGTTAGATAGCTCTGATGAATGATAAACAACTGAGTCATCCTGATGTTAACGACAGGAGAAACATACAAATGGGAGGACATCAGACCACTCATCTTCAGACAGTTCACCCAAAGCATTGCGCCATCTATCTTCCACTGGCAGAGGGTTATTCTCTATACGGTACTGAATGAGAAATGAGTATAATGCAGAAATTAGGCCTCCAGGTCCCCGAGACCTGAACACCCCAATAAGAGGATAATCAGAGAAAGGCAAAGAAGACCTTGGGAACTGGGCACGGAAGGCATGTCTAAGCTGTAAATATCTGTACAACGACCCTCTTGGTAAATCATATTTATCTTGCAACTGCTGAAAAGAGCAAAATGTTTGATCCCTGCACACATCCCCCACCTTACAGATTCCGTGTCGTATCCAAAAATGAGGTTCCAATTGCTCAGAAAAATGTGGCAGATTAGGGTTATACCACAATGGCGTCTCCGTCATCACTCCCTGAAACCGTAGTAACTTTTTAACAGCACCCCAGACTTGTGAGGCTAGGTTATGCAGTGGTAGGAGCTTAGAAGGTTTCAGAGCCCCCTTCTCTAGAACGGGCCACAGATGTTTGAGGTCCAGAAAGTGAGCTAAATGATGTTCCCTGTTTGGTAGAATCTCCGCCTCCACCCATTTCCCAAGATACCGCAATTGTCCAGCTAAATAATATAAATAAGTATCTGGGAGGGACATACCACCATAAGCCTTGGGTCTCTGAAGTGTTAGTAGACTTAATTTGGACCTTGAGGCACCCCAAACAAAGGAGGGGAAAAGGGAGTGGAGACTTTTAAAGAAAGACATTGGGACCGGGGCAGAAGCGTGCTCCAACATGTACAGGCATTTTGGTAGAATAACCATCTTAATGAGTTTAATACGCCCTGGCACTGCAAGAGGAAGAGTCGCCCAGATCTTAAACTTAGCTTTTATGAAATCTAATAGTGGATACACATTCATAGTGAGATCCTGGGAATATTGTCTACAGATCGTAATACCCAAATACTTAAACTGGGCCACAACAGGCAACCCATGGGCGTTAGCCGCCCAAAAATCTGGACATAGGGGCATAAATACTGATTTAGACCAGTTCATATATAAACCGGAGTATCGGCCAAAGGAGTTGATGAGGGAAATCGCCAGAGGGAGGGTAGTAAGAGGGGAGGACATAAAGAGAATAGTGTCATCAGCATATAATCCTACCCTATCTTCCCGGTCACCATTGATAATACCTTTATACAACGGGTTCTTCCTTAACCTCAGCGCCATAGGTTCAATTGCTAAAGCGAATAATAAGGGTGACAGTGGACACCCTTGTCGGGTGCCACGGGACAGCGAGAAGTATCGGGAATACACACCATTCACCATAATACGTGCTTTTGGAGCTTGGTACAGTAAAGACACCCACGAAAGGAAATTAGGGCCAAACCCAAATCTGGCCAACACCTCTAAGAGATATCCCCATTCTACGGAATCGAACGCCTTGGCCTAACGAGGCCAAGGCCCAGTCCGCACCCTTTGCACCCTTTACATCCACGTAAATACGCTTTAAATGTTTCCTACAAAGTGTTTTTGTTCTCGTGAGGGTCATTAGCTAAAATAAACTGGGATATCTGGTCAGGGATCCTATCATGGGAGCCTATCAGGGACAGCCAAAAGGGATGCATCCTATGGTTCCTCGCTCTAGGCGATCCGGTAGTATTAACATATAAAAGCAACGCTGAATGATCGGATATTCCCCTCTGAGTATAGGACACCCTAGACACGGCAGAGGCCATAGACGGCGTACCCAATGCATGGTCTATCCTAGACAGGGAGTGTCTACTCGCTGCATGACATGAATAATCTCTCCTATTGGGATGATGGTGCCTATATATGTCTACCCACCCCAGTTCATCCAGTAGTGATCTCAAAGGCGAAATAGACTGAGAAGTTACTGGCAGTCCCACACTGTGTTTATCCACGAGGGGGTTAACCATCATATTAAGGTCACCTACACAAAGCACCCTAGCTTGCGGGTATGTGGCCGCAAAAAATGCAGCCTGATGCAACACACGCAAGGAAGCATGCGGGGGATTATAGATGTCCAAAATCACATACGGGTAACTGTCTATGTATGCAAAAACAAACACGAACCTCCCCTCATTATCCCTCCGAACAGCAATAGGATCCCACTTCAGAGACTTGTTAATTAACAAGGACACCCCCCTGGAATAAGAAGTATGACATGCATGTTCAGACCACTGGACCCATTGCCTCCTCATCCTATGAGATGTGTTAGGTGTAAGATGTGTCTCCTGGAGACATAAAATGTGAGGGTTAAACCGTCTAATATGTGAAAAAACCATAACTCGCTTCCTTGGTGTCCCCAATCCTCTGACGTTCCACAACATTACCGTAATGGACGCCATATCTTAACCCAATACCAGTAATAAACAGTAGGCACCATCCCTGATGAGAGATGTCCATTCTGGAGAATAGCATAGACAATACTATACGGTGTGTGGAGTATAGAAAGTAAAGATAAAAGGTCACTGCCCCAGTGCTTAGTAACTAGATCTCCAAACCGTGGTGACAAAACATACTGAACTCCAACCAATAACAGAAAAAGCAGAGATTGAGACATCTCCGTCGCACTAATAGTCATGAAAAATCACAATACGGGGGAAGAATCCCGCAATACCATATGATGTATATAGCAACACATTATAATGAAGATACAAGGGGGAAGAAAAAGAAGATAGGAAAGACTGGAGCATCAAACATAGCGTAGTAACCCCTATGTTCCAGATCCGAAACACAGGTGCCACTACAAACCATTGGGCAGATATAACTGAGTGTGCTGGCAGAGGACAGAATAATCCAGGGCTGAGAAGGAACACAAAACTTTTGCAACCATAAACAGAGTTAAATATACAGACAGCATGTGAGGCTCCGGCGCCGCCTAGTGGTAGCTTTCGGATAACAATGACACATATAGACTACACATCCACATATGGGAGAAACAGAAGTGGGAAAATCACGGACAGGGGGAGCAGACAAAAATAACAACTAAGAGATAAAGGAAACAGCTCCAATGCCAAGCAGAAATAGACAGGGCCACAACCGGAGCAACCAGCATATAGTAGGCTCCGCAACTAGGAACACAGAACCAATAGAGAATACAGTGGTACCTTGGTTTAAGAGTAACTTGGTTTAAGAGCGTTTTGGTTTAAGAGCTCACAGTTTTTCAAAATTGTGACTTGGTTTAAGAGCATTGCTTTGGTTTAAGAGCTCCATGTTCTGGGTGGGAGCGCGAGTGGAGGAGGGGCATGTTCTGCATAGCGGGGTCTACAGCACTGTACTCTGACCCAGGAAGTCTCCCTCACCTTCCAAATCATAGCAGATCCACTTCAGGCTGTGGCTTACATCAGGGGACAGGACTGTGGGGGTAATCTCTCCATAGCTGTAACCCCTCTCTCCCCGGACAGAGAGTGCTGCTATACTGTGCCCACATCTGCCCTGCTCATTCCTTCATGCTCCTTGCAGTCTCTCTCAGCTCTTGTGTTTTCCATCCTCTCCATTACTGTACAGTAGTTTATATCACATATTCTGCTGTTTCTGAATCTTTGTTTCATCTGTTTTACATGTAATTCAGAAAAATAAATCATTATTTTTGGGGTGTGGAACCAATTGTCTGCACTTCTATGATTTCTTATGGGAAAATTTTCTTTGGTTAAGAGCAGATTTGGATTACAAGCACGGTCCCGGAACGAATTATGCTCGTAATCCAAGGCACCACTGTATATCCGAAACAGCACCATCATCTCAGTCAGTTTCCACAGTGTGAAGGAAAGCAAGCACAGCGTGCCCAAAGTATATAGCAAACCGGAGGCTTCTCTGGAACAGGTACCGGTAAACATGCCTCAAAACAGCCGTAGTGGCTAAACACTCCTGTACGTGGAGACTGATAGGACAAATAGCCAGCTACAGGCGGTTAGGAGAGCGGTCGTGCTGGCGATAGAGCCATTCCTCCGCCTCTTGTGGAGTCCCAAAGAATACCGCTCTATCACCATCTACCACTCGGAGACGTGCAGGGTATGCCACCGAGTAAGGAATATTTTTCTCTTTCAGCTTGCGTTTCACCGCCATGTATGCCGCTCGTTTCTTCTGTAACTTCGCTGAGAAGTCAGGGAAGATGGAAACAGGAGCACCATTATACGCAATCTCTGGCAGGCGTCTAGCATGGCGTAGGACCAAATCACGGTCTGTGCTATTCAGAAGACGGGACAAAAATAGTCTAGGGGGAGCCCCTGGCTGCGGAGGCCGAGCTGGCACTCTGTGAGCGCGTTCAATGGCAAATGCAGAGGAAAAGGTTACCTCGGGCAACAGGGAAGTCAGCCACTGAGTTGTGAAGGCAATCGGGTCCTGCCCCTAAGCTCGCTCCGGCAGGTCGAGTATCCGCAGGTTGTTTCGCCTGAGGCGATTTTCCAGATCGTCTGCCTTTTGGCGCCAACCCTCTGCCTGGTGTTCCAACGCAGTAACTGCTGCAGGGATCGGCTCCATCCTGTCCTCCAGACCGGATACCCGATCTTCCACATGGCGGACCCTCTCTCTTAGCGCCTGCATGTCATGTCTCAGGAGCCCCACATCTATTTTCACCTCCTCGATCTTCCCTGTAAGGGAGGTAGTGCTTGCTGCAATAGCCTCCAGTACGAAGGTAAGCTGTGCCGATACCTCTTTAAGCGTGGGTCCTGGCTGCTCCTCTCCATCAGAGGCCTCGCTGTGCTCCGGGCTCGGAGCCTGTGAGGAGCCTAAGCCATCTTGGGCCTCATGACGGGCATACTCCGCCAGCCGCTCCGCTCTGGTGGGGCTCATCTTGTTGGTGATCGATGCCGCCAGTCCTCTCCCCAAAATGCAGGTAACCAGTGTTCAGTTCAGGATAATGTATTAGCAGGGTTCTCACGGAGCAGCTCTCACATGCGTCTGCTCCCCTCGCTGCCTAGGCCACACCCCCTCTGAATGTATTGTTTGTAAAACTACAAAGATGCTATCCATTTATGTGCCAGCATAGGCCACAAATCAGACCTGTCGCACATAATATAGTCAACAAACCAGGTGAAAACAAAAATGTAAACATTTTCACCACAATTGGATAGTCAAATGAAGACAGAGCAGTGTCTTCACATAGGAAATAATGTAAATGTGTTTAATTGGTTCCAGCAACCACCCGTAATTACCTACAATACTCATTTACTACATTGAAAAGTACCCAGTTTAATCTCTACGGTACAGTACAGAGCAGCACTATACTGCACATTTTAAACAAGAAATGTTCAACAAAACCAGCAATTCTAGTACAGTAGTCACCAACTGCTCACTCATCCTTTACTGTATAGTGACCACCCCCACCCAGCACTGTAACTGAAAGGAGATGGTGGTGAACTGACTGTACTACTACTGTACTGTATATGCACTCAAGCAGTTCTATAAAGTACTGTACTGTATGGGAAGCCTCACCAGTGCTAAACCCTCACCAGGTACAACCCACAATCCATGCTTGCAAAAACAGTCAGATACTGAGCAAAGTTTGAAATCTAAGTGTTACTTCCAGGTAAATTTTCATTAGAATACCGTAGTATTACTGTACTTCAAGTAATACTACGTGTTTGAGAACCAAGCAAGAGTTTGAGAACCAAAGCAAACAAACTTTCCTTGAAAATACAGTTTGAGTTCCAAGCAGTTTGAGAACCAAGGTACCACTATATATCACACTCTCCTCTCTTGTATCTGCCCCCTCCCCCTGTTCTACACAGGATCTAAAGTAAAAGTAAAATGGAGCTTCACTTTAATCTGGATATTCCTTGCTATATGGCATCTACAGCTGCAATTTTAAAGATAAGATTCTCAGAAGTAGCTTCAAGCTAGTCTGCACTTCAGAGGGTTGTACTTAAGGTAGTGTGGTGGCATGATCCTGGTCTTATTTTAAAGTCAAGGATCTTTAAAACAAGACCAAAATCATGTCTGACTGTTACACAGACAGAGATATGATCCATAGTATCCATGATGTATCAAATACTTACTTTGCTCCTGAGTTGCTACCCTGCCATAAGGTATTAGATACACCCCTGTCACAGAAAGGGTTACATCCCATTCATAGGTGAAGATCCTGGGCCTAAATACAAAATGTGCAACAAAGCCCCTTACCTACAACAGCAGTATTTAGAATGCTGTTGTCCTCATATCTTGCAAAGAGGCCAATTTCCCTTGCAATGACTGAACTGTAATTGGGTTTGGCATAATGGTTCATACATTGGGAAGTTATAAAGTTTTACACCTTACTGAATGCTCCTTAAAAACGCAAGCATCTTTTCCACTTAGGTTTTTCCTTAGAGTGGTTAGTCAGGTAAAAAAAAAAATCAGATACTTTCTTGCAAAAACAGCCCCACCTCCATCCTAAGGTTGTGTGGTATTAAATTCACCTTCATTTACTTTACATTTGCAAAGCCCAAAGTAGCATTGAGATGCTCCACAGCATCAAAGTCTCTGTACTGCAATGCTACTCCATAATGCTTAGTATGCCATGTGGAGGGCAGTTCAGAAAAACATTTTGGCACTAAAGCCCTCTAGAAATAATCACTGGGGTGGGGTGGCATGATTCTAAAGGTCCTCACCTTCAGGTATTACTTCATCTTCTGCACACTCCTCCTCGTCACTGGCAGAGGCTGCTGTATCCTCTTCTTCCTTTGCTTCACTACAAAAGAGATTCAATCATGACAATACATGATAAGTTGGTGGTCTTAAACCAGAGAAAACAAAGCTGCATTTCTTTTTCCAGAAACAGTGCTACTCTTCCTTATTTGGCTATGTTCAGACATTGTCTGTTGTCTTCTTTACCTCAACTTCTTGTGTTGTGTACTTATTGTTATGGACATATTTCTGCTGTACACTCTAGCTAGGAATTTTAACAAACTTACTTTTTCTACACCTTGACTATAAACCTGCCCTCTACACCTACAAAAGCCTCCAACTATGCAGGGAGGAGACAGATATCGCAGAGTTCCCGGCTAGTTTGTTTTTTAGTATATTTAGCTCAGATGATATTTGGGATAAAGAAACCTGACCACACTTTATCCTATGCCATTTAATAACCATTATGTACTGGTTAAGTAGTCTGATGTCTATCAATTTACACGCTTACTCAGGATGCAATGGGAAAACAGACTTGAGAAATGCCAAATGTGACCACCACATGACCAGAACAGATTCATCATTGGAAGTAAACAACACAGATTCCAATTCAAGTTTTTAAAGTTTGCTTAGAAATCCTTGTCCCAGAACCATTTTCAATTTATGAAACAAACTTTTCTACATCTGCTACATCTGTTCTTTTACTAATAGTGGGAAATTAAAATACAAGGTATTTTAGAAAGCTGTATAACGTTTCTCTATATTATGAATAGTAAAAGAAGTCTCAGTACTCACTTGTTCTTATAAGCTGCATTTGCTAATGATGAAGCTCGAGCAATATCTGTGATGTGCATGAACGGCCTATGGAAGTAGTGGAGTTGAAGAATACAAGCCAGGAGGAAGAAGCCAGGTATAAGGATACTGGTAAAAAGTTCAGACACACTGAACTGCTCAAGCCCCATAGCACTTAGTCTAAATAAAACAGAGAAAATGTGTAAGAAAACATTCAGAGTTGGTAAAGGGTTTGTATAGGTTTATATCTTTAAAAGGGACACTCCTGTTCTTGGGCTCTGTACAGTATAGCAGCTTAGCTTACTGAGGCCAAGTTGCCATATGGTACAAAGCCCACAAATAATATTTGTTTTGTTTAGGGTAAATACTTGAACAAACTAGTGAAGTATAAAACATATGGTAGTTGAGTTTTCATATAGCAAGAAAAAACACATACTGCTCATCTGTAAGGGAAGTCAGATTCCTCCAATACACAGGAAAATCTTCAAATTGGTAAGTGTAGATGGCGATGAGGACAAGCATTGTGTAAGCCACCACCAGCCACCAAAAAAAGTTTAGCAGCTTCCTCCACAGTGCGTAGTACACCTAAGACAATACAGACAAGGAAGTTACTACTGAAACTATTGCTCACACTATCCTGTGAGTAATATCTGTGATATGGTTTCTGTGTAAAATAATTAGTGGGTCACAATTTACAACTATTATTTTCCAGCAGTTGTTCTATACTCTTTATTATGTACTAATTCGCCATGTGCATTATTATTTTGAGTTGATTTGACACTAAAATGGTGTAAATTGGAAATAGTAAATTCTACAGTATCCCATTAACAGGACAATGATTTTTATTTCTGTACCCACCTGGAAGATGATCAGGCAAAGAAGGAAAAGGAACAAATAGACTATTTTGTAAACCACAAGGCGTCCAGCAAAGCTGACCACTATGAACATCCCTCCACAGACATATATCCAGTACTTGGCATAGAAGCTCATCACCTGGTCTCCAAAACATTTAAGCAGGTTCCTCTCTGTGGACTGACCTGAGATGACAGAGATATTAAACTGCTGTTTCATCTAAATAATATACTGAGCAAGAAACAATGCTGACAGTATAATAACTCACTGGTTTCCGGCACAGACACTTCTACAAGAGCAGCTGTCACCCTTTTTCGTTTCAGGAGTTGTTCAGTGACAAACTGATGGAGAAGGAGCCAGAAAGTCAAAGTGTACAGAAGCTGTAGGGAGAACAATGAAGGAGGTAATTTATGTGTAGCATGAAGGTATGCAACCTGCCGGACTCGCTCATTATAAGCATTAAAAGGGGTCTTAAAGGGTTTTTCCAACTGAAAACTAACTTGTCCCATATCCACAGGATAGAGGACAAGTAAGAGATCGCAGGGAGTCTGACCTCAGTACCCCATAACAATCTCCATATCAGCCCTCGGCTCCTTTGTTTTGAATAGAGCCACAGGTACAGCATGTGACCCGCAGCTCTATTCATTCTCTATGGAGCCACCGTAAAGAGCTTGAGTACTGTACTCGGCTCTCCGGCAGCTCCATTGAGAATGAAAGGAGCTGTCACAGAGAGTCGAGCACTTGGCTTTTTCCAAAGGCTCCATAGAGAATATCCGTACCCTGTGGATAGGGGACAAGTTAGTTTTAAATTGGAATATCCCTTTAAGGCCTGATCAGAAGAGTTTCCCCGGCAATAGTGCAGCAAAGCATCACACTTCTGTATCTGCACATTGATGCTAAGCATAATGTGTTTCCCCACTAAAATTGTTATCTCCTATCCACAGCATAGATGATAAATATGCGATCTCACTGCTTCTTGTGAATTCAGCAGCAGTGCGCTTGTGTGACCTCCCCCTGTGAATGGAGGGGCGGTCATGCAAGCACACTGCTAATATATTCACAGGAAGCACACAGGAACCCCGTTTTTGAGATGACAGGGGGTCCAAGTGGTCGGACCCCCAATATTTGCACATTTACAAAATGACCATTGTTTTTTTTTTTTAAACATACATTAATTGACAAGGACAGATTATTATTAAGATAATACTAAAAATCATGTATAGACTGCACATTACAATAAAGATACTGACCATGGCTCCTAAGTTCAGACACGGGTAAGGGGCCCGGACAAGCCCCAGCTGTGAAAGCCTCATAAATCCTAGCTGTGTGGGTAGCTCATTCTCTAGGTCCATGCTCCAAACATACTGCAAACTGCAGAGGGTTACTGCATAGAGGAGGATGAAGGGGGAACACAGCATAGCAAACTGACGTCGGCTGCGCACCATCCATATGAGACAGGCCCAAAGCAGTAGAACAAATGTCAGCCAGCTATGATAGGTGATGCTCCATACCTGGGGGGGATAATATGCAAGATATATCACACAACATACACAAATGTCAAATCTAATTGTAAAACATAATATTTTAAGGAAATCACATCCAATTTTTACTTTCCATTATTTCCTTGTATGTACTGCCTAAGGGTAAGTTCATACATAATTAATCAGCTGCGAATTTAACAAATATTTACGGTAGCTGAAATCAGCAACTTCAAATACATAGTGGATTACATACTTGCTAACATACCCTAAAGTGCATTAGAGAAGAAGCTGACCAATGTTAAAGGGAAAACTGACAGCACAGATATGCATGTATCCATGCTGCCAACTTCCCATTTCCAATCAGTGGGTACTTACCGTCAGCGCTGCTCTGTGATCCGGCATCTTCATGATAAATCCTCCTTATGCTCAGGCTGACAGTATCACAGAGGTGTGTCTGTGCTGTATGGCATGGGTGCAGATTGTTTTCCATGATGAGGCTGAATTACAGAGCAGCACAGACAGTAAGTACACACCGCTTGATTGATTGGCAATGGAGAACTAGCAGTACAGATATATGCTATAAAGGAACACTCCAGGCAAAACTCATGTACTGTGTTATAAATAGTGCAATGTGTGAGGGGGAGGTAAATGACAAATGGATTAAAAAAATATATACATATTCTAAATATAATAATAATAAAAAATAATAATACACTCCATTATTCATGCACTGATCTGAAATGTCCTGCCCAAGGTGTAATATAATGTACTAATGTATGATCAAATTGTGCCTTTAACTCCTTAAGGACAGAGCCTAAAATGGCCTTAAGGACCGGAGCAAATTTTATGAATATGACCAGTGTCACTTTATTCATTAATAACTTTGGGATGCTTTTACCTATCCGTCTGATTCTGAGATGGTTTTCTCGTGACATATTGTACTTCACATTTCTGGTAAACTGGAGAAAATACTTATAAAGAATCTTTATGAAAAAAAACCCAAAATAACGTGAAAAATTTTGAAAAAATGCATTTTTCCAACTCTGAAACTTTTCTCCTTATACAGAAAATGGTTATACCACATAAATTATATATTAAATAGCATTAGCAATATGTCTACTTTATGATGGCGGCATTTATTAAACTACAGTGGTACCTTGGTTTAAGAGTAACTTGGTTTAAGAGCATTTTGATATAAGAGCTCACAGTTTTTCAAAATTATGACTTGGTTTAAGAGCATTGCTTTGGTTTAAGAGCTCCCTGTATTGTGGGAGCGCGCATGGAGGAGGGGCATGGTCTGCATAGCGGGGTCTACAGCCCTGTACTCAGACCCAGAAGGTCTTCCTCACCTTCCAAATCATACCAGATCCACTTCAGGCTGGGGCTTGCATCAGGGGACAGGACTGTGGAGGTAATCTCTCCATAGCTGTAACCCCTCTCTCCCCGGACAGAGAGAGCTGCATGTATGTGCCCACATCTGTCCTGTTCATTCCTTCCTGCTCCCTGCAGTCTCTGTCAGCCCTTGTGTTTCCCATCCTCTCCATTGCTATACAGTAACCTATAATATCACATATTCTGCTGTTTCTGAATGTTGGTTTCATTATTTTTACATGTTATTCAGAATAATAAATCATTATTTTTGGAGTGTGGAACCAATTGTCTGCATTTCTGTGATTTCTTATGGGAAAATTTGCTTTGGTTTAAGAGTAGATTTGGATTACAAGCACGGTCCTGGAAGGAATTATGCTCGTAATCCAAGGCACCACTGTATATTTAATTTTTTTTACAACAATAGAAAGCTTAAAACATAAGCAGCAAATTTCGAAATTCAGTAAAATTTCTAAATCAGATATTTTTAGGGACCTGTTCAGGTTTAAAGTGTATTTGAGGGGACTGTATGTTAGAAAGCCCCACAAAGCACCCCATTTTAGAAACTGCACCCCACAAACTTTGCAAAAGCACATCCAAAAAGTTTTTTAACCCTTTAGGGAGAGTCACAGAAATAAAAGCTAAGTGTGTAAGAAATTTGAAAATTTTAATTTTCTGTGCAGAGATTTTATTGTAATCCAATATTTTCCATAATTATAAACCTATTACCTGAGAAATGCACCCAGATATTTATTGCCCCGTTTCTGCAGTTTATAGAAATACCCCATATGTGGCCCTATTGCGCTATTTGACGCAACCACAAGCCTCAGATATAAAGGAGCGCCCAGTGAATTTCAATGGCTCCTTTATATTTGGTCATTTCTGACTGTACCACTTCAGGTTGGCAGAGGCTCTGGGGTGCCAAAACCTAAAAAAACACCCCTAAATGACACCATTTAGAAAACTACACCCTTCAAGGAATGTAACAAGGGGTGCGGTGAGCATTTGGACCCCACAGGTGCTTCACAGATTTTCCGAACAATATGGCGTGAAAAAAGAAAAAATTATTTTTTACACTAAAACGTTGTTCTAGCCTTCAATTTTTCATTTTCACAAAGGGATAAAAGGAAAAAAAAAAACACAAAACGTGTAGCGCAGTTTCTCCCAAGTACGGAAATACCCCACATGTGGACATTAAGTGCCAAGTGGGCGCAGGACGAGCGTCCAAAGGGAAGGAGCGCCAATTGGCTTTTGGAAGCTGGATTTCACTGGAATGGATTTCAAGGGCCATGTCGCATTTACAGAGCCCTCGTGCTGCCAAAACACTGGAAACCCCCCACAAGTGACCCCATTCTGGAAACTACACCCCTTAAGGAATCTAACAAGGGTAGCAGTGAGCATATGGACCCCACTGGTGACGGGCACAAATGTGGAAAAATGTGACATGAAAGTGAAAATTTTCATTTTTTCACTTTCACGGCACAAATGTGCCCGTCATCAAGGGGTCAATATCCTCACTGCACCCCTTGTTAGATTCCTTGAGGGGTGTAGTTTCCAGAATTCGGTCACTTGTGGGGGGTTTACAGTGTTTTGGCAGCACTAGGGCTCTGTAAATGCGACATGGTGTTCATCATCCATTCTAGCCAAATCCAGCCTCCAAAATCCAAATGGCGCTCCTTCCCTTCGGAGGCTTGCCCTGCACCCACATAGCACTTTCTGTCCACATGTGGGGTATTTACGGACTCAGGGGAAATTGCTCTACACATTGTTTTTTTTCTCTTTTAACCCCTTGTGAAAATGAAAAATTCAAGGATAGACCAACATTATAGTGTAAAAAATGTAATATTTCATTTTCACGCCACATTGTTCTACATTTGTGCCAGTCACCAGTGGGGTCCATATGCTCACTACACCCCTTGTTACATTCCTTGAGGGGTGAAGTTTCCATAATGGGGTACTTGTGGGGGTTTCAGCTGTCTTGGCAACACAGGGTCCTTTTAAATGCAACATGGCCCCTCGAAATCCATTCCAGCCTCCAAAAACCAAATGGCGCTCCTTCCCTTTGGAGGCTTACCCTGCACCCGCATGGTGCTTTATGTCCACATGTGGGGTATTTCCGTACTCAGGGGAAATTGCTCTACGCATTTTGTGTTTTTTTTTTATCTTTTAGCCCCTTGTGAAAATGAAAAAATCAAGACAAGATCAATGATTTAGAGTAAAAATTTTTAAAAAAATTACACTAAATGTTTGTCTAGCCTTGATTTTTTCCATTTCCACAAGGGGTTAAAAAAGAAAATAAACGCAAAACGTGTAGGGTAGTTTCCCCTGAGTACGAAAATACCCCACATGTGGACATAATGTGCCATATGGGCACAGGGCAAGCCACCAAAGGGACAGAGCGCCATTTAGAGGCTGGAATGGAGGATGGAGGCCATATCGCATTTACAAAGCTCCTGTGCTGCCAGGACAGCAGAACCCCCCCACAAGTGACCCCATTCTGGAAACTACATCCCACAAGGAATCCAACAAGTGGTGCAGTGAGCATATGGACCCCACTGGTGACTGCCACATATGTAGAATATATGGTGTGAAAATTAATAATACAATTTTTTTCATTTTCACGTCCCAAATGTGGCCGTCACCAGGGGGCCATATCACCGCTGCCCCCCTTGTTAGATTCCTTATGGGGTGTAGTTTCCAGAATGGGGTCACTTGTGGGGGGTTTCTACTGTCCTGGCCGCACAGGGGCTTTTTAATTGCATCATGGCACACCTCTAAAGGGAATGGGGGCCATGCCTATTTAGTTGGGGAAAAGGGACAATTTTTTATTTATTTGGGGGTATTAGGCCAATTATAAGTTTATAAGGTTGGAAATGACAGGTGTCCATCAAATTCAACCTGTGTTGATCCAGAGGAAAGCAAAAAAGCCTCGTGAGGCAGACGACAGTAGCCTCATAACAGGGAAAAAATTCCTTCCCGACTCCATAATGGCGATGAGAATAATCCCTGGATCAACGTGACCCTTGAAATAGGAATAAGGGACAGAATTTAGAAAATATAGAACTCCAATGACGTGTGGTACGCCTTGGAGCGATCCAGTATGCTGAGGCCGGGGGGATCAGGACAGGTGTCACACTGGAAAATGGTGTCCTTCCTGATCCCCCTGTTACGCCACACTCTGCGCTTCTTCTGGGGTCTCCTGTTTTCCAGTGTGGGGGACGTCACCTGGAAAATGTTTCCATAGTGCGATTCGGGGTCCTTTATATCCAATAGCGCTGGGTCCGCTCCATGGCTGCTAAATATTAGGGCTTTATTACTGCTTCTGATATTTTCGGATTGTGCCGCAAAAGAGGGGGTGCTGGTATAAAAGTTATCCCCGTACAGGTGGTAACTTTATCCAGCAGTGGGAAGATCAGTTCCCCAACGATCTTCCCACTAACTCCGAGGATGGGGGGGGGGCATGGTGGGGTCTGGATTCGGGTGTCCCTTCCTTCAAACACTCTAAGGGTACGTGCACACTGCGGAATGGCGAAGGATAACCCTTCATGCATTCCGCAGCTGGCACCCGCTGGCGGACTGATGCGGGCGCGCACGTCTCCGCACGTGTCATAGACTCTATTCTATGCACGGGCGGATTCAGCTCTCCATCCAACGTGTTCATTCTTTGGATGGACGATGGAATCCACCCGAGCATAGAATGGAAAATATGACATTGGCGGAGAGAAACGCACCTGCCCGCATCAGTTCGCCGGCGGGTTCCAGCTGCGGAATGCACGAAGGGTTATCCTTCGCTATTCCGCAGTGTGCACCTACCCTAAAACTGTAAATGTACCCTGAGGTACTCTCACAGAGTTTGTAGAATTTCACGCCATACCGTGATCTCATATTGAGAAGGTACTGGAGGAAAAGACGTGTCTGGTGGGCAACGTACGCTACCCCCCAGACACGTCACTGGATGATGAGGATGAATGGAGGAAAAAAGGATCCCCCATTCATCCTCACTGGCTGTTTCGGTGTCGGATGCAATAAACGCGTATGCGTCCGACACCAAAAACACCCTGGGGGCCATTTTTATATGTGGATTGGTATATGGGGTATGTAGTGGTGTAGTGTAAAACTTTATTCAATTTAGTGTAGTGTAAAGTAGTGTTTTTTACGTTTTTACGTAGTGGTGTAGTGTAAAACTTTATTCAATTTAGTGTAGTGTAAAGTAGTGTTTTTTACGTTTTATTTTAACAGTAAGCATAAAAAAAAAACCCTACGCCAAAAAAGGTGTTGCTGATAAATGCCGCACTTATGTGTGGCACTTATCAGCAGACCGTGGCAGTAGGATTTAAAAAAAACATCCTACGTTAAAAAGAAGGAGTTTCTAATCAGCTGCGCACTTACGTGCGATGCAGATCAGCGCTCAGAGGCGGTAGGGTGCGGAAAATTGGAAAAAAAAAATTGGAAAAAAAAAAAAAAAACATTTACTACATGCCTAACATCCTATAGCTACTGATAAGTGTATTATATACACTTATCAGCCGCTAGGGGGCAGTAGAGAGCAAATTCCGGAAAAAGCCGATGTTAGACGACGAGGGACCCGAACGATGCCGAAGCGGACCCGACGAAGATAGCCTAACACCCGAAGACAACACGAGGACGCCGCGGACCCGGAAGAAGCGATCGGGACCCCGGGATCCGGTGAGTATCGCCCAAATACCTGCTCTGGACCAGGTCCAGGTCCAGTGCAGGTATTTTACATTTTGGGGGACTTTTGAGGGATTTTTTGGGGGACCTTTGTAGTAATGGTGGTCGGTGCTGTCTCGGACAGCACCGACCGACATTTTTTTCCGGCTCATCGATGACCCGGAAAGGTAAAATCGCTGAAAGGTAAAATATCGGCTGATCTGAATTGATAAGCAGATAGCGGCGATCGTCGGCACGGGAGGGGTTAATCACCCCCCCCGTGCCGAGAAGCTAACGTTATAGCAGGCCATCGCACACGCAGCGATCGGGGAAACCGCGGGCGTACATTTACGTCCATTTGCGTTAAGGCACAGGCTGCCAGGGCGTAAATGTACGGCCGCAGTCGTTAAGGGGTTAATGTTTATAAAATGACAGCAAGCCTTAAAGGGGTAGTGCGCCAAAATAAAATTTCTTTCAAATCAACTGCTGCCATGAAGTGCCAGAGATTTGTAATTTACTTCTATTAAAAAATCTCAAGCCTTCCAGTACTTATCAGCTGCTGTGTGTCCAGCAGGAAGTGGTGTTTTCTTTCCTGTCTGACACAGTGCTCTCTGTTGCCTCCTCTGTCCATGTCAGGAACTGTCCAGAGAAGGAGCAAATCCCCATAGAAAACCTCTCCTGCTCTCCAGGCTGGAAATAATACCACTCCTGCTGGGCATACAGCAGCTGATAAGTACTGGAAGGCTTGAGATTTTTTAATAGAAGTAAATTACAAATCTCTGGCACTTCATGGCAGCAGTTGATTTGAAAGAAAACATTTTTGGGTGCACTACCCCTTTAAATATTTTTCATAGGCACTGAAAATTGTATAGTATTGTGTTTAACCCCTTAGTGACCAATCCAATTTGGACCTTATTGCTAAAATGAATTTCTTCATTCTTTTCATCATGGCAACAGTGCAATAACTTTTTAATTTTTTTCAAGACAGGTTGTACTTTTTAATGGAAGCATTCTGGGTTCATAAAACTTACTGATTAAACGGTATACATTTTTTTGGAATAGGATAATGAAAAAAATTTCATTATATTATTATATTATATTTTGGTCCCTAATTTTTTGCATTTTAAATATACGCTATTCACACTTTATTAAAATATTGTTATTTTATTATTTGGGTCAGTAAGATTACAGGGATACCAAATTAATTTAGTTGTTTTCCAACTTTTTATATATTTTTTTTAGTAGAAAGAATAATAATTTGGTTCGCCACATTCTAAGACCTATAAAAAAAAAATTTCTTGACGGAGATGACTAGGGGAATTTTGCAAAAAACAATGTGTAGGTTTGTTTTTTTGTAATATTTTCAGGTACAAAAAAGTTTTTGATCACTCTTTTTAATTTTTGGAAGGCAGATCATCCAGTCCAATAAAGAAAGAAAGATAGTCATTTTCTCTTTTTTTTAAATTTAGTAAGCATTCACCATATCGGATAAATAATGATTACGTTTTATAAATCAGGTCATTGCATTTTTTAATACATAAAATAAAGAACTAACTAAAAATAGCTATTTTTATTCTTTTGTGACTAGAGTTTTATCTAGTCACGGCAGTAAGTGTGGGAACCAGGCTGTCACGTCAACCACAGAGGTCCCATGATCCCACATGAGAGACCGTTTGCCAGGCTGCTGCCATAAAAGGGGGGCGGCCCAACCCAAAGCCCCTTGGTGGCCACCATTAAAACACATATGGGCAGTTGCTTAGTGGGTCAAAATGAATTAAAAAGATTTGCAGGAAGTGTTTACCAATAAAGAAGAATAAAGGAAGGTGACTGGTTGTTAGCCAATAAAGAATAGAGAATCAAATAAAAATAGCTGTGAACCTTGCTTTAATGATAATAAACCTGGAACTCTGTGTAAGAGTTTCGGATTAACCATGTGCCAGGACAAGATGATCTCCTAACACTTGGGGGAGCAGTTGCTCTGCAGACCTTTCCAGAAGACATCAGTCATTCATGGCTATGACAGAGCACCACTTGTGTAAAGTACAGTCTATTCCATGCACACACCACCTCCTACACCACGTACATTCCGCAGAGCTGTCAAAGCGCAGAGTGATGTCATATGAAAAGCAACTTCTCATTGGTCAGCTTCACAGGCGGTAGATGGCCCGTTCTTTAGATATTTGGAATTTATATAGGGAGTTTCTCTAAGGCAATTCTACACGTGCAATTCTGACTTCTACTGCCTCTATTTTTCTGGGGATGCTGCCAAATTCTATGCAAAAAAAAAAACCAACTACCAGCATCACATCTGCCAGCTGCTGTACTATGTGGGTCGGGGGAGGGGACCTTATTTAGCAATGCAGCTCTTAATATTCCCTCTGGTGATAATGTATAAACAGCATATTAAAAGTGTATTTGATTCTTTTATGTATACCAGTGGGACCTTCACAAAAACAATTAAAAGGTCCAATAAAGAAAAAATGTAAACTAAGCTGAGGATCGACAGATCCCATCCAAACGTTATGACTACGGTAGACTTTTATAAGACTTGTGCCATCCAAACAAAATTTAATAATTTGACCTGCTGTAGTAAAATGTTATTAATACATGTGATGACAAGCTGACAGGACATAGACAATAAGGTTTATGGGCTCTTTTGCAAATAAAATTGTAGCATATTATACTAGTGGGACTTGTGGGTGGTAGCCACTATGCTGTAAGGATAATACAAGAAGAAATAGTACAGCATGAATAGGTGACTATGGGAAGAACAGAGCTCCTGTACTCACAAACTACTGACGTAGATTACTCATGTGTTAGTAATCTGATTACATTGCTCATGGACATCTCCCTGTTCTTATATATAATTGTGTATGTTATAATGAGATTGCAAATGGGTCCAAATCCAAATGCAGATGTATAATCTACACGCCTTTTGTGAATCAAGTGGTCATTGTTTGAGAGGGGACCAGATGAAATCAAGGCATAAAGAAAATGCAACTGTTTATTTTAAATGGACGGCGGAATTGGCCCGGCCATAAAATGGTGTTTATGGCACGGGCCGAGATTCATGCTGCCGTGAGCAGGGGCCAGTGATGGAATCCACAGCGGCCTTTACACGTGTATTTTGTAGTGTGCACGCACCCTTACTCTTCCTCAAACGGCAACGGTTTACAATACAGTAGCGTAGTTACCATTAGCCTGGCATCTAATACAGAGCACTGCATAGACTTATACACTGTATTAAAACAGAACTAGGTTTCTTACAGTGAGCAAAACTGCTTCCACTCACTGACAACAATTAGGAAATCTGAAAATGGTGAGGGGCACTAACACAATCATTGTGCAATGAAGTGTAGTCAATGTAAAACAGCACAGTTCCTTTAAAAACTGTGAAAAAAAGACAATAAAAGGGAATAAAGCATCAGCAGTTTATTCTAGACTCTTCAAAATGATACAAAACAACAGAGAGTTTGAAGTAATAAAAGTAAAATGGCACACAAAGCAGAAAATAATAAACTTTACATGGCAACGCTTGTTTTCCCAGTAAGCAGGTATCAACAGCGGCCAGCACAGCAGCCACTCTGCCAGGTGCCAATTTTACAAAGCAAATGACTATTCCTTACCCAACATTACTCTATAATTTCCATTACAAAGCCATGTAAAGAGCTCTTCTGCACTTACTTGCAGCCCTGGCACCATACAGCTATTCCCTGTAAAATTTGGCATGGATCTTTAAAGTAATACCTAAAAGTAAAAAACTTCCGAAGCACAAGTCATAAAGCCTCTTCTTGCCTTTTCCCACAAAATCTAACCCAGTATCACATTCTGTTATTTACTTATGTACTTAAAACTATGCAGACATTCTTTAAGCTACTCATGAGTTTGTCTATTAGGAGGGATCATATTGTAAGGGGATAGGAGGCTGGAGGTGTAAGACATTCCACACCTTGCCCTGGGATCTTGGTACCGTTTTATACCTGCAACCAGCTCCGGTAAATATTACTTGAAATGTCACATCTGTATCACAAGGATAGCGGGAATTATTTTTGACATTTGTATAATGTAACTAAGATATCGGGGGGGAAAAAAATGAAGAATTAAAAAAAAAAAATCCAAAAATCAATAGTGTTATAAGTAACAAAACACAATAGCAGCAGTGTTTAATCTCCATCACAAAAAGCAGCTCTGCTAGCCCGCAAACAATGCTCTGCCCCATCTGTGCGGTTGATGGAGCAAGACTAAGGCTGGGTTTACACTATGTATATTTGAGGCTGTATTTGGTCCTCATGTCAGGTCCTCATAGCAACCAAAACCAGGAGTGGATTGAAAACACAGAAAGGCTCTGTTCACATTATGTTGTAATTGAGTGGATGGCTGCCATATAACGGTAAATAACTTCCATTATTTCAATACAACAGCCGTTGTTTTAAAATAACAGCACATATTTGCCATTAAATGACGGCCATCCACTCAATTACAACATTATGTGAACAGAGCCTTTCTGTGTTTTCAATCCACTCCTGGTTTTGGTTGCTATACAGCCTCAAACATACAGCCTCAAATATACGTAGTGTGAACATAGCCTTAGGGTGGTATTACACGGGCCGAGCAGGGCCCGATAATACCTGTAAACGAGCAGCGATCTGCTAGATCGTTGCTCGTTTACTGGACCTATTACACGGCCCGATAATCGTTTGACAAGAGCTGCAAGGACATCGTTACCGATGTCCTTGCAGCCCTTGCTAAACTGGCATACATTACCCATCCACGTTCCAGGGCTGCTCCTGCGTCCGCTTCTCCCGGGGGTCCCGCGCGCTCTCTAGCGTCACAGCAGCCTGTCAGCTGGTAGGCCGCTCAGCCAATCACAGGCCGGGACCGCCGCGGCCTGTGATTGGCTGAGCGGCCTACCAGCTGACAGGCCGCTGTGACGCTAGAGCGCGCGCGGGACGCAGGGAGAAGCGGACGGCAGGAGCAGCCCTGGAACGTGGATGGGTAATGTATATCGTTAGTCGCCGGCCACGCACCGCTATTACACGCAGCGGTGCACGGTCGGCGCCCGACGAAAATAGGTCCTAACCTATATCAACGATCAGCCGATGATCGTTGTCATCGGCTGATCGTTGCATTTAGTACACGGAGCGATAATCGGCTGAATCGGGCCAATTCGGCCGATTATCGTTACGTGTAATACCACCCTTAGACTAAAAAGATATTTAGGGTGCCTTCACACATACCGGATCCACTGCAATCCTGTATCCTGTCATTTGCTATGGGTTTATATACTAGCAGTAGAATGAAAAAACCCGCTGAGAGGCTATGTTCCCACTGCGTAAGTTTCGTACTACGGAACTTACATAATGCTGCCTTTTAAGGAATCCCGGCCGGAGTGTACACACATAGTATACACTCCGTCCGAGATCCCTAGTGGCGCCGCAAGAAACAGACATGTCAGTTTTCTGCAGCCGCTATTCATTGAATAGCGGCCGCTGAGAACCTGTCAGTGCTCACAATGAAGCATGCCGCTCCGGTAGCACGCTACATTGTGAGCAGCAGGGAATTCAGCGGCAGTAAAGATCATATGGCCGGTACTGCATTACCTGCTGGAATTATCTTTTTTGACAGCGGCTATTCCGTGACCTGGTGGTAACATGGCCAGAGTTTGTAACCTCATAGAAAATGACAGGACACAGGATTGCAGCGTCAAATCTGCTACAATCCTTAGGGAGTAAAACAGGCGGAGATTCCGAGCAGAACCCCCGCCGCAGACTCGGAATGCCGCTTGCCTCATTGTGTCAATGTAATATGTTGCACTTATTTCTTTGAGCGGAGAGTGGAGGCAAGCCACAGTCCATTGAGACACTGAGGCAGCCGGGATTCCGAGCGGAGTCAGCAGAATATCCACCTGTTTTACTCAATGTAAATGGGCCCTTACAGTCATTCCATCCCAGCACCAATGCTCTCTTGAAATGTGAATTTCTCATCTTTCTTTCTTTTTTACAGGACCAAAGACATCAGGTAGAAAACAGGACAATTTGAGGAATATCTTTGGGTTCACGCATTATTAAAGCAGCTTTAGGTAGTACAGGACCAAGTCAAAGTCGTTTTTTTTTTTTTTTTTTTTTATAAACCAAAATCACCTCTCCTATCCACAGCTATGTTTGGTATTGCAGTTCACCAACTTTAAGGGCTTATTCACATGCTCTGTTGTCTGTGATTGCGGATTCACTATCACAGACAACATTGAACTCAATAGGTCTAGTTAAAATGTTCCATGCTGTAATCCGTCCCATGCTCTGTAGCACAAAAAAATAGGACAAGTCATAGGGCAGGTGCAAATCGCGGATGTCACGGATCACATGTGCACGTTGTTTGGTAAAAACACAGCTCTAAATGTCACTACTTCATCACATAAGCTTGTCACGTGCTGTTCCAGCATTTGCCACCTGCGTACAGTGCCCAATGTGGAGCATACAAGCGATCATGTGACTTTTTTAGGGGTTGGCCTTTTTTTTTTTTTTTTTTTATGAAACTAGTTCAACTTCAAGTTCAAGCAGTTTAACAACATTTTATCACCGATACAAATTTAATTCGGTATAATGTTACGGATTAAATTTCACAGATCGCAGAGAAAAAAAATTGTGGAATAATTTGCAGTTCTAAAAAAACACTTAACATGTGAATGAGGCCTAATAATAAACACAAGAATCAGACACATTTTCTATTCCTGCACAAATAACTTGAAAGTATTTAATTTTGCACTGAAGTTAGGATCTTGCAATAGAATTATAGAGTTATAGGTAGTATATGGACCTCCTAGAGTCAGCACTTACCATCATAGCAATCAATGCACATATATAGCTCTGGTTGAGGATGACATTACCCAGTAGGTGAAGAGCTGACTGCTCTTTGGAGGCACCTGCTTTAGAATCTGTTTAAATAAGAAGAAAACACAAGGCATCAGACCATGCTTCAATTCCCCTATCTCTTGATGAATATATCCTTAACAAAGGCTATGAGAGGCACAGATGGACAACACAGTGTAGACTGTGTATAATTTTAATATAGTTTATATTCTGAGGGTTCACATGTTTTAAAGGGAGAGAGGAGGGGTAAGCCGCTGTCAGACTCCTCTGGTTGTGGTGAGAACAAAAAGACTAAAAGCAGCTGAAATCCAACAATCCAACCCCTTCACCTCCCTGACATCATCTATCGGAGTACAGTTGGAAGGCCTCCATATACTACAGATGGTTGTTTAGTTCTAAAGAAACCTGCATGTGTATGGAGGTCTTTAGAGAGGCAAAGGACAGGAGCGTGAACTAAGTGTACAGTAGTTGAATGAGTGCTCGATCCTGAGGACCAAGCTAGAAAAGTATCAGCTATTAGAGCAGGTTTGGGGATTTAAGGCTGCCAGCTTTAGAGTTCAGGGTTCAGGGTAGACAAACTGGTGTAACGGAGCTCAAGAGAATAGAAATCGAACAAGAGGGGACAAGCCTATGCGACTGAGAAGGGAAATGTAGTAACCAGAGAAGCAAAGAGCACAGAGAATGTACCTTGAGTGTATGCACTCACAGGAGAGATGTTTATAACACATTTTGCATGAGAAATTATATTATTATTATTATTATTATTATTATTATTATTGCAGATATGTTGTGCATTATACTATGTGAATGTATTGGTATGAATGCATTTATTATCTAGCAGTTGTATATTGTGGAAATTCTGCAGGGCTTAACAGAGGATGCACTTTGTTCTTTCTAAATATCCTGTAAAGAAGGAAAACCCACATTAATCATGTAGTCGATTCTTCTTCCATATAAAACAGGGGTTGAAGCCAGTTCTGCGTACTGAAGCGTGACAACTGTTTACTGGCAGTCACAGGAATTTGCAGAAAGTTGGAAAGTGGAAAATGCCATTAAAACTGACCAAGGACAACAAATGCCATGGGAAGATTCCCTCAGTAATAACAGATGCAGGGCAACTGGTAAAATGAGGGAGAGCGTAGGTCAGGACTGGATTACATCCATCACTAAGAGGCCTATAATGTTAACGTGCATCATGGAGTGGGGATCTTATTTAGGCGCATTTAGCACTATAATTGGCTCTGATATTTTGGCACAGTATGACATACAAGTCCACATTACGGCACTATAACATAGGCGCAGCATGACACTCAGCGCTAAATAGTGGGACTTATCCCCACACATTCATTTGTCTCAAGCCTGTCCAGAGCAAGATACATCTAACCAACTATACCATACATAATGCATGGATCGACAAAAATGTTATCTCTATCCTGGCGTCTGTGTGTGAAATGATTTTCAGGACTAGGTCACAATTAGTCAATAACTGACAGTTCAACTTTACAACACAACACAGCTATATGCAACAAACATTGTAGCTGGCCCTATTTCAAACAGCCCCTCCTTACCCAACTCCTCCTTCTGTGCTCAGGGGCAATTCTGCCATGAGGAGAGTTCAAATGGCTGTCTCAGAAGGCACCACCTGATGTCAGGTGTGTGTGTGTAGAGGGGTTCCAGGAGGTGAAAAAAAAATAATAGGCCTCGCTTGGCAATGTCTAGGTGACAACTTTTGCATTAATGGTACCCCACATGCTAGGCAAATTCCAATTCTTTATATCCAGTAAGTCCAATTTTTACATAGGTGACATCCATGGCATCACTTTTATCCAGTACTTTTGTGGTGTAGCCACATCAATGAGATTTGTTTGATGTGATCTTTCTGCGGTAAAGCCATGCTGGTTTAAATCCATCAAGCTGTTTTTTAATTTCTAGGTGATCAATTATCTTTAAAGGGGTTATCCAGTGCTACAAAAACATGGACACTTTCTTTTAGAGACAACACGACTCTTGTCTCCAGTTCAGGTGTGGTTTGCAATTACACTCCATTCACTTCAATGAAACTGAGCAGCAAAACCCCACCCAAGCTGGAGACAAGAGTGGGGCTGTCTCTGGAAGAAAGTGGCCATGTTTTTGTAGCGCTGGATAACCCTGTAAAGCATTTCCATCATTTTTACTAATACAGATGTCAAGCTAACTGGTTTCTTTTCTTCTTGTAGAGGAGTAAAACGTTGGCCATTCTCATCATCAAAAACACTCCTTGTTGGGAAGGATTGATATACACATAACCTTGGGTGAACAAATGGGAGTTCTTTAATAACTCTTGGGTGGATGCCAGTATAGGATTGCTCATAGTAAGATTGTATATCAAACAATAAACATTCGTGGTCATTAGAACTTAAATTTTCTTACATCCTATGTTCAGGCACCCAATCCCTATTAGGAAATGCTAAATCTAGAATGTTCTCTCCTCTGGTTGGTGACTTCACAAGAAACTTCAGAAATAGGGTCCTATTATGGTGCGTTTACACAGAGAGATTTATCTGACAGATCTTGGAAGCCAAAGCCAGGAATGGACTATAAAGAAGGAACAGGTCATAAAGGAAAACCTGAGATTTCTCCTCTGTTCAAATCTATTCCTGGCTTTGGCTTCAAAAATCTGTCAGATAAATCTATCTGTGTAAATGCACCATTACAGGGGCAAATGAAGGCCAGATCAATAATGTAAACAAGAGCTGATCTGCTAGATCTGATCTGTTAGTAATGTCCGTGCAGCCCTTGCCCTAAACTGTTACCTCTCGACGTGCTCAGTCTCTGCCTACCCTCTGCTTTCCCTCCCAGCACCACAGCTGCAGCTTCAGAGTGGCCTGTCTGAGCCAACAGACTGCTCAGCCAATCACTGTCCAAGATCGCCACAGCCAGTGATTAGCTAAGCGGCCTGTCAGCTCAGAGACCACTTTGAAGCTAAAGCCACAGCACTGAGAGGAAGAGCAGAAGGCAAGAGGAGACTGGGAGCCTGGAGAGATAAATCTATAACAGTTTATTCAATTGTTAGCTATCAGCGGTGCATCACTATTACACAAAGTGATGCATGGCCAGCGGCCAGTGATTTTAGATCTGGACCTAAAAACACGATCAGCCGATGATCGTTGTTATCAGATGATCATTGTCTCTATTACACAGTGCGATAATGAGCTGAATCAGTGTGATTCGGGCAATTATCACTCTGTGTAATAGGGCTTATACTGCTTTAGGGGCCTCTATTACATTCTTGCTTTTGCATGTAGGTGCACAAGGAACATTCAAATCAACATCATGATAAGTTTACTCATGCCAACAATAACCCTATTGCATAGCCACCTCCCACCTGACAGAGGTTTGCTGCTGGCATTACAACAAAGTATAAAACTTTATAAGGACCTGCTTATAAAATTAAGTTAATTTTATTATATAATTCCCAAAGGGTTATTGAAAAAAAGAAAATAAATAAATAATTTTACATGAAAGGAAGCCATGTCAGTACTGGTGATGGAATAATGATAATACCTCAGATGCACACAGGTTACAATTCATAGAAATAAACCTTTAGGTGTAACAACTACAAACACATTGTTTGCAATTCTTTGTATAATATTTGCTGTGAATACAACTCAACGCTTCCCCCTTTGAATTAAGACGTCCTGCTAGGCAGGTCAGACCAGAAGACCTGACTAGTCCGTGATGACAAAGGGGGAACTTAAGTGTGTATAGCCCAAGTTAATGGAAGTCAGACAAGTATTACAACTGTATTTTACACAGGCTAAACCTGGGATTCAGGAATCCTACATAATTGGTAGTATGTGCCTTTTATTTAAAGACACCTGACTGTACACTGTCCAGATATCCACTTCTCTCCACATCTCATGATTTTATTAGCAGCCCCTGTAGTCACATGTAATAAAAAAGTAATGTAATGTAAAGTACTCCTACTTAAAGTGTGTGGCAACATAGGATACATACCAGGAATCTTTCTGGACTCTGGCTGGATGACATGAACTGTACAGTCCTGCGGATCAGCCTCTGCAGCTTCACCTGTCTGTGATAACATGGGCTATTGAACAGAAGCAAAGCATTAGATACAAGCTGCATCTATCACCCTGGTCTAGAACAGTGCTTCTCTGTGAGGCACCCCCTAGTGGTTGGTGAGCCACAGCTGGAGAGACAGTTTTCACAGAGGTGACTAAGCTGCATAGTCTTTTCCCTGGTAGCATTTTGGATTTCTTTTAAAGTGAGGCGGGCCGACCCACCCCCAGTGGGAGGAAACCCCTGCCCTTCTATGATACGGCTCCATTGATTCTAATAGAGCCGTATCATAGAAGGGCAGGGGTTTCCTCCCACTGGGGGTGGGTCGGCCTACCTCCAGTGCTTTAACCCAGGCCTGGTGGTACATTCACTTTAATGTTATACATAATAAAGGAGACAAACGAAACACCCAATATTTGTGTTTTTGCATGGGCTTTGGCCTTATATGGTGAAACACAGGCATTTCCTTGATGTGTCTGGTGGGGTGAGGCATCACTTGGATCTGTTGGGTGAGGCTCCAGGAAAGAACCTCTGGTCTAGAAAACTCAAAGAATAATAACAATTCTATTACATTTCTATGCTAAGTACATCTCTTTTTGGCATAAGTTTTAGTGACACCTGATACCATTTCCCAGCCCTGGTCTGGAGCATGCTTTTCTTTATAGTACTAAAATATGTATTCCAGAAACTAGCTCTCCATGCACAATATCTCAGTCACTACCATCAAATTATACTATTTTTTCATCTTATTAAATAAATGCCTGAGTGAAAACTGAGCAGACATATCTCACCTTTGTCTCCTCACCCACACTGTATCTTTCTTTTGACCAAGACTCTACATCTGCCATTTCGAGGTCTTCTTTTGGAGACTTCTGGGGGTCTCCCCCCACGTCCGCTCCATCCACCTTCTGTTGGGTACAGGATGTTCATATTAGGCCACTTTCATACTTGGTGGATTCGTTGCAGTTACTCTGTGTTAATATATTGTATGTTCATACATGACATGAACATGTAATTAATATATATTTTGTATCACCTACCCTCTCTGTGATGGGGTTCTTCAGCTTCAGTAGGGAGATGACGGAATAGTATAGAAGCAGCAATATTCCTGGATTGACATATACTGGCCAGTCATGATTCTGGTTAAGAATGAGGTCATCCACACTGCCTGTGCAATTGGTGTGGACTATTAAGTCTTTCAGCCCAAAAAGCCTGCAATGAGACACATGCAACAGCATATCAACCACACAAACATAGGAAACATATTAAGGCATCCCATGGACACATTGTTATAGTTACAAAGAAGTAGATCTTTCCATAAACACATATGTAAGAGTAGGAAAGGGCACAGATGAAGTATTTAGTCCTTGCACAGAAGTACACAGAGGCCACGTTTGCTTTAAAATATACTAACACTAAACCCTGTTCTGCATATTCTGCCATTGCCAGACTCAACTTTTTTCCCCCCACACTGGCAGCTGAACCTGACAAGACTCAGGGAGAGTGCAGTAAAAATCTGATCGCCTTATCACATCTTAGAACTCATGACTGCTATTAAATATTATGGAAAGAACTTGACTGCATTTATTATATTGGCTACTGCCAGTAACGATCATCACCGCTGCAGAAATTTATGCTACAAACAATAGAGATGTTGTGACATCTTTGAAAGGGTAGCCACCCTGCAAGGGCGGTCATGTAGTCCATGTAAGTTGGTGAGCGGAAGGTGGCTGGCTAGCATGCCATTGTGTGTTGGGGTTGGAGGTGCCGTTAACAGATAGTCCAAACATCATCCATGTATATATGTATTTTTAGCCAGCACACATACAGACACACAGTAACACGTCTAGCAGAAACAGAAGCGTCTTAGTGGGTAAACCAAAGGAGTTGGCCAAATGATAACATGACAGGTCTCATTAAACATAGGCAGCTACTGTAGGTTCCTGCGTATCTGTCAGCCAAGGGTGTGCTTCAGTTGTAGCATTTACTTCTGAGCTAGGTTAGGTTATTTTATACATATTATGCCTTACAGCAAAAAACTCTATTGGAGTCCTCCTTATAACTAATATATAATCTCTTGATCCACTGCCAGGCAGCTATGCAACATTAATGGCCCACACGTTTTGCTTTATAAACGTGTACAGGACAGTTCTGTTTAAGGTTTAGGGAAGCTGATGCAGGAAAATTTCTCTCATAGCATATGGATTTCTAAAATGAAATAAAAGGTTCATCCCACAACTTTAATGGTGTTTAACAATGCACTGGGCCGAATCCTATGAATTTCCACAGTATACACCCTTTCTGCTTTAGGAGGGAGAATAGCTCAGAAAAACCAAGATAAAGGTAAGAGACAAAGGCGTCATTCACACATTTCGTGTTCTGCCCGTGAAACACAGAAGAGGTGGACGTTGAATGCAAGTCCTTGAGAGTTGTATGAATTGTATGAACACCATGGTGGCAGTGTATGAACTGCCACAGCTCTGTCATTACAGTGCTGCGGCATTTCAGACAGTTTCCTCGCTGTTGGCATGATCATGTCGTACAGAGAAACTCTCCAGGACTTGCATTCAACATCCGTGTCGTCCATGTTTTACAGACAGTACACGGAACATGTGAATGCAGCAAATAATTGTAACATTCTAATAAATTATGACTGTATAATTTAATTATTTAAAAAGTACCATAATGGGGACCAAATAATCATGTACTAACCAAGTAAAACTCCAATACTCCCTAGAAATGCCACCCCAAAGAACAAATAATAGCTCTCTATTGTGCCTAAACAAAACATTGCCATATTAATATCACACTATACCATCTACATAACAGGCCCACAAGCCAAATATCATAGACTTCTGCTGGCATCAATAAACAAAAATACACAAGGAAAAATTTCTTCTGCAGAAATCTTTATATAACACACAAATATTTACAGACATATTTTACTGACAGTATACTGCGAATATGTTAAAAATAAACTATTTATTAGAGTACATTCCTGGGTATATGGCAGCAAAAATTATAACGCTATTTGGTCCATTATAGAGAATCGTTTGTGTGTGCTGGTTATTCATTATATTGTCTAATTATACAAAATGTCATAAGGAACCCCCCACCCCCGTGAGATCTCTTATGCTACTGTATAGGAAATGTTGTGTTGTCGTCTCTGTAATTTATGAACAAGCCAGGTAACATGGTCTACCCTTCATGGCTTCCATATGCAATAATAGGGTAAAGGGACAGATGCTTTCATAATCAGACAGCCCCTGCAAAAGTTATAATTATTACTTTTTTTCTTATTACAATGTATAAATATAATTGTCTTATATGTCCAGTGTGTGTGTGTATGTGTAAATGTTTTATGTGGAGCAATTTCCGGGTTAGTGTCTCTCTAAATTGAATTCGTTTACATGAAACCCAACATACATACACAAAGCAGTTTAAAAATCTTGCACCTTCAATCATGGCATGGAAACATGCAGACATTTTTCTAGGATTGTATAAGTTGGTCTTCATTTTAGTATTCGTTTACATAAAATCATAGGCCTCTGGCTTCTGCATGGTTTGCATGCCTACTACCCTTTTACAGCACGTAAGTGTGATGTTACTAGGAAGAGTGAGTTATACCATCCTGTTGACATTACACCAGTGTGTGACGAGTCTAGTTTTTCCACTCTAATTGTACAGGACAGATACATGAACAAAGTCATGATAGAAATTCTCTTAATTAGGAATTCAAGAGAATCCTTTTTCCAGAACACTTTATTATTTGTCCCTGGTGAATTAAGTCTTTCTATAAGGGAATTTTTAGGCCTTGAAATGCTTAGAAAATTAACTTGGTGAAATTGTAATCTATTGCACTACAAAGTATAGATGTTCCTTTAATCAGCAACTGAAATAGGCCTCAATAAAAGGTCCCCATGCTATACAAACAAAGATGGGAGAAAAAGTTGGCCAAATCTTACTTAAATGGAATGAGTCATCAGAAAATTACTTAATGTTTAAATAATGCTTTTATGTTAAACATTTAAGAATTTTTGGAGACTTTTTTTCTAAATTTTTCATCTTCAATTTCAATTTACATTATGACATTATCCTAAAATCTTGTAGTTTTCAGTCCTACCACTTGGGCTAAAACTAAGCTGAGACTTCCTGTTCTGTGTAAAGTGATCTGCAGCAATATGTACCACCAGTAGGAAGATAGCATCAGTATAAGAAAATAGTGGCTCCCTGTGGAATGACCTCTTGAAAGGTTACAGAGCATGCTCAGTAATGTTTTTACATTCATCTCCAGGGAACAGAGTCTCTCTATTGTGGTCTATCTCCATGAGTCTTGCTGCAAAGCATATCACTAAGTACTGTTAAAAACAGCCCAGGCAATATGGCAGCCACCATAACAATGTACAAATAGAGAAGTAAAACAACTTTCAGTATCTGATTCTAATCCGTAAAAGAAAATCTATACTAGATATTTCCTTTAATGTCTGCTTTACAAATCTGTGCTGAATAGTCTTATAATTTATCTTTAATGGCACACTAGCTTTTTATTTTTTCCTTTTTCAGATTTGCTGCTTGTCTTCATAAAGAGAATTGAAAATTATAGCTGCCTTACAGTGGCCACTAGAGGGATCCACTGAAGACAGGTTAATTCAGCTCCTATCAAGTTGAAAAAACTTAAGGGGTTGTCCAGGCTTAGAAAAATATGGCTGCTTTCCTTCAGAAGCAGCACAACTCTCAGTTCTAATGAGGTGAATAAACTTTCGTTTAAATACCACACACAACCCAACAGGGACAGGTGCTGTGCAGTTTTTAAAAGACAGGTGCTGTGCCTTTTGTAATCTTGGATAACCTCTTTATGTCATCTTCAGTAAGCTACTAAGGTGCACATGACCCCCTGTTGTAGCTTCCCATAATCACACATTTAAAATTGAGTTCTTGGGATGTGAAAAGAAAAGAATGGCTTTAGGAACTTCTGGAAAAAAAAAAGAAGTTGCACTATTTTTGAAAAAGAATGCAAATAAAACACCCATTTGAGTCATGTATAATAACAGTGACACAGTTTTTCCCCTTTTCACTTTTTTTTCTGTCAATTGTGCTGCCTGGAGCAATCACACAGTCTATTATATGGAACATCTGGGTAGAATATCCCAGAAGTAATGATTTAGTTCATGTGATAAAGTACAGGAGACAGCTATTAAGCAACTAGTGAGAGAACAGAGCAAGGATTTTATCACAGAGAATCTGTGCTTCCCACTGGTTATAATGCTTTACAGTAGGAATGTTTCACTAGAAAAGATCATCTGTGGAACATAACATGTAATGATTAAAATAAAGGGAAGCTTGAACTTTGCAGCAGTGTTTTTCCCACATCTGTCTTGAGAGAAAGCCTGTCTGTAAGTCTAAGTTCACATCAGCGTTTGAGCCTCCACCACAGTTTCATTTTTACTATCCATTTTGATGACGGAGAAACAGAACCTAGTGGACCAGTCGATCTCCCCATTTATTTTTTAATTAAACACAACCTTTCACCCTGGCAACCAGGGCAGAGCCCGCCAAACCCCCTGGTAGAGCCCTGAATACTTACCCCGTCCTGCAAGTCCCACTCCAGAAGCCGGCCCTGACGGTTGGCACGCGCGATATGTAAGTGACCAGAAATGAGTCAGATGTCCATAGAAAATCACTGCTCCAGTGATTTCCTATAGACGTTGGACTTATCTCTGGTCATATACACATCGTGCATGCCGACCATCGCACAGCGATTTCTCTGCGGTGGAATCGGATTTTTTAGCGTGACTTGCAGGATGGGGTAAGTATTCGGGGCTCTACTGGGGGGGGGGTTCAGGGGGCTCTACCCCGCATGCCGTGGTGAAAGGTTCCCTTAGATCAGTTTTTTTTTTCACTGAGTCATGTGCAGAAGTGAGAAACCAGAAAGGAAAATAAACTGATATGCAAACAGATGCTGACTGAAGCAATCTGATGCATAAAAGTCAGTTTTTTAAAGCCAAAATGCAAACGGACCATTAAAAAAAATGGATAATTTTGCTCGTACATTTGTGCTTATCTATCCATTTAATATACACGGATCTGTTCATATACAAGAAAACTGCTGATGTGAACTCAGCCTAAAAAGCAAGATGTTAGCTGCACATGTAAGATACACCTCATCACCACACAAATGTCTATTACCATGCCAGTCTTGCAGAAACATGCCCACAGAGAAAACATTTCAACTAGTGTAAGCTATTTTCTATCTTTAAAAGGAAATGCTTTGTACAGGTCATTGCTATCTCATGTGGCCCTAAAGGTGACCATACACCAATAATTGCCTGCAGAACAGTTATCTCTGGGACCTTAACTCTGACTGCCTGTTGCATGCTATTTCTACATTACAGCTTGCAGGTACTGACCAGCCAGGAAGGGAACATCTACATGCTTGGGGTAACTCCTATCAGACTGAACGCTCCCAGTTGACATTGGGGTTCAAGGTCATATTAGTGCTTTTAAAACATTAAACCCATTAAAACAGAAAGACTGGCCTCAAAACGTCAACAGTGGGAGGATTTTACAGTCTGCAACCACTTTTGGCATTAGCAAATATTGCCTCATGGGTGACATGAAAAAGAAAATAAAGAACAAGGCACAGGCACTTGGTGTATTACCACGGGGAGAAAGATATATATTATGGGGGAGATTAATCAAACATGTGTAAAGTAAAACTGGCTCAGTTGCCCCTACCAACCAATCAGATTCCACCTTACATTTTTCAAAGAGTCTGTAAGGAATGAAAGGTGGAATCTGATTGGTTGCTAGGGGCAACTGAGCCAGTTTCACTTTACACCATGTTTGATAAATCTCCCCCTATAGTTATATACTTTATTTGCAAAGTGTTACTATGTTAGGAACCTCTATTCAGGTGTCTGCAAACACATCAAAATTGTGCTGTAATGTTTGAATATGCGCTAAATCAGTTTAATACATGTTTACGGTGATGTAATAGCCCCTCTCTAGGGGGGCCTGTTTTATCGGCTCTTTTAGACTCTTTAAACCTGCTACTCTGCTATGTTTCTCATGCACTTTTTTATATCTGAAGAAGCAAGGGAAGGGGGGGGGGGATAAATCCTTGCAACACCTCATGTTTATGTGCTTCCTTCAATTAACTCTGTTTACTGAATGTTTCTGGAGCCCATTTTTTGCACAGCGCTAACTACGAGTACCACACTAGAGAATAAAAACATATTCTATGTTATACAAGCACAGACAAATATATTTAAGGTACCATGTGTCTTCTTGACCTAACAGCATCTAACAGTGTCAGCAGTTTGGAACACGCATTACAGCTGACAGAAGTCTCGTAACAAATAACAGGCAGGGGAGTGCGGGAAGAGAATAAAGAAACTATACTCACCAGTCCCTGTGCCCCTGCACTGCTCTCTTTCCCACAGCCGCTGAAAGTCATTTTTAGTAATTTTCAACCAGACTCAGTAAGTGATTGGCTGAGCAAGCGATCCTTTAGCCGAGTATGTGATGTTGCAGCTGCAACTGCAGGAGGCCGGTGGCTATTGGATATCATTAAGGGAGATCTTCAGGCGCATAGGGACGGGTAAATATATTTTCTTTATTATGTTCCTGCACCCCCCTACCTACCTACCTGAGATTTGTTAGTTTCATGCGACTACTCCTTTCTAGAAACCTAAGTGGCTCGTTATGCTGTTTGCATAAAGTGACTGACAAGTTACTAGCAGTGAGCTGGCATCGCTGGTCACATACACAGCTCTGTGCAAAGTTGCTATAGTAATGTGAAAGGTTTGGTGCTTGGTATATCTGGTGTAAGTAAGGTGGGCCCAAGGTACCCCAGTCTGGCTGGGCCGGTGCTCCCCCTAAAATCCATAAGATAGGGGATAACAAGCTAAAAAAATATTTCTTTCAAATTAACTGGTGTCAGAAAGTTATATAGATTTGTAATTTACTTCTATTAAAAGCCCTCAAGCCTTCCAGTACTTATCAGCTGCTGGATGTCCTGCAGAAAGTGGTGTATTCTTTCCAGTGTGACACATTGCTCTTTGCTGCCACCTCTGTCCATGTCAGGAGTGTCAAGATGTTTAAAAGTAAAATAGTCCACAGTATTAATGGGATACTCCACAAAAAAAAAATCATTAAAAAAAACCTGGTGCCAGAAATTTGTAATTTGAAATTTGTAATTTGAAGTGGTGTATTCTTTCCAGTCTGACTGGAAGCAATCAGGTGGCAGCAGAGATCACAGAGTCCGACTGGAAAGAATACACCACTTCAAATTACAAATTTCTGGCACCAGGTTTTTTTTTTAAGATTTTTTTTGTGTGGAGTATCCCATTAATACTGTGGACTATTTTACTTTTAAACAACTTGACACTGTGATCACTGATTTCCTATAAAAGCCTGGGAAATGTTTTACCCCATACTGCTTGTCTTTACTCTGGGGGATTTCCAGGTGGGGATCCCCTTCTTCTCTATTCATTTCAGCAACTTTATGTATAATACTCTTTGGCAGCCCTTTCCACATACAATTACATCAGATAGTCAGCAGTCTCCTTCATGTAAACAAATCCGCCGTATATAACCGTATACCAGTGGATTCTAAACTGAGTGACAGGAAATGCTGGGAATTGTAGTGTATAGACATTTCTGTGAACCACAAGTGTCCCTCCAAAAAGATGGGAGATATGGAGGAAGGGCTGCCTGCAAAGCATTATGGGGAAGCTTAATGTCATGTGTTTTCAGTCATCATCATCATCATAAGCTTTACAGCAATGGAGCAGCTTTACCATACAGCCACAGACAAAACATGGTCTGATTCGCCCATAGCAACCAATCACAGTTCACCTTTCATATCTTAACAAGCTCTTATAAAATGAAAGCTGAGCTTTGATTGGTTGCTATGGGCAAGTCAGTCTGTCTAAGTTGCACATGGCAACCAATCACAGTTTAGCTTTTATTTTGCCAGAGTAATTTGAGAAACGAAAGCTGAGCTGTGATTGGTTGCTATGGGCCACATCAAACCATATTATTTAGTGATCTTAGTGTGGCCTAACCATAAGCTGTTTGCTTGGTCACAAGTGTGTTTAATGTCCTCTGCAGGAAGGTGCATTGCCAGTCATTAATGGGTTAATGCTTCAGATGTGTTTACCTGCAGTAACCATGGCAACCATGCACTGTATTGACAAGCGCTTATGTCATAATGAAGGTTCCATAAAGCAATGCACCGCGCCCTGATCAGTGCCATCTTGGATGCGCCAGAGGACCTTGAGCTTGACAACTTTACTGCCCCCTACCCTTGATGTAATTTGGAGGTTCTAGCAGAGAAAAAGGAGTGGTCTGCTTTAGACTACGCCGTCATAGAGTCTACACCTAGAAAAGATACATCCACCTGCCTAGCCATCAATAAAGTGACATATTTTAGCTAGATCTCTCTCAGATCCACTACGTTATATTTATAGTATGATATTACCCTCTAAGCCCAGAGGAGGGGCAACTCACTTGCCATGGCTCCTCCGAGGTTTCCCCCACAGGGGTTTTTTCCTCGCCTGAGTGCTGGAGAGTGACTCTTTGTGAGTCGGGGGTCTGCCATTTTCAGTGTCATGTAATTTGAAATAAAATTGGCACCCTTTGACACCTGATTACAATGTGTTGTGTCTTTATTTTGTGTTTTTGGTTGAACTTCTTATTCTTGGGAGTTGGGGATCCGTCACATATTGCAAAGTGATAGAGCTGGACCTCTGCCTGCTACACGATCTATCACCTGCACAATAAGCGCAAGTAGGATGGAGCATGTATGTGCGTATCCCTGGATTAAAGGGGCACTCAAATCTTGAAGAAAAAACATGCATTGCAAGGTTTATACCTATATCTGCAAGGCTGCAAGGACAAAAGGTAGCACATTATTGCAACATGGACACCACCATAAATATACATCATAGTGTATATACACAACCCAGTGGCTCTTGTGTATGTGGGCAGCATCAGGGGCAAGGTAAAGTATTGCACCCCCACACACACACATCCAGATGTGGCCTAGGTAGCTCCCCCCCTGCAAAATCCAGAGGATACACAATGGAAAGTGCAGCTCCGGCCACACTCTGCATTGTGTGCTATGGTGAATTGGGATGCGGGAGCACACAGATTTCACAGCATATTTTATGTAAAAAATAGGTGAAAAAATGTAGGTGACAAAATGCAAGAGCTATGGCCTTTTAAACATGAGGAGGGTTTGCGCTACAAGGGCATGAGGACGGGTATGTATACTTTCGTTATTTTATTCCCATATCCCCTTGCCTGCCTGAGATTTGTTAGTTTCATGAGACTTCTCCTTTCAAGATACTTATGTGGCACAATATGCTGTTTGCATAGAGTGAGTGACAAGTTACTAGCAGTGAG